>NW_009260182.1:9414134-9443279 GCF_000687185.1 Egretta garzetta | reverse complement strand
AGTGGTGGGATGGCAGGGTTAGGTTAAAGGTTGGACTCTATGATCCCAAGGTCTTTTCCAACCAAAGTGATTCTATGATTCTATGATTCTATGAAATCACTTGAATGGGCACAGAAGGTTGTTTTCATCTGGGTTTAAAAAAAACAAACAACAACCCTGGAAGATTTCTGTTTGTGATTTTTGATGAAGATCCCTTTCACACCTTTTCTCTTTCCTTTCTAAATTATTTCTAAGAGGAAGCTAGCATTTTTCCATCAGCTCTCCTCGAGAAACCACAGAACTCTCTGAACTGGAGTGCCTGCGTGTGTGCATGCCGTTACGTGGTTAGAGGCATGTATGCTTGCACTGAGAATACTGGGGAATTCTGCACACATTAGCAAACCACAGGGTTTCCTGAAGTAATTAAATAGCTGAAAGATCGCTTCTTCCCAAAAGGAAGGTAACTGAATGTTGAAACATCAGGCAGCGGTATAAAATGACTAAATGGACACAAAGTTGAAATCCAGACTTCTAAGAAATCCACCTCAGCAAAGCCAGCCCATATGCCAGAGATCGTGTGGGAGGCACGTGGATTGTGAAGGGGCCCTGCTCATGATCACTGATATGGTCTGGCACAAATAACCACTTTGTTATTCCACCTAAGGCAGGACGGGGGCACGTTAGCAGGCCTTCAGAGGGGAGTGAGCATGTACCTCTCTTTCTGAAACCTTGAACTCCAAGCCCCAGTACATTCTGTCTTCTGTACTATCCAATGAGTAACAGTCACCGGTGCCAAATCGATTTCTTCAATTTTATGTTATCACCCCCAACAGAATTAAATACATCTGCACTGTTAGAAATACTAGAGCCCTTGGGCTGAGTCAGTTATTCTCATTTGGAGAACAGGGCTCATTTTATTTCAGGTAAGTAATAAAGATCTGACAAAGATGTGTACTAGAGAACCCCCACCAAGACAGTCTTGTACCTACAGTCTTGCAATGAAACACCAAGCAGCCTGAAATTACCATAGATTAAATAAAACCTTTCCTTTCTGTCAAAACAGAACAAAATCCAGTTCACCAGCCACTAGAATAATTAATCAATGAAGCAAAAATGACATAAAATAATTGAATAATTACCTTCTAAGGTATTGCCCAAAGCCCTGCATCTCTTGATTGCTCTGTTCATTCAGATGTACAGAATTAAAGCTAAAGGTGCGTGGTTTTTTCTTTTTCTTGTTTTTCAGAAGAGCTGCTTGTAAATGTTGCAGTTGCATTTAAGCAAATAGCCATAAAAGCATATCTGCTCTGGAGTTCAAGAGCCAGATTTCTAAAGGAATTACATGCCTGAAGATGCAAACAGTCTTTACACAGTTTTCAGAAACACTGAAGAAGGTTAGCCATCTATTCCTGGAGACTCTAGCAGTGTTAGCATGGCCCCTCCAGGCAAAAATACCATGCAAGGAAGTCACAAAACCATGTCACTGAAACACGCTTACCCATGCCACACAATCTCCTGAGTAGAGCACTTTTACAGAATAAGGACAAAAGAACGGCTACTCCGAGTCAGTTCAGAAGTTCATCTAAACAACTATCTTGTGTTTTAGCAACAGAAGTATAGAGTATAAGAAACACTCTAGGTATGGAAAGATTCTTCATCTTCATATACCTTCTCAGCAACCAGTGGTTTAGGGACTTTCTGAAGCCCCTTCCTCTTCCTCATTGTCACATCTCATGTTTCCCTGTAAACACTCACAGCTGTCTCTAATCACTTGCTCAGTAAAAGATACAAAAACTTTGCACAACACACATAAAAGCAACGCATTCAAGTATCGCTGTATCAGGAATCACAGAGACGAAACCCATAGTTATATACTCTCTCTGCCCTTTCTGTTGCGTATTGATGAATTACAGGCCACATCAGCTACAAGGGACCTGTCAGTAAACTAGAGTCAATATTATTTACGGCCACAGAGTTTAAAATGACCAGGAATACATGAAATCAAATGCATTGCTTTCACAATTTTTGCTAGGGAAACAGCTATGTGTTATCACGGTAAGCGAGAGCAATGCAAGTCCACCTCTCTGTGCCACTCAAGACCTTTCCTGCAATGATTGTTAGTTTGCTTGTTGTTGAAGTCTCATCTTACGTTGAAACAGTCACACACGCGTCTCATTAATCACAACTTAAGAATACATGACAGGTTGCTTCATTCTCTCCAGCCACTCAATGACCAAAGGAAACTAAATCTGCTTGACCTAGTCTTTAGTGGTAGGGGCTCTAGGCTCAAGTTTGGTCACATTTGAACTGTTACAAACATTGGATCAGATGTCTTCTGCTCAGACTTGAGCAAAACCATTGCAGTCACTAGGGAGAAAGCCTCGCGGTCACAACTTTGTTTTGGAAGACCCAGAACACATTCTTTTTTTGCAGGCAGCCTCCACTCACCTTCCCTCCCTTACTCCACTGGAGCAAAAACCCCATGTGGAAGGTGTTTCTTCAGCATGTATTTCTAAGCTTTTAACAAATTCACAAAAGCTTCAAGGAAAGAATATTAGATCTTTAGGAGAAGGAGGGGGCAGCAGAAGAAGGTTCTTGTCTTGCACATGGCCATGGGCACTGGGACTGCTCTTTGTCCTTGTTTTCTGTGATGAAAGCTGCCATCTGTCCCGGCCCATCGCCAGCCCGAGAAGCTGGCATCCCTTAGCTGATGATAGCATCTGGAAGCCAGTTCTAATAGGATTGTGCTCATACCTCTTGCACACCCAGACGTCTCTGTCTCACTCCAGGCTCCTCTCAAAAAGAAAATGCTGCCAAAAACTAATATGAGCCGTTAAATTTCCCCTTAGGTCAGTTCACTCAAGTTCATGCCCTTCCCACTGCTCCCATGACTCTCAGGAATAACCGCAGCAAAGTCTGCCTGCTTCTTTCCCTGCTGCATCATTCTACAGAAAGCAACGAACCGTTAGGGGATCAGTTGTACTTGCTTCAGGTGGTAGACAGGATCCTGGGGTTTGTCAGGAGGTCTACAGAGATCCAAGGAGCATCTACAGCCTTACAATTGAAAGATGTTTTTCATCAAGATGAACACCAAAAAAACCCAGCCAGAAGCAGATACAAAGGGGGAATACTGGGAGGTATCCATGGAGCACAACTAGCATGGTGAAGGAGTACATCCAGAAGAGCAGAGATCTGACTAAAGCTGCTCTGGGCTTTGTGACACTTAACAGCATGAGTCAGATCCTGTACCTTTGCACCTAGTAGCACAGTTGTTCACTGAGCTGGGGTAGGGGTGGAGGAGCATGGGCTGGGCAAGGGACTCCTAGCAGCCTCTCTACTGCAGCAGAAACCCAGATAGGGCAAGTCAGAGGAGTAATCATCTGTAACACCTTGTCCTATTTCAGGTACTCCCATCTGAACACAGGAGGAGTTTCAGCACTCCTTCCTGCAGTGAGGTAGCCATTACAATCTCTGCTCCTGCAGCAGGGAGGGAAGAGGAGGAACTGAGGCACAGGAAATGGAAGTGACTTGTGCCAAGGACCTGGCTTCCTAATCCTCTGTGTTGGCCACAATAGCTAGTCCCTGTTCCCACTGCACATCAGCACATGTAAAGTTCTTTACTGCTGCATGCTCACACTGGGATGAAGTGTAACAGTGCTCCCACAAAAACAGGCTGCCTTGGAGTCTTGCATAGCTGTGAGGTATGTGCAATGCCTCTAAAACCACTGGCTCCACCAAGTGGATGCAGAGGTGCTGCTCGGTTCTGCCAAACCTTACAGCTGCTCCCTCTTTCAATTGAGCATGTTCTTTAATCAGCTCCTTTTTCCCAGCCATGGATCCTACTCCCTCTAACTGATTTATGCTAGTCACTTCTATTATTGTCATTGGCATCTCCCATGCTCTCTCCAGCTCCTCCTTCAAGGAAAGGCATTTTGCCCAGATTTCTGCTAGGACATGCCCTCTTGTTAACTTCAGATTCATTACCCCAGCTGCTTGGATTTCTTACCATCTTGAATGACTTGCTGGCAAACAGAGGTTTACTTTTCTCTAAAATTCAGAATTTCTACAAAGTCATTCCCCAAGCCTTCCAACACTTTCTTCATCTATAACATGCTAACCACACATTACAAGCCTAAAGTAGTCCTGCCAGGCTGTTAAAGATCAGGGAGGCAATCTCGCAGCTGGGGGCTCAGGTTGCAGATACAGGAATCCAATTCCCCTGTCTCCACTGGTAAGCCAGTGTTATTTAAAGGGTTGGCTCTGGCTTTTGGTAGGCAAGTTGATAGATTAGGTCAGGATAAGCTCCTATTTGCGTTTCTCTTCGACAATTCTGCAGCAGCACATACTGTGTAACATCACCCACATCACATATAACCTTTCCATCCATGCCTATGGTGTGCACAGTCTCAGTATACTGAAGATACACGCAAAATATACTCTTCACCTGTACACACTACAACCTAAATGGAGCCTCAGCAAAATGTATAGCCTAGGAGCCAGAGTATGCCAGTTCAGTAACTTCTGAGAGGACAGCCCTGACAGCAACACCTGTAAATCTGCACCTCCAGCCTGACATATTCATCTAGTGAATTACACACACTAACTTCTGTGTGCAGGAGAAAAACATCTTGTGCTTTGGGCACATACACATGGATACCGCTTTACACTACTGGAATACAGCACCAGTTCCAAACATTCAGCAGTGAGGTGACTCAGTTCCCAGCTTTGAGTTCAAAGACACATTTTTCCCAAGCACACAAAGAGCAGTCCTTTTGCCCAGCTTTCACAAGCAGTCCCTGCTGGGACTATCTATTAGGGAGGAGGTGAAGCAACAAAGTCTCAGCTACAAGCCCACCATTCTCCTTTAGTCTGCAAACAACTGCCCTGACCCTCCACCCCTTGTGCCCAGACTCTCAATGCGTGGACAAGCTGCAAACATCTACAGCTCCTCTAAATGTCCACTTACTTCTTTATGTGCCTCCATAGAGCCAAAACACAACAGCAGCCCTCTGCACCTTATGTTTCACCAGCACTGCACACAAGTTGGTTGGCTTTTAGATCTGTCTCTAGCAGATCACTGAAAGCCAAGGGGGACTGGAAGAAACTGGTGCAGCATATAGAAAGAAACAGGGAAAGAACAGCAAGGAGCTTCATATAACTGGAAATGACACTACATCTAGGGTAGGGTGGCTGCAGAGGAGAGACTAGGACTCTCTGGGCGAGGGAAATAGGATGAAATCAAGAATCCTGAGGACTGGAGGCTGCACTATGTAGGTGAGGAGAATGGGACAGACAGCTCAAACACAACAGGAATGCAGGGGCAGCCAAGAGAGGCAAAACAGCTGGCACTAACCTTCAAATAATCAGAAAAAAAAAAAAAAAAAATCTGTGCTCACCACAACACCCTCTCCCTTCCAAAGGCAGGGCTGGGACACATGTTGGAGGAGGTTTGTGATTCTTTTGCAACCTCTTCCTTCTACAGGACAGGCCCATATCCGGCATCATAACACACCTGCTATCTACTCCAGCTGTCACTTTGGTAGAGGACATTACAAAGGCCTGGAAGGCTCTAAAGGTGCTTTTTCCAGCAGATGTCAATGTGATACCTGCAACTTTTAGCAATTCTGCCATTGGCCTGCTATTCTTGAGAGATCTGACAGAGGCTTCCATTTTCAAGCCTTGGGAATGTCACACAAAATTTAAGAAAGCATTATTACAATTGGAAAGTCATATCCTCAAAAGTCAGCCTGAATTTAGCCCCTTTGTATATGCATTATGTTACCATGTAACGACAGTATTAAATACTATTTTTTTCATAGATCCTGCTCAGGTTGGACGTATCCTAGTGATAAATTCACACCGTGTAAGGAAAATGATTGGAATCTATAGAATTCCTGCTAGTTGCAGAACACAGAAGGTGCAGTTATATGTATTACAAGGATCCTGTCTGGAAAAGACAGACTTATGGTCAATACAACTACATACTACTTTGAAAGTATGGATTTGGTTATACATATCTTCCACCCTATGTAATGGTAAAGCAAAAGGGATAGTCTTATGGCAAAATCAGCAAGTGATTATGTCATTAAGGGCTGCAACAGCACAGATCTGGCATTAAATTCTTGATTTCTGGCATTTCTTAAATTCAGAGTGTTTGACTTTGAAATCTGGGAAATGCATTCCTCTGTGGGTAGTTTATTGCATTAAAAAAAAAAAAACAAACAAACGAAAAACCAAAAAAACCCCACGCAACAAAAAAGGACACATCTAAAGGCTGAACTTTGCCTGGTTGGGGTGGTATTCAAACACCCAGAGCATGATTGCTCCCTCATATAATTAGTCTCCACTCTCTCAGGGACTAATCACTCTCAGTAGCTTCCTTTAGCCTGTATTCAAACTATATCTATTTATTTTCTCCTTTATAGTCCCTTTCACAGTCCAGGTGGTAAACTTACCTTGTTTAAATACTTGGAATTATTCTCACAGGAATGTCTAGAAATGTTTTCTAGTCTATTTTTCAAGATAAGACAAAAGACTAGATTATATTAGCATAACAATACCCCACCTGCACCCATATTCTCCTGATTGAACTTGCTGAGGAACAGACTCTGAACCAACAATGTCAACAGCATTTGATCTGCTGCTTCTGCAAAAAGCCACCTCACATACCTGGATGTGTACAAAGGTGTGTGTTTAATGGTAATGCAAAAAAAAATAGCACTGGGTGACATTATAAAACAATGACCACTTTCCAGAGGTGGGCTATCCCTGTGTTACAGAAATCAATTCAGTATCTGCCAAAACATCACAATGACTTCTCTGTGCAGTGCAGTAGGTAAGATGGTTCCAGTTGCCTGCTTAAAGTGCAAACAGCTCACAAGGCAGCCATTTACAAGGCAGGACCGCAGCGCACTAAGTGAGCGCAGGACAGCTAATGTCACCCCCTACTGCTTTTTTTAATACTTCTGTCAGCTTGGCAACACAGTGACTGCTGCTGGAAAAAAACATGCCTGGCATTTCTGATGGCTTCCTGCAGAGTTACATGGAGAAGAGACAGACAGCCTGAAGGCTCAAGATGAAATCAGCACATGGAAAACATGCCTCACATTTTCATGCTTGTCTCCTTCTGCTGGGGGGAGGGGGGGGGGGGGAGGGAGGAAGGAGGACTGGCAGGGAGATGAATTATGTTGTATAGACAGACAGTGTACCAACAGTTCTAATAGCATCAGGAAGCCATCATGTTAGAGAGCATGAATGTGACCACCTCAGCCACTGGCAAAGCCTCAAGAAAATTCAGCAATGTTATTGAGACATAAAAATAAAATAATTATTTCTATACCTATCTATCATACACTGTGATGGCTGAGTTTAAATACTCAAGTATGACCCTTGGCTTCCACTGTGGGATGCTAACTCTTGGGCCAACAAGGGGAATGATGCCACTGGAAGAAACAGGTACACTGGAAAAGAATGAGGACAGGTCAAATACTCCTGACAAAATCTCTCACAGTCCTGAGGAAAATGAGTATGTGCAATGCATATCTGACATCAAGGGTTTGATTTGGAGTCACCATTGTGGGGACTATGCTGAAAGCAAAGGGCAGGTTGCTAGCCTTTGAGCAAAGGGATTAAATTGAGAACACGAGACCAAAGTTATGTCCTCCTAACAGGGTCACCCCTATTTACTCCACAGCTCATGTCCTTCCCCAGTGTTCCTGAACCTGCCTCTTCCTTGTGCTGGGAAGAAACCTGGGAGAAGGGCACCAGTCCAGTACAAGAACAAAGAAGGAACAACACTGTTCTGCTACACAATGGAAGCATCAAACAGGAAGCAGGAAAAGTCTCTACAGCTGTAGAGGGAAGAATCTGTCCAGTACTCATGGGGAGACAGAGAAAAAAAAGGCATGTGAAGGGAGAAGGAAGAAAAGATTTTATGATATCCAGGAGGAAGATATTTAAACATCACTGAACTAGCAACCTCTAGAAAATTGGCACACCCTTCCAGAAGTAACAAATAAATCTGATCCAGGTACTGCTCTGAGCATGAATAAGCGTGGGGAAGCAGGATGGGAATTCTGAGAGTCTCATAATTTTCCGTGTCTTAGGCAAATTCAGACAATACTGTCTCACAGGTACAAGAATACCTTGGTTAATGTTAAATGCTCTTCAAGAATAAGTCAATATAGGCATTCAGAGGCTGGAAAATTGTAATTGCTCTGAGGGAACAGATAGTGATGACTGCAGCCTGAATCCACCTGAACCCCAAACTGAAAGGAACTGATAGGGCTCCACATCCAATTCACATTCTAAAATGCCACCCCACCCAACCCCTGAGAACATTTTCTAGTTCATCTTTCCTACCTTTTCACTCTCTGCAAACTCCTGCAATATAATTTGTCTCTCCACACACAGTTCGAAGAAGTCTTCTGAATGGAAGCTTTCATGTAGAGCAGGGAAGAATGTTAGCTGGTTACAATCCGATCCCTTCTTATCCATCTCCCTTTCTGCTCCATTTAATGTCAGCTCTCCTACATCAGTATAAAAGAGATTACAGTTTTAGTGTCAGCCGGATGACACCAAAAGCATTTGCAATTTAGACTTTCACCCAATCTGTTCTACCTTGGGAAATAGCATTATTTATCTGCAAAAAACAGGCAAAATCTGTGACTTCTAAAGAAAGACTCTTAGTTCAGGGAACTAAAAAACAGGTAGCTGCATACAGTCATAATTCAGACTAAATTCCTATAATCACTGAAGATTCAAACATATTGAACAAGTGTATTTATTCTCATTTCTGCACTGTGTTGGGCTGATCATCTGATAATCAAATAAATGTTAAAAAAAGAATCTGTTCACATACTCACATGAAATTAGAAAAAACTGAAAACGGTAGTCTTCTGGGGACACGCACTGAGCAGGATCTTAAGAGAACCCAAGGAGAGACAATCCACTCATATCTTGCCCAAGCTGTGTTCCAAGTTTTACAAATTCATGCAGTGCACGTAGTTAGAGGAGGCATGCTCAGCCCTCTTATTGAGGTAGACTGGAATCACTTTCATGCAGAAGCTACGTAGTACTTCAGTCTTGTTTAGAGTCTAGAACAACGAGCTCCACTCTCACTTGGTTTCTAGGCCCTATCACACTACAAAATATACAACAATACTACCTACTTCCAACAGTGTACACTAGAAGCTTGACTTGGAACAGCCACAGAGGTGGCTGAAATCCACAGCCTTATACTTGGCTGACATTTCCAAACAACAGTTCTTTCTCAATGTTTGGGGTTTTTTTTCCCCTCTCTGAAAAAGTATTGACTTCTGTATCATATTTCACTCCCCCTCCCTGCCATTCTTTTAAAGTCTCACGTAACAGAAAACCTGGCCTTGGAAAATGAAAATGTTGACATAATGATCATATTTTGAAAAGTCTGGTTCTGTTTTGAACACTGAAAAACAATTTGACATGTTAATGTTCTTGGCGATTTCCTTCCACTCTCTGTTATTTTGTCCACAGTCATGGAAAGTTATAATTCCTGCTACTACTTCTCTTGGCCATCTATCACCTGGTTTTAAATACTATTGCAGAGGTAGAACTACAGTGTCTACTAAAAGTGGGGGGAAAGTCTGCACTTTTCCTTCTGAGTTTAAGCAGTTGGGAGCTTTCCAGGTGCCCAAGAATGCCCAAAGCTTTCATTTCAAGATAGCTTTTTTGCTTTCAGATCTTTCTGGCGACAATAAGAGAGCAACAAATTCTGAAGACAATTTATATACCACCTATAATAATTGCATCAGTCTTTTCCCAGATGTTCAAGTGACTTCTTAGTCCAGAGCACTCAAAGTAAGTTTTTTTCACTAGATGAAATTCTGACCTGGAAGTCCATATACTAACTCCAATTCTCTTTGGCTGTTTGTGTCCACCCTCTTGATAATTTAAGTTAGCCCTAAAAGGTTACCTGGATTCACTTTGGCAGTGGGGGTTGTTTCATTTCTGTTTGCTGGAAGAACCTGAAAAGAGACTAGGTATGACTGGAGTGGAATATGCAGAGTAAACATAACAACCTTGTTGCAGAGAAAAACAGATTTAGAACTATGTTGCAAATAAAAGCCTTGGAAACTCAAACTCATTTGAAAGGACCCAAAGGAACAACTAAATGTAGGAGCAAATGTCAACAATTAAGCAAAAGGACTATTGTCTTTTCAAAGACAATCCTGCATGAGGCCAGTTATGGGATAAAAACCATACCACCCAGTCTACGGAAAACAGCTAGAACCCAAGCTTCCCATAAAAGCTGAAAATGTCCTAGAGATGGGAACCTCCTGATACACTGATGTGCTTCAGCTTCTTGTTGATAGGTTTTGGCACTTAGACACTAGAGAGACAGACAGTAGTAAACACCCCACATATACTGTCCAATTCTTAGTTCAAGCCACTCTAATTCCCCTTTTGATCATCCACCAGTTCTAGCAGCCCTAATAAGTCTAAGTCTAACAGGACAGTGCAGCCTTCTAACTAGACTCTGTTGCACACATTGTGAAGTGTTATAGCCATAAGATATTACAAGCAGAAAAGTATGGTTGGATTATACTCTCATTTGTCTGGGGAGATCCCCAGAAAAGAGGGAAAATAATTCTGTTGCTGCTAAACACATTGCAGCCCCTCTTACTCTCTCTAAATCAGACACATGCAGTGGATTCTCTATGCATGGCACAGCATATTGATGAGTCAGGTAATGAGAACCAGAGGAAAGAGGTGAGTATGAAGTCATCAGCAACTGTTACAGAAATTGTGCATCTCCTGCAACAGCTTTCTACCTCGCTCTTCATTCGCATCATTGTTGCTCGGGTGTTCACATGCTGAATCCTCTTCCTCATTCGTGAAGGCCCTTCATAACAGTCAAGAATCCATCTTGGCTCTAAGGATCGTGATGCATCTCCCCATGGGCCCCTTCTGTAGAAAAGTTGCTCCTCGAGTATCATCCAGTCCTTGGCTGCTTTACTGTAACCACACTGCTGCATCTGTGGGACAGAACCAATTTGTGCCACCTTTTGTACACTTCCCTTCTCCCATCCAGAGGTGGCACCACTTCAGTGATTCAGAGAGATCTACCCAACCTACTGGATGGGACCACTGAAGAGGGAACACTGCAAACCTAGCAAGCGGGTCCAACCGACTACCAAAAGTGTGGTGTGGGAGACACTACTAGTCCAGCTAAGATACTGTGACAAATATAAGCATGTTGCAAGCTTCAACCTCCTTGAAAATGGCTGATTTCCAACTCAAAACAGCATCACAGAGTTTTTGTTCAGTCCATTTTTTTTCTGGCAAATATTTCTGTCAAATGGCAACCACCATGTTCACTGAAAACAGTCTAAAAGTCTCAGTCAGAAGTGTGCTCTGCTCCCTCCAAGCATGGCACAAGTTTAATTATTTCTACTTAGGAGGTGTGTGCAGGGAGTTGAGCGGCACTAAAATATCTATTTAAAGGAGGGAAGGGGTGAGAATTTCAAAGAATGAAAAGCTGCTTGGTCTCTGGTGGCCAATCCTGAAACAGAAACATAGCTGTGAGATTTTAGTGGCTATGAGCTTGAGACCTCTTGAAAAGTTTTACTGGCTGCTAAGAAAAAAAGGTCAAAATCCTCACTTTTAATTTCTGCCACTGAGTGTGGAATAATTCATTTAAACAAAAAAAAGGCTACTGAAGATAAAGTGAGGATCTCAAATCTGATTGGTGAGTGACGCTATATCGCACTTCAGTGGTGATGTCAGGAACTGAGTATTGACTCATCAACTGTCAGCATTTCTTTGGGCATACTACTTATCTCACTTCTGAAATGCCTGATTTCTCAGGGTAGCCCAAGAGCATCTATTCAACAACAGAAGCTGTTGCACAATATTCCTGTTCTTTACCTGCACGTGGTTCTTGTACAAAGAGGCATACAGCTCCTGCCCAGTTCTTCGGTACTGTTCCATACAGGACACAAATCCCTAGAAGGAACATCAGAACAAATCACACCAAAGTGCTGCGGGTGTGGGGCAGAAGCAGGCATTAGTTGCTCTACCTTTTCCAAGAATAATTAGGGAAAACAGCCTGTGTGTGAGTTTGACAGCTCTCCAGACAATATAGTGATGAGGCAATCATCTGAAAGCAAGTTGCACACTTACACCGGGAAGATAAACTTATTCATGATCTTAAAAAGGGTCATTAGTGGAACTACTCAGAAGGAGAAAGAAAGCAAACAAAATTTAAGGCTCCTCCTTTTGGAGGTGAATTAGTATTTCAAGTAGCATAAAACAATTATATGTTGTAGAGGCCCCAGCTGAGGTAAGGATCCAGGATTTGTAACTATACACCTGCATCTTGCTGCATAGACAGGAAGTGCCGACAAAGGAATGGTCCATGTCCCCTTTTTGCAGACAGGACACCAACAGTTTCCAAAAAAAATTTTTGAGATTTAGGAGCCTAGGTCCTCTGGCAACAAGTGACTTGGAGTACAAATATACTCTTTAATGGGACTGTAATGCAGAGATTCTGAGCTAGCTCTAGAACTGGAAACTTGTAGAGCTGTACTAGTGCAAGACAACACACATAATAACTACCTCTGCTCCACTACGAAACACAGATGTGCCCTAAACCCCAGTGCTACTCAGATGTTTCTGGAAATACATGTTTTTCAAAGCACTCTGACAGAATATCCTGGCCATCTTTCCTTCCAGAATGTACTAGTATTGCAGAACAGTGAACCCGCATTAACAGTCACACGTTTCAACTGCTGTTTTATTGGAATGAACTCAAGCTAAGGGTCTCTGTGCAAGTACAAGACTGATGAACTGCTGTCAAGAGATTATGAGTTGCATTCCCCACTCTGCAAAGAGATTGTTATGTGATCTTCAGCAAGACATGCAATTGCCCTAAACCTCTACCTCTCCAACCTCAAAACAGAGACTATAATACCAACCTCAGAGTTACACAGGCCAAGATCATGAACAACGGTCAAGCATGGTGGGATCCTTAAACTCAGGGCATAGGGAAATGAAATCAGTTTTATTCTCTTAGAATCATAGAATTGTTTAGGCTGGAAAAGACCTTTAAGATCAAGTCCAACTGTTAACCTAACACTGCCATCCCACCACTAAACCATGTCCCTAGGCACCTTGTCTACATGTCTTTTGAATCCCTCCAGGGATGGGGACTCAACCACTTCCCTGGACAGCCTGTTCCAATGCTTGACAACCCTCTTGGGGAAGAAATTTTTCCTAATATCCAATTGAAACCTCCCCTGCCACAGCTTGAGGCCATTTCCTCTTGTCTATTGCTTGTTACTTGGGAGAAGAGACCAATACCTACCTCACTACAACCTCTGTTAAGGTAGTTGTAAAGAGCGATAAGGTCTTAGCCTCCTCTTCTCCAGGCTAAACAACCCCAGTTCCCTCAGCTGCTCCCCATCAGCCTTGTGCTCCAGACCCCTCACTGGCTTCGTTGCCCTTCTTTGGACATGCTCCAGCACCTCAATGTCCTTCCTACAGCAAGGAGCCCAAAACTGAACACAGGATTTGAGGTGCAGCCTCATCAGTGATGAGTACAGGGGCACGATCACTTCCCTACTTCTGCTGGCCACACTATTCTTGATACAAGCCAAGATGCTATTGGCTTTCTTGGCCACGCAGGCACCCTGCTGGCTCATGTTTAGCCAGCTTTCAACCAGTACCCCCACGTCTTTTTCCACCAGCAACTTCCCAGCCACTCTTCCCCAAACCTGTAGCATTGCATGGGGTTGTTGTGACCCAGCTGCAGGACCTGACACTGAGCCCTGTTGAATCTCATACAATTGGCCAAAGTCCAGTTATCCAGCCTGTCCAGATCCCTCTGCAGACTCTCCCTACCCTCAAGCAGATCAAAAGTCCCACTCAACTTGGTGTCATCTACGAATTTACTGAGGGTGCACTCAATCCCCTCATCCAGATCACTGATAAAGTTATTAAACAGAACTGACCACAATACTGAGCCCTGGGGAACAGCGCTTGTGACTGACCACCAGCTCATTTCACCACAACTCTCTGGACCAGACCATCCAGCCAGTTTTTTTTACACAGTGAAGAGTATGCCCATCCAAGCCATGAGCAGCCAGTTTCTCCAGGAGAATGCTGTGAGTGCCAAAGCCTTTGCTAAAGTCTAGGTAGACAACACCCACAGCCTTCCCCTCATCCACTAAGTGGGTCACCTTGTCACAGAAGACCAGGTTAGTCAAGCAGGACCTGCCTTTCATAAACCATTTCTGACTGGGCCTGATCATCTAGTTGTCCTGTATGTGCCATGTGTTGGCCCTCAAGATGATCTGTTCTATAACCTTCCCTGGCACCAAGGTCAGACTGACAGGCCTGTAGTTACCCTGGTCCTCCTTCTGGTCCTTCTTGTAGATGGGCATCACATTTGCTAACCTCCAGTCAATTGGGACCTCCCTGGTTAGCCAGGACTGCTGATAAATGATGGAGAGTGGCTTGGTGAGCACTTCTGCTAGGTCCCTCAGTACCCTTGGGTGGATCCCATCTGGCCCCATAGACCTGTGTGTGTCCAAGTGGTGTAGCAGATTGCTAACCATTTTCCCTTGGATTATGGGGGCTTCAGTCTCCCTCTCCCTGTCTTCCAGCTCAGGGGGGCTGGGTACCCTGAGAACAACTGGTCTTACTATTAAAGACTGAAGCAAAGAAGGCATTAAGTACCTCAGCCTTTTCCTCATCCTTTGTCACTGTGTTTCCCCCTGCATTCAATAAAGGACAGAGATCCTCCTTAGCCCTCCTTTTTTTGCTAATGTATTTCTAGAAACATTTTTTATTGTCTTTTATGGCAGTAGTCAGATTAAGTTCCAGTTGGGCTTTGGCCCTTCTAATTTTCTCCCTGCATAACCTCACAACATCTTTGTAGTCCTCCTGAGTTGCCTGCCCCTTTTTCCAAAGGTCATAAGCTCTCCTTTTTTTCCTGAGTTCCAGCCAAAGCTCCCTGTCCAACCAGGCTGGTCGTCTTCCCCGCCAGCTCATCTTTTGGCCCATGGTGATGGGCCTGCTCCTGTGCCTCTAAGGTTTCCTTCTTGAAAAATGTGCAGCCTTCCTGGATTCCTCCTTACCTACTCCACCAAAACCCACAGGTTTTGGGTCACAAGGTTCACACAGCCAAGACCTTTAGATAATACAAACCAGAAAATTTCAAACCGCTTCCTATCTGAGCCTCCCTTTTGAAAAGATCAGCAGAAACGTTATTAAACTCAATGGAATCCCTCACGTGCCAAACTAACAACAAAATACAACCTAGGTTATTCACTATCATACTAATCCTGTGAATTCACCTGTTAAAATTTGATTAAAGACAACCTTCCAGCTTTGAAAATGCTAGGTTTTTCCCCCCCTTTCTAGCTATCTCTGAAATTCTGAGTCCCAAAGAGACTTGAAGTAAAGTATTTGTTCCCATGACTTTTTTTTGCCTGATCAGAGAGACAAAGCATACTGAAAGGCTGTGTATACAGCTGAACCACTGAACAACTGCTGACTAAGCTACTGGCTTGTTTTGTCTTATTGCATGAAGGTAGCTGAAGAACCTGCTTTAACAGGTTGTCCAACACTCATAAGACCATTGTCTTGTAACTGAGACTTTTCTATGCAAGCACAAAGATAGCTGCTCCATCTATTTCTTTTGGTGCTCAGTATCTCTTTGTGTGACTGCTGACAAGTAGCTACTGAGGGAAGTTCAGTATCACAGCCTTCTTGCTAACAGTCACAGGTAAAAATTCTCCTGTTTGACAGTGTATTTCATGGAAAAAGCTTATAGCTATCCTATTGAAACTACATGATGACACAGCTGATCTTCTGGGCATACTTGCTACAAAATTTTCCAAACCAAAAGCTCTCTGAAAGAACAAGTAGTCAGATTAAGTTCCAGTTGGGCTTTGGCCCTTCTAATTTTCTCCCTGCATAACCTCACAACATCTTTGTAGTCCTCCTGAGTTGCCTGCCCCTTTTTCCAAAGGTCATAAGCTCTCCTTTTTTTCCTGAGTTCCAGCCAAAGCTCCCTGTCCAACCAGGCTGGTCGTCTTCCCCGCCAGCTCATCTTTTGGCCCATGGTGATGGGCCTGCTCCTGTGCCTCTAAGGTTTCCTTCTTGAAAAATGTGCAGCCTTCCTGGATTCCTCCTTACCTACTCCACCAAAACCCACAGGTTTTGGGTCACAAGGTTCACACAGCCAAGACCTTTAGATAATACAAACCAGAAAATTTCAAACCGCTTCCTATCTGAGCCTCCCTTTTGAAAAGATCAGCAGAAACGTTATTAAACTCAATGGAATCCCTCACGTGCCAAACTAACAACAAAATACAACCTAGGTTATTCACTATCATACTAATCCTGTGAATTCACCTGTTAAAATTTGATTAAAGACAACCTTCCAGCTTTGAAAATGCTAGGTTTTTCCCCCCCTTTCTAGCTATCTCTGAAATTCTGAGTCCCAAAGAGACTTGAAGTAAAGTATTTGTTCCCATGACTTTTTTTTGCCTGATCAGAGAGACAAAGCATACTGAAAGGCTGTGTATACAGCTGAACCACTGAACAACTGCTGACTAAGCTACTGGCTTGTTTTGTCTTATTGCATGAAGGTAGCTGAAGAACCTGCTTTAACAGGTTGTCCAACACTCATAAGACCATTGTCTTGTAACTGAGACTTTTCTATGCAAGCACAAAGATAGCTGCTCCATCTATTTCTTTTGGTGCTCAGTATCTCTTTGTGTGACTGCTGACAAGTAGCTACTGAGGGAAGTTCAGTATCACAGCCTTCTTGCTAACAGTCACAGGTAAAAATTCTCCTGTTTGACAGTGTATTTCATGGAAAAAGCTTATAGCTATCCTATTGAAACTACATGATGACACAGCTGATCTTCTGGGCATACTTGCTACAAAATTTTCCAAACCAAAAGCTCTCTGAAAGAACATTTTTTTTTTTTTTTTTCTCCTGAAGTCAATGGTACAGCACACTGGGACCTGACTCAAGATAATGCTCCTAATCACTACAGAAATAATCAGAATCCCAAAAGTCACAGTATCCAAATAAACCATAAATACCTATTCCATGTGCCAGCCAAATGTGTAGAAAGGATTCAGGCTTCCTTGAACATGATTTTGAAGCCAAAATAAGATTGCTTGCCCTTCCCAGGAACTTACAAAAGGTACACAAAAGCCATGAAATGGAAAAAAAAAAAAAAAAAAAAAAAAAAAAAAGATTAAAGTGGCTGATCACAAAGAAGGCAGAAGCTGTCTGGAGATTATACAGGAGAGGTCAGAGTGTGCCCAGTGCCAGGCAAATGCTCGCATGCCCACCCAAGCTTCCCTGACAAAGGTGAGATTGCTGTGAGTCACAGCATGAGGCTAAACTGGCTGCGGAAGTCCCAGCCTCTCACTACCTAAAGCCACAGATCAGATGGGTAACTTTTAAATGCATGGACTCTGTGCCACGCTGGCAGTGATTCCTCACAGCAAACTGTCTAAGCTGCTGCTTGCACTGTGCTATAATTAAGTTAACACACAAGGTCTATGTGGTGTGCCGATTACTGCTGGCTGCCAGCCAGGTCTGTACCCCTGCCGTGAAGTCACATTTATTGGTGTTTCCCTGCAGGAAGCTCCTGTTTTACACTGATGAAAGTCATTACATTTTTGTTTGTTTAAAGCATCATTAAACCTGTAATCACAGTTGCGGCCTCACAAAACTATTCCATAATTCATATAAAACTCCCATAAAGGCTGACCTAGAAAGCAACAGCATCTCTGTGCTGTTGAGCCAGGCTCAGTACAGGAGAAGAGCTGAGATCCCAGCTCTGTGTGGACATAGGGTAAAAGCCATTCAGAATAGACAACCAATTCCTCCAAGTATTAACAACTATTTCAGATACCCACAGGCTATTCAAGCCGAGTCAGTGCTCTACTGGCAGCTGTTTCAAAGTTGCTCATAGTCTGTATTTTGCTCATGGTCACCAATCAGACCCCTAATGTCAAAGCCCACATTGGAAAGATTCTCACTGACTTTCCTGACCCAACTCTTAGCGTTTGAAACATATGAAGGGTCCTAAGAAGGAAAAATTCAGTTAGCCATGTCTGGTAAACTGAAGACTAACCACTTTGGCTTCCAAATGAGCTATAGCTAGCCATCTTCAGCCAGATGAACATGTCCCTGATGATCATCCCCACAAGAAAACCATCTGGTTGTAAAATGAAATAAACTTAACAAAATTGGAGATCACTGTGATTGGGAAAAGAACACCCCTCTATATAAACAAAAACAAAACCTGAAAAAGATATCCAATAAACATGGAGAATATAGACCAAGCTATTATTTATTCAGTGTTTACTCAGAACAATTACACTGTGATGCTTAATGAACAACTAGTGCAAACAAGTTGCTAGCAAATGAACAGTTTCCATTAAAAATCGTAGTGGCTATCCTTTAAAATGGCAACTCTTTATGCAGTAAATAAAATACAACAGTGCCACAGCATAATATGTATCTTGAATAAAACCAATATGCCAGCTTTGATAATTGTTAATATTGTGTAACATAATATAAGGTTTGAGTTTCATATGCAGAAAAGCAGGTGTAAATACAAGAAATATGACACGTTCTAGGGAAGAGCAGACTAAGAGGCCATAGTGATCCATAAAATCTTGAGGCCTAATGCTTTAAGCCTTTTTTATACAGACATCTCTACTTTGCATCCTTAGAAAATCATATTCTAAGTAGAATCAGGTCATTTTGCTGTCTCAGATTCCCCAGCCAATATTTAGAGCTTGAAAGTTGACGGAATTTACAAGCTATTTCCCTATTAAAAAAAACAAAACAAAAACAAACCACAGAATCAAACCCCATTTCTCCTCTTGCTGCATGGAGACCTCATGCAAATAGGAGAGAAAACGATTAGCATTGGGGAAAGGTAAAACCAGCAAGGAAGAAAATGCTGGAAAACAGAGAAATTAGCATGCCAAAAAAACCCAGAGAGTGGATGTTCTATAATTTCTTTCAACTAAAGCAATTGAAAGGCTGCTTGTAATAAGAAATGGTTGAAAAGAAATAAAAAAGTTGAGGTGTGACTTTTAAGTTAACAATTCTCTACTGAGCTCTGGAATGTTTTATGTCTGATTTTATATACATATATATATAATTTAACACTCCTTCACCCCATAAATATTCAGGCTTGCCATAATAAACTCATATTGCATGATACAGACGCCACATATGCCATAGTTCTTTCCTAAAGAAACATTATGTCATTGGACCTCTGTGCTTTGAGGCTTTCTTTGGGGAACTACAGGCTGTATGTTGTATTACAAAACACACATGCACACAAAAGTGTGTGCCAGAAGGCTTAATAAATAAAAGTAAACTTCAAGACAAGATAATTTTGGACTTAGAAGAGCCAAAAGGGAAGCCCAAATATCCAGATCCCTCACTGTGCCCAGTGAATAGTCCCGTGGATGATACCAAGAAAACCCACATACTTGTTTTGAAGCCTGTGGTTTAGTCATCTGTTGGTGAGGACCAGAACTAGTGATATTAGTCTACTACTGTAGCTCTTCTGAGCAAAATAAATATTAGAAATATATAAGCACACACAGTAAGAGCATTCATATGGCATCACAGCTATAACAAAAATATCTATTCTTGTACAGTGCTTTTCACCAGTACATCTCAGAGGTCTTTATGAAGGAGGTCAAAGTCTTTAACTTACAGATGGGTAAAAGAAGACAAGTGAGTTTCGGAACATCCTGAAGCTATGACCTGGTTGCAGGGGAAAGGGGTTTGGTGATGGGGCAAACCCATCTGAATTAATTTGAAACAGCCCAATAAGCCCACAAAGAGGCTGTATATGCTGACAGCATGCAGTAGCGGGAAGGGGAAACAGTTTGACAAGTCAATTTGGAAATCTCTTCTACTCTTATGTTCCCAGTGCCCGATGGTATTCTAATATAGCTGATTTACCAGATATTAGATATTATATCACAGGAAGAGTCAACACACCTTATTCCTCTAACCTGGGCTTTCACAATTCTGCTTGGAAGGTTTTTTGATCTAATTACAGCTGTTCAAGCAATCACTAGGTTTTTAGAAAGTATTCCATGGGCATAGAAAAACAGAACAGCAGGCAAGGAACTCTTAGGGACACAAACTGCATGTAAATAGCATATATGGCAGTGGAAAAGATTTTGTGCATTGCAGAAACAGATTTCGTGACCTTGATTCAAGTAGTCACTGTGTTTCAGGATGTGTTTAGACATATACTTCACAACTTTTATATACAGGTTGTCTGCTACCGAAGGGGGGCACATTTGCCTTTAATCCAAGCATTTAAGATATAAACATACAGATAATATATATGCAGCACTTGGACCTTAAAAGGGGCAATTAAACATACTTAAAACCTCTATGGGTGATGACTACAAAAAAGGGAAACAGGAAATGAGCATCATTAGATTGAGAAAAATGACATGATACTAATGTGATACACTCTTCCCATCTCGAATCAAACAGAAAAGCTGCATTTTTAATGAAACAGAACACTAAGAAAATGCCATTTTATAAAGAGTAAATTGTTCAGTTTTACTTAAGTATGTATTTCCCAGCAGCTCAACATTAAATGGCATCCACCTGTGGCACAGCATTGCTCCTCTCAGCAGCCCCATTTCCCAACTCTGTCCTCTGGACTTCATGCCCTAACCAGTGTGGATCCCCTGTCACTGATGAGGTGACTTAGGAAGGAAACACTTTCTCACAAAAGCGACTGATTTTTGCAATCACCATCTAAAGCCAGTCATCTTTTTTAATGGAAAATTCCCGAACTGCTGTAACTTACATAGCTACAGAGCTAGACTGTCAGCAGTTAAGTTTTGAGCCTAAACTATTTTGAGATGTGAAAACTATCTTCTTGTATTCTCTTCATTCTCATTCTCTTCCTTATTCCACACATTTAACCAGAATTTCCCCTCCCGACATACACAATTAAAGTCCAATACTTCTGGTCCTTTCCTGCTAAATCACAGAGAATAAATCAATCCCTTCTTCATAAGCCTCACAAGCAGCTAGGATTACAGCTAGCATGGCAGTTTTACAGAGAAGAATCTGAGTGTTACAGTAAATTACTAGAGCTGGGTGAAGTCTCCAAATCACCAGCCTTGTATTCAGATACAGACACAAAGTGCATAACATCTCCAAGTTTACTATTGCTACTAAATCTAACACAGTGAATCAGAGACCAGGTACTGTGCTACCTTCTGCAAACAATAAGCTACCCATCTTGTGACCAGACTACTTTTCAAGTAATTCACTATGCACTAAGAAGCAAGTAGGTTCATTTCATAAGAGGAAAAATTGTTTCATTAGTCACAAGGTAACAAGCATTAAGCTAAGGCAGATAACATTTTCCTAAGCAGATCAAAGAGCAGTTTGTCCTAGTCCTTAGCATATACTCTCCACACTGAGAGTTGTTTGCAGGCTCTTTTGAATCAAAATTGTTATTGCCATGTGGATTTTATTGTTACTTTGCCAAAATTCATTTAGCTTTTCAACAGACTGTAGTTCCAGCAGTTAAGCGTTGCATGGAAGCTTCGTGCCTCAACCCGCTAGGAGGCTAATGCACAGTGCCAACTGCTCCTAAGGATCATGGATGGATTCCTGGCATCGCCAGTTGGTTGGGGAATAGCAAACTTAATGAGAAAAACCTCCATATTTCAGTGCATCATAAATGTACCCCCACATAGGGGTGGGTTTCAAGAGGATAAACCCAAAGTATAGCGAACATTTGATGAGACTTCCACACTGTATTTATCAGCTAAACTCAGGCAGCGCAGAAGCAACTCTACTTGTATAGCAACTACATATATGTATGTATGTATGTGCACATACACACACACACACACACTTCTTCAACAGACGATACTACTGAAGAGATGAATTCCTGGGAGAACAGATAACTTGTCCCATAATAGCAAAAAAGCACAATGGGAGGCGAGACATGTTTGTTCTTTAATCCTATCTCTGAGAATGACTTCTGTGACTTCAGGATAATTCACTCAACCTCTTGAGGGTCCATTTGCCATCCTGTTACAGCAGAGGTATTAGTTTTTACCTCTAGTGAAAGGCAAAGTTCAGACTTTGGCATTATGTGGAATAACAGGGGGGATCTCTTCTTTCCTTCACTTGTTCTTACTTACCATTTTCCTATTTCTATTTAAAATGGTCATTTTCTATGAAGTCCTATAGGCGTATGTAACTTAGAGTGTTATTACATAGAATCTGAATGTATTTATCTGAAAGCCTCATGCACACTGGCATTTTCTGATTACATTTGAATTATGGCTTTTATTTAAGAAAAATGTGTGCTTCTAATCCTTTAGCTGAAGAAAGAATTCTGTAAACATTAGTGTATTAGAGCTCAGAGTACAGAATACAAAGGAACATCTCTTCCCTGACCCCCAAAATTATAATTTTTCCTAAAATGATACATATTTAAAGGTGACAAGATTACTTCTGCAGTTTTTTAGTGCCTGTAGAACAATCCTGGATTCTATAGGCTACACTACAGAAGAAAGCATGAATGGAACACAGATAGGCACAACCAAGCTTTATCTTTAATTAGGCTCGCAAGGACGAGAACGCCAAAAAATGAATGGTCACAGATATCAGCACAGTTTAGCAACCTATACCCTCATTTAGGAGAAACCTTTAAGTTCTTCTTGCAGAGATTTCTAGGATGTCCTCTGATCTCCTGCTCTCTACTTGCACATACCACCACGCAGGTCACACTCTTAGCTATTTTCAGTCCCTGCTATCTCATAGAAACTCATACTTAATTCTCTGGGCACCCAGACTCTTATGTGCATTTTATACTGCTCCCTTCATGAGACAAAACACCATATATAAACTCATAAATATTGGATAAGCAAATTCGGTCACAATCCTTCTCCTTATAAAGATTTCTAATAATAAATAGCATAACTGAAAAAATCCATTATTTTTCTTTAAAAATAGAACAGATAAACAACTTAAATAATGAAAAACTATTTTCTTGTGGGAAACTGAGGATAAAAATGTTGATTCCACCTGCAGTTTTAAAGCAAAAATGTAAGTTTGATTCAGTTTAAATTGCCACTTCCGGCTTTTGAATCAAGCAACCCATATGAAGCAACTTAATTCAGACAATTTATTACTGAAATCATTATAAATAAAATGTCGCATCAAAATTCCAGAAGAAAACTGACATATCTGAACGAAGAAATATGAAAAATTATTTGGCTTTCTATATATTTAGCAGAGGAAAAAAATACTCAGTTTCAGTGGCTAGCACTTGTTTCTAGGGTTTCTCTGCAACCAAATAAACCCCTGCTTTCACCCACATTAACACCATTCAACTCACTTGGCATCATCTCTGCTATGTGAAAATAAAACTGCCACCAGCAGCTCTTAAAAGATAAGGTTTCAATGCCAACAGCTTTTAACATTAAACTCCACTGACTGAAATCTTATATCCAAGCTTAAACCTGAACCAGACACAACCTTTAGCTTGAAAGGCAAAAATATATGTTAAAAAACATGCAGGAAACATAAAAGAAAACATCTTTTCATACAATGTGCAATTAAATGAAGGCATTTCACTGCACAGGACACCACAGAGTTTAAAAACACAGAAAAACTGCCTCTGAATAGTTACCCATAAAAAGTTTTGGAAGAAATGATACTATTTCTTGTATTCAGGTTTTAAGATGAAACTGATACTAATTAAGAAAGGAACAACTTTGCTAGGACAGATTTCCTAGTGTGTGTTGTGCTGTCGCACACCATCTGCTCTAGCAACTGGTATTGGACTTTTAGGGGACAGACTGTGGGGTGAGTGGCCTGTGGATCTGAGGTGGCCTAATAATTTGTATTCATCATCATACAACCTTTATATTCCAGCCTCTCTGTTAAACAGTTATCTTCAATGAATATGGATATTATTCCCATATATTTCAGAAAGTTCAGTGATTTGTATTATATAAAATTAGATAGCTTTGCATTTTATGTTTTCACGCAGTTCTTCTCTAACTTATTGACCTGTTGAATTATTTCTTTATGATCTTGTAAACAATCTGAAAATGATAAATGAGCAGTGTGTCAGATATCTGATTAAGAGGACATAAAAATTTCTTTGTTCAAAGTTAAAGAAACTTTTTCCAGCTTGCTGCAGCATACTATAATTTAGCTTTGAGCCAGTTATTAAACAAGACAATAATATTATAATGGAAATTGTTTAATATACATCATTAATTGTAAAGTGCCTGCTTTCACTGAAGTAAAAAAAAGAATGTGTGCTATGAGCAGTTTTGAAATGAATATTTGATTCCAAACTTCCCTTGTGCATTTAATGACATGCTAATTTACATTTTAATTACTTCCTAAGAAATCAAAGCATTTGTTGACAGAAGAACATAATGTCAACTTCACGGTGCACTGTTGGTGGATAGTTAATGAACTTAATTAGATAATTAGTGATGTTAATTATCCTTCTATTATGAAGATAAAGTTGTTACACAAATGATGCACTTTCCAAAGAAATATCATTATATGTTTGCTTTTCTTAACTCAGTTAACTTGAAAAAGCTGACAAAAGACAAACTGAGTGATTAGTAAGAAAAATATTTGTTTAAATAATAATTGTGATTATGTTCAAATATTTCTACCTTCTTCATTTTACCTACCATGAGCTACTAAGTTGAGCTTGTCCCTCCTTCGTTCCAAGTCAGCAAGCTCTTTTGTTCAGCCCCGCTCTCCTTTTCACTACCTCACATACCTCACCACTTCAGACAAACTCTCTGATTCAGTGGCTCTACTCCTGTTTGAAAACCCAGGCTGGTCAGCATCAGCCTTGATTTTACAGTCAGTTATTGAAAGATGCTATAACAATGTAGGAAAGAAGTAGCTAGTGTCTGAAGGCACTGGTCCGCTATTTAGCTCTAGGTTCAGCTGCTGCTGTTGCCACTGATATCTCGGGTGATAATGACAAAGTCTCTGTAAATTCATGTTCGTCAACTTGAGCTAAAGCTTCTTCCTTACAGAAGTCAAAGCCCACTGACACACAGCATTTTTAGGTAAGGCTGATCTTATGTCTTGGGGTTGAGTCTTCTGTGCCCCTCTTTCCTGATGGACTCGTGGGGTGAGAGCCCTGCCTCAGACAGGTCTAATTCTGTATCTGTGATGCAGCTACAATTTCTACTAGGTAAGTAAATCCTAGAACTGTACAAAACTTATTAACAAACTCCTGTAAGTGTTGATGTACAGATTTAAATTTCCAGCACAGAAGGAATTTAAGCCTGTAGTTCAAACTCCCACCTAAGTCAATGGAAATTTTATGTTTAAGTACTCCTCAAAATACAATGCATTACTGCCACAAGTTATTCCCTAGAGATACCGGGTATACCAGCCATATTTATTGTAAGAATGAGCGTTATATGTGAAACAATTTTTTTTTTGCTGGCTGTGAAATTTGGAAAGATTGTTGTTCTTAGTGTAACAAATGAATAATTTTCTAAGCAATAACACTTTTATGTCCTG
Organism: Egretta garzetta; assembly: GCF_000687185.1. NCBI lineage: Eukaryota > Metazoa > Chordata > Aves > Pelecaniformes > Ardeidae > Egretta > Egretta garzetta. The sequence goes on along the minus strand of NW_009260182.1, from coordinate 9,417,691 downwards.
TTCTAAGAGAAAGTCCTGGCAAATAAACAGTAAAATAAACAAACACATGAGAAAACAACAAAAAAAAAATTTCCTGTAAATTTAAAACTAAAGAAAGTCCTAAAAACTTTAAAATAACGTGTTGTTTGAAACATGCCTCAGTCTTCCTCAGACTTCAGAAGAAACATTAAGTCCTAGAAGACATTTGGTTCTTCCTCCTGGGAATCTAACTATAGAGGCAGGACTCTACAGACAACTTTCAGTGCAGCTTGCCCAAGAGACATTTGCTATTACTTTAACCAAGGATACCTGGTGGGTGGGAAACTATGCAGAATTCAAGTGGTCCTTGGTCATAACACTATCTTCTTGCTCAGTGATATGATGAGGACATAACAACTCACTTTCCTAAATGATTTAATGAACTTGCAATTTCTTTGCAGCAGGTACATCAAGACTGCTTAGTCATCAGTATAAATGAAATATTACATTGCAAAAAAATTAAGAGGAAGAATTTTCAAAAGAAACTGAAGTAGATTCTGTGTCTGAAAGTGACTTAAGTCTCAGCCAAGATGTATTTTCTTGGAGCTCCTGACTTCAGAAGGTTATCTACAGAGACAAAGAAGGCTCTCACTGACACATTGATGCAGTTATCTTTTACAGATTTGCTGTGGGTTTAACAATCTGCCTGGTCATTACAAAAGTAAGCCCAAGAGATGGACTCTTACTACAAAGCCAACTAAAGAAAAATTAATGACTCCCAGTCAAGCCAAACTCAGTACCTGTATTTTCTGGTTTGTAGAGCTATACCATCAAATGCATTTTTTTGCCATTAGCTCTACAGTGACCTTGCATGCACTAAGGGCAGCAGAGAAGAAACCAAGATATCCAAACTGGTCAAAAATACTTGGAGTTCAAAGACCACATTGTCCCATCACTTAACTAGGAGGTGTTCTCTTGCAGTGGACTGTGACAAAACCAGCACAAAGGAGGTCAGATGCTGGCTTTTTATCTGTAGCTGTCCTTCACAAGTGTATGTTTGCTGACCAAAATCCTACCATAAAATTTCTGGGTTTGCAATTACAAGTTAGGAGGTCTCTGTTAACCTCTTCATTACGAAGACTAGGATTAAGATGACCTTTTCTATTTCATTCTCTCAAGGTATATGTGTCTCTGGCATAGAGGAATGTAATTAATGAACTAAAACAGGAGAGGACAGGCATCATCAGGCCTGCTGTAAAACACAGGAGGCTCTGCATTTCTTGTAAAGGATAACAACTTTATCGACAGCCCTGAGGCAGTGTGCCTTACAGTAGTTAGAAGTATGCTGTATATAACCTTGCTGGGGCATTCATCCTCAGGACGCTGCATAGTAGAAGCTGTTGACTGATTTACAATGTATTGAAATATGATTCCTATAGTGGTCCCTTGCTGCTTCTGCAGCTTGTTGAAAATGACAAAAACAATCAGTCATTACTAACCTAAAAATTAAATACATATCCTAGATTCTGACAACAAAATTGAGGAGAGGGGGACCGAGGGAGGAAGGGAGAATAAAGAGAAAGAGATCAAAAGGCTCACTTCAAAAGAGGAAAGTCAATGGTTTGGAAACCTTTGGCACAGTATTCAGAGTCTTACAGACCTTCCTGCTGGCAAACTTACACAACTCTGTCACCTGTAAGCATTAAAAAAAACCTGACTTTGTACAGTGCTCCTCTTGCTCCTGCACAGCTACTCAGACTTCCAAGAAAGCACAAGATAGCAATTACCATAGCAGATCATTGCCCTTCTACTACCAGAAACATGACCACACTCTGCTTTCTGAATGATCATGTGCTCCAGACAAAGCCCAGAGCAGAGCATGAGATACCAAAGAGTATTTGGAAATATGGGGAAAACAGCTGCATTGCATTTCTAATTCTGACATTTGCCATCAAATAGCAGGGAATTGGCTTCAATGATGCTGGAGATCCTGAATGTAAATACAGCAGAAACATGGATCCTGGGCCTTTGCTGAACTGAATAGTTTGAATTTTGATGTTTTTTCCAGATTGAGGATTGGATCTCAAAAGCACTCTTGCTATCTTGTAAATGACAACAGGGAAAAGGTTGGTAGTTTTGGAGGGGGGGAGGTGGTTTTGTTTTTTAAAATCTGCAGCAAATGCTACTACTGCTTCAACTTCTTTGTTTATTTTCAGTCTATAAAGGAATCAAATTAACAACCCAGTAACCAACCCATTTCTTCTTTCTACTGAACAAAGCTTTGAAATCCTAGCTGAATTTCTGCACTTTTCTCAAATTAGTTTTTGTCAGTTTGGAACAGCCGTGCTTAGCTCTCAGTAAATACAAAAATTTTTACTTTACCATGAGATCTAAAGGCTTTGCCTCTCACTATGTATCATACTGCTACTTTCATTTTATCTCAATGTTTCAGTCAGGTGCCTATTGCTGTAGGACATATGTCTATAACTAGCAGTAGTGAAGACAGAGGCCAGTATCTGAAGATTTTTTTCCCAAGTGAATACAGAAGGCACCTGAGACACCACAAATGATACAAAATCACATTACAGCACCTTTAAAGTGACTACCAAAGTGATGTTAAAAATGTGAGTTAGAAGCACAAATACCATTTACTTTTAATGTAACTTGTGCTCCCAGCTTCCTTTGATACTGAAAATCCCACCTTATGCCTTGCATGTGAAGTGCACAAAGAGGATTGTTGAGGAGCAAAGAAATTAATTTTCTTCTCCTTAGATTTCATGTCTCTGAAAAGTGCATCAAACTTTTTCAAAGAGAGGCTAGAGGGAGAAAAGGGGAGAGGGAGAGTGGAGAAGAACATTTGGAACTGTAGCTTTGCATCTCATTGAGAGGAACAATTTATCAGAGCTGTGGAGCTGTCAGTCCTTGACATGATAAGGAATAACACCAAATGAGTAATGTTTCCTCCAAACCCAGCTCCTTTAATTACAAGCCGCTTCCTTGCAGAAGAGAGACAGAAGATGCAGAAACACCAATTTCATGCACTTGTGCCTGAATAATGTCTCCGTGCTGCCTTTTCCAGATGGCAACCTTTTCACTGGAGGAACTAATGATGTGGGCATATTTAGGGAAAAACCAATAACGGAGTCTTTAACCTTCAACAGCAAAAAGCATGTTGTACAAAATGTTCCTTGGGATACATTTACAAATATCAATTACATTGCTCACTGAGGTGTAATCAGCTGTAATAATCAAAATTAATTTTAAAAAATAATTAAACAGACCCCAGGGCAAATAGTCGATGCTCTTGTAGTATGACATCACGGTCTACATATGTACCTGGGAAAAAACTTGCTCACTCTGTAGGCAGCAAAGTGATTTTAAGGAATGAGAAGGATGCTGTGGCATGCTGAGAAAAAACCTGCAGCTCATTAAGGTAGTATCAGACACATTACTTGTGTATCATAGCCTTCCTGATCAACACACCTGGAAGTGAACCAGTCATCACCGGGGATAAAACCGCAACCTACTACAGCTTGAGCTAGAGGGGTAAGGCTCCCTTAAACTGATCCCATAACAGACACACTGTCTCCTCAGCAGGA
>NW_009260182.1:9349118-9413863 GCF_000687185.1 Egretta garzetta | reverse complement strand
CAACCCCCCCCGGTTTCTGTAAGTACTTATCTCCTTAGGTCTCAAGGCTAAACTAAAATTTAGACCTTTAATACTTCATGTTGAGAAGAAAATTAAAGGACAGTGCTAATCCTTTCTACTAATTCAGTGTCTGAAGGACAAGGTTTACAAAATGATGTAAGTCAAAAGAAACAGCAAGCCCAGCAAAGCCCTGTGAGCACGTGCACACACAGGTTGCTTAGGTTTTTCCTTTAAAGTGCAGTAATTAGGCCTCATGGAGAAAGTAATAGCCGGACTTGATGATCTTGACGGTCTTTTCCAACCTAAATGATTCTATGATTCTATGTTAAGGCTACCAACCAAAGTTCTTCAGATCAATGATTATTTCTAACAGTCTAGAAAAAGAACCTTAGCTGCAATAGGTGTCTAGTTTACAATGGAACATGTCAGACATACTCAGAAGCCTCCCAAGTCCAGACAAACTCTCCAGAACAACAAAGGCAGAGCTGTTGACAGAGCCAGAAAAGACAAAAAGCAGGAGTTACCTCAGATTTGCACGTCATTTCCTTTGTGTTTCGGCCAGGCATCAACCTAATAGCTGAAGAGAGGCTTTCACTCCAGGAATTGTGCTTGCTCTGTGACAGGCCTGGCCCTGCTTTATTGTGGAGAATCTTCTTTTCAGAGGCTGTGGGCCAGAACAGAAAAAAAGCTTGTAACAGTTGAAGTTAAGCCTGTGGGAAGGTAGAGGGTTTGTATCCATGTTACACAAGACAACAACATGGCAGTGCCTCACTCCAGCTGGCTTGTCCTTCTATTTGTAAAAGGAGCATTGAATTAACATGTACTTCTCAAGTCTTTATTTAAAAGCCTCACAGAGGTCTGCCATAGACCAGTGTCATTATACAGACATGAAATTTGAATCCCTGCAGCACTACACACATTGGGGTGCCATTCTTCACCCAAATATCCTCCCTTTTAAATTCTCTGATGGGATACAATTGTCTAAGGAGATTTCTCTTTCTTGCAGTACAGCACAAGCTCTACAACATCACCAGATGATTACAGAAGGGCTTGGGCATGACACAAAGCAATTACAATCCTGGATAAGAGAAACTGAGAATCTGCTTTATCTATCAAGTGATATCCAGAGGAAGGGCATAACCAAGGAATCAGCAGCTTTCCATTAAGCACTACATTTACTGCAATGTCTTTGCTCACTACAATGAGTGTTCCATAAAAGAACAGAGACCTATCAAGTGTTGCCAAGCTTTTGTCATAATTTCTTCCCATAAAGGAGTGATCTCCATTATCTTCATGTCCCTTTCTTTGTCATTTCCTTTTACAGAAAGATCCATCTTGTAAGTGTCCTCCAGAGCCTGCCGCCTCTGAGAAATGAGCTGCTTCCAGATGATTTCTACTGTTCTCAGAATCTCCTGATGGACTAGGAAACAAAAGAAACTACAAATGAAGAATCATTTTCTGTGTAACAAGCCAAGCAAAAACATCTCATCTGGAACAGCACCAATCCAGAGTAACTGCTGGAGTCAGTGCAGTTACTCCATTTTGTCTACTACCTCCATAGGTTCTAAGGCAGACTAGATAGTTTAATACAGAAAACAGCAGGACATTTACTTTATTATATTTCAACTCCTTGAAAGAAACAAGTAGGAGTGACAGATGATTCTGTCTTGGAAAACCACCTCATCAGAATTTTGATGATCTTATTATCATATACAGAGTGCTAAAGCATCCTGTTGCCAACCATCATTAGAGAGAGTGGGGGAAGGTAACCAAGTCATGAAACGATTTGGCACAGCAACAGGATGCTGTACAAGGAAGTGCTGAGCTGTTTTGCTGTATTTCCCTGAAAATCAGACTTATTTGGTTTCAACATATCCAAGCCAATATACATATAAAGAGAGGACAAGTGAGGAGAAGGAAGCATCACTCTGATGTAGGGTACAGATGACACCCCCACAATGAATCCTGAGCAAAATTTTTTCTAGCGCTTCTCTTAAAAGATCAAAACAGACACAAGATCTGTATAGGTCTCGAAAAAAATAAATAGAGCTAAAATAGTATCTAGCTGGGCACTGATACTGGCCACAACATGGGGAAAAGATCTCCAAACTGTTATCCATTACTCCTGAGGATGTGGGGGGTGAATTTTGAATAAAAACGTATCATGCAAACAGAAGTCATTTTAGCACAACCTTCCTTTCTCTATGCTGTGCTTGCAGTGTTTATACACCAAAGAGGTAATTAAGTAGCACTTGCACAAGCTGCTCTGGTAACTGTTTAGGCCAGGAAATTTTCTGTTCTGTAAGCCCAAGGCAACATGTGCCATAAATTACCATCATCTGGAGTAGGCAGGCTGCCCTTTTCCTCTTCACTGGGTGCAAGGAAAATTTGGTGATGAGAAGCCAACTTTGGCTTTGCATCCACCCCAAAACCTTCTGGAGAGCTGTGACAAAAAAAAAAAAAAAAAAAAGAAAAAAAAAGGGCACATGAGGCACTCAGACTTGGAACAAACTAAGGACAGTGAAAAAGCTAAAGGTTTTTCTACACATCCCCTCCTACTCAATTAATTTAGTAGACCCGTATTCCCAGGCTCAAGGGCTTACACCGATCACATGATCCTGAAGAATTTACAGGGAGTGGGAACTAAACCACTGCTAATCTGGTTTTCGAAGTCAAAGCATTCATCAAGGTTGTAAGGATCACTCTGTTGTACATGCCTTACCCCTGCACTTCTTAGTGCAATTGTATCTACTATTCATCTCAATTAGCTAGAACACAGGGCTATACTGGTTTAGCCAGACTGCATCCCTCTGTCTTGCATCTCCCCTGAGCATCTTCTATGCCATCCCTTTGCTCTGAATTTCTTCGCTAGAGGTATCTTCCGTTATGTGGGAAACACTGTCTTGTCATATCCTACACCTGAACTGCTTACTTAGACTATGTTCTTTGCATCAACGATTGTTCATTCCATTTATAAAGCACTCAGCACAAAAAAGCTGCAGACTTTAGCACCATGAAGTTAGTGTCATGTAGACAGTTATTAATTGAGAACATCACCATAACCAAAAAGAGTTAGTGCCACTTTGGGGGAATGTGCAGGGTGTGTGTCAGATAATTTAGCAGTCAGGAGGTAAAAGACACCAGGAATTTCAGCACAGCAGTAATACTTACAATAAATGCAACAGGCTTAGTTAAGGCATCCAGACAACATACACTTGGTCACAGAAGTGCTGTCAATAATATATATATTATACATAGCCACTAATAACATACTCTGTTCTTTCAATTTTAAACAGGCACTATTGCATGGGAGTATCAAATTCTTGGGTATGGAAAGCTGCCATTTTTATTTCTGATTTTCTTTTAAATACCACAATTCTGATTCCCTGGATCTGTTATGTTTGGCTTTTTGATAACACCAACACTTCTGTAATTTTTTTTTTCTTTTAATGTTTATGTTCTTGCTACATACTTGCTTACCCCACCTCAACAGTTCTGGTCTAGAAATTATTATCTGACTGGAATAAGAACAATCAAGAAAAGACCTCAGGAAGTGCAGATCATTTCTGATGTGATACTGTATTAATAGATTCAATTCAGACCATCTAAGCAGCACAGAAGGTTTTCATTGAAACAACAAACTTCATTATAGTGAATAAAGCACTAGTCAATTAAAGCATTAGCCAATATTTGCTTCTTTTGACAAAACAGAGTTGTCCAAAATAACTCCCCAGCTTACATTTGCAAGAGTACCTCTGATGTATCACCTGTAAGAATAGCAAACAGAGTGGGTATGGATGTTCTAGCCTTATCCAAATCAATGACAAAACTCCCAGCTTCAATACAACTAGGACTTTGCAGCTCAGATCCAAGTAAGAATAACCCTAACAGAAAGGTTCACAAGATCCATGTACAGTTTTATATATGTTTTAAATGCACCCACAGATGAATAGATGCTGGATCAGAAAAACCATCTCCCTGAATTAGTCCATCTAGATGTCTCCAAGAACAGCCACCTGCATGCCTGTGGAGTGATTCTAGCCCACATCCCAGGAAGATTTCCAGATTCTCATTTTAACGATAGGCTTGTGAGCCAACTCCACTGAAATCAGTTCAAGCTTGTTAACTGCAGTTACTACTCCGAAGTGAGTAAGCTGCTGGAAATGCTGGATGAGTAAAACAGATACACACAGATGTTTTGCTTAATAAAGAGTAGCAATTAAAACTATGTGCAAATTTAAGGGTTCTGCTTAGACAAACATTGCAAGCTTGTCTTGGTGTCTGAAATGAAACACCCTTTTCAAAATGAAAAAAATGGAATTAAACATTACGGTACCATCCACTGTGCCTTGCTTATTATACCCACAAACACACATACTAGCCTGTCTCCGAGCAAGAGAGGTGGTAGGAAATTTTCTGCTTGCTAGTGTTTCAAGGAGAAAATAGCCTTCTGATTGAAGGACAGTTTCTCTCTGCCACTTTCTTGCTAAAAGACAAACCATTGCCTCCAGAATACTGAGCACATTAATAACCTTCTCCTCCAAATTAAATTATAAAAAATTACATCAAAATATTTCTGTTGCTGTTTTTCTTTTTTTAAGTGTATGCGGAAAATGATCATCTTTCCCCAAATGGCCTTACTCTGCCACTTCAGACACCAAATCAGAGCAGAAAGTTTGCCCTATTTAAAGCAGAATGGTACTTTAAGCCCCCAGAGCACTGAGCTCAATGGGTCAAATGCTTGCTAGGATACAGTACATATACTACATGCAAAGTCCTTAGTCTAGCTGAATCAAGCTCAATATCAGCTTCTAGACATTCCCCAAAATGATTATTGCCTAAGTTTTGTGAAATCTCCCCCTCTGCACCCTCTCCCATCAATAACAGCACAGAGATGTAAACAAACACTATACCGAGATGAACATTTGTACCTGCCCGAATTCAGCTGGCAAAGGCAGTACATTAGGCAGATGATGAAATTATTATTTGAGTTGTAAGTTGCAAAAATAACGTCCCACTGTTCCTGCAGGACATAGAGAGTATTCAGGACATTAAACTGTTCAGACAGCGATTGTTGTGGTCTGGATAGGCAGTATAGGATGGCTCTGTTTAGACAGCTGTACAGGGCACTGAGGAGAACTTCCTTCTGAGAAACGGAGCTTTCTAAAACCTGTGAAAACACAAAACAGCAGAGTACTTGACTTGCTCAAAGAACCCTCTCCACAAAGGATCCACAGCTCTCACTTCACTTAAGCTGTTGTAAACTTTTTCAGCACAATTCCCCTGATCTGCCTGTTAGATACAAATTGAATTTTCCTGTATTTCTGCTGAAGTCCCCAGAACTGTGGAGATTAACACATACATAGCCAACAGACAGCGGCTATCCCTTCTTTACACTGGACCATCTAGCTCTGATTGTCATTTAGAGCCATTATATGCTCATGCAAGAAAACAGGAATAATCACCAAATGGATCACAGCCATCTTCTTAAGAATCGTGGTATCACAACCTCAGTGTGAAACAGAGCACATTACATGTCGATAACAGTTGGAAAAAATGTCATGGGACTCACCACCATAATCTGTTTGGCAGTGAAGGTCAGGATTTGCTTGGGGTCAGCAGCAAACATTCTGCTGTTCAGTTTCTCAACCAGCTTCTGAGCACAATAAGGAATGTTCATCATGGATACAGGTGCAGTTGATTCTGAAGTGCCATGAGGATCACTGCTGCCTGCAGAGGATACAAAAGAATTGATTATTCCAAAACAAGCTGAAATGCAAAAAAAAAAAAGTGAGATGTGAGCTTACCAGAGCTGGAAGGAACAATCTCATGCCATAATGTCTCAGAGTTAGAACATATCTAAGAAAACTCTACATCTAGCAGAAATACCTTACTCAGACTGGAAATAATGGTTCCATCCTAAGGACAGAACCAACCTCACTAAAATAGCAACTGGTCCAACTAATGGCTCTGAAAGGACAACAGCAATGACTAAGTTAGCAGGGTTGTTCCCAGAAGCACTCAAGGATAAACCTAGATTTCTTTCTAAGTACTTCCTTTTTAATGTTTAGAATCTGTTCTCAAAAAGAAAGAAAAAAAAAAGTGAAGAGGCTCCCCAGAAAAAGGGCAAAACTACAGTAATTTATGCAAACTGGCCCACAGCAGGAGTGAATGGACAGTCCAGCCTGCTGAGCTAGACTGTCCTTCTAGCTACTGTTTCCAAACCTTTCTAGCAATTACAGCTACATGCTAAATACCAGCTAGCTAATGATCTGATTCTTGCCACTCACCTCTTGGTCTTGTTTTCCCCTCGCCTTGACTGGTAACATGGAAGACATCCATAGCAGACAGTAAAACTTTTGTCTGAAAATGTCTCTTCTGCTCACTGGTGGCATCGTCTGGAGAAGCCTATATAGTGACCGTGTACATATTAGTACAGCAGGAAAACAGCCAAGAAATCAGACTCAAATTCACTTTCAGCCTTTATTCAAAAACTATTGATTTTTCCTTTGGCAGATTATGCCTGTCAAACATTCAGATTCACTAAAAGTTTTGCTCAAAGTGAGTAGAAATTCCAAGAGACACTCAGTATGTGAGATAATTCAAAGTGCTCAACATTTCCCTTAAACACCTAGGCATCGTGTTAGGAAGAGAAAAACAGCACAGAAAGAGCAAGGACAACTACACCTCACTTGCAGCCTTGGTGTGGACATATGAAACAGCTGCTGCAAGCTGAGACGTTATCTGTGACAGCTAATCCACAGTAACACATCAATGCAGAAATCTGTTGTACTCTTCCATGCAAAGGCAACAAGGCACCTTTCACACAGGGTTCAGCAAGAGTGCATGTGTGGACAGTTACTGGGCAGCAGATGAGATGGCAGAACCTCATACCCTAGCTGGAAAACCAGGAAATCTTACATAGACCTACACTGCCTAGCTGATAGCCAGCACAGTTGCCCTCTGCACACCGAAGGTGCACAAAGGTGCGAAGGTTTTGCACAGGGACAGAACTTAGGTTCACAGGTGGTCCCCAAGAGATCTTGCCCTCAGGGAATTTTAGCTCCATTTAACAGGCTCAGGATTCAGATAATCCTCTACTTTAAACTGTACCAAGCCTTGAGATGTTATTGTATAGTTTTAGGGAACTGCTACTCCCCAAGACTATTTAACTCATGACAATTGCAATCAAGCTTATGTGCGTTACTAGTTGTATTACTAAGCTAAGTCTACATCAGAAGTCACATCTGGGACACCTGGACTATTGACAAATTGGAAACAAAGAATAAATTTTCCATTTTCCCTTTCTTCAGACTATTCTCTTTCCAGTGCTTTGAGTAGTTGAAATCCATAATCCAGACTCAGCTGTTACAGCTTGTATTAATCTGTCCTAAAAGTGGAGACAGTTGTTTTTTTGTTTGAGTACTGAAGAGAAACTGTTGTCTCAAATCAGTACACAGGAATGCTCCATGTGAAATCATCTTTTCTAAACAAATACAAGGGCTGTTCTAATGACAAACAGGTATTACTAAAGAAAAGAGAAACTTTTTCATGCCTTACTTCAATGTTAAATGTTGCCTGAGAAATGCCTTTGTTGTTGTCTAGTGGCAGCATTTGCTTAGTTCACGCGAATGCAGAGCAGGCAGAAAAGGCTTTCTTCCTTGCTGAAAAGGTAGGAATTCCATTCCACTAAGTAGGCTGTCCAGATCTGCCAGGAAGTAGTGCATGCTCTTTAAGAGCTGTGATCCCATCCTTATCCTAGACTGTTGACAATGCTAACTAAATACACCTCTCAATCACTGTTAGCACTTTTTTCAGTAGGCCACTAGCAGGATACCTCCTGTCCTTCCACCCCCAGTGCAAGGCAGAGCAGCAAAGCCTGATGACTACAAGAGAGACCTCAAGAAGCAGCTCAAGTGGATGTCCTTGTTTGTTTGCTGGGATGTTGAGAAGACTGTCCATCAGGAGGACTCGCACAAAATCCCACACTTGTTTCTTGGCAGGGTGTGGTAGGAGCGGGAGAGAGGAGGGATCAACACAGCCTTTCCCTTCAGCAATGGCTGGACCATCAGGAGACAAAAGGCCTTCAAAGCCTCCCTGTGGAAGCAAACAGCAATGCATTTTAATTTGTAATCTTCCCTTTAAATTTATTTTTCCTCCTAGCAAGCCATCTCTCATCTGAAGGGCTTATGCTGGCTCAGTTGCACATACCTTGGGTGGTCCAGAATAGAAAGCAACCATAGCCAAAGTTTTCAGGAAGTCAGGACAGTGCCATACAGGGTCCTGAGCATAACAGTGATAGATCAAGCACAGAAACTGGATAACATTCCCTGGATAGGCAATCTCCCAGGAGGCTTCTGCATCTGCAATAGGCTGAACACAGACAAATGTGCATCTAGTCAAGGCAGCATTCTCTCGCTCATATAAACTTATCTTTGCTCCTCTCTAGGTATTCCTAAACAACTAAGCAAACACAACATGGCCACAGAGAAGTCATGCAAGGCACAAGCAGCCAACTACCAGCTTGTATATTGAAGATATACCCAATCAGAAAGGTGGCATATCTTCATCAAGAACAAACAAAAGGGGTAACGCTGCAGGTAAGATCCATCTCTGTGTTCAGAAGTTCTTAAACGTGAGCCTGTCACATCATCTGCTATGTAACATAACCAAGCCAACAGCTGTTATGTGTTGACACCTTGAAGTCCCTGCTCGCTATTATGCTCAGTATTGCCTTGTGAGGGCAGAGGAAAGCTAGGGGTTACAGGTGAAGACTGCCATGACATCTGACACTCTCAGACAGTTTATTCTGTTATTCACACTGCACTGTCCTTGCAACAAAAATGCTTACCTTGTCCACAGTGACTCTAACCATTTCCAGTAGTAAAGCAGCTGCCTCTGCACACAACCCAATTTTGAGGACATTCTCTGTAAGGTGGTGCTGCAAGATCCACTGCAACATAGACTCAAGATCTTTCTACAACAGGAGGAGACACATTTCACATCACATTATTGATGATATACCAAGAACAACGCCTGCTCTCTCTACATCAGAAAAAAAACCCAAAACATATAAACCTCCAGCAGTTGCTCCCTATCCTATTAAACATGTTTCCCCAGGATAGCACTAATGGATGTTCCTCTTCTGAAAGTTATCCTTGGCACTGTCAAGGCAAAAATGTCCTATGGCTTCTCAGGACAGTGGGAGAAAGTACCCAAATCCACTAATTCTGAGACTGTAATGAGTCATGACAATGTAAGGACAGGGAAGCTAATCTGACTTACCTTCTAAAGTGCAGTAGTTATATGGCATTTAACACCAGCATGAACAACTTTATTGCGAACAAAAATTTCCTTAAATTAAAGTCAACTTACTTTATTTTTAAAGTATGAAAGACTAATTTTAGCTATCACTAACACCAAGTAGGGTTAACTTGCCTGACAAACCTCTCACAGAAAAGGCCGCAAAATGCCAAAGTAGTAAAGCAATAGCAGCTTTGTGCTTGTTTGCTATTTTTTTTTCATACCTTGGCTACTTCAGGTGGTTCAGACTGTGGAGTTGCCAGAAGCAGCCCTGCCACAAGCAAGTAGACCTCAGGGACGTGGACATGATCAGTCAAACATCTTTGCAACACAGAAAACCCAAAAATCAAGAAGGAACCATTGTCAGGCACTGGAGGATGAGTTTTTAAATTATCTTTAAAGGGAAAGAAAAGAAAAACATTCTGAGGAAGTGTAAAAATGAATGCCATATCAGAGGAAGGATTACTGACCCAACCTTACTGTCACTTGTCTGTATCCCAGGCCACTCACTACTCTGCTAGTCTGCAATATCAACAGTTCACAAAATTTCTTCAGACTAACAAATAAAAATTTTTCCCACTATCACTTTTGTTATAGGAGATTGTCCCTGACTTATTCTTCCTTTCTCTTCCCTTTCTCAGAACCACAGGTCTAGTTATCAAAAAGCAAGCTGAACAGATCTTAAAGAAACAAAAGGTTTCAGGGTACAAGCTGACATCTGAACACCTCACAGGTTTATTAACTAGCCTGTTTTTAAGCAAGACAAAAAGGCCTGTCTCCCTGCAACTGCTAATCAGAAATGCCAACTATCATGCAAGGGAGAAACAATGCTTTCCACTCTTCAGCACAGAAAAGCTGAAGTACTAGGACAAGCTTGCCCTAGCAAGTAATATCAACTCTTGGTCTACTGAGATCAGTGGGAATTCTCCTATTACCTACTTCAGTGATCTCCTATCCCTGCGCTGGATCGAGGGATTGTTTTGGGAGCATTAAACCAACACGTACCCATTAGAATACCCAAGCCCACAGAGCTGTTTTCCAGCCAGCGCCCAGCCACTATCCCCTCCTTGAATTTGTTCAGAAGCAAACGATTGTGGAGGAAGCACATAAGTAGCTTGAGTCCTAGCACAACCGTGCTAGAGTGCAGGTAGCTCTGTGTGAACAGCAGAAACCAGTCTGGCCCCAGGGCAAAAAATGTCTCTTCTTGTTCCCTAGGACAAATAGGGAAATGAAAGCACATGAAAGGAGACATGGTGAAAGACAGAAAGGAGATTTTTTTTTTTTTTTAAATTATCTTTAAGTGTTTTAGAAGCTCAAGTTTCTCTAGAAAAAAATCTGATTAAAGGTTTGCCACAACACAGAATTACAAAGATTTAACAGAATAATCCACACAGTTCAAGCCACTTAATTCCCATTAGATCCAACCTTATATTACCATCAGACAAAAAAGCTTGTTAACATGAAGCTCCTTCTGAGAGCATGCATCAATAAGAGGTAAACTACATCACCGACTAGATCTTTCAACCTTTGAAATTCAAAATTCCAGTTTAAATTTTGAAATCCAAGTTATGTTATCTAATAGAAACACAGTTACAGCAGCCAGCACTATGAACTCTACCTTTCAGTTATACAAGGTAGAACTATAGTAACTGCATGTTCATGGTTACGATAGAGGGGTGGAAGTAATGACTGAACTGCTTTTCAAAGACAGCTGGGATTTCTGCAACCCTTGCAAGGCAGAAGAAACACCAATATCCAAGTTCCTCCTTTGAGACATTTCCTGAAAACATTAAACTTTTTTCAAAATGGGGATCAGATGTGTGATCTGATCACACATCTGTGTGAATGCCAGATAAATCACTGAATAAACAAAAGAAGCCTCTGAATCCAGTCTGCTCTTACTTACTATTTTGTTGAGACTCAAATATTATCAGTGGGTTTAGTTCTAGTCAAACACCAGGTAAAGAGGAAATCTAGAAGACAGAGACACTTACCCACACCTTCCTAAATTGTTTCTACTTACTCAGAGGACAGATGAAGTTTGTCTGAGTGCATTACTTCTAACAGCATCTTCAGTAACTGATTTCGAAGCCAGATTGTCTTTCCAGATGTTTGGCTTAAGGCTACAAATATCAGAAAGTAATAAAGAGTAATGAAGAGACAAAACACATGTTCCATTGCTTTGATGAACAACCTTGTTTGCACCAGGTTAGTCCAATGAAAGTACTTATATCAGTCTTTTGTAGAGTAAAAAGATGTGGACATCAGATTTTAGACATAAGAATTCCTGCTAACATCAGAAACAACCAGTGCTTACATTGTCAAAGTCCTGTCTTTAGAGTTACTTAAAACTCATCCAGGCTACATGTTGAATAATAATCCACAGGAAGAAATCTCAGGTTAACTAGAGAGGAAAATGTAAACGGGCAATCTGACTTGTAGCTGTGATGTCTATATATGTAAACGACAGTTATTAAAGACTCCTCAATATAATATATTGTTTAGAGGTGCAATAACCAATATAGTCTCAACTGAAAGACCACAATGAAAGCGCCAGCTGACTGGAAGTTCCTGTACACAGAGTTGACAAATACACAGATACTTTAGAAGGTGCAGAGCTACATGTTATTATTTGCTACAACTGTAAGTATAGCAAAGCGTACACAGAAAATCCATGACCCCAAGTGAAATTTTATTCCTTGTAACAGTCCAATACATTAGTTTTGTGGCAATTTCAATTTAATGGCCTTCATCTCGGTATATATCTGTGAAATCCAATATTGTGTAGGCTCTGGACAATGCAGCCAAAGTACTGCTGGCTTATTAGCAGAGAGAGGACAAAAGGGGAACTCTATTAGCAGGAGGAGGATCTTGTTGTAGGTCAGGCCTTCCTGGATATATACACAGTGACTGTCACTTCACTATTCTTCACATCATGCCTTTGCAGCAATGTAGGTTTTCCCCACAATCTCATGTCAACTCAATGCAGCCTGTCCCTTTCCAAATGAAGTAATGTGAATAGTGTCTCTTCCTGCCACTGGAGGCAGAAGCACTATGTTGCATTTAGGGTTCATCATGCCCTGGGGAAGAAGGGAAGTACTTCAGCTATCTACATACACATACACCAAAGGTAACTCCTCACCTCCGTCGGGCATCTCAGTCACATCATCCAGGCAAATCTGATTTTCATCCACAGAAGAAGGTTTCAAAGTGTAAACAAGGAACAATCCAATCCTTGCAGAGAAAGGGGGAACCAGTGTTTGTCAGCAGAAAAAACAGACATTCACTTAATTACCTTGAGATTACATACAAATCTCAATACTCATTAATGATGACTCTTAACGACAACCATTGGAAATTCTAATGGCTGCAGAAATAGGGTTGAAATAGGAATGCAGAAGTTCATAAACTAGGAAGCAAATAAAAAGGACATATACAAATGCAAGCGATATCTATTCTACTATGGAAACATTTTTCTCTTTATCTCTTGATTTTAAAGGTCTTTCACCAGAAGAAAAGCAATGCTGAATTAAGCACTCTGTTCATACCAAAGTTTCTGAACTCCCTGTGGCATTCAGATATCACTGTTATCACCACTTGGTTCCCAAGCATATAGAGGAGAGCAGAGAAACCTCTATAGCTACTCAGGGAGGAGGAGTGGCAATCTCTTTTCACCTGTAGTTTGCTTTAACACATTACCTGCTGCTAAGGATAAGTAGATTAATGTGGCACACACACTTAGTGGAAGTGCATAACCTCCTCCTGTCCACAAGAAGGGCATTTCTTAAGGGACAGAACACCACTTGTTCTGCAGGAACGGTCCACACAGCAATTCCCATTAGATGCGTAAAAAGCCTGTGACCAGCAGAAACCCCAGCACCTTTCAGTGCTGCTGAGAGCCTGCTATAGTCTGCTCTCCTGGAACTGGAAGTATAGGGACTGTCTTTATCTACTCACTCAGCACTCATCGGCCTGACAACCAAATTCCCATGGAAAAACAAATAATGGTATTTTAAGAAAAATGCTCTCCAGACTCCTTGCCACATGGCAAATTTGATATACTAAATCCACTACTCACACCTGTATGAAAAAAGAATAGGCTAACTCATACAAGCCCACCCAGGGTAGGAACATATATACAGGTAACAGCACAAAATGGATGGCAAGCATAAGTTCACATACTAGCTTACTCCACAGTAACTACTTGAGGTGCTCATACTCTTCGACAGAGCTAAAGGCTGACTGCAGAGACCACAGATTCAACATGCAACTCTGTTTCTATTTTTTATTTGGACAAATAGCTTTAAAAACAGAGTTGTTATCCGTGCCATGCCTCTCCCTGGAGTTAGGTGGCTGTAGACAGCACTCTCTGGGCCTTCCTCAGTTCACAGGCTACAAGCAGATGCAATTAGGCTGGGAATATAAAATGGAGCAGTATTTACATTCTGTGGAAAGCAAACAAGTATTTAAATTCTTTGCTTCATGAAATCCTGACTAACATGTTAGCTGATTGAAATTCAAGAACAAAAAGGATAGCTACTGGGATATAAGCCAACAGGATTAGGTACGTAGTTGACTAGGGCCAAGCTGCAATACTAATAGCAATTGCAGTACTTTAGGGCCAGGCTTTAATGAAACCAAATACTAAGTATAGAGTTTGAGTAGTCCCAGTCATAGCAGCAGAACTGTTTGTGCTATCATTGTAAGGGTCATCACCCAACCCATCCTCACATAAATATAAGGTTGGACTGAACTCTGTTTTGAAGGCATGAAAGAGTTTTTCATCAGTGGAAAACCTGCAATTGCCAAAGATCTGGGGGCTCCTACCAAAGATGAGGTGAGGGAAGTTCTACTATAGAGCTCTCTCCAACACTGGCAGGAATACGTATAGTTCATCTACAGACTGACAAAAAGCTAACTTGAAGGTTACCTGAGAACATCCCTTGTGTTAAAGTATCCTTGCAACAGATGGGAGAGAATAGTGCAGGCTACAGTGATCCTGGAGTTACTGATTTCAGGATCATTGAAGAGGAAAATGAGCTTGGGCACCATTTGCACCTGGTAGGCAACTGCAGCATTCTGACATCCATCTCTGTAAAAAAAGCACAGGGACGATTAAAAGCTTTTACTGGAAAGAACCAAATTTGATGGGTTTCAGCTAAAAGGATTCTCAGGTTGCACTGATACTTTGCACCTTTGGCTTCTAATGTTGCCTTGGCAACATTTCAAACACTGTCAGACAAATTGAATATATGTCAGCAATGGAGATCTGAAGACTTCTTTGTGTGTTCTCTACCCTTCCCATCTGCCCCCTCCCCTGGAAACTGCTGCATTTCAACGAGTTCAAAGAAAACACTATTGAATTTTCAAGGAGTGAGCTGGTGGTAATAAATGCTCTTCTTGTAAAACTCAGCAAGGGACACCAGACAGCTCTTCATAGAGATTTCTGGTACCAAAAAGAAGGAATCTAGCATCCTGGTCTACTCAGCCCCTCTGCCAAACTGTATCTCCTCAGATACTTTTAACTATAGTACAGCCAATTAAGAAAGTATATTGTTATAGAAAAGTCATCCTGGGTTGTGTTTTGGTTTGAAATACAACTTCACTTATTTTTTTATTATTTCATAATTTCCCCTCCTCAGCAGGCATTTAAAATTTCATTGTACAGCAGTGGTTCCACGTGAACCAGGCTGCCAGATAGCTTTTCCCAGTTTGGCCCCACAGTCATCTCAGGGGCTGATCAAATCACTAACTCCAGCCTTGAAAGAATCATAGGAATGATTCACTCCTAGACCCCACTGATTCCAACTAGGAAAGGCCCCTTCATATCCACCTCAAGGTTCCAGCTTCAGGTTACAGATGAGCTTATCCCACATGTTTCCAATTCAAACACTAGCTTGAATACCTGGAGGACTGAAAGATCTCCACAAGATGTGAAAAAAGAGCAAGATCAAGATTTTCTGGTGCTTTCATCCAAAGCTGAAAGACAAAGGAAAACAGAAGTTTTGGTGGTCTGCTAAGCTGAGGGGACAGTAATCTGTGGCAGAGAAACAATTGCAAGTAGTTCAGGGAGGATAATGTCATAAACTCTCAGTCCTTCCTGCAAAGACAGCCTGCAGGCACTGGGATACCCCTGCTGGTGTGAGGAGTTGCTGCTCCTGAGCAAGCCCTGAGGAGCAGACTCCCAGGATCTGCAGGAACACCCCAGAAACTGCACCGGGGCACAATGGGGAGCCATGGTGACACGGAGCGAGCCATAGTGAGGACCTGCTGTTCCAGGACCACCTCCCCAGGTGAGCCACAGTGTGGAAGAATCACCACACCCCACCCCGAATATTGGATCCAGGAGGTGCTATGAACAAGCCAAATCTCATACTATATAGCCACCTTTAACACAGCCAAATCCACAAAATTACATCAACTGTTTTACCTCGAAGTTGCAGAGGACATACTGGAATGCACTACAATTCTTGATGACTGAAGACTCAAAGCCAAGTTCAGCTGTGCCCACTAGGGAGAATATTAACTGTAAAATCCTGTTGTTTAACAGCTGTGTTTTCCTCTTCAATAAATAGGTCAGTAACTGAAAAAAAAGATAAAATAAGTATCTGCTGAGTATAAATCTGTATTTATAAACTAATGTATAACATTATTTTTTAATTCGAAACAAATGCACAGTTTACTTGGCTGCAGTAGTCATGCACGCATACATCTTATACAAGCATCATGAAGAAAGTGAAGATTTCAGTCCAGGCATAAAATTTTGTGCAATAAGTGAAAGGATATGTTTTTGAAGGAGTTTGAGAACCCTGTGGCATTGAACAGGAGCAAAACACATGCCATATTGTGTTGAACGGAATTTACAAAGAGCAACATACAAATATAATTGTTAATAACCACAGTACGTTTTCTACACTGTTCTTCATGGATGTATTCTTAGCTCCTTGCAAATGGTGTTAGTTTAAAAAAATTATTAATGTTGACCTCTTCAAATGAAAGACATTTGTGTGAAACATTGCCAGTTTCTCAACTGAGTCTATCTTTCCTTATTCAGTGAATTCCTGATAGAGTAAGAAGATTGTTCAGAAAGCCACTACATTTTGACTAGGTTGGGAGGAATAGACACTCATTTGAAAATACATAAAGACACATTTTTATTAGTCAGCTGTTTAAAGAAAAAAAGGTTCAGACATCCAAACAAAGAGCAAAACCACTCCATTGTAACATGATGATCAGTCACGTGGGAAGAACACTATGTAGCACAAAGTCAAAAGGAACAGTTTGTACACAATCTGAAGGCTGGCATTCACCTACAAGAAACGATTGGGCAAGCAATATCTTAATATGATAAATATGAATTAAGATCTATTTGTGAACATTTCAAAAATGGAGAAAATGGAAAATTTATAATAGATCATACATGAAGCCCTGTTAGGTGTCTTGTTTGGAAACATCTCTGTTAAAGAGTTTTCTCTATTCCGTAAGACTCTGCTTAGCCTAAGCAGCGTAAAGTAAACAAAACTAAAATTGAAACTTCACACTTGAGCCTTAACTCATCCAATATTTTATACATAGTGCTTAAAATCTGCCCTGCTTCTCCCAAAGCCTGAGACAGCCAAACTCTTCAGTCTGCACAGCTTTCAGGTTTGAAAGATGTATTTAGGGCAGATCTAGGCAATATAGTTTGAAATCCAGACAGCATTTATTTATATCACTATAATTTCTAATACACAGTGAAGACTGGGTCATAGGAACTCATTGTCAGCCCTACACCGTGCAGTCTGTAAAGAGAAATCTTAGCCTGAATGAGCCATGGGGAGGAAGCAGACCTGCCTAAGAAGTGGTGTCTTGTGGGAGGGATGGAGTGTGTTGGTAAAAGGTGAAAGATGTATCATTCAAATCTTCTGCACTGATTTTACTGACTGTAGTCATCTTAATATGGGCAGCATGACATCTTCCATTATTAGACCACGTCTGACCGAGAGACATCTGTCCTCACCTTTCCATCAGCAGATACACTGTTACGGAGGTTCCCAGAGATTATAAGCACAGGATTTAGGTTACTATTCTATATACCCCTCTCAAAGATCTCATAATTTACGAAGTTCCAACCATAAGGGCTGATGGTCAGGATGTGCTTGGTTCACTGCCATTGATAGGTTTGGGGATAGGGCTATACCCAGAATGAATGAACAAAAGACTATCTACCTGGTATCCTCCCATATGCCGCATCAGTTTTTCACTCATTGGGCTACTGTTCAGGATGGAGCTCAGGACTTTGACAGCTGCATACATGGTGTGGTCATCACGGGCCATAGCAATGAGACCCAAGAGAATGGCAGGGCCTCCAATGAAGTTCAGGCTAGTAGCTGCTGGACAGGACTGGAACACTCTTACCCCTAGGAAATTGCAGAGTTACTCTACCAGGAAGTTACATGGACTAAATCTGTTACTGGACAGAGAAAGGCTCAACTCTTAAAAAATATGAAATATTAAGGCATAGTGCATTTACCATATTGGCCCACAGCAACTGACCCAATAGTCCGCAAGGGTCCTGAGAGGTGTCCAGCAATGTTCTTAGCCAGGAATATTGGAGTTGAACAGTCCCGAGAATTAATTCCAATCTAAAACAGATAAAAGAGACAACCTAAGAAAAAAAAGTGGTAGTATTGGGGAGACAAAAAGTAACAGGCAAACACTCTAATCCTTTAGAGTGTTTTATTACTTTTAGATTATAAAAAAACATTTTTTTTCTTCAAGTTTGATTCTCCGGACAAACCATTCACCTACCTAAAATATTGCACAACCCCACTACTTTGACATGTCAATAGGCCTGGCGTTGGCAAGGATGCTAAAAAAACCACGTGAAAGGTCATTGTGAAGGCATTAAGAAGTCACAGACTAAACAAATTATCATTAGACCTGAAAACTTGGCTTCTGTTCTGTTTCAAGGAAGGCTTTTAACATTGTGTTCACACTGTCCAACATATTCCTTTCCACAGATGAAAACAAACCGTGAGTAAAATGGAATTTAGGAATGGGCAGAGAAGGTAGAAAAAAACAAAACAAAACAACACATCATTGAAGGTACACAATTAAGGCAAAGACACAAACTTTGCGGTAGGAAACCAATCAGAAACAAGAGAAAATACATTTAAGACAAATGAGGAAAATTTGTGACCTCTTTGGCAATCAGCCGTCCATCGACTTCATTGTGGGAGCTCTTTATGTCTTGGATTGTAGTTTGATATGAGCACATAGCATTGATTCCAAAAGAAATCTTTTCTTCTGCCACCAGAGGTGTAGGATTATGTTCACTGTACTGGTCCTCACCTAAAACAAGAGAGACTATAAACCTCTGAAGGAACTTTGCATGCTCAAAATGTGAGACAGGCAGATGAAAAATAACTGGAGGAGCCTAAGGCTTAGAAAGGAGTTTGATTTTGACCCAGCCATAATCAGAAAAAAGTCCTCACCCTTTGCAACACAGCCCATGGCAGCTTGCCAGAGTAAACACCAGCAGGACATGTGCTTGGCTTGTCTCCTCTGGTTACTGCTTTAGATCCTACATCCTCCCCCAGTATCTCACGAAGCTCAGAAAATTCCAGAATAAACCTCTCTGTCCACACAGTATTAACAAACTTTCTGGGCAGAAAAAAACATTTCAGAGGCCTTCCATAATACCAGAAGCTTTTTCAGGGGTACTAGGAGTAAAGATGCATGTGGAATAAAAAGGACAGAGGCAGTTCTGGGCTTCCCAGTTCAAGAAAGATGAGGAACTCCTAGAGAGAGTCCAGAGAAGGGCAACAAAGATGATTAGGGGACTGGAGCATCTCCCCTATGAGGAAAGGCTGAGAGAGCTGGGCTTCTTTAGCCTGAAGAAGAGAAGACTGAGAGGGGATCTCATCAACATGTACAAATATCTCAAGGGTGGACATCATCAGGATGGAGACAGACTCTTCTCAGAGGTGTTCAGCAACAGGACAAGGGGCAATGGGCACAAACTGAGACATAAGAGATTTCAGTTGAATATGAGGAAGAACTTCTTTACTTTGATGGTGACAGAGCACTGGAACAGGCTGCCCAGGGGGGTTGTGGAGTCTCCTTCTCTGGAGATATTCAAAAGCTGTCTGGATGATGTCCTCTGCAACATGCTCTAGGTGAACCTGCTTTAGCAGGAGGGTTGGACTAGATGATCTCCTGAGGTCCCTTCCAACCCTTGCCAGTCTGTGATTCTGTGAAAAGTTCAGAGCTGCCAACTCCCAACATATGAGAAACTTGTAAGAACTACCAGGTTCAGTAGTTTAATGATTGTGTGAAATTCTCATGTGCTTTTCTTTAAATAATTTTCTATTCCTGCTTGTACTTGGTAAAACTATGTGTACCTTTCTTAAAAAAAAAAAAAAAACACACTTATATTTTTGACATTTTATAGACTGGGAAAACAGTTGATTTATGAAACTGTTTACTAATGCTGGTGACACAGCCCTTATAGGAAAACAGAATTAGCACATATTCCACATGAAGATTAACTAGAAGTCACATGAAGATTAACTAGAAGTAAACATCCCAAGATTGTGTCACCTATTTTCCTTCCAGTGCAACACAGACTTATGGCTAAGCCTCTGCATAGCTGCTGCTGATTAGTGGGAAGCATCAAGATACTGGTGAGATGGGACACAACACTGCTGAAACAATTCAAACTGCTGTTCACAACAAGGTCATAAATCCATTTTCAGGAATAAACCATAACATTTTGGGGTTTTGTGCTGAAAATTTTTAAGTCAAAACTTCCATTAGAAAAGTTTCTTTGGGAATTTTGATGGAATAGGGAGGTGTTAGCCTCCTTCTGGCTTCTATTGGTAATATTTTCAGTTTAGGGCTGTATTTTGATGAAATTTCTCCTTCAACAACCCCTTCCCATGCTTGACTTGGAGAAGTTTGGTTTGTTTTTGTTTTTTTTTCTGGTCTAGATAGACAGCATTCCCAAGGATTACTTTCGGCCAGTCTTTTCACTTTGCTTTAGGCTGCAGCATCACCAGGTAGGATTATTCTGCTCTTTTCAAATGGAAGACAACCATCTCATTTCATCCTGAGCTCTAGTACAGAAGTAAATGTGCTACTTGTTGAACAAACTGAAATCAATAACTGAAATGTTTTGTCTGCCTGCTTAATAATTGAAGCTAACAGCATGCTTTAGTTAAAAAGCCTCTTCATTAAATGGAATGTAACTTATTCCCCTACCACTCTCTCCCCTGTGCTCTCTCCTATTTTGCAGGCATTTGCAATTAAAAATTATGCTTCTTTTTCTGCCATGTTTTTCTGTAGCACTGTAAATGCAGAATGTCTAAGTTGCAGAGATGCTGCATTAATGCTTGTCCAACAGAAATTGCAATCTTACATCTCCTCCAGGACTTGTTACTCCTTTTTACTCTCCAGCTCTGTCTGCTGCTTGATTCTTGTCCTTCTTTTTCTGCCCAATTTACAGTACATTACAAGATCCTCATGGTGTCTTACTACAATCTTGTACAACACTCAGTAAAGCAGAGTTCCAGGCTTTTAAAAGTGAGCTGTAGGCACAGTTGGAATACTAGTAACAGATTATAAGAATAAAAAGAGCATTGCCCTGACAAATAGTGATGGATATAAGAATTATCACGTACCTTGAAGCTGTACTGCTTGGAAATTGCTACAGTACTGTGGGCCAAGCTTATTAATCATGTCCATGGTTTCCAGAGAGATGGCCTCTTCAAACAAGTGTGTTGGGCCAAGGCGCCAGGTCAAGGAGGACTTCTGTTTCCAAATTCGAGGAGTAGCTATGTACCCATAGACATCAATAAAGGAAGTAGGTTCCATAGAAATACAGCTACCTGGTAAGGGCTGGAGATACTGCATCTGCAACAGAGGAATAATTCACTGAGGGGACTCAATACACCTGGAGTGCTTCAAGGCCTTGTCTCTGGAAGGTACTGCCTGCTGCCTCTTTCCTCAATGAAGCCTCAGTCAGCTGTGCAACACAATTATCAACTACTGTTCAGAAACTGGACTTTCAGAAGTATCACAAACATAAGCACTTTGGAAAGTTGAAGCCTATTTTTTTAAAAAAATAAACAAAACAAAAAAAAAACCACAGTCAAAATTTCAAGTGTTGTCCAAGAAAACTCTACCTTGACCCCAGAATTTTTTTCCTGTTCTTAACTTCATAACTCAGACTTTCAACACAGAAAGCCAAGTTACAGATTGCAACTTAAAGCAAAGTTTTTGAAGAGTGTAGAGCCTCCACGTATATCAGTTCACTTCAGTGAAAGTGACGTAGTTTAGGAAATTGGACCATTTATTTTGGTATCAAAATAAGAATTCAGCCTCCTAAATGGAGTCTATTATTTTATTTAAATGTGGACAGCTCTAATAGAAAGTAGTCGGAATTTTTTTGGTAGAAATGGTGTTGTACTTCAGGGCTTAGCCCTGCCTGTAACAATTCGCTGTTAGGATGAGAGACTCCTCGAATTTACTGAGAGACTCCTAGAATTTACTGATCTCCAGCTACTGAGATGTAGAAGACAGAGCTGGTCAATATTAGGAGGCAGGGCTTGATACCTGAGTAAACAAATATTAGGCTTGATACAACAGAGTAACCCACCCCCCCCCGCCAGCTCCACTGCCCAAAAATAGCTTTTGGTACTGTTAACAACCTTTGTGCATTTCTCATTTCTTACATTATCTTTTCTTCACTGTACACATAACGATGAAGGCTTGCATCATGTCAGAGACCCCAGCACTGGGACTATCTTTTATTTACTAAAAGCTTGTTTTATTTATTATGAGCTGTTTCACTGTATGTTAAACACATTTGCTGTGAATTCTTTAATCAATTGGAATGCTTAGGCCTAGTTTTATTGATGACTTTCAGTCTCATTTGAAGGAAAGCAAATTAAATTAAATTTTCATTCCTGAAATGGATATAGGTCCCAAAAGGCATTTAGAAGACAGATCATTTTTCTCAAGTATGGGTAAGAGAATATTTGGAATTAAACAGGTTGCTTCTACAAGAGAAGTATAAAACACACAAGTGAGCTTTGCATGTGTTGAGATTGATTTGAAATACAGGAACAAGAAGGAAGAGACCAAGGTTACAAGTTTCATTTAATAAAAGGAGTCTATTAAAAAAACAAAACCAAAAAACACCACACCAACCAGAGCTGCAATAGAAATAGGCTGCATTTTCAACATTGCCAGCCTGGAGCATTCAAAATCTAAAAATCAAATATCAGAAATAATTTGAGATTAGCTTCAAAACAAGGAGCATAATGATAATGATAATATAAACCAGGGGCTCTTTTCATTTATCCTGTAGATTATGAACCCTTCACATGCCTTTGAATTGTGTTCTCGTGATCTCATGCAACCTGAAACTGACTCCTATGCTACAAGAAGATCACAAGAAATGGCATGTTAGGGAAAATACTAGCTACACCAACATTTGCAGTGAACTCATGAGTTGGTATCATTGAAGTGTACAAATTTCTCCTGAGTGAAACATTTCTTTCATTTACATTAACTCAAAAAAAGTATTATTTTAATTCAAGAGCTATCTCACACACTGAACAACCAACACAGAGGAACATCTATTCCTGAATGCTTAGAGCACCAGTGAGAAAAAGGCCACTGACTCATCAGCTCATTGTTCAATGGGTGCAACAGGGAGAGGACAGCTTGAAACAAGCCCACGTAAAATGCTTGAGGAAATTCCATCCATCTTGGGATTCTTGCAAAGAGCTAGCCACAGAAGCTTATTTTTCTGCAACCTTTCCCCTTTTCCAGGCCTTTCTTCAAAAATGGAGGCTCCCTACATGTCTCATCACCTTTGCAGGTTTTAGCCTAGGTTGAAAGCACCTTTGGTTTAGGGTTCTCCGGTCACACCTTAACGTGACACACTTTTTATAGTTGACAACTTCTTAAAATCTTGGACATAAACCAAGAGATCCTCAAAACCACTAGTTAATTCAGAAAATTTTGGCCTAAGGATACAACTGAATTTCATCAACATAATCCTGAGCTACCTGCAAACTTGGTAACCCCAATTCTCAGATTAATGTAAACACTCAAAATTGCCCTGATTATCTCCATGCTGAGGGGGTAGGGGGGAACTAGTTCAAAGCATCTGTATAAGCTTATAACATACTTCTGAAAAGCAGCGCAAATACACCCTGGTTTGTATGGATTTCTGACTCCACTCAGACACAGTGCAGAGTGACACATCTTATGTATGCGAGTCACTATGCTTTGAGTCTCTCAGGTTAGTACGGAGGAGTCATGGTACGTGCATGGGGACATGAAAATTAAAAGCAATGAAAAGCAAATGTCAGGCACAAGTTCTAGGGTGTCTAGGGTGACGCTGAACGGCGTCACGGTGGAGTTCCCCTTCCAGCCCTACGCGTGCCAGGAGGCCTACATGGCCAAGGTGCTGGAGTGCCTGCAGCGGAAGGTAAAAAATTTTTTTTTTAAAGAATTATTTTATATTTTTTGATGGTGTGACATCAACGGTGGACAGAGGGAAACCAATGGATGTCATCTATCTGGACTTCTGCAAGGCCTTTGACACGGTCCCCCACAACATCCTTCTCTCTAAATTGGAGAGCTATGGATTTGATGGGTGGACTGGTCGGTGGTGAAACATTTCTTTCATTTACATTAACTCAAAAAAAGTATTATTTTAATTCAAGAGCTATCTCACACACTGAACAACCAACACAGAGGAACATCTATTCCTGAATGCTTAGAGCACCAGTGAGAAAAAGGCCACTGACTCATCAGCTCATTGTTCAATGGGTGCAACAGGGAGAGGACAGCTTGAAACAAGCCCACGTAAAATGCTTGAGGAAATTCCATCCATCTTGGGATTCTTGCAAAGAGCTAGCCACAGAAGCTTATTTTTCTGCAACCTTTCCCCTTTTCCAGGCCTTTCTTCAAAAATGGAGGCTCCCTACATGTCTCATCACCTTTGCAGGTTTTAGCCTAGGTTGAAAGCACCTTTGGTTTAGGGTTCTCCGGTCACACCTTAACGTGACACACTTTTTATAGTTGACAACTTCTTAAAATCTTGGACATAAACCAAGAGATCCTCAAAACCACTAGTTAATTCAGAAAATTTTGGCCTAAGGATACAACTGAATTTCATCAACATAATCCTGAGCTACCTGCAAACTTGGTAACCCCAATTCTCAGATTAATGTAAACACTCAAAATTGCCCTGATTATCTCCATGCTGAGGGGGTAGGGGGGAACTAGTTCAAAGCATCTGTATAAGCTTATAACATACTTCTGAAAAGCAGCGCAAATACACCCTGGTTTGTATGGATTTCTGACTCCACTCAGACACAGTGCAGAGTGACACATCTTATGTATGCGAGTCACTATGCTTTGAGTCTCTCAGGTTAGTACGGAGGAGTCATGGTACGTGCATGGGGACATGAAAATTAAAAGCAATGAAAAGCAAATGTCAGGCACAAGTTCTATGAAGAGTCTTTACCTTTGCAGAGCCAAGTATTTGACCATTTATATAAGCTGACACAGTGCAGTTCTTCTTTGCTTCCTTAGCAACTGTCACTGTGAGATGATGCCACTGGCCAGTGACCAGCAGCTTGCCACAGCCAAACTGGACTTGCCCTGGAAATAGGGAGGGATTTAGGACCTCACCCTCAGGTTCCATGATATCTGTAACAGCAAAAACAAGGTTATTCAACAAGAAGTCTCTCTCCCTTTCCCCTGCCTCTGGAACACAGGTATCAAATGTGACACAAAGAATGTCACTCTATGGGTATAGAGTGATTTGGTGCTATTCTGTTCAATGTCTTTTAAACATTCCCTGATGGTCTATTATCAGGACCTGAGATCTGCACACCTCTCAGTATCCCTCAAGCGTACAGTGTGCCATACCCCCAAATAACATCTGCTAGTTGCCTCAATCCTGCAAAACTAGACTGAACTAGGACAAAGCAAGCATATTCTCTAAGAGAATCCCTCAGGATATTGACTGAGCTAACACAAAAAAATCCTAGTGAATTCATAAAACTCTGTACATTAATTTGTAGTTTTTATAAAGAGACGCAAGCTGGGATTTTTAACGTCATCTAAGGTAATCAGAGCACTCACAATATCAGCTGTGCATGAAAAAAATCCCAGCTATTATTTCCACTCAATTTCCAACCTTCTCTGCCATGTTCAATCACTTTCACATTTGAAGTACCTACTGTACTCAATAAGGAGAAAGGGATAAATGTCAACAAGGAAAAAAGATTAATAGGTTATCATGATAGAAAACATGCTAAAAGTGAGGAGAGGAAATGAGCTGTTTGATTAGGTAGCTAGATCACTCCCAAACTCTTCAGTTCTCCAAAGCTTCCTTCTGCTACACAGAACAAGAAGGCAACAGCTTGTTCAAGTCTAGTCCCCCACAAAGACACACAACCATATAACTGACATTCAAAAGTTTTCCTTATAATATCTGTAAGTTTTATCATATATTGCAGGCCACAAAATAATTCTCAATGCCTACAGCAGACTTAAAACAGAAATCTGACCAAGAATTACAATCACTACAGGCTGCCAGAAAAAAAACCAAAAGATAAAAAGTCTCATTAATGTCCTGTGTACTTATAAGAAGAAGAAACTTGTTAAGGAAAAAATCCCAGATAATCAGAGGACACAGCACTGCAGCTTGACTGAGAATAGCCTTACCGAGAGGCTGGAATTCCACTTCTTCTGTGGAAATGACCAAAGAACGGTCCTGCGGGAAGAAGCTTACTGAAAAGCAAACAAATTCTTGCTCTGTTCTTGACATGTGCCTCACGACTGTGAGGAAACGGAGTGGGTGACTGTTGTGCGCCAAACCAAACTTGCTAACCAGAAACCAGCAGGAGAGAGTCAGGCCACTTGAGGGAGGGAACATCCTGGCACCTGCAGACAGGAAACAAAAAGGCAGCAAGGAAGTTAGTTTCCCTGTATAGACATAAGCAAACCACTTCTTGTTTCATTTGTAGCCCAAACCATGTAAGAACTAACATTAGAACTGTTCTGTTAGATTTCACCGCCTATCTTCAATATCACAGAAATGGCACATATGAGTGTGTGCACATGTATAAATGACCTAAGATTGACTGATGAGAAATAACTACTAGACCTCCACACCACAGAGCTCATCAGGTGAGAAGTACTGAGCCAGAAACAAGTTCTCAAGGTTGACAACATTCAGGAAGCAAGAGGTACGGCCATTTCCCAAGAGGATTTTGATCTACAGGAGAATCCCATATCACATTAAGTGACAGTTTCTATTCCTTCTGTGGGAGATTACCCTAAAATCTGATTACTTTTACTTGTTAAGACTTTTTTCTTACCAGCCTGCTTTAAGTTTGTATTGCTAACATTAATGCTAACATATCACACTACTAAGCTGCATCTGATACTGCATTTTGGTGAGCAGTCTGACTTACACAGCTGGACCGGGACACATAGATGGAAGTATATTGAAACACACAGCTTATTTGCTGCCATTTCTTACAAATGTTGAATGCTTTCAGTGGGGCTGGAAAGTCAGTACTTTCAGGCAGCTGTAGCTGAGTCAAAGTGCTTACCCATGCCAATTCCTCCTGAGACAGATTGTTCTGCACTCGGTCCCATGACAGTGGCCAAGGTAGGGAGGTATAAACATCTATGAAAACAAGCAAGCACCCATTCATCAGAAACATAAAATCATCCCTGAAGTTTACCAGTCCCTTAATACTGCAGAATCATGGTAGCAAGGCAGAGTCTAGGCTATCAGCAATAAGACAACAACAAAATAGGCTGGCAACATTGCTGCAAAGAAGGCAGCGACAGGGCACAAGGACTGACTAAGATGGAGAGAGAAGTGATTATTTGCTGTGTCCAGAGAAAGGGCTTGGAAACTGCAGAGCAGCTAAAGAGAAAAGCAACAGCAGCAATACCCGTATCCTTCCATGGACATATCAAACTCCACAAATGATGGAGCCAAAGCAGTGGTGCGGAACTGGAAATTTCGAGGTGACGTCATGGAGATGAGACTCATTGCAGTCTGGAGTGCCAATGCAGATCCCTTAGACACCCAAGGAGGGCTGCTGGCAGGCACAACTGGCTGAGGATCAGTTTTATTATCCACCATGTCCTCTTCTGAACCTATAAGATCAACACAGTGCCTAACTAGTTTAGTGTCTGCACCATAGTCACAGACTTTGCCTGTATTCAATTCATCACTGCTAAGAACAGAACTGCATGCTCTTCAACTAATACATCCTCATCAGCCTGCAGAAGTCCTCAGCAATTGCACTGAACATATTGCACTGAAGGAATTTCAAAATGGGAGGCTGGCAGGAGAGATGAGCTTACAGAAGTGACAGCTGTATTTTCTCCCCACACATCTTCAGGCAGCTCCAAACTTTGCCTCTAGTAAAAAATGTTCCTGACCCATTGGTTCCATTTTTCTTATACACAGACCATTCAATTCTGCCATAACAGAATGGATACAACCAACATGTGGGAGAGGATCTAAAGAATGACTGCAAAGACTATAACGCCAAAATTTGCACCATGCTTTATCAGTTGTCTCATAGGCATGAGAACAGTTTAAGCACCAAATAGTCATTAGAGACACATCTATAAACCCAGCCACTGTATCAGCAACAGGCGTGCTTACCTTCATTCCAAGCTGCATTAGCTGAACCACTCCCCTGACATGAAAGGGCCTCGGTTCTGTTTGTGCTGGGCCTGGAAGGTAGTGGTGGAGAACCTCGCAACCAAAGAAATTGCCTAACATGAAAAAAAGAAGAAAGCAACAAAAAAAAAAAAAAAAAAAAAAAAAAAAAAAAAAAAAGGAAAAAAACCAAGCCAGACACTTTGGAGTCATAGCAACCATGCAAATACAGCTCAGCCTTCTGGAGACCAACTTTGTTTCTACATCTGACCAACCTAGTGGCCTTCTATGATGGAGTGACTACATCAGTGGACAAAGGAAAAGCCACGGATGTCATCTATCTGGACTTCTTTAAGGCCTTTCACACGGTCCCCCACAATATCCTTCACTCCAAACTGCAGAATATGGATTTGATGGGTAGACTTTCATGGATCAGAAATTGGTTGGATGGTTGCATCCAGAGGGTAGTGGTCAATAGCTCTATATGTCCAAATGGAGACTGGTGACAAGCGGCATCCCTCAGGGGTCCGTACTGGGGCCAATACAGTTTAATGTCTTCAATGACAGACAGTGGGATTGAGTGCACCCTCAGCAAGTTAGCAGATGACACCAAGCTGAGTGGTGCAGTTGACATGCCTGAGGGACAGGATGCCATCCAGAAGGACCTGGACAAGCTCAAGAAGTGGGTTCATGTGAACCTCAT
Organism: Egretta garzetta; assembly: GCF_000687185.1. Classification (NCBI taxonomy): domain Eukaryota; kingdom Metazoa; phylum Chordata; class Aves; order Pelecaniformes; family Ardeidae; genus Egretta; species Egretta garzetta. Next base: position 9,385,154 of record NW_009260182.1, on the reverse strand, counting down.
GAGGTTCTACAAGGCCAAGTGCAACCTCCAGTATCAATACAGGCTGGGGCATGAAGGAGTTGTGAGCAGCCCTGCAGAGAAGGATTTAGGGGTACTGGTGGATGAAAATCTGGACAAGAGCCAGCAATGGGCACACACAGCCCAGAAAGCACAAACATATCCTGGGCTGCATCAAAGAAGCATGGCCAGCAGGTTGAGGGAGGTGATTCCGCCCCTCTACTTGGCTCTGGTGAGACCACATCTGGAGTACTGCATCCAGATCTGGGGTCCTCAGTACAGGAAAGACACGGACCTGTTGGAGCAGGTCCAGAGGAGACCACAAAAAAGATCAGAGGGATGGGAACACCTTTCCTTATGAAGAAAGGCTGAGAGAGTTGGGGTTGTTCAGCCTGGAGAAGAGAAGGCTCCAGGGTGACCTTACTGTGGACTTTCAATACTTAAAGGGGGCTTATAAGAAAGATGGGGACAAACCTTTCAGTAGAGCCTGTAACAATAGGGCAAGGGGTAATGGTTTTAAACTAAGAGGACAGATTTAGACTAGACATAAGGAAGAAATTATTTACACTGGAGGTAGTGAAACACTGGAACAGGTTGCCCAGAGAAGTGGTAGATGCCCCATCCCTGGAAACATTCAAGGTCAGGTTGGACAGGACTCTGAGCAACCTGATCGAGTTGAAGATGTCCCAGCTCATTGGAGGGGGGCTTGGACTAGATGACCTTTAAAGGTCCCTTCCAACCCAAACTATTCTATGATTCCTTCTTGGATATCAAATTTTAAAGACACCCCAGATAAAACAGAAGCAATGTTTTCCATTGTATCATCACAAATATTTGTTTTGCTTTACACTTCCCTTTTCGAGGGTTTTGTATTGAAAAAAATCAAAGGTTTATTTGCTTCAGCAATACTTTTCAATACTCCTAACTTTTCAGAAAAATCTATGGTTTGGGGGCATTGGGTTTTGTTATTTGTTTTTAAGAAACTCTGTTCTGGTTTTGAGTAGAATAAATCCAGTCTACCACTGCATATCCACATTCATCTGCACTCTTATGTCTATTAGGTACTCTCATGCCTAGCATTTGATAGCACTAAAGAAGAAAGTACGTCCTCAAAGTAGAATGAACAGGCTGAGAAATAAGACTACACTTTTTATTTCTGCATCTGTCATTAACATGGATCCGAGCTAAGAGAAAGTCACTTTTACTCTTTAAGAAACAGCTTCTCCATATGAATACCAGAAGAAAATAACCCTGAATAACCCTAGTTGCTTTGCAATTACTTAATTAGTTACCATTCATAAATGACTTTACAATCCCTCCAGAGATGATGCAGCAGAACATTACGGACTCATACTAACTTCAGTAAGTCATTTAAGCATAGAACTTGTGACCAATATGTAAGTAGTATTAACTGAGACTTGAAGCAAAAGGCTAAGAGTCTTGCTGAATCAGAGCACTACATGAAGTATCCAATTATTACACAAACTTTGCAAAAAATTTGTGCCACTAAAGCAAAATGGTTCTGTTAGCTACAGATACCTTAACACATCTGGCTCAATAGCCTGTGATGCAAGCTTCTCAAACACTCTAGTGAGGGGCAGATGCAGTGGATGGCTTTCATTGCGGAAGGCATCCTGGCAGGTTGTTATGATGGTACTCAGCAAGCCAGATCCACACATCACCTGGCGGCTCTTCTCTGACTTCACCAGGGACTGGATGTGATCAACCAGAGCACACTGTATTTCCTGTGAAAGCTAAAACAGACACAGAACTGAAGTCAGTGGGCTGGAACTAAAACTGTACATGATGACTGATTATTCTTTTTTTCCCCTTTATTTTTTTGCAATTGTTAAAACTCTGGGCATAAAAATATGGCCCAGAAAAGAAGCCTCTAAGGCCAGATGCTCAGGTGCAACTGCATGGCTGTTCTATAAAGTTCAGCACTTGAACAGTGTATGTATCCATCTGAGTAGCTGCTCAGCCATCCACAGCTGAGCTTTCCTGCCACAAGACTATGGTAGTGAAGGAAGAGAACAATCAGTTCTCCTTCAAAAGAAGGGACCACCACCAAGGGCAGGTTATTAGATATAAGCTGCAAGACCAATACAGTAACTGAGAATATGTTTAGCATTAAGCATGTGGAGGGTCAAATTGACATGACCTACTCTTCATTCTAAAAGCACCGTTCTTAAACAAAATTGTATCTAGCAATATCATGAAGCTTACTTAATTTTAAACACTTCTCTATGTTTTGCTGAATTGAAGCTTTACTTCATTATAGCTTCTTAAGGGTCTTAAAGAAATATCTCAATTCTCATAAATTATCTTTAGAACAATTTGTTCCCAATTAGGAATGGAGCCTACCACATTGACCTAACAAGATTTCAGACAAAACTAACTGAACATTGTATGTTTGAACACAAATCTTACAAAAATGAAACATTCACCACCCTCAAGACCTCTCAAAACCAGTACAGGACAAATTCAAAGCCAATACGCAATTTGCTTTCAAAGTGCTCAGCAACTAAAAGCCCCAACTGCAATACTTAGACAATAATACTAGCACATCCAATGCAACATACATACTATTTTTGTAAACTCAACTACTATTTTTGATATCTGAACGACAAGTTCTTTGGATAACATCTTCTTCTCTGAATGACTGTTTGTTCTCAGTGACATAAGTTTCACTGTGCATCTCATATACAGAAGTCATCCACCAGACTAAACGACACTATTCTTCAGAGAGGCATTTAATTGCTTCAGTATATCAAAGCCTCACTTACAACTCTCTGGATCTTTTAATTACTATTTTACCCAATTTTTGACTAGATGCAGGAAAGTAGCTGGATGTATAAAACCATATGAAAACAGAGAAGGACACAGGTCTTGACTAGGTGAAACTACTGGTTTACTCCAAAATAAATCCAATAAAAGCATAATGGTGTATAAAAAATTGATTGTTTTTATTAGCTTAGCAGCTTTGTCAATACCAGTATTGTCTTGTTTGGAATAAAACGTGCCATATTCATGGATCTTATTTCCAGTAAAAGGAGATTTTAGTGGAAATACTAATGGTGGCCAGGAAACCAGTCTGTGTGTTTCTATATGCATGGATTGATTTTCCTAACACATATTACTTGCACCATGAATCAGGATATTGAAGGTGCAGTTAGAATGTAGTTGGGCTTACAGCTCTGCCTCAGATTAGAGTCTTAAGGGCAAAATGTCACCTAGCAATTTGCCCAATTGTTTAAGCAGTTCCCAGATTCTTGCTCCTAACAGCCCATAGTTTCAAAACTTGGTAGCTGAATTTAATTCAATGTTATTAGTCTTCAAAATGATTATGCTATGCTTAAGATGAGCAAGAACTTTGAACTTTTGGCAGTGTGGGTTCATTTCAAAAGGATGTAATTTTCTTAGGTTTAAGAATGATACAGCAATTATTCTATGTGTAATTGTAAAAAGCAAACTTAGTTTTCAATCTCAGGAGCACCTCTCACTTGAAAAGCTAGCAGCCCTTCACAGAAAATTAGAATTAACTTCCTAACATACCACAGAGATTTAGTTTTACCAATGAAGAAATCAAGGCATCAGAAGTAGTGCTTTCAAAAACTTCCAAGTGACCCAGGATCTTAAATCATGCTTTCAAAAGAAAAAGGTAGCATCCATCAGCTTAAAACCCATTATCTGTAGAGAGTTTGAGTCACTTCTGAAAATCAACTGTGCAATTTTTTTTTCCTTAAAATGTTTTAAAAAATAAATAATTCAGAAATTCACCACAGCTCAAATTCCTGATGCATAGTTCCCAGCTGCAAGCTCATTGCCATTCTGTCACAATATTTTGCTGATTAACTCTCACCCACTGACCTTAACAAGCAAAATTTACTTTGCTGACAGTATGTATAACTAGCTTTACAAAGTTACAGAATACCTTGTGTTCATCCTCTCCTTGCAAGTAGACAGGGAAAAAAGCACTATGAACTGTTTCTCCATTTCCAAAAAACATGACCTAGATAGGGCCTAGTTAAATGCCTCACAAATTATACCATCTCCATCAGGATCTTCACTTTTCCCCTTGGTACAGCTTGTGTTTAAGAGAAGCTACAGAGCTTTCCTTGTATGAATACCAGGGCTACTATTGCCTTCAGAGAAAATATACTAGCAATTCTTGACCATTTGAAGCCAGGCAAGAAAATCTCTTTTTCATGTTATGAATCCTTTTGTTAATTCTGGTGGTCTGACAGACCTCTTGTTCACCAAACTACGTTTAGTTGCAGTATTTTTTCCCCACAGTATTAGCTGAATGCAGTGTCTCCTTCTCATTTTTCTAAGCTCAGTGCAGTGCTATAATATGATGTTCATCAGACACCTAAGAGGAAGGTAAAGCTGTCTCTGTGTGCCACCATATAAATGATACAACTGCAAAGTAGAAAATAATCTTCAGTATAGTTCGCCAGGGATTTTTGGCAGAGTTCCTATCTCTTTAACCCAGGGTACATTACCAAGATTTTAGTGCAACTTCAGAGACACTGGCTGCTTTTTAAGGAGAAAGTGAATAGCAAGAGAAACAGGACAAATAAAAGGACATGCTGTAGTTGGAAGCACAGGAAGAAAATTGCTTGGTCTATATAAACAGTGAAAGCTTCAGAAGCTGGTTGATCAATGAACAACTAAACTTCTTACTAAAAGCCCAAAAATAACCTTGTAGTTGTGCTATAATCAGACCAGGCTCAGCAAAGAAAAATCCCCCAGGAGACAAGGCTGGAGCAAAGCCTGCAGGAAAGTGCTAAGGGGAAAGAGCTACCAGCCCAACCTGGAGGACTTGGTGCCAGGGTGTTTCTTGTCTCCTTCCTCCTACCAGAGTACCAGCCCATTCTCCTTTCCTTTCTCCCAAAGCCTTGGCTGCACAACCCAAAGGGCAACAAAGCTCTGGCCAAATACCTGAAGAATTTCCTAGCACAGATAATGCAGTGCAGTAATTTAGGAATTCACTATGATATTAACAGTTACATTAGCAGTCATATTAGTAATATGTCTGAAGCAGACAAATCTGAAATGCCACCCAGCCTTCTGTGGGCCATATCCAATTATGTCAGAGACCTTTTTAGTTCAGAAAGAATTTACATTTTTAAGAAGTACAAATACTTGGAAAGTGTTATGCTGTTAACATCTGCAGTGAGAACAACTAGATTAGGCTGAACTTAAAACAGGGATAAAGATGTTTTAAAAAGGTGCAAAGTCCTTACTAATGCACATTTTAGTTTTACAACAGTGAATATGATAGCAGTTCATCATAGGATAGACATGGATAAAAATAGAGAAGACAAATCCAGCTGTGGAAGCAATAATATTATTGAACAAAAGTATAGACAATTTACATAATGAATCATGTGAGGAATTTTTTGTCTGTACTCACAAGAAACCTGCCAGGATGATGACAGAACTGAATCATGCTTTGATTCTCTTCTCAAAAGTTGTTTTCTTTTCCTTACCCAGCCTCATCAGATCTAGGAGATCTTACCTGACATCACGAAAGGGAAAGATCCACAACACTCTACAGTCTTAAAAGCCACAGTTCCAAAATGCCAGACACTGAGGGAAAACTGTGAATATCCTGAGCCACATATCTGAAGTTGATGCTAACCTGTCTCACATGTACTTAGTTTTTGAAACATGTGACAATGCTGATCTTTCATCACTAAACAGGGAGCATATTAATAAAAGGAAAACCCACCTTGTATTCAGTCAAACTGTGTGCAGTTTGATGGGAACTGGCTTAGTATCAGTCCTAAGCATGAACATGAGCAATATCCTGTAAATACAGTTTACTGACTCAAAGACTGTCTCTTGGGTGGGGGTGGGTGTTTTAAGGATTTTAAGCAAATTTCCATACCCATATGTCATTCAAATGATTTTTGATCATACCTAGGAATGGCAGTAATATACAATCACAGATGTATTCTTCTCAGTTTTTAACTGTCATTCTAGACAGTCAGAAGAAATGGCTGAAGTGCAAGACCCCCTGTTTTACTGTCTGCTACTGTTTTTTCTATGCTGATAGGCTCAATGTTGCTTCAGTCCATCACTGCCTGGGTCTGACAAAGGTCATTGAGAAGCAGCAAATTTGGCAGGAAATGGATATTATCTCTGAGGGTCAGAATCAAAGTACATTAATTTTATTGAGTTCCATTAATGTTTCTGTAAAAGCAGTGCTTTCTCACTGTAATTTCTGTGAAAGCAAAGTATTTGCACATGACCTGAACTGATTCTGAAGATTTTTCCAGATTACTCCTGAACACCTGGGCCTAAAAGATCTATCATAGCACTAGAACAAGCAGAAAGAGAGGAGTTACTGTCTGTTATTCACCATTACTCCTAAAAAAGTGTACTATTTTTCTCAGTATTAAACTCAGAGCAAGAAGCCCCTTCAGATTTTTGAATGAAAGTCTGCAGTAAAAAAGCTCCATCCACAAAGAAATTATTTCATCTCTCATATAGCTGTCAATTACTGTTGCACTAAGAGAAAGAACAATACCCCGTTTCAGATAGAATATTTCTATTCAAAGGGAAATTCCTTCAGTTGTTATTTTCTACCAAGTAGCTCCCCTTGATGAGCCATTGAGGTCCACCTTTTGCATCAGATCTTGCCTGACTCCCATGTTCCAAGTAGCATCTCATTTCACAAGTGTACATGCAACACATTATGATTAAAGACGCTAAAGTCCAGCCTTTTGTGTTACTACCTGGTAGCATCAGTGAGCTGCACAAGCTACAGGGCATGAGTATCCACTCATTCTCTCACCTACTTTTAAGTAGAATTATCCAGAAAAATTCTTGTTTTCCTCTACCCTTTTTGGGGATCATTTCATCAAAACCCCTTCAGTACATGTGTTAATTCCTAGCCAGAGTCTGACTCAGGACCCTGCGTAACAATGGTCCCATTTTTCCTGGACCAATCCTATTCACAACAGCAATACTAAAACACTATCAGAAACAATTTCTTGTTGACTATGAAAAAAGGAGCAAGAAAGGAAGAAAAGATGAATGCACTTAAATACGTAGCTGAAATTGCTGGAATTTGTGCTCTAGCCCTTCATATTTTTAAGAACACTGCCATCTACTGAGGGTCTGAGAGGCTTTCTCTCTCATAGAACTCAGCCCTAGAGCCAACTCTGATAGTTTCTTGATGACACTCTCTCTCATCCAATTAACCGTTCTACTTGTTTTTCAGAAATTAATTACCGTAATTAACAAAATTTCACTAGCTGATGGCTTGGTTCTGCTACACAGAGTGAGGATGTGCCAATAGTTAGTTGCACTCCCACCTTCCATAGCTCTGGATGAACAATCTGGCTTTATTTCAATCCCTCCATACGTACTTTATTCAACTATATTAGACCAGATAGCAGATACAATATAGGCAATATGCTTGTTCAGAGTGGGTGGGCATATGGAAGTTTTGACAAAGCAAAGCAGATTCTAAACTGCACTGAAAGTTTATGGACCATTTAGGGCTAAATAGCTAGACTGTTTTTGTTGCTAGGTCCATTAGCAATATTTTAAACAATTTGAGGGACTTCTACACTTGTGTCTTTGCAGTAAATATTGTGGACCAAGACCCATGCACTGCATTAGACAGATATAGAAACACTTAGACAAACTGATAGCCAAGAGCCTTTGTTGTTCTTGTATCTGTTGACTTGGTGAATTTTGTGCTGTTCCTCCTGCCAGTGTTCTACATAAATTTCAGTACTTCCACATCTGCAAAGAGTAAGCAATTCTTGGAAATGAAGCTACAGAAAAGTAGCAGACACTGTTTAGATGGCATTTTGATATTCTCAGACTCACCTGAGAGTGTCCCTCTTTGTACAGCTTCGGCAACAACCTCACCATAACACAGACAGCACCTGGATGTACAATGGCACAGTCTTCTGTTTCCCACCTGCAGCAAAAAGACCCACAAGACTTACCATCATAATCATCATTAACAACAGTAAAGAGAGTACAACAATATTCCAGGAGAGTACAGCACTAAATCATCCTAGCAGTAACCAGGCTCAGCATTTGAAACTAAGCTAACAGTACAGATGACCTAGAAGAGCTGGAAGCCTCCTTAGAGTAACAAAGACAGGACATAACCTGCTCATGAGCTCACATCTCAGGGACGTGTACGTTCAAAGATGCGCAGCAGCCTCTTTAAACAAACTTTGCCTTTGGAGGTACTTGTAGTACAGAGAACAGACAACCAGAGGGATCTCTGATGCATCAGCCCAGAAGTAGCATTATATTTTCTGTTTTCAAGAAGTCTTTAACTTTGACCAGACAATAACTTCAGTACTTTCAAATCATAACAGCAGTAAGCAAAGATGAGACAGTCTTGATGAAACTGGTATGTCACTCTTCCCTTCCAACACCAAAATCTGCCGAAACTAGTAAAAGAAATTTAAATATCTGTGCTTCCCCACCATTCTTCATTTTTGCCATGTATCATCTTTGTACATTCAGGCACAGGAAGGAACTGAGGCCAAGGTACCACAGAGAAGACCTGCTTCTGCCATGGTGCAGGCCAGAGGTCAGATATCTCCCAAAGATGAAGCCACACTAGTTTAGGCACTGAAGGCTCATCACGTTCAGAGCATCATCAGCATTTCTGGGTCCACCTCTGAACCAGAGTTGTGATGTGCACTGTCAGAAGCATCTGTCCCAAATAGATCTCATGAGAAAAGCAAAGGCAGCATCTAACAGGCATAATTACACTGAAAGAATAAAGCACAATATGCTTTATGGGCTGTATAAAACAAAGGGTACAAATAAAAGAGTGAGCATAAAAAAAAGCTTTTATGAGGGACCTAAAGGAGGGTAAAAAGGCTGTAATTAACATGTTAGTCACTTCCAAAAAGGCTCATCCGATACATCAGAGCAGGCAGTAATGTGTAGCACACTGCCACACAGTGACAAATGGTTCTTACTGCACCCTCAAGAAAAATACTTTCAAAGAAACTGTCTATTTGCAGTATTTTTTTGTGTAATGAATCAAAATCAGATCTGGTATAAATACTGCAGCAGTGGTTCCAGAGTAGACACACACACCTGGTACTTGACATGACTGTGGGTGAGATTTTTAATGTCAAACAAGAAAAAAAGTACACACTGAAAATACACTCTCCTTCCATCTCGCCCAAAAACCACTAACAACCTTTAAAGAGAGGCTCACTAGAATCAATAGGATTGAAATTTCAGTCTGTTTTCCTGCTGCAGCTGTGCTCCCCAGAGCAAGTTCATTTTTAGCCTAAGCCACTGTATTCAAGGACTGACTTCCCAAACTTTCAATTCAGTTCAAACTTCTATCTCTAACACTGTAAAAATACATTGCCAGGCAGAGTGTCCAGTTCTCCTAACACTCAGCAGTCTTCCTAAAGATTTAGGCAACCCAAGCCTAAAATTTTTTTTCATATGATTTTTTTTTTTTAAATAACCCATATGATATGTAACAAAGGCAAAATGTGAGCTAACAAACTGTGAATATTAGAAGACAGTAATAGAAAGCTATCCTTTAAAAAATAAATAAAATCATGAAATGGTTAAGACATTGCCGTAACTATAAGGAGATATTTTCTTACTTTTGGGCACTGCCTGGCAGGTTTAGCACTCCACTAACAACACACTCTAAGAAGGAAGAATAAAGAAGAAAAACCCAGAGTCCCTGACCAGCATCAAACTATACCTCAACTTCCCTGCCAGCACTGCATGCTCACTCACCTCTAAGAATATTATATAAGCCTGCTCGCTCTCTCTCTCTAAGCCTTATCTGTGATTTTCCAAGAAGCCCTCATTTTCCAGCTTGCCTTAGTACAAAAGCTGTCTCCAGGTACCAACTCCTCACTCCTGCAAAATACCCTGTCTCTTGCACTCCTGCCTCAGGGCTATCCAGTCAGCCCCATGATTCCACTCCATCTGCCCCATCAGTATCACGGTGTGAATCCCAAATCTGCTCTGCCCTAGCTGTTATTTAAAAATAAGACAGATAAGAGGGTTTGGGGACAAAATGAGATGCCACAAAGAACCTGAAGAGCCATTAGCACAGCAAGTCTGTGGTAACAGTAGCTGCAGCAGCCATTCTGCTAGGGTGGGCATGAGAGGGGCTTCCCTCCCAAAGAGAGACCAGCCTCAGTTAACATAGCTTGCAGCAAGCTATCTCTAATTACCAGGAGCAAAAGTTAAAACAGAAACCCCATCTGTCACAGAAGGTGTTTCAAACATTAATGCAGAAGGAGGAACACAGAGGGCTGTTTTTCAGATGCGAATGAAAGGGTCAGTTCCCCTGTGTTCCGGCAGCTTGCGGCATCACTGACTACAGGACAGCTCAAGGGGCTAGAATATTGCCCAAAACCTGCTGATTTTCCCATGTCTCAGTCACAGGCTCCTGTAGAATCACGTCCTTTCCCTCTCTTCAGGGGTGTTAAATACATGTTGCAGGATGGGGCATCACAGGCCACCTACACTGACTGCACTCACGTTCCTCCTTTCAAGCTGCATAGCCCCAGGCTGAAGCCCTCTTTAGGAGGAAGTGTGAGTGAAGAGTTCAGCTAAGAGGAAGCTGCATCAGGGGAACCACAGGCTTGCAGGAACCCTGGGAACTTGCTTTCTTATTTTTATTTTCAGAAACTTTACTGCTGGAAGAGGACACACAGATTTTGTGGCCTGAAGATTGGCGGCTTGCCAGTACATGTTCCTCCACAGTGTTTGCATAGCCAGTACGTGTTCCTCCACTGTGTTTGCATACACTTGTCCTGTCCAGCCACTTCTAGCTAATCTGGCTTCCTTTTGTGCCTTCACATCCCAGAATCAAACTGTCCCAAACCAGACACTGTGAACTGAATGGATCCCAATTTACATGATTAATTTCTCCACAAGTGGTATTCATTCAGTTATTGCACAGCCTCACAGCTCAGCAGGCAAAACACAAGGACCTATGAAGCCTTGCTTTGTGTTTCAGATCTAGTAACTTGAGAAAGACAAGCAGAAGGCAGAGCCATACCCTTCCCAGCATTGCCACTGATCTACTCTTTCTCCCTTATCTTCCCTGAGCCTCCCTTATACATGCGCTTAAGCTACAGGCTATGGACTTCTCACAGCCATCACCATCCATATGCTCTCCACACATTGACCCACATTCTCCCAAATGGGGCTAGGAAGATCTACTTTGAAAAGAGTATTTTTTCCTCCTGAGACACTAAGTCCTCTCACCAGCACTGAGTATCTAACCAAAAGCTTCCAGTGTAACCCAAAGAGTGGTGATAGGGAACAAACATCTCCAAGACTATTTCAAAATCTGCTGCACAAAGAGCAAATAAATCTACTGCAAGCTTTTCTAGTTGCTTCAAACAAGTACAAATATGACCAGAAATACTTACTCAGCCTGCCTCTATTCCGGGAACAAAAGTTCTGCTGACTTCGGTGACTGCTAGCTACAAGTGGCAGACCTAATGACTTGGTCTTTAAACCTGGAAGATGACTGGAATAACCTAGGGCTGAAGGGAACTCTCAGTTTTAAACTTAACCTTTTTAAGCATAACTCCAACCAGAAACATTTTTGAGAATAGGACTGAGAGATCCAAGATAAAGCTACGGACACGTGAAAGGGCAGAAGGTATCACAAGTTATGAAATGCAAGTTATTCAGAACTGATTCACAGCTGACAGTTACATTGATTTCTGTGATAGTCTTTCCTTCCTGCAAAGTATATATATATTGATATAATCCTTCATTATATGAGGCAGGCAGCATTACTATTCCTTTTCCAATTTTCTCTATTTCAGCTGTAGGAGTAGATCAGTGAGAGCATGTGTATCCGTACACATGTGCCTGGACACATGTGCGGAGGGAGCATTTAAAATAACTTAAAATAGCTTTTATATTTAATGTATCAGGTGTCTGGAAACAGCTTTCCACATAATTGAAAAAGTAGAAATTGAAAAAATAGAAATTGATTGGGACAGATTCAAGCAGAGACTAAATGCAAGCTTCAAGTCCTAGCAACCCTTTGCTACTCCCACATTCCATGCGTCAGAACCTTCAGCACAAACTCTGCAACTCTCAGGGTTGTGTCTTCCACTGCTCTGCCAAACACTTATGCACCAATGTTCACTATCATTTACCTTTCAAGAAGAGGTAATTTCTGCTGTCTGGATGCCTGGGAGTTGGGAGGGTGGGACTGATTTGTTTATTCTAGGCAGGTTATGTTACACCTTACCTCAGTTTACTACCATACAAAATGCAGATACCAGTCTTACTATTATCCTGTGGTAAATAAAGACTTACTTCTCTTCAGGGTTTCCCCATAGCCTATAGGCAGAGGCAGGTAATTTGTTCCCTGGTCTTTTGAAAACAAGAGGATTCTCTTCTTGAGTTTGGGGTCCTTCCTGATCATCTCTTGATGCCTCTTCCATCTCTGGCTTTCTCTCCATGAAGTAGCTCTCCAGATGGAGGGTTCCTTTGACCATGCGATCAAGAAAATTCAGAATCCATATGCAGTTCTTTAGCCATGTTGGGAAAGGTTCTGAAGAGCAGAAAGCTGCTTCCAAGAATTCTGCAAATGTCCTTGTCTTCTCAAGTCTTAGAGGGATTTGCCATTCCCCTTGTGTCCAGAAGCATCCGAGTGACCCGAGATCCTCTGCCATCTTTTCAAAGAGTCCATTCCTCTGGAAGAAGTTGCTGTTGACAGGGTCCAGGTGCAGTGCTGCTGTTATCCCCTGAAGTGTGTAGAAAACAAGCTCCAATATGCAATTCTGTCCAATTGCTGTCCACAAACCAGATGGAGGGTCCTGCAATGCACCTTCCATGTCTGAAAGAAGGGACAGGAGTCCATTGAATCCGCTACAGGTTCTGAAAGCTGAATGGCTCTTGGGACTCTCCAGTATCCTCAGGAGTGACTACAAACATTGGGAAGAAAGGAGAAAGAAAGAAGCTTTAGAATATTTTAAAATTTCAAGTTTGTGCCAAAAATTCTTTCACCGAAATTTCACTCATTGAAGAAAAAAAAAAAAGTTGGTCAAAGTACAAGTCACCACTTCACAACTTCTCTCTTCCTCCCTTCCACCATATGACCAAGGAGTCAAACTCAAGATCTGAACACACCCCTCAAGAGCAACCCACGGAGTCAGCCTGACAGGTAGGGAATAGCGTTCATAGGAATAAGGAAAAAAAAAAAAAAAAGAAAAATCAAGTTTTTTTGCATTACACATGCTACTCAGCCTGGCCAGAGGTAGTTTCAGACCTTTGGCTATTCTTTCATCAGTCTTCTCAGACTCTCTCAAGAAATCTGCCTTTGCATTAAATAAATGAAAGCAGAGATTCAATTGTAAATAACCTCATATAGAAACTGAGAGGGTGGCACAGGTCTCTAAGCAAGTCTTCCTACAGCCCTGAATACACATGAGGAGCCACACTAGACTTTTGCTCAAAGAACTGAGCAGACCCTTTCCAAAAAAGCAGCAACACAGGATGGCCCAAAAAATAGCGCAAGCAGCAGGGCCTCCTCATTGAGAAAGGCAATAATTCCTTTTCTCATCAGAGTTTAAAGTTCGCACAACACTTTGGAGGCAAAAAAAGCAATAAAGAGTCAGATCCCAAGAAGATGAGGTCATTAGATTTTGTCTAACTTCAATGGCCTTAAAGCAGGTTAAAAGTGAATGCCATTTGACAATATTACACATGCAATAAAACCAACCTATACCACCTGTAAATGTTGAATGCCATTTTTAAAATGTTGACTTGCCATTTTTAAAAAAATCTAGAAAAGTTACTAAGAGTTGTGAAGGTGGAAGTAAAATTAGTGAGAGAAAAAGTTTGCAAGGAAACAGTCTGCTGTATTTGAATATAATCTGTCCCAGGTTTTTGCAATGTAGCACAATTCATTTTGTAAATATGATGCTCTTTTGGGCACCAGGGAGCTTTCAGATTTGAGGCTGTACCTTTTCACATTGGAAAGGGCTAGTTTTACATATAAAGTTTCCCAATAGATATCCAATGGAAGAGGTTCACTTCACAACCTGCTGAAGATGAACAGTTTCTAACATAAATATATCTCCCTGTAACAGGATCTAGGACTGTGAGAAAGGGTTGCCAGAACTGGAATGGGAGGTGGAACTCTATTACTGTCATTCAATTTTGTATGATAATGTATCAAATCAGGCAGAGACTTCTGAACAGGGAGTAAATTTAATAACTCAGAGTTGAAGTTATCAGGATGGCTTTAACACATTTCAGAGAAGGTCAACAGTAACCACATTTCCTCCAGCTCTAACTCAGTTAGAATTTAATTGCCTATGAGTTAGTATTCCTCTGTCTTGAATCTATAAAACCGATGTCTGCTGGAAACCCCCTAATTCAGTTAACGTTAACAGAATTTATTTCACATTCCATTATTTGTTATTCCTCATAATTGCCCACGTGCCACATTGGAATACAACAGTGCTAATTGCATTTGGGCTCAGCCTTTAACAGCTAAATATATATTAGCAAATCAATCTGAATTTGTGTGTAACACAATCACAGTCCCAATGGATGTAGATAATAAATTCATTTGCTTACATTATGCTTTAATACAGTTATCATTTGTCAAAATTAGACACTGAAGCTGCATTTATTTTCATATTAGTTTGGACACCATACTCAACTTTTCCACAAATATTGTTAAAGTTTACTTTTTCAAATAAAAGCTATAAACTTTGTCACATTTTTGGTTTGGTTTTTTTGGTTTTTTTTTATTTAAAGTAACATGTTTTTTTATCACAGAAGCAGCTGCTATATTGTGCTGGAAGTTGAATTCAGTTCACACTTGTTAGAGAAGGTAGAATTAAACTTTAAATCAGTGCTTACAACACTGCTGCTTTTCAATTTGATGCCTACGATCTAAACCAAAATAAAGCACACCAATTCTTTCCCCTGCTTCACTGCTTATGGATCAGACCCTCTATAAACCCAATGGAGGCTACAAATAGTTCTAATTTTTTCATCCAAACATTCCTAAGACGACTCCTTTCTATCACCTCACATCTCTTTTTCCATGACACCGGTGTATGCAAGAGATGACAAAACTAAGGACAGCACATTTTCAACCTTGGAAACTTACCAGAATCAAGCTGTTCACCTCATGCCTAAGATGCCCCTTCCAATCTTAACCATTTACCTCTTCTCACATTCTCCCTCCACATCTCTTCCACTTTAATTCACATTCGTTTCTCCTTTCTCTGTCACGTTACATGGAACTGCTCATATAACTGTTCCCTTTGCCATTTCCATTTCTCCATCCTGCATTACTATTTAAGTCTTCCAAAATACTTCACAATCTGATCCCAAGTGAAGGTGTTGACCACACACATATTGCTAAAAATCAAAGCATCCTATTTACCAGAATCAAAACCTGGCCCATAGCTCTTTTTTCTTCTGCACTTGCCTTCTCGGGAAAAAGCACGGTGTTGGGGTGAGATTAAGAGCAATTTGCCACGAGCCAAGCAGTTTCCGAGAAAACAGCAACCAAGTGAGAAGCCACATTAATTACCTTCAGCAGATCTAGTTTCAGATGTAGTTCCCCTTGAGTAGAAGAACAGAGGGCTCCAATAATAATGCTCATATATTCTTCATAGTTGATGACTGATAGCTGCTCCAAGATGCTGAGAGTAGCACCCCTGTAGCACTCATCATCCAAAAATATCTTGATATATGGCACCATTCCATAGTCCTTCAGAACAACTGGGGACAAATACGGTATCATTTGTTATTTAAACTATCCTTTACTTGTAGTTTTCACAAGCAGATTTTCAGTGTTGGTGTGAAGTGCCACATTTCTACAAATGCAGCAGGAGAGGCAAGAAGAGCTGGTTAAGCTAAAGATGACACAAACTGAACGGCACAAGAACAACGAGGGATAAAATGACCATGGATGACCATGGTTTCTAATCATCACAGACAACAGCTTCCCAATACAATAGTGAATGAAAAGGAAAAGATGCCTTATTAGTTTTCAGCTTAAACATCTCTCTAGATTATGAAGGGGACTGTTTGATAGTTTGTGACAATATATGTGCACTGTGTAATATGTTGCAGACATGATGATTCTAGGATTTAAGAGTGATTTAAGTGAGTGGATTCCAGTATTCAGAAAAGTTCACTTCCATATTACTGTCTTCCACAAGATTTCCCACACATACACCTCTTGGGTATGCCAATACAAAATTTATGAGTGTTACTCAGCATGCATCTGTTCTCATCAAGATTTCAAATAATAGATACAATGAATGAAAATCTGGATGAACAAACAATACACAGAACACACAGAGTTTTGTTTTCCACGAGAAAAGTTTGTGTTTTCTATGTAAACACTTCAGAAGTATCCACATGAAAGAGGGAAGCAGGGCAACTGCTGGGATAAGCCTCATTATGCAGGATAAGAATATCTTTGCCATGTTTCTTCCCAGTGTAATACTGTTATCCTTACACTTCTAGCTTTTGTTCTATACTTCTCACTGAAGCACAAATGTCAGAAAATTTGTCGTGCTCCTTAAGAAGCATGGTGGCCACTTACCACCAAATATCACAAAGGTAATGCAGCCATATGTCATTTCTTACCAGCGTTCCTCACAGACCCTGCTGTAAGGGCGGCCACCATCTTCAGCATCACAGCATTTAACTCCTTCTCAGTGCCTTCTTCCAGACCAGGAAGATGGGTTCCAGCTGTAATTATATTAAATGTCGTAATACAATTTATACAAGATATGGTTAACTGCAGCTGAAGTATATTAAACCAAAAAGGAAAACCAGTTCTCCAGCAAATTCCAATTTTCTCTTAAATATTACTTACAGATTACTTGAAACCTAAAATGAGCAACAACATACAGACAAGGCATTGTCTAGTTATCAGGGTCTAGTCTAGGACTGGGAAACACAGGACTGATTCTATCCTCTGCAACTGAGATCTCCTGCATAACTATAGGCAATACTGGTAAGAATGGTGTTTCCACTTCTCAACTGATGTAGAGTTACCTCTTTAGTTATGCCTGTTAGGAACACACACAAATAAAAGAACATTACAGATTATGAGCTATGAAATGGTAAAATATTATAGCAACAGGAAGTAGGTTAAATACCTAAACTAAAAGTGAAGAGCAGAAACCCCTGCATGTTTAAAAGGCAAACATTTCCAGGATCAGTGAAAGGTAGGTTATTTTTAGATCTAAAAGTCTTGAAGTTTGCAGGCTATATTTCTGGAAACCAAAAGAGGAAAGCAGTGATCACTTCACACAGCATCTTCCCACCTGTCCCTCTTCATCTGTGTGTCTAAATTTACAAATTACATAGCAATTCAATCACTCATTCTATAAAATTTAGATCACCAAGTGATCTAAAGCAATGAAATTAACGCAAGGATGGAAGAAAGCCCCTATGCACCAGCTCATAACCAGAAGGTAAGTTTTCAAGAGCCTTGGTATTGCTCTTGACAATCCTTATCCAAGTACTCTTATATAAAACTCTAGTTCTCTGATATCAAGAACGCAAATCTAAGGGTCCTTGCCCGTAGTGGATGTCTGCACTCTGGAACTTCTGTTGCAATTCATATTCCTTCTGTTGCTTGGAATAAATGTGTATAAGTAATTATGCTTGCTGCATCAGAGGTTATACCTAGTACTTTGGGTCCCTCCTCCTTTGCTAAATTACTATTGCACTGAAATTTCAAGGCATTTCCCAATTCATAGAATCATAGAATCATAGAATGTTTAGGGTTGGAAGGGACCACTAGTGGTCATCTAGTCCAACCCCCCTGCAGTGAGCAGGGACACTGCTAACTAGATCAGATTGCTCAGAGCCCCATCCAACCTGGCCTTGAATGTTTCCAGGGATGGGGCCTCCACTACCTCTCTGGGCAACCTGTTCCAGTGTTTTACCACCCTCATTGTAAAAAAATTTCTTCCTTACCTCTAGCCTGAACCTACCCTGTTCTAGTTTAAAACCATTTCCCCTTGTCTGTGCTTTCATACAGCACAGAAGGTGTTATCATGCATTATTTTGTCTTTAAAAGAGCACTTATAAGGGACAGACTCACATATTTAAAAGCTTAAGTCAACTGTACCCTACAGTTACCACACAAGGACTATTACCATCCTGTTTTCATAATAGGAGATAACTATATTAGATAACACTGGGTGGTAGTAATTGTGGGTTAGTAATATGGCTACAACTCAGGAAACTGCTTTCCACCATCAGTCCTCAGGATTAAATGTTATTTTCAGAGGAACTAAGCACCATGGAAAACTCTTTCTTCCTCTACTCTCAAACTGGCATTCTAGAGAACCCCAAATTAAGATCTGTTTAAAAGCATGGGCTGAGTGGTACCCTCCAGAATAATCCATTGTATACTGGTGAAGAATAGCCCAGAACTCTTTAGGCTAGTGAACAGAATGATAAACAGCTAAGATTTCAGCAAGGACCCAGCTTAGTATGTCATAAGCTTAGGCCAGTTGGCTTGCAGACAAAATCTAGCTACTCAGTAAATAAAATTTTTAAGTTGACTGTAGAAAGATACATTCATTCCTATTGATCTGACTACTTCATCAGTCATTGTGAATGACAAAATTGTACCTGACTTCCTCAGGATCTTGGCTTGCTTCCTCAAATGTGCCAGGAGTAGGCCTAAGAGCCCAGAGTCACGGAATATGTCACTGAATAACAGATCCTTCTTGGTCATGCTGAGAAGGCAGCGGAGAGCTGTTAAGGTGCAGAATGGCACTATGTTTTCCTTTATCAAATACTGAACCTTCTTCAAAATTTCATGGGGGACATAGGACAGGTCTAGCACTATGGACTCCATCAGTCTGAAGAACTGGACTTGGACCAGGTGTGGTTTGAAATTGATTATGTCAGTAAACTGGTTGATAGGTTGTAGTGTCCATTCCAGAAGAAAGAAGTTCACTGTGTCCCAGGCCCATATGGTACCAATTGCTGCCAATATTCTTCCACACAGGTGCTGATCATTACTTTTCTGGAAAATGGACTGCAACACCTGAAAAGCCTGGAGGTTTTTCACTGTCATTCCTGTGGGATAAACCAGGTGACATCATTTTTACATCAATTTTATTTAAGACTGCAAGCACCATAATCATAATATTAAAACATATCTGAGAGTGGACATAGGAGTCATAGACACAAAGGATGTGATCTGGAGGCATGTTCTCAACCTTGGATCAGACCCTACAGCTGACACTGACAGTTCAGTTTGAGGTAGGTAGCATTCAGGCTCCTGCAGTATTAAGCACATAGAACAGAAGATGCCATCTCATACTACTTCCTCCATCTTAAGAAACATCATGAATAGAGCTTCATTTTTCTATGACGCACCTACATAGCTACATATATACTGTACCAGAAGACCGTGTCCTTTCAAAATCAAAGTGCGGTAATTGCGGGTGTACAATATTGCCAGAAACTTTTAGTTCAGTTTTTCCACAGGTTGTAAGGCAAGTCAGCATGTCCAAGATCTCATCCAGATAGGGGTCTCCTTCATTTGGCTGCAACCCCTCACACCTAGGAACAAAATTTGGGACAGTCATATGTTCATGCCTTAGAAATATGAACATTTTGGATACATCACCAGGTACTGAGCACACAGGAGCTACCTATTTTACTCTCCACTCCTCCCAAGTCTATTTTACTGTCTTTTTGTCTTATTCCTGTGACTTGTTTAACCATCTTACAAACAGTAACTCCACACCATGGTAACACATTCTGGATCAGAACAAAACTTACAAACTGGAAAAAGAAAACTGAGGTGACATTGTAAGAGTCTTCTGAAGAAAAGGAAGATAAATGCTGGAATTTAGTTACACATATTTTCTTAAAAAAAGCAATTCTCTCCAAAAGAATGCCTATTTTGGGGAGTAAAAATTCAAATTTTGTGAGAGGTCAAAAAGTTAAACCAGATGCTTCACATTAAAAGGTAGGCATATGTTTAGCAAGGTAAGGGTCTTGCTAACTGAGATAAATAACAAAAAAACTTCAGCCCTTCAGAAGGGAAAAATATTGTATTGCCTGAGCTTTGTGAATCGGACATGGAGATGGCATGTCTCCCCTACGTAAGGAAGTAGTTTGAACTGTAACCCAGATTGCCATAGTTTAGACTGAAGTGAGTCTGTCAAAGGGCAGAGAGCTGCTTATCCTGTCATCCTATTCTGTATTGCTTAGAGGGCAGTTCTTCAGGAAAACTGCAGCATCAGGACATGGGTTAGTGGCACAGCAATAGACTGATACTGGAAGTTAGAAAAATCTCAGAAGAAAACAAAACAAATATATTCTGTTTTAATCCAAACAAGGAAAAAAAGGGCCAGGGCAAATGCTAGTATCTGTTTTGGCAGGAAAGAACGTGATCAGCAAGATTCTTTTTACATGAAAAACAAATTCCAAATATAAGAGAAGAGGAAACCTGGTCACACAAAACATTCAGGAAAGCAGCTCTCTGTCTTTCCCTTTCTGCCTGTATATGCTGGGAAGGGAGACTAATCTGAAGCCCCGAGCACCTGTATGCTATTTCTGTCTTTCCAACATAGTTACATCAGTTAAAAAGGACAGGGGCAGCGATAGCCCTTACTGATAAAGATCAGGTGTTTCTGCCCTTATACGGAGAGAATTTAATCAGAAATATACATCTCAAGACAGATTATTTGTAAGGAAAAGCTAGACAATCTATGGTAACTAAAGAAAACACTGCCAGAAAAAGACAAAACTTTTTCCAGTTATAGGTTAATAATTTGTGCCATCCAAAAATCGTCAGAAATCACACTCACCTACAGATATGTTTTGATACATGATTCAAATTACAATCCTCTAGATCCAAATTAAAAGTACCCCCACCTCAGTCTAATGTACTGGTCAGGGACCAAAGTTCTTGCAAATGTTGAGGAAATGCAAGAAAAAGCAAAGCCAGAATGAAAACAACAGATTGAAAAGATCTGGAAATGCTCCCTTCAGAGCTCCTAAGTGCTTCTGGGAAAGTGGTATAATGTACTGTTTTGACACAGTGAGCTCAGAGCCTGGATAGGCAATGCAAGGAGAGTAAAAGATTCTACTCTGTACTTTTGATTAGGGTAACTACTGGGGAATTGTCCTGATATGTTTATATTCATCTCAGTTCTGAAGAATGTAACCATTTCAGATATAACTTTGGGTGGGTTTTTTTGTTTGCTTGCTTTCTGCACAGCAAGGACATCAGCTTTCCCTCCCTAGCTGACTGCATTCCTGGATCACCTTAACCGAGACAAATGTCTCTGACCTACATCCCCTCTAATACTAATTGCTGAAGAACCTTTGTCTTGTGTTCAGTAAATCCCTATCCCACCTGTAGACTAACTTCCCCCACTGTTAACTTCCATTATGGTTTCAGTAGAAGTTATGTACTGCTTTCCTTCCTAAACCAGCAAATAAAACATCAGGGTCTTTATTACTGGCTCTGCATGCACATAGGATCACCTGCATGATTCAGATTTTAAAACAGACCACCATGAGTTGTGAAAATGAAGTTTTACCATCCTCTAGAAGCCCATTAAAAACCTCTCTACTTACCTGAGTAAAATTTTTAGCAGGAGTTGATAGCCATCGTTATTTTCAAACTCTGTTAATAAAGCTGATGATATAGGATAGGAATCTTTCACGAAGCACAAGACAATACTAGCAGCTTCACACACATCAGAAGCAGGTAGGGTATCAGCCAGTTTAAAGAGATTCTGAACAGCTATTTTAATGCAGTCCACCGCTGTGGGGAAAAAATAAAAAAAAGCAGGCTTTTAAGAACTGACAGTCAAACAAGTTCAAAGTTATTAATAAAAACAGAACAACAAGTTTGAAAAGTTATTTCCCAGTAAAATAGGAGTCAGTTAACTCATTTTCTAGACAGAAAAGACAAGAGGATATACAAACATCACACTCATCTCAGAGGCTACATTTCTGGTTTTAAAGTACGCATGTATTTCCTTGCTTAACCCCTAGAAGCTGATCCAGTCTTGAGAGCATAAACTTTCAACC
Organism: Egretta garzetta; assembly: GCF_000687185.1. Classification (NCBI taxonomy): domain Eukaryota; kingdom Metazoa; phylum Chordata; class Aves; order Pelecaniformes; family Ardeidae; genus Egretta; species Egretta garzetta. The sequence continues at coordinate 9,363,086 of NW_009260182.1, read as the reverse complement.
CGCCCACTCACCAAAATTCATACACAGTGAATCTAGCTGTCTGAGTACAAGGTAAGTAGAGGCTGACATACTTAATTGTCTTGTACCTAATCAATCATGCATTCTGTGCAGAGTTCACAGATTAATTCTTTGCTCAATGAGGCATGTGTAATGGGGTATACACATCTTGCTCTGAGCAATGAAGCCTAGTTTTCTTGTCTAATCTGATGGCCAATCCTTACAGGACAGTTTCAAAATGTCTAAAAAGTTCAGTAGTCTTAGAACTATTATTACTGAGTCTTTCAATGGCACCCAGGAGGCCAAATTTTTATTTTAAAAAATAAAAATACCTATATGCAGTTACTCCATGACAAGGAGTACTGACAGTAAAATGTGGTTTACAAAACTTTTTTCCATTTGAAGAAATTGAATCTCATGGCCTTTGTACTCCTTAATACAAAAAAAATAGCTTACTCTAATAAAGCCTAGGAACAAAAGAGGATGTAACTCAACCAATCATGATGTTGTCCCAAAAGATGCTGTTCCTCTGGCAATGCCCTCAACCTTGTCTTTAGAGTGTGCATGAGCCTTAGGCTCACACATCAAGTCACACAAATTAAAAAAACCATAATATATCTTGTCCTTGTCTTAGTGTGATTGAGTGGGATTGGCTCTTGCCTGTAATTTTATTTTTTGTGTTGAAAAAAATTCAGTTTCCAGATTGCTATCAGTACTAAATAAAGTTCCTGTCTAGAAAGCCAAGAGCCCATGCTTTGCAGTTGACTGACTACCAGGTGAGGCAGAGATAAAAATCTATCCCAGGGAGACTCTTCTTGAGAATTCATTTTCAGTGGAGCTATGAGGAAAGGAGAAGCCAAATTACTAAACCAAACCTTGTAGGTACACAATGCTGTTTTTGGTCTGAGCCTTTGAAATTGTTCTCAGTACACGGCCTGTAGGTACTTTCCACGAGTGGCTACACTGGTCCCAGAGGGAAGCAGTTGCTATAATTAATGACTGAAGCTTATCAGCTGCCAGAAGTTCCTCTACACCTTGTTCCTCTCTGTACATGTTAAGCATTATCTGAAAAGCAAACAAACATCAGCTACAATAAACACCACTACAAATTTCTGGGAGATGAAGAAAAATCCATTGAGGGAGGGGAGGGAATTGTAGTTTGATACTAATGCCAGGAGAAAGGATGCAGTGACATGAACAACTAAAATGACCACTAGGGTATTCTCAATGAATTTTTTCCCCCACTTACAAAGCCATGTTATTTTGATTAACAAAAAAAATGAGAGATATATAGTGGTATCATCTCAGATTGTTTTGTACTGCTCCTGATGCTTGTTCAATGGGTTTCAGTCCAAGTTTCCTTTTTTTTGGCAGTTTGAATCAATCACCAGCTAAAAGCCTAAGTGAACATCTGAGTACTCAGGGCAAATGAACCCCCAGAGGCGCATCTCACCTTAACAAACATTTCCTGAGTTTGAGCATCATCCTCACTTGTCTCTCCATCTTCATTGGTTTTCTTCAGAGGAAAAGTAAAGAAAAGGTACAGGCACTGCATCAGAGCAGCTGGAAGGCCAGATCCAATGATGTTCCACATAGTTCTCTAAGTAAGGAAAATAAAAATCAGCCCCTCCAGAAGCTGACTACAGTTGCCTTGTATTTCCACACAGAGTGTAGTCAGTTGGCAGATGAAAGAGCTACTTGAGTATTTTATCCTTACAAGTGCTCTAGGGCACACAAGCATGGCAATCATAGCACGGCTGTACAAGTCTTCTTGGTGGAAGTAAACACACTGACCATGTGTTGCCATAGCTGTTCCCAGGACTTCTCACTCCAGCTGAACTACAGCTTTGACAGGGATACTTACTATGTCCTGCATAAGGAGACCTACAGTTGATAAAGCACACAACCTGCAAACTAGCAGCTAAAATAGCAGTAAGTCCAGGGGCAAGACAGTGCCCCCTGTATCATTAGTTCACAGGACACCCTGCAGCTAGAGAGGCCCAGTAAGTTAAAAGCATGAATTCTCCATTCCCTCCTTGACCCAGCATAGCAGCAATTTAGCTATAATGCCCTTGCTTTGGGAACATATTGAATAACTGCACGCATACTTCTAATTATAGCTTTTATAAATACAAGAGACAATATTTCTCCACAATGTTTCTCAACACTTAGTTTCTTCCCATCTTCACTACGGCTGTGTACAACTTACAGAGAAGTTCCAGTGTGCCTGCTTAGCACACAATAATCAAAACAAAAATCAGCAGCAAATTAAACAGAAGAGTGAGGTTTGTGATATGAAGTTCTGTGAGTGTGTATGCTACAGAAAATAGCAATGGCTTAAATCTGTGAAAAACAAACCTCATCATGGACTTCATGCTGTGACTAACTAGACATAATTTTATAGAGCTCCTTATGACACAGAACATGTCCACTCAAAGCTGACAGTAAGATTTTATTTTCGTGTTCTGAATAAGTATGAGACAAACTGCTCATCTCAACATCAGGAATAAACACACCCCTGACGCCCATCAGCAGGCTGTACTGCTGATGCCAGCCTGCATTCAGGATGACTGTACAAGCAGTTTGTGAAATGCTTCAATGTGAGAGGCTATCAGGGTGGAAAATCCAACCACTGCTTTATCAGATAGACAGATCCTTACTAGTCACCTTTTTGATAGGTAAGCTGAAGTGACAAAGAAAGGTCGAAGAGCAATGATGCACAATGAAAAAAAGATAAATCAGAAGAACACTAGAATAAACAGCTGCCTGATGATCAAAATGGAAAGGGTATCTGAAAGCACAGAGCACTTACTTCCCTCTTTTAGAAAAGCCTGGACTATAAACCTGGTGGTGTGTCCTCTATCAGATTATATACTGTGGGCCTGCTGAAGCACAAAGCATTGGGGATAATGCAAACATTATGAGACTTAAGTGTTCCACTGTTGGGGTGGCTACCCAACTTCTCTGAAATAAAAAGGAAAAACAAAACAAAACACCTCTTTGTAGTCACTTCTCTTACCAAGTCAGTCTGTGAGAGCAGATACACTGTTTTCAGGAGCAAACGGCCATCTTCTGCTTCCCCTTTCTGTTGTAGCAATTGCTCCAAAGCAAGACGAGCTTCCTCTGTTACCACAAAAACATTAAACTTTAATTCCTTAATGAAAGATGAAAATGCTGCATTGATCATTTCATAAGAGATCTGACAAATTTAACAAAATTACCATAGCAAGAGTCCACTGAAATGAACAGAGAGACATAAAAGGGTTTTGATCCAGCATCAGGCTCAGGTCAGTTTGTGTAAACTACATGTTTCAAACTGACAAGCTTCACTGGGAATACCAACTCAGTTCACAAAGTCTGACAGCTGACCCATGCTGAGAAGGTACAACAGCCACCCAGGAAAGCCATGTGTGGCTAGCAGTATATTTTGCATTAAAGAAAGTTCTTCAGAATAGCATGTAGCCTACTCTCTTTACTACATAGCTGCGGTATTATATAATTCCAGCTACAAAAGTTCCAACACCAGGGTCAGCACAGCATACAAGGCTCTGGCCTTTAGTGCAATCATCCAAAACCAGTGCTAGCTCACACCTACTAAAAGATCTGGCTTGCTACACTTCACATTTTCCTGTTCCCCCTTTATTTCCCTCATCGTAAGCATAGAGGACAGCTCAATGAGAGCACATTCTCAGAATAAGTGGATCCAGTGGATATGGTGTGAGATCATTACCTGCAGGTTTGCCATTGAGGTTCCTCTTAATTTCTTTTGTCAGAAGCTTGGAAACCTCACTGGCTAACAGCTGAATGTTGGGGAATATGATTACTCCAGCAGACTGTTCCCAGGCCTGAAATCCAAGTATAACTGTTAAGTCTTTCTGATACAACATGCCTTTGGTAGACTGAGAAGTACTAATAAATATAAAGGTAACATTTCCCTGCAAAATTCCCTCCCCAGCCAGTGTAGTCCAATAAGCAATATTTGCCAGACAGGCAGGAGCCTGACACTACAGATACAGAATTCAACCTGGAACTACCTTTTGAATCACATAATGCACCTACTAGAGAGCATTTACATTATTTTCTCCATTGAATACAATCAAAACAATGTTTGTCATAGCCCCTGTGTCACTAATTATTTGTATCAAAAAACATGCTAGTCTCTTTTGAAATACGACATAAACACCCTGTACCCTGAAGAGGTTACAGCTACAGTTGTCCAAGAATTTTTCAGTAAAAGCATATCCTTCTCCAAAAACTGGTCTCCCCAAAACTAAAGCTAGTCATAAACAAAACCTGAGTTTTCAACTGAATAGAAATTAAAAATAAAAATTTTATTTCCTCTGTTCAACAAGTCATTACACAGTCCCAGCTACTTAAGCGACTGAAATGGGATTGGAATTGTTGCTCTTGTGGAGCATTTGCAACAGCTGTGTCAAAACGAAACCATGGTAATACAGGACTACTGCTCCCAGGTAGCACTATACTGGCAGAGATTCACCTGAAACTGAACTCTCTTTCAAGTCAATAAATTTATAAAAATCACAGAATGAACAAGCAAAATCCTTTGGGGGTTTTGTTTTTGGTTGGGGTTGCGGGGGTTTTTTTTGGTTTTTTGGTTTGTTTTTTTTTTTTTAATACATTCATAAATTTTCTGCCTTTCAATTCTACTCTATTTTGGGAGGAAAGTAAGTCTCATAAAATCAGCATTTCTTGCCAGACAGAAATAATCTTTGTTGCAAACAAAGGAAATAAAAGAAAACATGGGGAAAGGAGCTGAAAAAACCAGCAATATTCTAGCCAAAAAGGCACTGGATGTGATTTTGCAGCAATATGAGTTGCCTAACTCATCTACCTATGAGGTTAAGATGTAGGCTGCCAGGCCTGGAGTGACAACCCTGCCTAGCTAGGAATTTACAACATTACAAGCCAGCTTACATCATGAGTACAGATCAGTGCTAATACAGGAAAAGATACACTTCTAAAATGCTGAGATGATGCTGGTAAATGTTTACCAGATCAGGATTTCTAAACATTTCCTATGCTGTAATAAGCACCCCTAAATAGGAAGGCATAGTCCTAAATGCATAGTTAGCCAAGGACAACAAGTTTATAGACAAGTTTATAAACAATTTATAAATTACTTGTTCAAGAACTGACAAGCAATTCAAATTCAAAACCAACAAGAGGAACAACAGCAAGAGTTGACGGCTCCCTGCTCCAAGTCTGACAAACAGATCCCACCTCAAATGTTTCTTAGCCTTGACTTTGGGGGGGTGGGGGTGGAAATCCAAAAGCAATGAAAAAAATACTCCACTATTGCACCCAACTGGCCTCCAAGAATCAGGTACTATTACTTTTATAGGAACATCCGATGCTACACACATCAATATAGCAATAGTGCAGCATTCACCTCTAAATACCAAGCTGAGACACCCCTGTCCCCAGCAACCTTGAAAATTTTCTTTACAAAAGCTCAGAAAAATCAAGCTGTAAGGCCAGGTAATGACAGGGAGGTAACAAAAATAATGACATCTCTTCTAAAATAATTTGGAGCAGACAACCCAAATACTGGCTGCTAAGAAATCAGTGCAACTCTTTCTAAAAGAAGATCCTCTACAAACATTATTTCCTTCCCTACCATTGCCTTCAACTACTTGTTCTTTCTTTGCTGATGGCAGCTTGCGGACAAGGTATTTCTTTCCCCACAAAGTGTCAGTCGTCTGTCAGCAATCAGGCAAGCGCCTACTTTTTGCTTCATTTTACTGCGCTGGCCTCTCTGGAACTGCACCCAACTTTTTTTCTGGACTACAAAAGAGTTAAAATCACGCAGTGTGCCTATCAATTAATTTTCAATCAATCAGCAATATTTAAAAAACAAGCTATTTTTTTTTTTTCAGATTTTGACCATAAAGGATTTTCAGAGACCCTCAGTTGCAGGAGCAAGGTCCACTGATTCCTCCACTTCTGATGAACAAGTTAGGGAAGATCTGTAAAGAAGAGAAGCAAGCTGGGCAAACACAATGACAAGAAGCTCACAGCCACTTAAGAATATTTGTCATTCAGCTACACCTTTTTCAGAAGAAAGCAGTGATAGATTCCTTTCCCTCTGCCTCAAAGAGGAACACCCTCTGAAAACTTCAGAAAAGGCTGGTTATACTCACTATTCTGCTAACAAAAAGAGCAGGATAAATTTTGGAAGTTCAGATCACATACAGCAGAGAACAGTAATCAAAAGTTCATAGCAATGTGACCATTGTGCAAAAAGTTAGCTAGTCCATCTCACTACAGACCAGACCACTAATGTTCTGATTTGATTTTACAGGTGATCTTCCTGTGGATCAGACACCAACCTCTAGAATATGCTCTTCTTTAAGAACAGACCTAATCAATTCCATATCCATCTTTGAGCTTGTAAAAGATCTGTATCTAGAAGAATATCAACCTGACTCCATTCCAGGATGTCCACCTTCAGGGGAAACTCAAATAATATGGTATAAATGTAATCTGATTTTCTTTCTTCCTCTTAAGCCTATTTCTATGTTTAAAATTCTGCCACAAGTTCCCTGTGTATGCTATTGCCATCTGTCCTTCCTATTCCATGCTTCATGGAAAGATGCTATCTCAAAGGCCAGCCTTGTAATAGTACATTCTGATACTTTCTGAGGCACCAAGAGGGAAAATACAGAGGGCACATTAAAATGACTTCCAGCCTAGGCCTGAGTTGCAAGCAGATGGCTAACATTTCCCTCCTACACCTTCTCCTTCTACATCAAGGACTACCAGTGAGTAATGAGCCCCCACATCCCAGGTGGCTTCTTTGTTAGTACCCTTTCTCTCCAGCCAACTCAGTAAGAGCCAAAGCACTCTAAAACAAAAAAAACCAGAGATGCACTGGCATCTGCGTGACCAAACAAGGAAAGGAAAAAGCAAGAGATTAAATCCTCCAAGGAGGGAGAGGACTTATGCAGAGTCGCCTGTTAAACAGGAGGAAGTGAGGTAGTTTCCATAAGAACTTCATAACAAGGACAACTCAAAGTGAGATGCATTTCCCCAAGCCAGCTTAGCACAAAGTAGAATGCTGGTAGATGAAGGGAGTAAAAGTCATATGGGGAGGGACATGATGACTCAAAGGGCCAGATCTTCCACAATTTACTCCTAAATCAATGATGCAAGGCCAAAATTCTCTATACAAAATTCTGTATAGTGAGGCTATACACTCACTGCTTTTTCAGACCGTTCTTTTCATTTTGTCTGCATGGTCTTGGACCAGGGCAAGCTCATACTCAAACACAGCAAACTCTTCACCATCAGATCCTACTCGCGACTCAGTTTTTTCCATCACACTGACTGACACCAATGGGTGACATGTTTCAATGCTGTTAACTGACACCAGCACCTACAATGATTTCAAAGTCCTGCTCTGCAGCAAGACTTACAAGCTTCACAACTTCATGCTGCATCCAGCTGAGTGAAATGTTTATAACTATCTGGAAGTTATTCCTCCTTTACTGTCATGGGCACCAAAAATTTCATAGCCCTGAGCACAGCGATTTCCCTGCATGCACAGTTCAAAATGTCCCTCTCACTACAGAGTATCACTTTTTATGTCCCATAATGTTTCCATATAAACAGAGTGACCACGTCATTAACTTTTTTTTTTCCTCCCCTACCCACTAACTTCTTTTTAGAAAACTGGCTCAGCTAGGTACGGAATGGATGGATCTGAGTTTGGTCACTCAAAACCACTGAAAACTCACAAGTGCAGGTGGCTGAAATACACCAGCATTAAAAATATGGGTTCACCAAAAAGAAGTTTTTATTTCCTTTCTGAAAGACTTACATAGTGAGAGACTGTAAAAACACAGATTCCATACCCATAGATACCCAAGGTAGTTCAAGAGAAAAACAATTCTTCTGTACTACAGAATAGCCACAGCACACTTAAAGATAGGCCAGGTTTTCTGCTCCTCTCAGTATCAAGCTCTACCATTCTGTTGCTGTATGGTCCACTCAGAGTTCCCTGCACATTTCACACACTCTAGCAAACAAAACCAACCTATAAGGCTCCCATTCACTACAGAGTTCTTCCAGTTTCACCTTTCAATATGGCCACCTCAGAAATTGCTGGCTGATGGAAGGTCTAGGGCAGGGAGCAGGGCAGCCTGCTAACTAAAAAGTTCTAGTTCTCAGCAGTGTTCCTCACCCACAGTATGACCTTCCTCTCCTCATGCCACAGTTTCCCCATCTATAATACAACTCCTGTCTCAAGTACTAAAATTAGACAACAGCACTGTCATTAACCCAAAAATACCATCTTAAGACTGTACCCCTGCATTTGCCCCAGCTGGCTGCATGCCACAACCACATTTTCCCAGACTGAAACTGTGCTCAACCCCTCATCGAGTAATAAAATGATGATGAGGCAGACATGAAGTAATCTCTTCACAGAGTACTCACTTTGAAACATGTCTGTCTCATCAACAATTTAGCCGTTCCTGAAAGTAAAGCAGTGCTCCCCCATATACTTTTCTCTTGCTAATATAGTAGGTTAGTTAGATGAAAGGAGGACAAACTGTTTCCCCAGGCTCCCAATGGAATAAAAGTAAACATCACCTAGACAAAGGGATCTTGCTCCAATTAACTCCACTTGCAGTAAGGGTGACCACAGAACAGATAGAGCAACAGAAATTCAAATTTACATCCTTGGCATCTGCACCAAAGGCAACAAGGGGAACAAACCTTTAAGAAGAGGGGAAGAAAGTCCAGCAGCCTTCTCTGTTGCTCCTCTGGGATGAGGAATGGAGCCGTTTGCTCATACTCTACAAACTGTCGGCCTAGAGTCTCCCACTGGAGGGTATGGCTCTGGGGTGGCTTGCCCTTGCCGTGTGCAGACTGTCCTGGCATTTCTGTTTTGTCTCCATCAGGGCTTTGCTCTTGCTGTCCTGCTTTGCCAGGTGAATCCTCCATCTGCCACATGAGTTCAGCTGCTTTGTCCATGCTGAAATGAGACCTGAAGTTAAAGATACTGTGTTATTTACAGTTAGCACCATCTCTTTCCAGCCAACTGTCCCATGAAGCTAGGCACTGGCAGTTTTAACTATTGGAGTTGGGGAGTTTAGAAGCATGGAAATGCTGGCAGCCACTGACTCTTTTCCAATTCTGATGGCAAAACACTCTATTCCTGGACAAGAGCATTACCACCTTGCAATCACATGAACAAGCTCTCTCCCATGAGACACGTGTGCATGTGCTATATAACTCATCTGGGCTTTGGCAGGACAAAATGGTAAACCATGCAGGAAATCTGGATTCCAGCCCCAGCTTTGCCACTGAGCCAGATCCTCTCCCTATACTTTAGTCACCCCAATTGTGAAACAAGTCATAACCATTACCATCATCAGATCTGCAACAGAAGAGCACTACCCAAGAGCCAGGTTACACATTTCATTGAGTATAGATGCTAAACTAAGCTGCACGTCTCTCATGCACCCCCCACCTAGAGTGGGGTTGAAGCACTGACTGGAATAGGAGCTGTGTAGAAAAGCCAAGGATTCCCCACATGCGTGTGGTGGCCCAAAACAGGCAGCATTATTCAGCTCTTCTATCCTGCAGATGTACAGCTCTCTACAAGAGGTATGTGTTTTCACTACAACGTTACCTGGTTTGCTGATCCTGTAAACTGAAATAGATATGCCTCAATGTAGGAGCACAGTGCTTCTAGAAGCCTCATTTCCATCAAACTGAACCTACAAGGAGTCCATCTTGCACTACAAGAAGGAATCTTTCTGGTACCCTCATCTCAACCCCAAGTCCTCTCATCTACTTTCCAGCCCTGTTTTCATACATAGTCTTCTGGGAGGTTAATGACACAGCCTTGAATCCACAGCAACTCCACTCCTTTGCCATAGCCTTCTGTGATCTTACCCTGCTACCGAGAGCCTACATAATCACAACATTTACACCAACAGAAATCAGGCTTCTCCAGTTTCCATCAAAATCAGCCATGTGCTTATTGATGTCTAGGACACTGTCTGACTACTCAAAATATGACACACAAATTATCATAGTGTGGGCAGGAAACTGGAGAGTTGTCACCAAGATGAGCATAGCTCATCACTTTACTTACCAAGTAAGTAAATACTAATGTAGAGAATATCCAGCGTATTTCTTGTAATGGTGGTGTTTCTGTACTTTTTCCGGTTATGCTCTGCAAGAATCAGCTTCTCCTGGCTGGGCCACTGGGCCAACAGTATCTTTTCAACAGCAGCAAAGGCAGGCCCCGAGCCACAAGCCTCTTGCTGGGCCTGAAGTTCCCAGAGGGCTTTTTCCTCCAAAGTTGAATCCTTGTTGGGATTTGTCTTAAAAGACAAAGATTGTCTTTTAAGAGCCTAGAAGAATCTTTAACACATCATTACAACCCCTCAAAGAAAAACACCGATGTACGTCCATTTCTAGGAAATAGTCCCTTCTCTGCAGGGGACCATTTCTAGCTTGTCAATAAAAATGCCAAAAAGCAAATATAACTAAAAAACTAGGTCGGAACTGTACTATCAGTACATACACCCCTTAAAATACATTTCAAAAAAGACTCTTACGAGCCTGGTTTAAAATTATGAGCCAACACTAATACTACATTTGGGATTCTCTTTCTTCGCCGTCCATTTGCTATGCAGCTTGCTCGCTGCTTGCATCCTGCCCACTCTAAGCCAGATGAACCAGTTTCACTTCCACACTCATGCAAGTAGCTCCATACTGCAGAGATGAAGAGGGTGACATTATCTTGTCACAGTGCACCACACCACCTGCAGCAAGCTAATGGCCCCAGCAGACACCTACGCTTGTATGTAAATGCTGATCCTTCACACTACAGCAGAGGGCAACTTATTCTACAACAGCCATACTCTGTCCTTCAGTAGGAGATGGAGGGCTATGAAATTTTTATCAGTCTCCAGGGATGTCAGTCTGGATTCCTACCTCAGCAACATTGTGCTTTGCTGCTGTTGTTTTCCTTAATTATCTGTGTTAAGACAACACAGCCCTGTGAGCAGAAAAAGCATGAAGACTGTCTGCACAGAGTAAACAGGAAGACTCTGTTCCTCATGACTGAGTGGGAGCTTCATTTGTCATATGTTACACTTAACCCTGGTATATGATTTTGGCCCACTTGAGTCATCATGAATCTGTACAGTGTGTTGAGAAAGCCTGGGTACAGTTCTACGGGCTTCAGTGAGCATAGTTCAGAGTTACTTTTTCAGTGAGGCTGCTCTTGCATCCCAAATGGCACCATTCTCTTCTTAAGGGAAATCTCTCACCTTGGGAGCTACTCTGCTAAGCCTAAATCAATGCTAAGTAACAAGTGCCTACATTCACCTTGGTCATTTATATAGAGAAGCTCAAAATCCTTTATGGAGGCATTTTACAGGTGGTGAAACTGAGGCATGGAGAGGTGAAATGAAGTGTTTACACCAGCCTCAGAAGATCAATGACTGACCAGTCAGTGGCACTGCTTGAACTGCGCTGCACTGAATGGCACTGCAAACATGTTTACCATTTTTGTCTCTTTCTATTCATAATTTACTTAGAAGGCTTTCCTTGCTGGTGGCGTAGCCGAGGCAAGCAGGACTGGTCACTCAAAAAATTCTCACTCTATGAATTTATGTAATGAAAGAATTCTCCCTTTCTCCACAAAAACTATTAAAACCAGATATGCACACACAACTTCATTAATGAAGACCTAATTGTAACAGACTACGTAATACATTTGAGAAATGTAAATGGAAATTTCCAGATCCAAATCTCCAGAAGTACATGAAAGCAAAATGCGGATTATGATTTGCCTCCTTATTTACCACAAGAGTCAAGACTACAAGAGGCATATTAGACTAAATATCAGTCCTCTAGCATGTCTGTTGTCTCCACTTGCACTATCTGCTTTAAATATCCCTTCTCCTCATAACCTTTTCTTGCGTCTACAATTTCATTCAGACTTCTAAATTCTTTGCATTTTCTATTCCCCTTGGAAGAAAACCATTCTTCTGCACCAATCACGGTATCACAGGGCCCAACATTCAAGTATCTTCAGTATTAAGGATAGCTTAGGTATTTTGAAAAGGTCTTATATGTTTGCTCTCTTCTACATCCCACCATTTGTCCTGATCCTCAGTGTAAATTAATGGCTTATTTCAGTTCTGATAATCACAATGATACAAAAAGTTAAGTCTAAATAATAAAGATTTTAAAAGACATGAAAGTGAAAATATATCAAATAAACCTGACGATCTTGTTCAGAAACTAGTCTCAGGTAACAGAGAGGAAGTGGAACTTACTCATGTATTTTCCCTTTTGTTCTAAATGAAGCTTTTGAGAAATCACACTGCAATGTGACTACGCCTTTACAGACTTTAAGACAAAAGGGAAGAAAGACTTGACCAAAGCTGGCAGAAATACAAGCAGAACACTGATACTAAAAGCTTACTGCCTGAACAAGCATGATTTTTTAAATGACATTTTAATTATATTTATCTGGGATTAACTCCACCAGCAGTCCAATGAATGATCCCATACAGCTACAAAATCCCAGTTTGCACAAATACCAGGAAGTTTACTTATACATTTAAAAATCATTTGTTATCATAGAAGGGTCTCACGGCGAGATGGTTGACCAAAACATAATCAAGTCTCATACCAAATTTCAGAGTTTGATCCACTTTTTATGGTAAGTAGCTGCAAAAAATGTCAGATAGTTGAGTGTACATAGAAAACTTTAATCTCCAAAAGTACATGAAAGCAAAATGAGGTCTACAATTTCCCTCCTTATTTACTCCAACTGTCCAGATGACAAGAGGCGTATTAAACTAGACATCAGACCCCTAGTACTAGGACTACTTACTTTAAATATTCCTTCTCCTAATAGCCTTTCCTTGACTACTGAAACCCAGGATTCTGTGGTGACTATCGGAAATACACTGCTTACAGCGCCCCAAAAATCCACTGTGTGGTACCTCTTTATACCCTGTTCCTTTTCTTGGCAGCCAAGATAAATCCATTCATTAAACAGTCATGCCAGTCAATCATTTTAAATGCTAAAAACTGGGATTCCACTACCTGCTCAGGGAAGATGTCTGATGCCATAACAGACCCAAGCAGTAGAGCCTGTTATGTTTATCCTACAAATATCTTATCCCACATTTTCTAGTCCTTTCCCAATTCAATCACAAACTCCCTCTGTGGCTCACGCCACTCTGTGCTCACAGGAAATGACAGTACCTCAGAACTAACACTGTGCCAGACGCTGTTAATTTACTACTCTCTTACCTCTGTCCCTCCTAATGACCTCAGTTCTTCCTCCCTGAGCTCCCTCTGCCTTCCTTAAATTATCTACACCTAGCTGTCCTATGTCTAGTGATCATTTTTGACATATTTCACGAGGCAAACCTAAAGACACCACCACAAAAATTTACACTTTGATATCACTCTATCTTCTTCAACACAAGGACTGCTATGAATTAAAATAAGTTGCAAAATTCAATATCCTACCCATCCTTGCCAGGTCCATTTAATTGTAGGTTCTCTCTTCCTAAGTTCTGCCATAATGCTTTATACAATAGGAGCCTAACCTGGCTGGTACCTTAAAATACAAATAGTTGACAAAATACAATTAACAGAGGAGTTTTAAAACACTTGTCAGCTTAGAGAAGGTTGAATACTGTTCAAGAACAAGTCCCATTTCAGTAGGACACGGCCCCTGCTTTTTCAGCAACATAAATATTATTTCAGTTTGTTCCAAGAAGGTGTGACACTATTTCTGCTAAAGGAATTGCATTCATTTACACTAGGACTTCATTTGTCCAAGCATATTTTTACTTTTTGAGTACATCTAAGTTGGACAAAACATTTCTGCAGTACAGCCTCATAAATCATTAATTCAGTTTCAAACACTTAACTGCATTTTCTCTTTATTTTTGTTTGAAG
>NW_009260182.1:9331370-9349082 GCF_000687185.1 Egretta garzetta | reverse complement strand
TTTTGTTTAAAGAGCGTCTCCGTGCAATCCAAAAGTAGCTATAACATTGACTTAGGCTCTCCCTCATGTACCCACTCTTCATTTTTTCTGTTTTAAAAGTAGCTTCTAAATATCTAATTGGGAACAGTTTCTTCTCTGACTTGCATATACCCCTACTGCAGCACAGACATTGGGTACGCTTGCTTTTGAGATGTGGTCCTCCTGGAACTAAAGTAATGCCCCCATCTCAAAAGCAAACAGAATGCTTCTGGTTAGTCACAGACAATATAGTTGCAACAAACTCAAAAAAACAAGACCAGGCAATTCTGATCACCTCAAAACAGCAGCTCATTAGGTAAGACATGCAGTTAAACCAAATCTAACAAACCTCCACTAAGAGCAGCAACAGATATACCCCTTACATCTGCAATCCTATTATCATCCCTAGATTAAAGGATACAAGCAAACTGCTGATCCTTTTTCCTCCTTGTACTGTAGTTTAGGATGAACTTTGACTGAAACCTGTACTCTGTGAAAACAATCCTACCATAACAAACCAGTTGCAGATAATACTACAGTTTCCTTCAACAGTTAACAGTCTGTTCCTTTTGCTTTACACAGCAAATCTCTTGACATACCTGGTGTCCTAGATTCAGCAGCTCCTGTTGCAGTCAATAATCACACCCAGAGAAATCAGCATTGCTGCTTCTGTCCTGCTAGATATCTTACTATATGCAGCTGCTCCCACTCTGCTCTTTAGATTTTCCACTGTGAATCACCTGATTAGCTGCTGCACTTATTTCCTGAGGAAAGCAGAAGTGAAGAGCAAATGAACCACATGCTCAGGACATGCCAAGCTTCCAAAGCAACTTAGAACAGTTCAGCTTACACATGAACCTGGTAGGCATTGCATGCTTCTCTCTGGCTCAAGAGTAACCAAGTATTCCCTCCTTCCCCCCCCACCATATTCAAAAAGAAAGGGTGGTTGGGGTTGGGGTGGGGGGTGGTGGTTTCATTGTTTTTAAATTTAAGGTTTACCAAACTACTGCAGGAATACAGCACCACAAAGCTCATGCTGTCTGTGCAACCTGTGCCAAAAGGACAGGCAACAGTTGGAGTCCTTCCTCAAATGTACACTTAAAATAAATGCATTTGAATGCTGAGATCAATGCTAAGTTCTTGATCTCTCTACTAAAATGGTCAAGGCAGCTACTCAGATCAAGAGGAAAACAAGCACTATAAGCTCACCAACAACATAAAGGAGCCTAGATTAACTGGGGCTGGGGGAAGACTACATTCTACTTGTCTAGTTGCTTTTTTGTTCTCTGTAATAACACATCTGAACAGCTTTATAATTGTTTTTTAAGGGGAGGTGGAGCTTAAACATTTTTACACAGGAAATTCAAGTGTTTCCTAAACTGTGTCTCCCCAAGAATTTTATGGTGACCTTGAGAATCAGTGGGATCATGGCCTTACAGTGACTGAAACCTGAGGGTTTACCCTCAGTGGTTGAAGCCACCTGTTTTCTATTACCATCTACTTCACTCAAATGCCTGAAAAAGTATTCAGGAGGAAACAAACTTTCTCTTCCAGCTAAGGTAGGGCAGTATCCAGACTGGCGACTCCTGATGTTTCTGAAGGTAGAAGCGTCAAGTCTTGAAGGGACTGATTTCACTGTTTGATAGGGTTAAGCAATAAGACAGGACAGTGATTGCCTATGCACCGCAGGGACCTCTCTCAGTGCAGCAATGTTTCTGGCATAGAACAATCCCAGAGAATAGTTCTCATCCTTTACTATGGAAATGCATTTATTGAAAGAAAGATCAACAACAGGTCAGCAGCAAAACCATGTGTTTAGTTCATCCATTTACAGATTATACACCAGGAATTAAGCAGCTCTGTAGCTTTGCTGCAAACAGAAATACAGCTTGGATCCCAAGGAAAATACTCCACTCCAGTCTGTACAGACAGTAGCTTTAAGCTGACCAGGTTTCGGAAAGCATTAGCTAAACTAAATATAATCTAAAGGGTGTTTTCCAGGCGGATGCAAGGTCACACTGAGCTACCTACCCCCAGGGCAGCTCTGGTGAATGTCACATTTGGCCGCTTCAGTGAGCCCCACTGAGACACGCACAGGTCTGGCACCAACATGGCTGCAAGGCCTCTGGGCAGCTCCAAGCACAGGCCGAGCAAGCTCACACAGCCTGCAAGAGGCTGTGCCAACACATCCACTACTTTTCTACTTAGGCCGTTCACATATTAGCCAATACTTTCCCAGTTGCAATCTAGCTAAAACCACAGTAGTGAGATGAATGGCAGAAGCACGGAGATGCAGAAGAGAATATTAATACCAACCCAGAGAGCACATCATTGTTTTCCCTTTCCTAACTCAGAAACAAGCCTAAATGTGCTCCATTTCCACCCTTTTAGTGTCAGTTTAAAACCACAAAGCAGAAGGTCATTTGCAGCAGCCCCTCCATGATGTTCGATCAGCGAGGTTTATTCCCCAGGAGCCTTCCCCATCCAGTGGTGCCCCTCTCAATAGATGCTGTCAGGACTCAAGCAGCTACACAGTCATTAGCAGATTTCTAATCCACACAGCAGAGGAAGCGCTGTTTCTCTTTTTCATTTTGCACTGACTGCTGATGGGGCTGGAAGTCCAGAGTTTCAACACACCCTCCCACTTAATCTCTGCTTCACTGGAGCAAAACAACTGTAACCAAATTATCTGTAGTAAAAATAACTCAAGGGGTAAAGACGAGCTAATAGCTAATGTAGTAGGAGACAGCGCCCTTTGTCAGTTTGGACTGTTTAGATCAAGCCCTTGCACTGTGCCTCCACCTACAAAAGTGGAGAGAAAAATCCTTCTTTTCTTCATCCTTTCCCTCCCCCCTTGTCTCACAGGAAAAAAAGGCATGTCTCCCATCTACTTGCATTTATTTTTTTGTGCAGGGCACCTAGTTCATAGGAACCCTCATTTTGGTTTAAGGTTTCTAGAAAGGGCACTAATAACTTCCTGGACCCAGGAGCTAGCTCTACCTACAATGGCTGGGAAACTGCCATCTGATGGGGGCAGCCCTCTTAAGTAGATCATGCACGGCCCAGTGGAGATGAGATGTCCTGCCTGAGCTGGACATACAATGGGCATCCTGAGGCAAGGATGTGGAAGTAACTACAAGGTCCACCTGTCTCACAGCATCAAACAATGTCCCTTATGTTGATTCTTATTAAATGTCTCTCCTTTGGCACTCTAACCTCCACACACAAGTGAAAAAACCCTGCTTCATGCCTTGGCAGTAATGATAGCACCCACACTGAGGTGTCTTAGTTATCTTAGTGGTCCAGAATGGCTGGAAGCACAGCACCTCTCCAGCTTGAGGCCGGAGGTCAGCTACTGCAGGTTTCTCCTGAAGCCCAACTTGCAGTACATTTCAGTTGCATTAGATTCACCAAACGGGCTGACTGCTTACATCAAGAGCAGCATGTCCTCTGGCAATTGCTGTGCAGTTGCCGTTGCTGGAGGGGCAGATAGTTCAGCTCAACTGCAAACCCAGATGGGATGGAGCTTTGCCACAAAGTCCATTTTTCTCCCTTCAGCAAGCTTCTCTCCTTGTAGACCTAAGAAATAAAATGCAGCTGATTTTGCCAAGACGATGCATTTTTCTGCTGCACATTCATAACCTTCAGTCTAGAAAAAAACAGTTAAACGCATGTTCCATTCAACATGGCAGAGGGTCCAAAGGTTGAACTAGCTGCAGGTTTTTTCCACTCTTCATCTTTCTTGCTAAAATCCAGCCATCTTCTTTTTTCTTGATAAAAAGAATGTTGATTAAAAAATGTTAATCAAATCACTTTTCTTTAACATTGTAAAGGGAAGTGGCAATGTTTCATTTTCCTCCCCTCGTTTCAGTGGCAGAACAGAAGCTGAGAAAGAGACTGCAGAGAAAGGCAATGCAAAAATTTAAACCATCTGTTTAACCATTGTTTTCACTCATCACTTTTCTCAGTAAACCTTGAAATCTGCAATTAAGGAGGCATTCTACTCCCCCAGCAAATCTTCCCAAAGAAGCAAAAGCAGTGAGCCATGAAGCAAAAAGCCGCAGGACTGTGAGCTTGAGCCACTCGGCTCCTATCTCCCTGGGGCGGCAGGGAAGGCCACCCCACCTCTTTGGCTGGGTTTTCCCTGGAGGACAGAGCCCTGGGAAGGCGGGAAGCAAAAGCCGACTTCTGCCAGTGCTGCCCGGCAGCCCCAAACTGGGCCAGGGCCCTCAAGAGGCGGCCTTCCTGCCTGGGCCTGCCACCCCCAAGCAGCACCACCACCTCTGAGGAAAATAAGGCAAGCACATACTGATGCATGGCCACGCTACGCAGATGGCAAGGTAACCTGCATATTTGTAACTAAACTTCTGCTTTAAACTAAATGGAGCTCATGCTGATGAAGCCATGAGACTGGTAGCTGGTAAAGATGTGCAGCGTATCTGCGAGGCGACATTACTCCGCCTGTTGCCTGCCAGCACCCCTTGGGCCTAAGCACTCTCAGTCTGGATAGGGAGGTCTAAGTTACTCCACTGACTGCTCTGGCACCATGACTGACTGGCTATAAAAAGGCAGGCCAGTTTGCAGGGTTGGTGCTGGAGTCAAGCTCCTAACTTGCCTCAGGAAAGGGATCCATTTCCTTCCCCTGGTGTTTCTGCCCAAGCAAGGCCAGGCAGCCTGCAACCCATCCCCTGTGCCTCCTGGCATCCAGCCTGCACCTTGGTGCTGGTAAGGTTTGCTCAGTAGTAGCAGTGTTATTTGCCACATAAAATTCTGCTATTTCAAAACATTTAATTGGAAATTGGAATAAATTCCCCCCATCAACAAAAATCTGTAAATCAGAATGGGATTTTTTCCAATGCTTTTATTGTTTAAACAGTAATGAACCAATAGTATATCCAATAGCCGCCATCTTAGAGGTCAGACCGGTGGTTTTCAGCCTCTTCCAATCTGTGTGATCCTGAAGTAGTTTCCTGTGAATGTTTACACAGCAAGCGTAGTTCTGCTGCTTAACAGCCCCCTGCTTTGCTCATCTTTTGTGGCTTCCTTAAAAATAGTCGGGGGGGAAGGGGAAATTACTGGGCTATATAATCACAGAAATACCCTAAATAATTTTAAACTACTTTTTTTTTTTTTTTTAAATTCTGTGCGTAGTTAAATGCCACCAAAATTATTCCGGAGTTAGTAGAACAATATCAACTTTTAAAAACACAAGGAAAAAGAAGCCACATTTGAAAATTGGTTGTAACAAAAGTG
The DNA here is from genome assembly GCF_000687185.1 of Egretta garzetta. Lineage (NCBI taxonomy): Eukaryota > Metazoa > Chordata > Aves > Pelecaniformes > Ardeidae > Egretta > Egretta garzetta. The sequence goes on along the minus strand of NW_009260182.1, from coordinate 9,343,811 downwards.
AAAACTTTCTTATTTGAAAGTGTCAGAACCAAACACCTTGATCAAATGAACAGAATCTTTTTTTTTATCCCAGAAGAAAAGAAGTATCAAATATGAAAGTTCCTCTGGGAAGCTGCTATTTGATTAAATGCCACCTATTGACTAGAAAAATGTTGTGCAGGAAATTTTTTAAGGCAGCTTGACTTAACACAAGATCTCCACACTAGAAGGCATGTTAGTCTAATGAGATTGAGGACGTTGAAAGGCTAATGCAAAATATAATGGCATTCCATTTCTCCTCCCTCCCATAACTCAGATTAAGTTCCTACAACAGGATACACAGGAATTCAATTTGTCGAATGAAAGGATGATACAGAAGTTCTGCGGGAAAAATTTTACAAATATTTACAAAATAGAAAGGTAGGCTTTAACACAGAGCACTTACCAGAAAATACCACTCTCAGACACAGCCTCAGACAAAAGCACAAGATATAATTACATAAACACATACTGACACTTCTTTCTTGGAAGATTTACTCTTCTCACTCTCTGCAGAAGCAGCACCAAAACCTCTGCAGACAACACCACTTTCTTAAGTGTCAGAAATTGGTCCTAGTTCCTGTTTAACACCCCTCTTTGCTCTCTGCAAGGATGTTGTGTAGCTTGCACAGCCTGCAGCAGCTCTCATTGTCATCAGGAAACAGGAAGCCTGACATTCAGGCTAAACAAATTAAGCAAAATCCTTGCAACACAAGTATGACAGCAGACATTTCTACCTCTGACATGCCCCCTACTAACTACTATTATTTTTCCTTTTGCATCTCCCAGGTCTATCTATAAACTCCTGCTCCTGTGACCTCACTCCCAGAGAGGCTCTGCATGTATCCAGGAAGGCTGCTTTCCCACAGTGATAACTACTCAGGTACCTTCAAGTAACTAATAAGCATGCTTAATGAGCTGTCACACCCTACTCATGGATAAGCCTGACTTTTCTACAAATATTCTTCTAGCGCTCTGAACTAGACTCATGTATCTTCCCTTCTCTTTAGCATTTGGTTACTAACTTTTGCCATGTCATAAAAAATTATGGACAGAAGGAATGGGAACAAACTGATGAAAGCCGTAGTTCTGCTAGCTGCTATGCTCTGGTTTAAAAAACAATTCTTAAAACTGAGTAGCTTCCCTGGAGACTGTGGTTTCCTTTTTTTCCTAGGAAAGGACTGTTTTTAGGGTGTTCAGATAACTTTGTTCTAGGTTGGTAAATAGTAAGAAAAATCTCCTTAATCTCTACTTACTTTATAGCCAGATTTTACATTAGTGTTTTCTTTTGTGCTAGGAACTTGACCAAAGTTGCTGCTGCTGCTGCTCAGTAGAGAGGTAATATTAGACTTGAAATTAAACCCTAGCACTAAACACGTAGAAATACTTTGTTAAAGCAGCAAAGTAGAGCAACAGGAAACCAGTCGTTGGCCATGTGATCATTTGTGAGCTCAGAGCACAGCTTTCAAATTTGAAGCAGAGGCTGCTACCACATGGACTAAAGGAGGAACTGGTAGAAGAATGCAGTAGTTACCTTGCAGAGAAGCTCACCACAAATGGGAAGTGCAACAGGCTCTGCAGCATCTACGTGTCAGATAGGAGTCCCTTTTCTGTAATACCTTCCCAGGGCTGGAGAGCAATGGCTCAGAGCTGACAAACCAGCAAATTCCTTCTGCAAGGTTGTGTTAGGATGCCAGTTCAGACACAGGGTCTCTAGGGCTGTCTCTGCCTGGAAGAATTGCCTATCTGTAAGCAAGGAAATGTGAATGACAGGCTTCACATGGAGGTCTAAGGAGGCTTATTCGGTAGTAAGAGTTGTTAAGCTGTCTGAAAACAAGACACCAGTCATGAGGTGAAACTTAAATAATTGTTTCGTATGTCAATGCATTGGTCACTACATAATGCTTAGAGGAATGTGCAGATGTCTAACTTGAAGGAAGCAGAAATCTACCTTGTAAAAGTCTTGGACCAAGATACATTCAGAACATAATCTGCAAGGTTTGTCCCCTTCATGCCAACTATGCAGCAACAAATTTGTACTAGAACCTGTGTTCAGACCATCAGCAGATGTGCAAAAAATTTGGTCAGTCAGTCCCATGGCTTGTGTTTTATTCTGCACAACTGGAGTAGTTCAGAGATGGGATCCATCTTAAAAGTCACCCTAAATGCACAGATGGCAAGTGTATGACTAAATACTTAACGTAGACATGCCAGGCTCTAGTGGTATTTTTATTTCTATTTAAGTTCTTATCCTTTTTCATTTCCATTAAACTTATTTTCTTTTCCTTACATGAGATGAGACTAGATGAAAAATTCAAACAGCCTGCCTTTACTCAATACAGGCAATCCTGCTAGAGAAATTCAGAGCTCTTCCTTTCCCACGCACCTGTTTTCTCCATACGGACCATAAATACGAAACTATCTTACAGCCTTTTAGCCTCTGCTCCAGACATCACCTGTTTTGTGGGTCTCAGCGGTAGCATGGGTAGTCTTCATTCTGTAACATTCAGTCTTCAACACATCTTTTGTGTTGGCACCTTCCTCTCCGAGCGTCACCAGGTGGCAGTACGACAGAAGGACTTGCAAGGTCTGCTGTACGTGAGGCAGCAGAAATCATGTGTGTCTGCAGGTATGCAGTTCATCTTCATGTTACAATTGCAGCTTCCCTTCCTTTTCCTCAGTCTGTCTTAAAGAATGAGGCAGGAAAGTATCACAGCACAAAATATAATCACTTACTTTCCTGTTTATTTACTTTCAGCAGTTTGAGCATTTATAGGATTACATTTTCATACTCTCTCACCAGCCTCTGGAACAGACAGGTTTCAGTTCGTCACCCAGCAGAGAAGCCACTTGGAATACAGTGGTCTACTTTGACCCTCTCACTCTAGGGGCACAGATTATAAAGGTGTCAGCATGTAGCAGAGCAGATAAAAGGTTGTGAATGAAGAATGGACCTTTGGGGGAAAGCAAATTACTTTTAAATTGGGTCAGCTTTGGCAAAGGAAAAAAAATAAGGGATTTTAATAGGTTTTTTTCAATACTTTCAAAATTAAACTAGTTGATGTTTTGTTTTGAAAAGACATTTTTCATTTAAACATTGAACAAAAATATTAGTAATGCTAAATAAAGCATAATATAAAACAGGATATCCTGAGACAAATGTAATTTGTGGAGAGCTAATAATTTTAGAGGGTTATTTGGTTGTTTTAAAACAAAAAAAAATCTTATTCATACAACTTTAATGAACAGTTCAGTTCTGTCTCTGTAAATCCAGCAATATAGAGCTTTTCAGTACATGTTTTTTTTCCCCAAGCTGTAAATTCCCTGCAGGAACACAAGCTTAGGAACTGTCGTGCCAAGGATTTAGAACCATGGGGTTTTTTTGGTGCTACAAATTTCTGATTTTCAAATTAAGTATCTCTATGCACTCATTAGGTTGGAGCTGCTCTGAATGGACAACCACCACAGGAGATCATATAATTTTTGCTTAATAAGTAATATTACTTATATTAAACCCATTTTATCAACCGTTTTTCTTCCATATATCTTGAAAAGTTTATCAGAGAGGTCAATATTACAATCTTCATTTTGCAAGCTGGGAACAATGACCTTCAGAATTGAAGTGACATACTCAGGGCCATATTGCTGGCCAGTGGCAGAGCCACAGGTGTTACCTGGGTCCCCAAAACCCAAGTCCAGAAGTCATTAATTATTACAATTCTATTTTAATTTCATTATTTTCTCCCCCTCTGCTTAAAATGTTTTGAAATAGAAAAAAAAAAATGGGTCAGTGTTAAAATAACAGCACATTTGAATTTTTTAGCTCTCTTCATTTTTCACCTAGCCTCCAGTTTTCACCCTAGTTTCATTTTGAATCAGATCTGCCTAAATGACTATATTTTTCCCTGAGACAGCAGGAGGAGATATGTTCCTGAGGATGCCAGCCTCAGTCTCCAGTGTCTAAAATATGCATGCACTGCTCTTTGGTTCCTGCCACTAAAAGAAAAAAACCTCTATTCTGCAGAGATAGCATTTAAGTTTTAAATAATGCATTCCCATATCCCCTCTCTGAATCAAGGACCTCATTTCTGCTAGGCCCGTAGATAACAGAAAAGTGATTGCCCAGGTTACAACATTTTAATGCAGCTGATTCATGAGGTCCTGCAGCTTCTGACTAAAGGATATATCGCTGTCACTGTTCTCAAAGGTGCAGAGGTCTGGGGATGTAGAGGAACAGATGAGTGAGGGAAAAATCAGTAACCTTCCCAGGCTTTCACATCCCACCTGTCCCAGGTATGTCAGAGAAACCCAGACAAATTCTGTTGGGAGATCTGAGTGAGAGCAGACTGATGTCAAGATACAACTGGAGGCATAACTGTGTAGATAAATACAATTAGAATCCAATACTTGGGCTGGACAGCACAGTTAACTAGGACTTGGTCATGTAGCTTCCTTTAAAGTTTGAGGCTCTATGCTTTTGATTTGCAAAATCCAAACAACATGAAGTATTCCAATAAATTCTGATCCAGCAGGTCAATTAAGCACATGAGTAGTTTCTCATGGTTTAAGTTAAGCTTTTAAATGCTTTTCTGTATTGGAATCAGGAAATTAAGTTCAGGGAATACCAGAATTCATTTCACAGAGAATTTCTGAGAAGAATCATCCGTTGGAAAGAGGCAATGATGAAGGGAAGACCTTCAGCTGCTATTTTCCTGATTTGCCAGGTTTGATTGCAGTAGCAACTCCATTCAACCTGTGATGATCTGAAAGTGACAATGAGGCAAGGGTTGGAAAGAAAAATAGCATTTTGTTAGACCAACAGATATTGCAATAGAATACAGGCCTCCAGACAGACTCACAAAAATGTTGGACAGAAGGGACTTCTGGAGGTTACTTAGGCCAGCCTTCTGTTAGGAGCAGAGCTAACACCAAAACCAGGCTAATCTAGCACTCTTGAAAGCCTCTGAAGACTGAGATCTCACCTGCTCTGTGGGCATCTGCCCCAGTGCTGCACCACCTTCCTGGTGAAAAAGTTTTTCCTAGTCTCCAATCTGAGTTTCTAAGCTGAAACGTGGAGGCATTGCTTTTTGGTTTAGCATCTGCCACTACCAAGAAGTGTTTGGTTTCATAGTCTTTGAAACCATCCTTGTAACTAGTTCTGGGTTTCTATTAGATTCCCCCATTAGTCTTGCTTAATCTGGTGAAGAGGCTGTCTCCTTTAACCCTTCCTTACAGCTGATGTGCCCTAGTCCTCAACCAGCTGAGTAGCCCTTATTCAGATGTGATTTCAAGCCAAGTACAATTTGCGAAAAATTTATCTGTATTTACCTTAATTATGTTACTTGGTATTTTACCTGGCTATGAGATGCAAGTTGCAGTGCCATTGCCATTCTATTTCAGATTGGAAAATATCTACTGGATCATGTACAGAGCAGAAAAAAATAATTCAAAGTCTTGGATCTGCCTTGGGGTGTCTCCAGTAGATATTGCAAAGGTAAAAAGACTTGTGTCTGCCTCATTAATAAAACTATCACCTAGGCACAAATTTAAGATAGTGACTGGTTGTCCATACAACTAGTATCCATTCTATATGCAACTTACCTCCTTACCCTGAGAAAGACAAATGAGATACAATACTTAGAGACACCCAGTCTCAGTAACCCTATGTTTGCCTTCATTACTGAAGAAAACTTTGCTTGCAGACATGTTTAGGAATACTGCAATAGCAAGAGTTTCTGGTATTTAAGGGGGGATATAATCTCTGTTCCTGGCATTGCCCTTGGTGTAATAAGGATGATACCACAAAGACTAGTGCAGAACAGAAAACATACAAAATTAAGTAAGAACTAGGAACACACTTTGTCTCACTGTTTATAAAGCTTAGAGAAGTCTAGAGTCTTTGGAGTTATAAGAGATTTGCTGGTTTTAAGAAAGTTTTTACATTCGCAATTTAAGTCTTGCCTGCCTCCGATGTATGAAGGTGCATCACAAAACGAAGTTGGAAATCTTTATCAGATCATTCAGAATTGTCTAGCCTTTCTTTTGTCACCTCTTCAGTTACACTGCCTAATAACTTCTTGGCAGTCAGAAATTTCTGTTGAAGATTTTGCTTCTCATTAGTATAGTGCACACCCTTGGCATGGTCAGAGACCACTGTTTATAACAAAAACAGAAAAGGCACATCAACATCTTTGATGTTTGTCAAGTATAAACAAAAAAAGGGAAAGAAAATACCAAGTTAGGCTTTGTTTATGTACTATAAAGAATAACATACAATTCTCAAAGTGCTTTTGCAGGTCACTTGAGTAAAATATCTATTCTTCCTACTCACAGGGCACTCTTCTGAATAAAGTCAAATGATTTTCAGGTATTTGCTACAGTAGTAGGAGATATCTTGCAGGGACATAGGTGCACTTTGTGCATGTTCATCACTGCAGAGGAGAAAAAAATTAAAGCCATCTTTGGCTGCCAGCAGTATCTCTGCTTGGTAAGATTCTTGCCCCACTGAACTCTATGACAGCTGTGTTACAGCCTTCTCCTAAGCTGTAGCTGTTCTCTAGACATTCACTCCTACACCTGAAATGAAACATGAATTAATCCTGACTGATTTATGGAATGTAACTAGATGGGAAGGAACAGTGACTGTAAAAGAATGACAAAGATACCCAGAAATTGCCCAGTTTGACTCTGAAAAACATTCAAAATTATTCTCATTTACAGTCTTCACCCTACCCCTCATTCCTGAATGTAATTCCATGAGATCATAGTTCTGTCCCCTCTTAGTAGTCTTGATGTGTTTGGCATATTCACTGCCTCCTCCGGGAAGCATTACCCCTAGGAAGCCCAAGATGCCATTAGGCTTATGTATTTTCTTAATTTTCAGCCAAACCTAAAGAAATTGCTCCATTTCTTATCTCTTGGCCTTAGATAAAACCTGAAATAAAGTTTTCCCTGAACTATTAATCTTTCTCAAAAATACCTTTGAGCTTCCAGTTGTTTCCAGAGCTGTTCTAGAACATCTGCACAGCCTTCTCCATCCTGCATCACCAGCTTACCTGATACTAGAGAGGCCATCTCAGGAAGAGAACAGGGAAATTCCCTCTTCATGGTCTGAGTATTTCTTGTTGTATCTCCTAAGACTGCCAATAAAACCCCTTGTTTATTGGCAGCTGAAAGACCAGCAGGCCTTTTCACCTGGAAAACCAGATGGCATCATTATCATCAAGACGTTTGAATCAGTGATCACTTAGCCTGGAAGAAAGGGTCATATCAAACTGAAATTCCTTCTTGTCATTAGATACTTGAAAAGTTGTTAATTTATGCCCAATAGTCTTCAGCAGAATTCCCACAGTGTCTGTGTATTATATACAATTATATATAATTATTCTAGCTTGCCTTGCAGAGGCAATGCTGCTGCAGTTATTGATCTCAAAACGCATGCCATGGTCCTTCTTTGGAACCTTTTCCATGAACTCCATTTTCTACCATATGAGAACAGATTGTAACCAAAGTTGCAATCTAAGTAAACTGGATCTGGATTTCAATGGTGCCAAAGTCCAGGGTGATTAGATCTTGGGCTTTGATCCAGACGCATCTTTCTGATGAGTAAAGAAAATATATCAATCAACTAGTTACAACAAGTCCTTGGCCTGCATATGGAATCAGAAGATGAGGAGGAGGAAAAAAGGATATGCCGTGTAATAATTGGTAGGTGACAGCATGCTCTGTGTGCAGCCTCGGGAAACAGAGATCCATTCAATCCCCCCACACAGATTCAGCAACTTCACTTGCCCACACACTCTTCCGACTCAAGCACCCGACATGTTTCATAGCCTCCAGCCATCAGCCTTGGCGCCAACAGATGAATCATATCTTCTGTGAGTGTCCCTGCCGCAGCAACTTATTATCATTATCATCCTCTGCATTTAGATAGCACTTGCCAATCCCTGGTTTCAAAACACTGCATGGAGGTGGATAGGACCTGGGACTGAGTATCTTGCTTTTAGCCATGGGAAATCAGTTGACATTAAGGCTGGCAGCCATACCTCCCCACTCTCCTTAAGCTTTCTAATCCCTAGGCCACATCACCTTCCTTCATTATGTATGCTTAGCAATCACTCGTAAACACCCGTGATATACAGAAGAGTTTTTTCCACATTCCAAACATGCAGCAGATAATTAATGAGCACATTTATTTTTAGATTCAGAGAGAGACAGACACTAGTGCTTCTCTAGTACTTGGTTTGTCAGCTTATTTCTATTTTCTAGCCTTGTAGATACTTAGAGCTCTATGATACACTGCCATTCTCGATTTGGACAAGCAGAGAGAGATGACCATGAGAGCAGTGGTTTCCAACAAATGGTATACACCTTAACATTGTTATCTCTTGCCATCAGGAACATCCTTCTTGCCTCAGATCAGTCAGTCATAAAAGTCTTATTGCCTAGAGCCCAGCAGTTTCCTAAGTCTATCTGAGAAACCTACTAAATTGGGCTATTTTTAGCTTAGCTCTGGAATAGGATGACCAGTAATAGCTGTTTGTTCCCCAAGGGAAATAGAGGAACAGCACAGCACTTGAGCAAAATAAGGAAAAAAGACTTAGAGCGGTCAAGTTCAATCGGGAGTCCAGATCATCAAATGCATTCACAATTATGAAATGGGTCTAGGGTCAAGCCAGGAAAACCACCCACAACTTATAGTCAGAACTAGGTTGGATGGAGCTTACCAGCATCAGATACAATTGCTAGATAGATCTACAGCAACAAGGAAGATATAAGATCAAGCTAAGAAAACAGTTTAGACCTATGTATCAGTATAGCTGAACTGAAGATTGATGTTTCTACAAGACACCTTAGGCTAGGAGTAAAGCACCAAGCCAAGGCTTAAATGGAGCTCCTGGGCCTACAGGCAGAGGGTGTGGGTGGCAGTCAGGTGAGGCTGGTCAGGGCTGTTAAGGCTATTAATGCACTTCAGGGCCACAACATAGGTTTTTGTAGTCTTTGTAGAACACGCTTAGGTGCAAGAACAACTCTGCTACTTGCTGTGACTCCACTTGCAACTTCTTGTGCCCCTATGCAAGAGTATTTCTGGTATCGTAACCCTAGGTTTCAGCAGCAAGGACACAGATGAGTCATGTTCTCAGAGTCACGTTCTCAAGGAGGTAGGTATTACTCAGAATTGCTGGTGCAAGGACTCAGTCTGAGGCTCAGCATGCAACTTCGTGTAGTCTTAAGCTGGGGAGCCTTCCCAGATGTCTTTTCTGGCATTTCTCTCTCAATTCTCTAAGCAGAGTATTTTCAAATTCACCTCAAGGACACCTTTGCTAGGTGGGAGGGGAGAGCTGCTGTTGCAGAGCTGTATCTCTATTTTCCTCACTTCTACCATCCCTGCACTTACTAGCATTTATTTAGCAATGAAACATGGGGCTAATACATTCCTGGTTGGGCTGGGCTGAACCAGTATCCTCTTTTTCTGCCACAGGGAGAGACCTGATGCAAATACAGTGAAAGTAAAACTTTCACGATTATTCCTTCATTCTTCACATCTTTACAATCCTTTAAGTAAAATTACTGTACTGAAATAATTGTCCCTAGATGAACTGCCAGATGAACCTCGGTATACTTGAATTATGTACTTTTCAGATTGCAATTACTGTCCTTTGCAAGTAATTAAAGTCATCAATACTATTGCCATTTGGAAGCAGCATCTGAGTCAGACAAAACTTCATGTAGGGAGAATAAGCTAAATCAGCCATTACTCAACCTCTTTTTCCTTCATGCATGACCACAGACTACTCTGAGCTCTGTCACCTTTTACACAGGAGCTTTTTATGTAGAAGGGTATCACTCAAAAAGCCTCTTTCCAGATATGTGTGTTGAGGGGGCAGCTGGCAGTAGTGTGGGACAGAGGCAGGTGAAGGGTTGGCTTGGGCTACAGAGAAAGTGCATTCCCAGCCTTTGCTCTGCAGGCAGGGCCCCTGCGGGATGTGGTTCTGTGGGATCAGAACAGCTGAGGAACACATGCCCTGAGAAACCAGCTGTGGGATGGAAAGTGGCTGTGAAACAGGAGAATTACAGTAAATACAAACCATTGAGATATGTTGTCCTAATTATCCTGCTCAGTCGAAGTAGTTCAGTACACAGGGATTAAACATTCCTATAGGGTCTGGTTCCTTCTAGACACTTTCTAGGCTACCTTTCTATTGGATCTATTCTCAGGGTTTCTTTCATAAAGTATTTCTTTAAATTATCAGAGCAAAACACTGCAGCCAGGATGGAACCACATGCTGGAGGTGATTGGTTTTTTCTCTCTCGGCTGCCATTTTTTTTCTAGCTCTTTTTTTTCTAGCTTTTTTTTTTCCTAGCTTTTTTTTTTCTCCCCCTGAAAAATAGTTTATTTGCCCCAAAGAATACACCTGAGAAATTCAGGTCTGAACATTTGTTGTGTCTAAACTGGGGGAAAAAATAGGAAATTCCCCACTTTAAAAAAATCATTTAAATGATGTTTCTCTCCTGAAAATTGCTTTAAGAGGGGCTGAAAATGTTTAAGTCAAAGCAAAACATTTCAAACAGGATGAAATTCAGTATTTCTGTTTATACTGAGTACATTTTATTTAATCAAAAAACCTTCAGAGTTAGTATTTAGTGTTGAACTTGGCTGTTATTTGTTTGAATGTTTTCATTTTACCCATGAACATGATAATTATTTATATAAGTCCCTACATAATGTCTTTCCCCAGAGGGGAAATCAAGTTTTCATGGGAATAGACTTAGCAGGATGAAGTGTCCCATGTTTCCCATGAGGTTAAAAGTTCAGATAACTTTATCTCTTGTCATGTTTTACTATATACACCTTTTGGCTTCCTGCTCAAACTCTAAAATGCTGTGTATAAACAGCGTCAAAGCAGACAAGAAATGCTAAAAATAAGGAAGGAGAAAGAATTCTGTTAAATGGTTGGCAGGAATGACTTTTTAATCCAGGGACTGAGGTTGGACAGAAAGGCAGAAGCATAACTTCCCTCTGCCAATGCTCTCGCTGGTTATCCACAGCATCAGGACACTTGCTAAGCTTGTCAGCCAAGGGATGACCAGTTAGCTACTCTTTACTGTGCTGAAGCCCAGCTAATACAGATGATTACTGGGGAGATAACTGCAGGAGCCTGTGTATTCAAAACAGGAAAAAAAAAAAAAAAAGCAAAAAAACCAAAAAAACCAAAACCAGTTCAGATCCTACTTCTAGCCTCAGTTACAAGTATGTAAACCTGAGACAGCCACCATGAACTCAAAGATTTACAATTGCTTCTAAGCAGCTGGTTCCACCAGCAGCTAAAGCAGCTAAAGGTCCAAAACCTCTTAGCTATTGCTGCAGCCTGCACACTGAGAAGTACAGCCTCTGTAAAGGGCCAGAGAACCTCTTCCACTACTGGAGATGTGACTTGGTGGCTAGTATTCAGTATCCAACATGGATCTTCTTGGCAGAGGAGGAAGCTGCCAATCTCAGATGCTTCTTGTCAATGCAACTCAGCAATACAAACCTGCAGGGCATGCAGATTGCTAGGGAAGTATGTAGCCCCTTTTCCACACTGCAGAAGGACTGGTGGGGCTGGTGAGGAAGGAGGTTGTGCTGTAAGCAGCCCCAGGGGCAGGATGTGTCAATTACTCAGATTCAATTTTCATCCAAGCATCTATAGTTTATAGATACTATTTAATAACAACTAACTATTTAATCAAACGTTTGTCCTTTCCTCCCCCCATTACTGACTGCAGACTTTGCCCCCCTCCCCCGGGAGGGGTGAAGCTCAGCAAGGAGTACAAGTAAAAACGATGGGTGCTACAATGGAGCGATGGCAGTCCCCTGTGCCCATCCGGCCAGGCTGTCAGCACCGGCAGGAGAGATTTTTCTTCCCTGCAGAGAGCAGCGGGTCGCTTCTCCCTAGGATCCCCGGCTCTCACCGGAATACCGCCCGGGGGATGCCGTGCTCAGCAGGCAGCCCGGCACGCCGCTGCCCTCTGGACCAGCGCACTTGGTATTTCTTCTAAGGCACATCCTTAGCAGATGCGCAAGCTTTGTGCCCTGTTTTCCCCCTGGCTCGGGTTTGGTGAGATTCAGCTCCTGATCTGGTCCTTGACGAGTCAAAGCGTCTGTTGAGCTCGATCGGAGGAAGATGCGGAGGGGGAGTGCGGGATCAGCGCTGCTCCCTGGAAGAGGCGTATTAATAACGCGGATGCACGGCCAATTAGCAGAAGGAGCCAGGTCCAGCCCTCGTGTCTGCGTGCTAGTGATTTATCGGCAGTAATTACCGAGGCACTTAATGCCTAGTTTGGATGGGAATTAATTCGAGGCCGGATAAATAATGCATTAGGGTTTATTTAGCCCCATGCGAAGCGTCGCCCCCGAGCCGGAGCTGGAAGCGGAGAGCGGCG
>NW_009260182.1:9330421-9331306 GCF_000687185.1 Egretta garzetta | reverse complement strand
GAGCTGCAGCGGCCGCCCCCGGCAGAGCGAGCCTGCCGCCCCGCTGGCCGAAGCGGGTCCTGGGGAGGGCAGCGGGAGTGAGCGGCGCTTGCAAAGGTTTGGGGAGAATGAAGCGTAGGAGGAGGGGACCTGTGCTTGTGTTCACCAACGTCGTCTGCAATGTCAGGGCTGAGCATCAGAGATGATTCAGAAATTGTACTCCGTCCTGGGACTCGACGGAGCCTTTGCACCCCTGTGGTGGTTGCTAATGCTGTGTTTCTAATGCTGAAATTCATTCTAGCAGATGGAGACAGTTGTGACAAGTTTACCTGCAGCATCTGGAAGAAGCAGTTTGCTGTAGCACGTTATCCCTCCAGGGCTGGAAGCAGGAGGTGGGGAAAGTCGTTCTGTGTGAGCTGTGGGCAAGACAAAGGAAGGAAGGAAAACCTGCCCTGGCTTTCCTGGCTGCTTTGAGCGGTCGTTCAGACCTGCGAGGTGTGGTATGCAGTGTTTGTAAAGCGATCAGCTAGGGCTGGGCACAGCCGGTATCTCAACTCCAGCTCACCTGGAGGAGATGCTCTGGCAGGGAATGTGTTGTGTGATCTCCTGCTGCAGCACCCGTTCCTCATTTGACAAGGCATTTGTTGAGCATCGTTGCCATTCGCAGCCTAATGACAGTCTCAGAGGGATATCTTCCCACCCATCAGAAACAGAGTCCAGATTAATGTCATTTAGGAGCAAAACCAGACACACTCAGAATAGTATGTAAAGATTAGGTTTTTCTTCAGCTATGTCAGCATTATAAAATAGGAAAGCGTCACTGATTTTAGCTGCTGTGATTCCAAGATACTTCCAGCCGAATGTCACTTTGCATCATATATCTAAAAGCAGTATTACCTGCCGAAC
>NW_009260182.1:9299338-9330395 GCF_000687185.1 Egretta garzetta | reverse complement strand
GCTGAACAGTCCTTAAAATAACAACAGCCCATTAAGTAGCTGTTAGTATCTTGGAAGGAAGAAGGTTCCTGCCATCTGGAGGTGTCAGGATCAGGTATGTACAGCCTCACCAACAGTAAAGTCATATAGACTTACCTTTTAGTTACACAATTTTGTAGAAGTTCAGCAAGTCTTTTGTAGGTGCTGTCTCTTTGCCATACCCCTTCTAAGGGGTGTCTAATCTCCTTCCAGCCTTTAATATATTGGTTATCCAGCATTCCTGTGGGCTATTATAGCTCTGATGAGACAAGGTAAATGATGCGACTAGAGTGGTACAGGAAGTCTGTGTCAGAGCAAGGAACACCGGCTTTCACAGCTGCATGCCTGCCATTCTTCCACTTTCTTCAATTCATCTGGAAAAGACTAAGTTGTATATTAATATTTATTGAAGTCTGGTTATGGGACAGATATTTTTCTAGATCCCTATGGGCTACTGATGCTTGTGAGACAAACTGTAGAGTACCTTTGTGATTCAATTTCAGTTTATAGCAGTATATGTCATTCTCTCAGGGTTTATTCTGGTTGGTTCATTAACTGTGCAGTGGTAGGTTTATTTCTGAGTGAATTTAGAACTCCTGAAAAGAGCTGGCTTGATGGCTTTTGAAACGTCAGGAATTTTCCTACTTTTGCAATGCTGTGGCAAAGCACTGGTAACCTCTTACAAAGGTTACCAAGTAGGACCTAATCCTGCAAGTTTCTTTGATAGCTCTTGTTCACAGGATCTGTAAACAGGCAGTGCTGAAGATGCTGAATGCTTCTTGAAGGTAAGCCTTCCACCTTGCAAGACTGAGCTGAATGTGAAATGGTAGTTCGTGCTCCCTGGACTCTCAGTTGGGATTGCCGGTGAAGGTTCAGGTGGTAAATGATGGGCAAGCAAAGTATTAAGGTTGCAAGAATCTGTTGCTGACAGTAAGCATCAACAAGGTCAGCAGGTCTGCTGCAAGCTGCTGCATGAGCTTGGCTGATGTCTCATAGTGGTTGTTAGCTCTGCTGTTGAGGACTTAGGTGTGTAAAGGAGGCAGCATGACTTCTCCGTGCAGTCAGAATGAAGATAAGGGACAAGGGAGGATACTCTGGGTACAGCCAGAGTTTCACTTGAGCGTGATAGGAGGCAGCAATAAAGCTGAACCTAGAGATGTTCATGTATTTGGTCTAGATTTCTTGTGGTTGAATTGCTCAAACCACCTTGTGTGCATGTCCAGCTCTTTGTTTCAGACTCCCTGCATCTGGGCAAACAGGAATGTTTCCTCAGCTCCCCTTGTATTTCTAAATCTCTGGATCTCAGGAATGTACCTTTAAACCTTCACTTGTGACATCTGATGCTGTCATTTTTGTTTAACTTGTGGGTCCTTAAGGAAGCTCCTGGGTGTAAAGACATTCAGGCTTTTGAAAATGCTGAGTCTGGACTTGAGTTTGACATCTGGGTTGTAGTTCTTAATATCTGTCAAAGGTATGGTAGAGAACAAAGATAATTTGCCTTACTAAGGGTAACTGTCAAGTGTAATGCAGTCCTTGCCATTCCATCAGCAAGATCGCATCTGTGATTCTGAAACATGCGTTCAGAGGTACATTATGTTTTCATAAGACCTAGGAAGGTGTAAAATCTCACTGACCAAAAATTTTAATGTGCATAAATGGGCCTTCTGGAAAATCATTTATCCTGGCTAGGCCTGAATGAATTTTGCATTATTTTTCATCTACAGTGTTTTATGTACAACAGTTGGTGGAGTCCAGGATTATGAAATAAGTGACTGCAATGGAAAACATCTATTTTCACATTCTTTCTATGTGATGGGGCATAGAAATACTGCCTTCCAGAGTTCTTTCAGTATGGAGAGCAGGGAAAGCAGTTTTCAGACTACCTCCTTCAGTCTCAAGAAATGCATTTTTGTTTCATTGTTTTTAAGAGATGAAAAAAATGAAACAAAGCATATGCTCCTTCGTTTGAAAAGTCTCAAACAGGCTATACCTGCCCAATTGCATTTAAATGTGCTAGGAAATAGAAGCTGGACGACTACAAGCTTATGCATTTGGTTTTTAGTAAGTGCGTGCTGTGATGGGATTGTCCTCTATAGCAAGAGAAGTTAGCATGCTGACATGATAGATTCTTTACAGTATTCCTGTTGTCAGCATAGTCTTTGCAGTTATATAGGTACCAAGAATAAACCTTCTCTCTTTACTGGGAACAGATATAGAGAATAAACCTTCTCTCTTGTACTAATGGGTGTCTGACATTACAGAATTGTCTGTGCTTTCCTGACCTATTATTTCTGTTTGGCTGCACGCGCATACATATGTTACAGTATGTTGAAAATTTTCTTCACAGTCACAATAATTAAACTTTTGTTTGCTTGTTTGTTTAATTAAAACTTAGAGCCTGGAAAAAGTGATGGGAGACATTTTGGCTAGCTAGCCTGCTGCAGACAAACTGGTTTTACCTCAGGTATACTTCAGCGTGGCTGTAGTAGAACAGAGTTACTTCCCTCTCTCTTTGTTTTTCCATCTCTGAAACTTTTCATAATTCAATTTTAATGAAAAGTGAGCTTTAGCATACTTAAAATGTTTCTAAGGATGGTGTGTAGTTACACTGCCAGAAGGGACTTTAGAGGGTAAAGTACTGCCCCTCTGGGAACGTGCACATTTACAATGTAAGCTTCATGCGCTTGCAGTGAGGACAGCTAGGTTTTAATATTCAATGCCTTTGCAATGGTGTCATTGTATTTTTAATGAAAGTGCTGTGTCTGATTACAGGAGCATGAATACCCTATATTTAAACTGCTTTCTTATGGCAGTAAGGATACATGATTGCATGTTTTCTCTATGAAGTGCTGTCCTAACAATTTTTGAGCTGCTTGGCTAAATCCAACCAGATTTGAAAGCAGAAAAGGAGTATCAAGATATATTTGAATCCTATAAACTCAAAGAAAATTGGTGGCAGGACAGAGGAAACATAAGCATATCTGTACACCTAGGGAAAACTTTCACATAATACTCAGCAGAAATATATGTTTGGAAAGATAATGCCCAACTGACCATCCAAAAGACACATACTGGCTGTCCTGTATGAGCACACACATATCCAAGTCATCCAAAATGCTGAGGGATGTAGGAATGTATTGAGTTGTTGGGGATGCGGAAGGAACTGGCTATTTAATGAAGATGGAAAGACAGCACTGTGCAAGTTTGAGGAACATGTAGAGGCACTGGAGGTTTTGTGGTAGAAGAATATCAGGGAGTAATCAGTGGACATCCAGACTTCCTTAATTCTGCAGACTAAAAGCATATTATTTAGTACAAAAACAAATGACAGTTATAAGAATTACAGTAATACACTTTGGAATCTACATGAGTATTTTAAGGTTAGAAGTGGGCTTTTGAAACAAATCTAATTCTCCTCACTTACTGCACTTTGGTTATGTCATGCAGCACAGTCAGAACAAACAAACTAGAATTCCTTTTGGATTAAACTAGGTGGAAGACATTTTCGGGAGTGTATCTAATGCTCTCCAGTCCATAGGATCAGAATAGAACTGGTCCAGAACAGAGGCCCCTGAAATGCATATGTAGCATGGATATTAGTTCCCTTCCATTAATATACAGATCCACTCCTCATTTCCTGTACTATTTGCTAATCTAGACATCTCTGATGTTGTCAGTCACAAGACATTTGTATTCAGAACTGATAATTTTATGTTAACCTATTACTTAGGTGGCCAATAATTCACTACCATAATATCTCAGAACTTAACAATTCAAAATGTATTTACCTTTGCCCATGCCACATTTCACAGGTAACATTTACATTCTGTGGATTAGGGAAAAACCCTAGGCCATGTATGAAGTCCAAGGCAGAGCCAAAACTTGAAATGAGTTTCCCAAAGTTTAGTGTACATGAAAAAATACTGGATCATCCTTCCTTCTTATTTAACAGCTTTTCACTGGCCATTTTCTGTCATCACAACACATTTGACTCCATAAGAACTCATCAGTTAAAAACAGCTTAGACATATAAATGCAACCCTGCAACTTCATTTCTTGAGTACATGGAGGGCATCTGCATAACAGGATGAAACTACTGGTATGAAATTGTGGGGGATGCCTCCAGGAACTTTTTTTTCTGTACTAGAAACATGGGTGATTGGGGTCATCCCACCGAGATTTCTTGTCTACAGGAAATTACATTATTAATTACTTCTTCAAGACAGTCTTAATCACAGCAGAAGGCTATCAACCAGTCATGGCTTTCAGGAGTTCTTATCTATCTTGAGTTTGCCAGGCTCAGGAATAAGCTTCAGTGATGATGAATGACATATAAGGAAACAGGAATTAGGCATTTTTAGGCCAGTGAAGGTGATCTCTGACTCTGTTAGAAGATGCTGCTTGTTCAGAGATTTATTTGGCCTGGCCAGTTAGTAATTCTTCAGTATCACTGACACACTTCAGGTTCCAGGAGTTAGACTTCATTTAAGAGGCAACTCCACAACCCCCGTAGCAGGACCAACTATACAACAGTCAGAGCTGAAATAAAGCCTAACAAAGGAACAAAAACCAGTGGTTAAAGGATATTTCAACAAAAAGGAGAAAAAGAAACAGAGTGCAACTCAGTTTCTGAAAAAGTACATGGCAGAGAAAAGAAATTAGGAACAGTGAAATAAATACATTTGAGAGGGACCCAGAGGCAGCCAAACAGTCCTAAGTGCACTCAGACTTCTCTGTTTACCAAGGCATCAACCCTCCAGCTTTGGGCTGTTTCTCCAAGTCCTCCACAGAGAGGAGGCAGTCGTGATGCCCTATGCACAACAGGAGTTCACTGTCACATTTTCATTTTCCTCTTGTGTTAGGTAAGAGCTGGTGGCACATTCCCCCTCAGCTCCTGCAGAGGCCAGTACCATGCTGCTGGAGCAAGTCCAGGACCTCAGAGACCGTTCAGTGCAGGCAGCTCCTCAAGCTGTATTCCCTTCAAAACCATGTGTAAAGAGCCCCCCTTTCACTGGCCAGTGGAAAGCAGAAAAGGGGAACTCTCCCATGTATCTAGTCCTCTTCACCAAACCACATCTTAGCACCTGCAGCCTCTTAGCTCTGCAAAGAGGAACACCAATGTCTCCATAGCCCTTCACTGCAGCTCTGTTTTGAGGAGCTGGTGATGCACACAGCTATCCCAGAGCATGTGGGAGGCCAGCGCCTTGGCACCTCCAGCTTACCAGGAAAATGGCAACACCCAGCTTCTTAGTCCTGGAACCAAAGTAAACAGCCCTGGAGCTGTGAACTCCTCCAAACACTCCCTTCAGCCCCTGAGAGCCCACCAACATTGCTGGGAGCACACCAGCCCCTGGGGCAGGGAACAATCAGTGTGACTAGCTGCAGCTGGCATGGCAGAGCCACCATTAATGAGGAGCTCCAGCTGTGGGGGGGAAGTTCACTACCCTCCTTCTTTAAATGATTCTTTAAGGCAGGAGAGGCAACTTCAGGAGCTGTGCTCTAGAAAGTTACGTGGGTAAAAGGCTAGGATGAAGTGCTGGTAAGTATGATTTGGTTTATGGCTAAGAGTTTGTGAGCTGGTGGAGGAAGGAGTCTGTGAGGCCCTGGGGAAGAGAAGGTGATGGTGGTGGCCCTGCCTGTGGTGTGGATCTGGGTTTCATCTTTTTTCTTTGGAGGAATGTGAGATAAATCTGCTGAATTGAGTTTAAAATCCTAAGGCAATTGTACAGGGGCTGTGGAGGGAGGCATTGGGGCTGGAGCTGGTGCACTGCTGGATTAACTGCCCTGAAGGCAGTGCAAAGAAATAGTCCCAGACTAGAGGGTAAAGCATGGCGGGAGAAGTGAACAAGGAGGGACCTGGGTGTTCCTTCTCACTGTGTGCAGCCCTAGGGTGGTGAATGGAGCAGGGAGTTCTGCCTGTTGGTACCAGGTCAGCCTCCTGGCACTGTGTTGCTTTGGTGCAGGGGTGTGTGGCAGTGAGTTGAGTTATCAGCTGCATGCTGTAACCACTTTGTCTCTGTTGTCCTGGTTCAGTGGCCATGTGCATTTACAGAAAGGGTCAATAAAGTGATATTTGTGGGATCCCTCCAGAGACAGATTCAGATTCCCACTCTTGCTTTGTGGTATGTCCCTTGAAGAAGGACCCAGGCTGTTCAAAGGTGTAATCCTCTTGTCCCTGGAGAGATGCCCCTCTCCGCATAGGATTCATGGTGTGCACTAAGTGCTGCTCTTGGCAATAGCAGCTTTCTATCCCTGCCTGAAGGCTCAGGCAGAAAATTACTCTCCTTAGAAAAAGCCCCGAAAAGTTTGCAGGCAGGCACCAGCTTATTAAACACAGGCAATCCTCATTTGAAATAATGAGCCAATGGCCTTGCCTCCTGGGGAGGGGAAGGGGCCTTGAGAAAGAGCAGTTCAGCTCAAAGGGTAGCTGGACTGCTGGGGAGAGAACTTGTGGGCAGGGAATTAAATATTAAAAGATTGAAAAGCTATAGGCTCTCTGATTACTTGTAAAACACCCACTGAGTGAGTACAGGGTGCAACTGGCAGGGTTATGAAGAGCACAGGGGAAGCATTATGAATGCTAGCACCTCTCAGTAGACAGTCACCTGCTACTTTTAGTGCCTATCTATCTAAATGTATTCCTCTTCATTGCAAGGTTACTACCAGAATGACTTTTTTTCTTTGCTGGCTTTCTATTCACGTTCATGGTAGCTGACAGGCAAGCACAGCAGCCTAAACAGCTTAATTTGTTTTCTCCAGCTCTATATATTATGGGCAGAGGTAGTTTGAGGCAACGATAAAGGCATTTGCACACTGTGGTGGGAAGGGGAAACCTCTTGATGAAGCTGCAAGTATGAGTTATCTGGTGAGCTGGAAGAGGAAAGGTTCTATGCCAAGACTCTGCTCAGGCCTGCACGTGTTTAGGGTATTTAAAACTAACCAGGGGAGGGAAGCTGCTGCTGACAGTCCTTCTAATGTATGTTCCTTCCATAGGGCTTTTCTGTGTGTCTCTTGTGCCCAAAAGGCAGTAAATTGGTCTTTATGAAGAGCTAAGGAGAGGAGATACTAGGTCTTTGTTGTGGTTGAAAAAAGTTACTTGTAATATCCTTCCTCTTAAATGCGGGTGTTTAGAATTATTTATGCTTTACTAAGATAGTCATCTGGTGAACTGCTATAGAAGTTTAAAGAACAAACCTATGGTATAAGGAGCTAAATGACAAGGAAGCTGTATACATTGGTTCTAAGGTGAGAACTTATTCTGTTTCAGGGGAAAGGATTGGGTTGATCATGATCTCTTTGGGATAACTGTAGGTGCAGGGTTAATACTTATTCCTGTGCAGACCTCCAGTTTAGGAGGAGCCACCCTTACCTTATTAACCAGTGATAACTTGTTACAAATACTTCTAGCTAAATAATCATTGAATCATAGAATGATTTGGGTTGGAAGAGAGCTTAAAGATCATCTAGTTCCAACCCCCCTGCAATGAGCAGGAACACCTTCCGCTAGACCAGGTTTCTCAAAGTCCCATCCAACATGGCCTTGAACACTTCCAGGGATGGGGTATCCACAACTTCTCTGGGCAACCTGTTCCAGTGCTTCGCCACCCTCATAGTGAAGAATTTCTTCTTTATATCTAGTCTAAATCTACTCTCTTTCAGTTTAAAGCATTGGGTACTTGGGTTCAGAGTATGAGTTCATGTAGGAGTAAGAATTCCTGGATTTCTTCTGCCTTTGTCTCCTAAATCAACCCGGCAGTCGGTCAAGTCACTTAGCCACCTGTTGTACAGAGAAGGAAGCAGGCTTTGTTTGCACATTGAAAATAGTTACAATAAATGTTGAAACAGGCACATTGAACTGTTGGCTCAATGCTATGCCCTGAGACGTAGGGTAGGAATGAATACCTTCCTGATGTTTGGATGAGGGAAACAAGAGACATGTAATGTTCTGTATGAATTCATTCAAGTTTATTGCTGAAAGTAGCTGGGCTGTGTCACTTCAGTCTTACAGCTAGTTCCTGGCAAAAGGCCTTGAAAAAATTTTTGGTACTTCTGATTATTTTTTTTTCAGTCCAGAGTAATTTTTGAAAGTGATACCCATGGAGTATGGCAGGTAAATATCTTTGGTGCTTATAACATCAGAGTAAGGACCAGTGATGCTGGCAGCCACTGCAGTGTCTGAATAATATGGACCATGTGCTTGGCATGGCACAGGCATTAGTATTTATTATAAACACATGGGTGACCGGAGGGCCTCAACTAGCTTGAGTTGTTACGCTGCAGTGGACCTGTTTGTGCTGCATGTGTGGCACTGAAGAGCTGCAGTCTTGACCAGGACTCCATGGTACCTGGTGCTGTATGAGTTCAGGGTACAGCCCCAGCTCCAATCTGAACGTTATCGTAGTCGGTATTTTTGTTTGCTCCTCAGCCAGCTATGGCTGGGAAGGCTATTAAAAATTAAGTCTTAAAGCCATACCCATAGGGAGGATTACAAGAGGCTTTTGCTGATTGCAGGGGGAGTACAAGGTATTTGTTCAGTCTTTCTTCTGTGACCCAATTTGACTCACTAAAATAACAGAAGAAAAAAATCTGAGATACTCACTGGAATGCCAGGAAGTTAACTATTCTTATTAAAAGGTCTCACCTTGTCAGTGAAGTGTAGGAATGTAAGGCTGGGTGTATCAACAGAAGGAAAGAGCAGTGGGGGTGTAGGGAGAAGGGAGTAAGACTTCCCTCTTCTGGCAGCAGTGAGTTGTAGTTCAGCGTGGTTATACCCATGGAACTGCAGAGCTTTGCCAGCAGCAGAGATGCCTTCAGCAGTGCTTGTCAAGTAGGCAGTTCTAACCAACCAGATGGAGAAGATGTACAGCTTTCAAGAGATTCTGCCAAGGTTCAGTGAGGTTTGCTAGATAGTTTTGTGGTCCATTGTGTGTGACAAGTGGACATATTTTAAAGTGACACCAAATGGCTGTGACCTAAATGCTGATCTGTCCTCTGAATAGTCTGCAGTGGATCCAGTTGGGAACTATTTGAGGATGGTGCAGATAAAGGGACCTGAAAATTGAAATATAATCTTTTGCTAGGTGCAGGTTTCTGTACTTGGGCTGCCTATCAATATGGTATATAGCTCTGATTTTGCAATAAAAAAGGACACAGCGGGTTGAATTTGGGGCTCAGAGCCAGTGTTTACAGAGTTTACTTATGATCAGCAAGAAGAAGTAGTAAGAATACCCTTGACTCCCCCTCCCCACCCCCCAAAAAAAGAACAGAAACTATTTAATCTCTCTTGGTAATGAAGCTGGCCTGAACCTGCTGTGTATTGGTGTAGATTAGCATAGATCTATAATGGACTGGCCCTCCAGCTTCTGTGTGTCCCTTTCAGTACTTAACAAGTAAATGAAGCATGTGAGTATTACTTGAGTGACTAGTGTTCAGTTCATTGTAGTGCTCTAACCTTGCCTCAGGAGTACAGAGTATTACCTCATTGTTCCTTGCCTTTTGTGTTTTTATTCATTGACTTGGAGAAAGCTATGCTAAATGGTGTGTTTAAAATATGACCTGCAGCAAGCTATGCAAATCTACTTCTTTCTCCTGTTTCTAGGAGGGAAAGGAGGCCGCTGTTAGTGAAGAAAAAGTTGGGAGTGTGGTGAAGGCAAATTTGAATGGTTGTGCTCTAATGTATTTTGTGCGCTCTGTCATAGGGAAGCGAAGTCATACTGCTGTATGAGTTTGGGTTTTTCTCTCTAGCAAAGTGACTGATGCTTAAAGGAAGGCATAAGCATTGCACCCCTCAGTGTGATATCGTCTATTGAGAAATAGCAAGCAAGTAGTTAGGGTGCTAAATGAATGTCGTCTTTATTCCTTGTCCTATCACAGACTTTTTTTGCAGTAGTTTCTTTTACCTGTTCTGTATGCATTTTTATTCACACTGTACAAATGCAGCCATGCTGCTACTTTGGATACACTTGGGAGCAGTAAAACTAGAGATGGGAATGGCTGGGTTCAACAGCTAAGACTTAAATTCTTCATTGAAGAAAGTAATTATAATTATTAGTCCCTACTCCTGTAATATCTAAAAGCGTCAGTATCTGCTGTCAATTCTACCAAGTGCGTGCCTCTGTCCTTAGCCTAAGCTGCTGGGTCAGTAGGCAGATCCTGTCCATTGTCTTAATTTGGAGTAGTTGGGGTTGTCTACATAAGCATTCATTTTGGTTTGGAACAATGGCATGCTTTTGAAGCAGATCTCCTGATCTTTTCTACCTACTGTGCTTTGGTTGGTATTTTAACATAGTCTTGGATTACTTCTGAATGCAGATGTGCTCCATGTGCAGTATGCGTCCATGGTCAAGCCAAATAAAATCTCTGAAGTAAGTGTTGTGTAGATGGTGGGTCTGTAGTACCAGCTGTTCCGCCCTACACCTGGTGTACTGTACTACTCTGTAATATAGACCTAGCCAAATTCCCCAGTTCTGCACAGATGATGCAGGCTACTTCATCTGAATGTTGTCAGTTCTCAGTGGTTTCCCATAATTCATTGTGGGTTTTAGAATAAAATATTTCACTGTATTAGGTGGTAAATCAGTAGGTCAGCCTGTTGTAGCAGAAAGAATCAAGCCATCACCCTTCCATCTTGGATCTATGCTAGGGGTAAGACTGGCACTCTTGTGAACAGCTGGTGGCAGGTTACCTGTAGAATTTAAGGTTTATTCATTGACAGGTGCCAAAACTCTCACACATTCCCACAACCTGGGGTAGTAATTAAAATCCTTTTGAAAACACAAGGTTAAACTCCTTAAATTACTATTGAGTAATTTAATTGCTATTGAGTTGAGACCTGCTGCTTCTTGTTGCTAGTGACAGCAAAATAAATCTGGGGCTTTTTTGTACAATAGGTCAAAGGTCTCAAAAGGACTCTCAGAGGTCAATGAGGTCTCAAAAGATGGAGTGAACTGTCAACCAACAAACCAATGTTCCTTTTACCTATATGATGGCAGCAATGGATTGCCAAAATCCTTTACCTGTCCTGGAGTCCAAGATGCTATGAATTTGTAACAATGGTTTGAAGATGAATGTAAATTGTTCTTCCGGAGTAGAGGGCTAAATTATCCCACTGTTGGGTTTTCTTTTCGTGGGGCGGGGGGTGTTGCATTAATTATCAAATACATGTGAGCTTTCCTTGACTTGTGGAAAGGCCCCGCATTAATGTTTATCTGTATGTGCTACTGTATGTGTATTCTTTGATGCAATAAAGACAAGTCATCTGTTAGCATATTTCATGGAAGCCTTGAACCTTTGTGTCATTCTAAAAGATAACTAAGATTGAAGCTGATTCTTGTCTTCTTTCAGCCTGATCCCCCACTGCCTTGTTTAGGTGCGCTACCTGTGTACTTTTGCAAAGTAACTCCGATCACTAAAGTGGCTTTTATGGTCACATTGCACAGGTCACTGGAGTATAAAATTATTCTTCTGATTTAGAACATGCCTTATACAGAGGTGACTACTTCATTTGTAAGATGGTGAAAAGTCATGGCTGTTGTTTTGAACACTACAAAGACGACCAGGATTAATTTCTTCATGCCAGTGAGGAAGCAACTGCCCTCAAACTAAGTGTGTTTTTGCCTCTTGGTTCTGACCACGTTCTGTCAATGCTGTACTGTAGGTAGAAAATGGGCATAGTTTTTCTACACGTTCTATGAAAGAAATGCTGCATGCTTATTGAAGGTGGGTGCAAAGATCTCAGCCAGCTCTGATGACTCTAGGAAGGCTATAGGCAACTTTAAATGTGTGTTGCTGTGCCCAAGATTACGGCAGGGCTACACAGCTTTCAGTACCAGGTGCAGTATGTGTAGTACAACAACATTGTGCAGGTGTTCCCTGCTAGCTGGCAGGAAATCTTGCCTCCTGTTCTGCCAGGTACTGTCAGTGTGCCCACCCTTAAAACGTGCTGATATGGAGAATTTATGCAGTCTAGTTTTATTCTTCAGAACTCCTTGGTGCACATGCAGTTCCCCTCTCTTTTTGCCTTTTGCCAGTGAAAGAGCACTGACTGATCTGGCAGTGCAAAAAAAAGATAAGATGCAACAGGCTTTATAAAAGAGCAAACATCTTGAAAACAGAATCCTCAGCTTTTGGTCTTAGGAGTTCTGACAGGGGATGAACCTGTGTTCTGGAGACAGGATGCTCCTTCACAAACAAGTCTGGTTTCCCAATCTATCTGGGCTCCTTTTTGGGGACTTTGGCGCATCTCTTGCTACAGCATATAACTTATTTCTTGTCAGAGTCCTTCAGGCTAGCTCAAATTCTTTGGCCATAGCTGTGCTCTGTAGCTGAAACATGCTTTTTGGTCATTCCCTTGCTATTCAGATTCTCTTTCATCCATCTCTTTGCTCTTTCTGCTCAAAAGGCTGTCAGTGTGGTTGGTGTGGGGTTTGTTTGGGTTTTGTTTTCAACCAGAATATGTTGTACCTATAGGTAAGTATCTATGACCAAAGTTTCTGCCTTTCAGGTAAGGACCGGAAGGTATTTTACCCTGTATATATAGTCAGTCTCTAACAGCTGTCACCCTTAGTCTGAGAGCGAAATGTTACTAGCTTATGTTGGATTTCAGATTTATGAAGTGGCCTTTGGGAATGCAGTTGTTCTTGCAGGAATTTAATACTATCAGGTAAATATTTGTACATATAGTTCCTTCCCTCAGACTGTCAGAATCTTTTCTTGGCAAACCTACCTGCTTTGGTTCATGCAGTCTGGTATCCCAACCATTACAGAAAATACAGGTTACAAGACAAGCATATGTAAAGCTAATTGTCTCCCTGCTTTTTCTTCAGTTGGAGAGTAAGGTTACAGAACTGCTTCCAGTGTAATGCACGTATGGTTTCTCTTGGGGGGAAAAAAATATGGATTTTCAGACCTGTTTATTTTTCCTTACATTTTCTTCATCAGTTTCTGGTGGGTGGCAATGAAAAATTATTTTCCAGAGCAAACTATCCTTTTCATATTTTTATCTTGCTGAAAGAAAAACAAATCAAGGAAAGGAAATAGAACATGGCACATTATCTTGGTCTACAAAATGTTCTGAATAGGGAGGTGTAGCTTTATTGAATAAAATAACCTGCACTTATGGGAGTGTTACCAAATGTGGTAAGTGTCCTCCAGGTCACAAAATGCAAGCAAGCATGTGGCTGTGTAGCACCATTTTGTTTCTGTACAGGTTGCTACTCTATTTGGCTTGAGGGAACTAAAAGCCATTGCCAGTTTCTTATAACCGATATCCTTCTAGTTGCCTAAACACATCTCATCACCAATCACTTCAAACATTTTGTCTCTAACTTCTTTGCTTATTGTGTTTCAAGATGGTAAATTCTCAGATAGTGTTGAGGAAGTATCTTGGTTTCATTTGTGCTCACTGGCTGTGGTATCTTAGCAATCAAATCTGAACACAAATACAGATGTGTAATCGATACAGAAAACAAATCTAAACCAAATACTTTATTTTCTTAATTTGGTGAAAGGAATTGCAGTATCTCTTTCTGAGGCATATGACTTTTGTTTTCAGGGCACCCATTTTTGAGGCAAAGTTTGAATTAAATAAAACTGAGAATATTGTTTATAGTATGTGAAGCCACTTCCTCTTGTGGCTAGTACTTTAAGCAAAGACTATATCAGAAATAATATGTAATGTCACTATGTCATTAGACACACTACTGCAAAGTGCCTTCACTGTAGCACAGTTTGTCAGCCAGAATCAATTATAATGATGATATTGATTTAAGCTAACTGCCTATGAAATTTCAAAAGATTGCGACTTTAATTGGTATTGAATTGCTTTGACTTGATTGATTTCCATGTCCCTGGTTTAAGTAGGTTGTTATTGATTGCTGAAATCTGTAGTGGTGTTCAGGGCTGTGAGCAGGAGGAAAGCAGAAGAAATTGTATAATGTTGCCAGGCAGGACTGAGCTCAGGAAGGGGGGACGGTATGGATGGGGAAGGGAAGAAGTTGTCTCATTATGTACATGCTTAGAGTAGAAAATAGATGTGATGAGAAAACAGGAATGTGTATATTGCTTGGAGGCAGGTGTGAGTTGCAGAGGAACTCTTGTAGAAGTGTATGGTGCTCTTTTAATGGGGCAAGGAGGAGAAATGGAGAAAAAGTAGCTTTAGACAGGAATAAGTTGGGATGGGGATAGGGATTGCTATCTCTGTAAGGAATGGCAGTGTGGCTCCATCTGATTTGGTCCATCCACTCAGAATAATCTTTGAATTTACTATTAAAGACATGGCAATGACGTGTGGGGTTTTGCACGCGGAGTTTTAGTGTAGCCCAGGCATTTATACAACTGGCATTGATTGTCACCCTACTGCCTTTGCTCATATTCCTTCTCCCACCTCAATCAAGATGTGAGAACTTCTATGTGCCAGTGTCACTTCTAGCCACAGGAGTATTTTTGAGGTCTGCGATTCTGATTCTTGCCTTCTAATGATTTGTCATCCCAAAAACCAGGATTGGTTCATTGTTAGTGCCACCTATGGGGCAGCAAGGATATGGGTCTTCCTGGTCTGTTGTAATCTTGCTGTGCTGTAATTGCCTTGTTTCCCTGCTTCTGAGTGGGCACGTCCTGTGGTTGGCATTTCAGTACTGCTGCACTGTGCAAGTGAATCCTAAACCTTTTTCCAAGGGGAGCCTGAATCCTTTCTACGCTAATTTCTGTTTAGGACTTATGCCTATGGCTGAATCAATAATCAACTAATGAAAATGTGAAAGGCAAAACCAAACTATGTGGTGTTATTGAAAAGGCATTACTGGATCAGAACTCTAGAGTATGTGAACTGTTTGAGTTGTTGTGAGTCTGATTTATTGATTTGTTTTCTTCCTTATGCTCTGCTGATTTCATAATCCTGTTAAATAGATAAGCATTAAGAATACATATCTACCATTAAGAACTAGGGGCTTGATGGACTGGATCAGATTACCAGAGCAATTATTTTGATCCTGGGGATACCTGCTGCTTTAAAGGCAGGCTGTGCTCATCCATGAAAGTTTTCTTCTGACCTCTATGCAATTATTGTATTCTGTGAAGCATGAAATATAAACGTCAATGCTGTTAATAGCCATAAATAATTCCTTCTCCTAAAAATTTCTATCTGAGCCATGTTGTTGACTTACAGATGAGGTTGCTCAGTATTTCCCTAATGAAATTAACTATTACAGTCACGACTAGAAACTCTAAGGAAATGGAAAGCTAAGACAGCATGAAGAATTAACAACCATAGCAATAGACTGAGACATGGTGCTGCTTAAATTAAAAATGTGAAGATATACATCCTCAGTGACCGATCATGAAAGCCTTAACTCTTCACTGTAATAAATTATTACTAGGTAGGGCTGTACAAATAACGCCAAAGGAGGTGTGAGGGGAAATATGGAATAACTAGCTTTGGAATAACCAGCTTTGGAATAACCCAAAGTATGTTGTTTGATTATTATTTTGGTTTTGTGAGGTCTGTGTCAATATAGATGCTAAAGTAAAGGTAGATGGTTTCCAGTTAAATAAATCTAATTTCTTTTTAGGGGGAGGAGTGAAGTAGGGGAGGGTTTGTATAACTATATGCAAGTCAGGAAAACTGAAAACTGCTGGGAATTACACACTTAATCTGGAGAGTGCTGAGGTGCTTAGTGAAGCATGGATTTTGGTATTCTTAGACTAATTGGTTAGGTTAACAGCCAAGATGTTGTGCAAGAAATATAGTTCATTTGGAAAAACAAGTTCTTGGGATATCTGTTCTTCTAGTAACGTATGTTTTAATATGAATGTGGAAGGGAATCTGGGACAGTCTAAACCAGGTTACAGTTTGGTCCTTGTTGTAAAAATGTGGCCTGGGATGAGGCAGAAGCAGTTCCTTCAGCTAAATCTTTATGGGTCTCTGCAATAGACATTTAAATGTGGAAAGTCTGTTTTCTTACTACATGCATATGAAATAGAAACCTCTGTTTATTTGCAGTGATGGGGTGAGGATGGAGGGAGGCGAAGTTGTCCTGGTATTTTTTTTGTAATCATCTGCTAGAGGGCACTGTGTTGTCAGAAAGGGATATATTAAGGCATAAGGATCTTGGCCTCATGGTGAGCAGCAGTTCTTTCTATATTTTGCTGGAATGAAAATGCCTGTCTGTTAGAGCCCAGACCACAGTGAGTAAGCTTAGAGAATATGCCTGGGTACATCAAAGTGAATTCTATATTAAGATCTTTTTTAAATTGTTTTGGCTATGTAAAAAATAAAAAATAAAAAAAAAAAAATCAGGATTGAGAAGTGCTGGCTTACTTAAGCAAATCTGAAGTTTGCTGGTAAACTTCACTGATGGGAGGACTAATGCTGTGTATGAGCTCAGGTTAAGTTCAGCAAGGTGTATTAGCCAAAAATAAGGGAAGTGGAATTCTCAAAAAGCTGTGATACTGCATCAGCATTTCTTATAGCATTTTAATTTTTTAATTAAATTTTAAAATGAAACTAAAACCAAAATAATAATTTCTTACAGCAGGAAATAGTTATAGGTTGAAACCTATAACTTTCTCTTGATTGAGGCACAAGGCAAAACTGGCTATTCACAGTTCAGTCAAGAATAGCAGAACTTACCTTAGAAGTTCAGAGAAATGGAAAAAAAATCCCTTCTGCCGATTAGACAGAGCTATCACTGTGTCTGAAATTTAAGAGTAATAAAGTGATGACATCTTCTGCCTATAAAACTGGGAAGTTGTCAGAGGTCAGATTGAGTGCCTACTTGGATGGTTACAGGAGAGGTGAACAGATTTTTAAGCTGAGTTAGGGGAGGAAAGTATATGATACAGTACAAGTGAAGATTGCTGTCACTGAGACATTTTGGTAATGGATGATGTGGAACCAGTCAGATCTGCCCTCTGCTGACAGACATGTTTAGTGTGTAAAAGTGCTGGGTTTATATTTCTTTAAGAAGCAGAACATGATGGCCTGTCTGCCAGGTCATGGGCAACGTCAAAGTAGATTTTATCACAGGCACCAATGTGATTTCCCTCACTGGATTGTGCTGAGGACACCACACATTGTGGTTTTCTGCTTCAATGTCAGAAAACCCTGAAGGGTGAGGTGACTTTAATAATTCTGGGTAGCTACATTATCTATATGTGCCTAATTATTTTTTAATTTTTTTGAAGTTCTGAATATTTTTTTTTCCTGTGGCAGATGGCTTCACTGACTAATCGCCCCAGTAGTGATAGTGTGTGGGGTGAGAGCATTTTCTTATACTTTCTCCTTCCTTCTTTTCTGTCCCCCCTCACCACACTTACACATCCTTACTGGGTAAATATCACTTTAGGAGAGAGCAATATCGTTATTCCCCTGTAGATCTGGAAGGTAGTAATGACTTGCCACAAAGAGAGGTAGTATGAGCAATGGAGCCTTGGTGGAGGTATTGTGTCACCTATGAAGTTGCTAGAGTGAGCAGTACCAAAAGGTTGATGCTTGTCTTGTTTTGACTATCATGAACTTGAATATACACTCTGAAAAACAAGTACCTACTTGAAGAGGGTGCATGCATGTAATGGTCTGTCCATGTCTGAAAAGAAAGTATGGAACGGTTATTTAGCCTCTGTGTGTGTGTGTGTTTATCCTTATTTCTTTGTTTAATTTATTCTGTAATTGCTTTTTCAGCCCGGTCAAAGAGTTTGGTGATGGGTGAACAGATTGGGCCTCCCTCCAGACCTTCTTCTCCAAACCCTCAAGAACGTGTGCTGAAGCGTGGCTGGCTCAAGAAACAAAGGAGCATTATGAAGAACTGGCAGCAGCGGTGGTTTGTGCTGCGTGGGGACCAACTCTTCTATTATAAGGATGAGGAGGAAACTAAACCTCAGGTATGACTAGAGAACTGTAAGGCATATTGGTTGTGGCTTCCATGTGGGTCAGTCACTGCTTTGACAGCTCATTTCAGTTGCCATCTATCCTAGCCAAGGCCATAGATGCTTAAGGAAGCTTAAAGGCCTTGCAGGGAGACTTAGCTACTACCTAGGCAAGTAGTAGAGCTTGGGAGAAGGTTAGAAGGTGTTTATTTACCCACTAGGGCATGCTGACCTCCAACTCTTAGTATGGTCATCTGTGAGACTGGAGTTTGACAGGAAGAGCTATAGAGTTCCAGATTCCTAAGGCAGGAGTGAATAACCTTGCTTAGTCAGCTGGGACTCATCTCTCAAATAATCTATTTTTAAGCAGAAGAGTGAGCCAGCTGCTTAGGGCTAGCTTGTGTGGGTAGAGTATATAGGTTTTGTTACATGTCAGCATGCAGGACTTGAGAATGGGTTGTAATATGTGGTTTAGAGTGTTTTATATACACCTGGGAGTTACTGCTTTTCTATACAAATTTTGAGGAGAAAGAATTTATGTCATATCATATATGGAATATCCTTTGGGTCAGTGGTTCCATCTGTGTCCCTTCCTAACTTCTTGTGCACCCCCAGCTTCCTCCCCAGTGGGGTCGGGGGGGAAGCAGAAAAGGCCTTGACTCTGTGTTACCAAGAGTGTTTTCAGCACAAATCCAAAACATATCCTCATACTAGCTACTATAAAGAAAATTAACTCTATCCCAGCCAAAACCAGCACAGTGAGGCTTTGTGCTGTCTGTGTCTAGAAGGATGATTGTGTGTCTGGCAGCAAAAACTACTTTAGCAGACTGGGGAACAATGTGACCTTCTACAGTGGGGAAAAAAATTAAACTGTCTGAAGTTTGCTTTTATCAAAACTTTTAGACTTGATGGAGCATGAATGAAAGCAAAGAACACTTTTCCTTGTAGAAGCCACTGGTTAAGTCCCGCTGTGCAGTATGTATTGGACAGTGTCATAGAGCGGTCCCAAAGTAGACCGTGGAAAGAAAACGGAGAGGAAAGGGGTGGCATCAGAATGTTTAGGAGCTAGGAAAGAGAGAAAGGGTCAGATAGCGGTTAGATAATTTAATAACAACCACTAAATGATAACTGAATAAATTGAAACACAGTAGGCTACTTATCATTTTAAGTTTTAGATCAGCTGTATTAGTTTGTCCATGGGACAACAAATGTGTGCAAGAAAGATTTCCAAAGCACACTTATTCTTGCAAAAGACTTAGAATATTCTAATTAACTATGTGCTGAGTAGCTGTTGGGCAGTTTGCTGGTGATAAAGGGTAATAGACTGTCACCATGCAACATTCCTGTGGGCACACAACATGTTTAACTTCCAACTTTTTGGTAGTGAATATTTTAAACATTTTTTGCTGAAGTGAACATTGCACAAGTATGTCTCTCTTAAGCCACATATTAATGGGATTTTTGACTAAATTCTTGCTGTTTCACATGCCTCTTGTGAGTGTGTTGCTGGTCTAGCACCAGTTTCTTAAATGTTGTTTTCTGAAACAAGTTACAATGAGAGGACAGTGCTCCCGCACCTAGGGTAAATGCAGAGCTAAGGATGTTGCCGTTGTCAGTCTGGACTCAGCACTAAATTCAGGATGACTTTCTGCTTCTCTGACCCTTCTATATCTACAGCACTTAGTGGGGTTGTTTATTGTGCTACAGGATGAGATAAAGCTTGCAGCTGAGATGAAGAAATTCTTATTCAAGTTCTTTGATATGCCTGTAAAATATTCTTGCAGGATTTGAGCTAAGGGCTTTCCAAGTTGCTGTAGTATATTATGCAGCATATTTCATGTAGTCATTGTTTTGACTGTCAGGCCTCTAACCAGAGTCATTGAACAGAGGGAACATAATTGAATAAGCCAGACAATGTCCCTGTGCTGCTGCCTCCTGATGAGTCAGTACAGGCATTAGAGAGTGACAGACGGCCTGTGTAATATCATCACCATCCACATGCTCATTATAGCCTCTTATTAAACTGCTTGATACAGCTGCGTGCTTAACTGTTACACATAAATTTCATTGTAGAGTGAGAATAGAAATGAATTTCCCCTGCGAGCCTGACACATGCATGGTAGATGCACGAGGATGTTGGCTGCATCTTATGTCTTGTGCTTACTTAATCAGGGATTTGATCCATCATTATGGATAGCCTGCTATGTAAAGGCTAGAGACTTGAACCCGATGATGTAACCTGTTGTTGCTCAGGACTCTGCAAGGAACAGCTGGATTTTGCACTTTTAAGACAAGCACCTTATTTTCCTATGCAATGCATGGGGAGAGCTGGGCACTTCTGAACTGTATTGATGAACATTATGAGGAAGGAGTTGCCTCACGTAGTCATGTTGGAAAGGGTTTCTTTAACCCTGTCCCTTTTTGAGGACAGGATTGCTGTACATTTAACACTGGGGGAAGCCATTTTGTATAGGAAGATACAGGGCCATCTCCTGACTATTCTTGTAACAATTGCAAACTAGGATTAGCATCTGACTTCAGCTAGGACCGTATGCATCCCACAGGTGAGATGTACTCTGGAACCACTAGATAGCTATTGCTTGAGATTCTCTGGAATGAAGGGGCAATGGTACAGGCGTACACACATGGCTTAGGAAGACAGCCATGACCCTAGGAGATCTTTGTTACAGGCCATGTAGGTATTTTCATCAATTGATGTTAATCCCTAATTTTCTTCAGTTCTAAAGATACTCGTGCTTCTTTTAAATCTTTCTGGTTTAAATATTAAGTATGGCCTTCATGCTTGTGTGCAAAAACTAAATCAATAGCTTCACTGAATTCCCATTGATCTTCTACCTACTTGATTATTTATATGTACTCTGGAAGAGGGTCATATTCTTATTGTTTATCTGACAAAGTGAAGTGAGATTTATCTCATAATGCTTCAAAAGAGAAACCTTAAACAATGGGTTTTTTGTTTATGGATGTTGCATTGCCTATTTTTATGAAAACCTGTGCTTCCAGGTCCTAAGAAGGAATTGTAGATGTTCTTCCCTTGAAAATAATGCTGAAAAGATGGAGCTGTAATTTGATGACAGGAGAATGGCATAGGCTTACTGGAGTGAAGAGGAGTTATTCTGTGGTCTTACTGGATCAAGTGCTCTTGAAGGTGTGTGCATTTGTGTGCAATACAACATAGTTGCAGTTGCACAGACCAAATTCTGTGCTGCAGGTTAGAGGGTGAGCTCGCACCCATTGCTTTTCTTGAGTATTTTGTCAAGTGCCCCTGTGAGGAAAGGGAGGACTGACTTGCAAAGACCTTTTGATGCTCCTACTAACTCTGTCAACATATGTGTGGGTTTTTAAAGCAGCTTTGGGTTTGTTTCTATTCCCAGGGTAGGAGGTAGCATGCATCCCTCCCCAATTTCCAGGGGAACAGAAGCCACTCTGCAGGCAATTCATTAACCTTTCTTTCAGTATTGACTTGGTATGTTAAAAGGCTTTAGTGCACCTGCAGTGGGCTTGAATTTTGCGCTATAGAATCCAGCAGAATTTTCTAGAATGTGGTCTGGTCACTGGACTCTACAGATGATGTTGTATATGATACTGTTCTGTACCAGTTTGGAATAATTTTTGATGCATCTGTGATTTTGTCATGTTGCCTTTCCAGTGTTTTCTAATTATCTTCGGAATGCCTTCAGCATGTCTTCTAATTTCAGTGAATCTCGAAGTCAAAATGTAGAATGATAGGATTGGGAGGGAAGGGAGCTGAAAGTTTATCCTGTTCTGTTTTTCCTTCATTTTAAAATTTGCAACCATTTTAGATAGCAATGTTCATCCTGTGTGTTTTAAGTACCCTCCTACATTGTGTCCTTCCATGGTCTTACCTTTTCACTAGGTGGGAGACGGGAACTGAGCCCTGATGCTCTGTTCTGCAGCGCTACCTAGAAAGCCTACTCCAGAGGATTAGAACTGCCTCTATTGTAGTCAGTGAAGAGAGGGAGCAGCAATGTGTTCTCCACATAACAGACTTGATAGTGGGACACCCAAAAGGGGAATTGCAGGGCAGCTATATGTGTAATACGAAGGGGGGTCATAACATGCTAACTTGGTGAATATTTTTATTCATTACATTGGATACCTGGAGAATACTCATTGAGCTTGGTAATGGGAATTAACTAGCTGTTAGGTAATAACTAGTAATAGCGGGACATCTTAACATTTCTCCCTCTTCTCCCAAGGGGTCTGCATGAGCCTGCACATCTCTTCTCTCAGACTGTCTGGAGGTTTTCTGGACGTTTCTTGTGAGTAAAATCCACCTATAGGCTGTCTGCTTTCTCTTGTCAATCCAGGGTGTACTTTGCAAGGTGAAGGAGCAAAGCTGTACTTACATGTGAAGCAGACTGGAATTTCATCCTCCTTCAAGTCATTGTGGAGATTATTAGCTGCTAATGAAGAGGACTTTGTTTTGTGGTGGCTTTTTTTCCTTGCAGAAAGAGACAGCCAACATCTGAAAAATCTTTGAAATAACCAGACTTCACTGTTGCACCTACTCCATCAGCAATATGCAGGCTGGAGTGTTGCTGTTACTCATACCTGTAGGTGGTTCTGTAATGCTCTGGTCCAGTGTGATTTGTAGGTATAGATTGACTGAAAAAAACACAGAAATCTGTTATAGACTTGGTTTAGAGGTTACTGACATGTATTCAGCTTTGGAAATCTTCTGTTCATTTCCCAGTACTGACTCTAGAAGTTTTTAAGGGCTGTTATTCAAAAAATATTCCCCCAAACAAAATCTAGTTCCGGTAATGTTAGAAAGAAACTTTCCATTCTTTTCCAAAAAAGACACTGTGACCAAAATGGACTGTAGGATAAATTCAGCTGGAATCTTACTTGAGAAGGAAGTAAGGTTTTTTGGACAGGTGGAAATCAGTGTCAAGAACACAGGAGAGATGAATATTAGTATGTGAGCTATTTTTTTTTCCCTTACAAGCCTTACAGAAAAAAGGCTAGTATTGAGGTTCCTGTGGAGTGAGAGTGGGAAAGGAAATTGTATTCTCTGCCTTCACTACTTCTCCAGCTGGTTTCCACCTTTAAAATATTCAGTGGTTGTTCCTCTCCACCACTGACACCAGTGTAGCTGTTCTGACATTTTTCCAGCCTAAAATATGCAGAGTACATCTCCAGTGATGGCTTTGGATACAATAGTCTTCATTCCTTTGCCCCTCAAATATAACTTAAAGATGCAAATACTTTTTTTTTTTTTTTTAAAAAAGAAAGGAAAAAATATTACCTTTTTACCTATACAACTCTCTTTCAAAGTTCTTGAACTAATTCTATAGACACAGTTTCCTCTTATGCAAGCAGCTGCGGTTACAGGGACATTGTCAGTATCTTACAGACAAAGAACTGTGATGCGGAAAACTTAATTGTTAGATTGGTCTAATGAAGCGAACTTGTAGTTTGGGTACGTCCTGTGGCACAGTAGATCCACCTTGTGATCCAAAGTGCTGGTCTGAGAATGAGTCTCTGGAAAGGATGATTTGCTGTGTCCGGAGTGACAGGGTTGGCTTTTTAGTCCTTTAGCTTTCAAAGAAGACTTGAGTATAGCTGGTGCAGGAATGTCTGCTGGCAGCCTGAGCCAGCAAGTGACCTTTTTGTCTATTATTGACACAACCATTATTGAGTGTCTAGATGATGAACAACAGAGGTAAGGGAGCTCTTCTACAAGTTTATGCTTATGTAGCTCTGGGAAAATTCGTCACAAACACCTAGGCAGTCTTCCTATGTCATTTTGCTCTCTGTTCCCAGCCTGAGACATGAGGATCTGAGACAACAATTGGCTTATCAGTTGAACTGTGGGGTCTATCCTTAGCCTGCTTTAAACAGGATGCCATTTGATGTCCATCTGTTTCACTGAGACTAAGGCTAAGTCAGGCCATGGGTTAGCTTGGGCTATTTGATCCTTAGAATTCAGGGTCAGAGATAATTCACTGATATAAAGCTGTTGCAGAAACTTTGTTCCATGTTCAGCTAAACTCAAGATGTTCATGTTGTCAGTTCATCATCTTTGGCCGGAGATTCAGGAATCAATATCTCAGGGCAGATTTGAGCCCCACTATTCCCTCCCCCTCTATTTTGTAAGCATTTGTAACAGTGACTAAAGTGCTATGTTAAAGGTAATGGTATGAGAATTAGTATGATCAATGTTCTGGCGCCAACTGTGTTTGCTGAGGGACTCTGTCAAGAAAAGGAAGCTTTCCACTTGTGTTTCCTGTGTCACAGCTTTTTTTTTTTTTTTTTTGTTTGTTTACCAAGCCCTGGCTCCACAGAGCCTGGTAAAGGGCAGGTCAATTGGCCTTGTTAGGGAGGACTACAGTAATACCTTTAAGGTATGAGCACTTGTCCTCTTAAGATTTGCCTTCAAAACACCAAGGCCCCAAAAGGGTGCAAGGTGATGCTATCATCAAAAATTGGACTTGAACCTCCAGCTTACTGGAAGATGTGTATCCTATTGCCTCCCCCTTGATCTGTTCAGCCATCCTGGGCTCGCAAGGCCTGAGGGAGGGAGGAATAATTCAGTCATGAATTGAAGTTTATTTCTAGGGCCTGCTTTGGCATATATCAAGTTAGATCTTGGGGAATTTAAACTGATTTAATCCATCGTTAATTTACTTCCCAAGCAAGGTTGCTAATACAGCCTGACTGGCTGCTGGACAAGGACACATCAATCTGTTTAAACTTAGTAATGTCTTTCTACCAGTGACAACAGCTGTCAGAATCAATACACTGTCCCTGCTAAGATGAATTGGTTTTTTCTATCTTTTCAGCTCTGTTTACTTAGAGTTCTCCGTAGTGTGCCAGGCAGATTGGACAGCTGTGAGCTAGGTACTCTGTTACCCTCTGGAGAAGCATTTTGTCCCCTAAAAGGACTGATTATATAAGATAGAAGAGCTCAGCACAATCTGCTGATGTGAGAAATGCACAAGCTGATCTGAAGATCTTTGCTATATATATACCTATGACTTAAAAAATACTTTCCAGAAATGGGCCTGAGTTACAGGCTTTTCCTATTTTTCATAGGTAGAGTGACCATACCTCAATTTTCCTTCCTGAAAAGTCATTCTTCTAGTTCTCTTATTTCCCTGCTCTTCTTCCAGTTATGCTACCAGCTCAACTTGCTGCAACTTCGTTGCACAGCTGAATGAGGCGCACACTGGTAAGGACAAAGTAGCTGTACTGGTGTACAGTCCCCATTGCCACTGTGGCTGCAGCAAGTCTCGCATTCCTTCCCATGTCTGTGGTTGTTTTTCTGTTTGTTTCTTAAATGACCTCTGCTATGTAGTGATCTTCCTTTTATAACCAGCTTTGATGAAATGAAGAAATGAGAATAAGAAACAAGTCACTTCAATGAGAACTTTCTACAGGATATATGAAATATATGAAACATGTTCCGAAAAGGATCAAAAAAGTGTATTTTGACTGGGAAATGCTTTGGTTTAGGGTGTGTGTTCAAGCAGCTTATGCCTCTGTAATCACTTCTAGAGCAAGCATCACCCTCGTGTACCAAAGGTGGGGCAGGTGACGTTGTGCCATATGGTGTGCATCAAGCATGGAGAAAGTCTATTTGCTTAGTTTTGTTGCAGGATGCAACATTGCTTGGTGACCCAAGGCAAGCAAATTACAACCTCTGGAAGGCACTGCAGCGTGAGATTTTGGTTTAACCCTTTGACTTCATCACTGAATTCAGTTTCCTGCAGAAAGATGGGCTTTCTGAAACTCTTTAGTTTGATACCACTTTTCTGTGAACTGCTCCTGCTCTTCACTGTAAACACACTTTGAATCTCTTGGTCTGTATATACTGGTGTGCATCTTCATTATTCCATGTTATAAACCAGCAAAAAGCTGGCATATATATCATTGGGGTTTGCCTAAAATATGTGTGACCTGGCTATATGGATTTGCAAAGTTTACTAATTCAGGCTGAGGGAAAACCCTCCACAAAATTATGCATTTTTCTGAAGTAACACAGGGTTTGATTCAGAGTCCCAAGTTCTGCTTGATTATAAATGTGGGGTTTAGGTAACTGTTTCAAATGGGGATTTACACTTGCTTTGTACTATTGGATAAGGAAGGCCTAACTTTTGGTTTGTGTTGGCTTATAGGTGCTAGCCATTCTGTGACTGGCTAGTTTTGCTTAGAGGGCTGCTTAAGAGAGGACTCTACCTTAAAGGAAGATAAGAGAGAGTGTTACTGTCTCTTTAACAATTTTTCTTTTCACAAAATGTAAATTGGTCCTCAAAGGAAAGCAGCTGTTAACATTTAAGAGGATTACATCTTCTGACAGAAGACAACTATTGGCAGCTTTCAAATGATACCTGAAGCTCTGAAAAGCTGATCAGCTGGACTCAACTGATACTATATTAGTTTTTATTGTTATATGTACGTTTCTAGCTTGTGTTAATAAGATAATGACCTGAAAATGTAAATGTATAGCCAAGAATGCATAAACACCAAATTTAAGTTAAACCAACAAAATGACCTTAAGAGCTGCTGCTTTTATTTTTTTTTTCTTTTAGCTAAGTTTGTGATTTTTTTGGGGGGTCCTTTCTTGTGGTTTCTTAGCATTCTTGCTGTAGGCTATTCTGAAATCCCTTCTGGTTTCAGCTGTGCAATTTAGATATTTTATTTTTCTTCTGCTTGCGCTACCATTTCCCTAGAGATGTTCTATATACTCCTAAAAGCAGGAGGAGTTTGAATTTCTGTGTGCAGTATTAAAACTTTAGGTTCTATTCTTCATAAAGAAGCTTTTTTTAAAATACAAAACAAAGAATTGTGACCCCACCACCTATCTACATGCCCTTACCCATGTGCTTCAGCCTTGGTTGATGTAGGAGCTACTTTTTCTCCCCTCTCTTCAAGGAACTTTGTTCTGTGGTAAGGCAAGCATTTAATAGTTTTGTTCATTTTACCTCTTGAATATGGTGTCCCTACGAGCATGCTATGAAACTATTTCAAACCTTTTCCATTCAGTATGAAGAAGAGATGGGGAGGGAACATGGTCCTCTCAGTACATCCAATTAAACCATTTTTGTTTCAGAGAACTACCTGATAGAAACCAGACTGAGAAAAGCAGTCTTCCTGCTCGAGCCAAAATTTTGACTGTTCCTTGTCAAAACATCTTAAGCTTTGGGCAGAAGCAAGATTCAGGGTCCTGTCTTTGAAAATCATGCTGTGTTCAGTTAAT
Organism: Egretta garzetta; assembly: GCF_000687185.1. Lineage (NCBI taxonomy): Eukaryota > Metazoa > Chordata > Aves > Pelecaniformes > Ardeidae > Egretta > Egretta garzetta. The sequence goes on along the minus strand of NW_009260182.1, from coordinate 9,303,268 downwards.
CACTGTTTGGTCCTTGTTCCTGGCTGACATGATGTTCCATGATACTACCTCTACTTTGCATGAAGCTCATGACTTGCAGTGTGCCCAGGGCTTTAATTTGCTTGGAAGATTTGCATGGGAGATTTGCTTTTTGCTTTCTGGGAGAAAAAAAGTTTAGCTATGGTGGTAGTTGGTGGTATCACTTTAATTTTCCAGGATGCTGATACTGAGAGTATTTTGTCCTTTTAGACAAGGGATCAGAGTTATGTGGATGGGGTGACTTTATCCTTTTAGAAATTCCAGTTCCACAAGTGATCTAACCTTACGCAGAAGCTGGGACTCCATGGTGGAGGTTACACTGCAGAAAGGTACTTCTATGTTTCAATATCCATATTTTGCGGGGCCTGCAGCAGGAAAGGAGACAAATGTCTGCCCAGTGGGGCTGCGTGATGCTGGTTTGGGCCGCACAGCAGAGCACAGAATGGGGCACAGGGGAAGGAACCTCTTGATAGCATGTGTAGCTTTGTGTTTAATATCTCTTTTGATTAACTTTTCCCTCTTTCTTTTTTTAATAAAAGTTGAGTTCTGTCCTCCATCTTCTTACTTCTTATTTTATCTCCTGGCAAATAATGGATTTCTGGGCTGAGTAGCCTAGAACCAGGAGTATTTAATCATCTTTCAGCATGCTCTGCTCACAGTTCACTCTAGCTACCAGTATCAGGAAGCTGTTACTTTTTATGTGGACAGAATGCATGCAAAAATGTATAATGTCCACTTTAACACTTTACTTTTTCCCTCTGGGATGCTTTGTGGAGCCAGCAAGTGCTGGCTCTGGCCCCTTGCAGAGTTTGGCTGAACTCCTCTAGCTCTCTTCGGAGCTGTCATCATTCAGGTTTTTTCCCTTTCAAATCTTGATTTCTCAAATGTATGCCAAGTGTGTTCTGAGGAACTTTACAATGTGCTGTAAAACATCCAACACCATATTTTGCTGTTAGACCAAATTCAGGATGTCTTGCATTTCTACCTTTTAATTATGCACTGCCCTGAAATATGTGATTAAATGGAGCAGAGTTTCATGAATTCTGGATGACAGGGATTCCCTGCTCTAGAATATTGATCTGGCTTGTCAAAAGAAACTAAATGAAGCTCTGTAGCCTGATGCCACTGAGGAATGGCAAAAAATGGAAGCAGGTTGCTGAATCTATAGTGACGTGGCAGGTTGATTTATGTTCTGTGAAGAACAAATTTGAGTACTTGTGACACATTTTCAGTCTGCAACAAATAGATCCTTCCAAAGCACCAAGTCATTTTAATAGGGCTGGTTGTCAGAACTGGAATGCCAACTTGTAAACCTCCATGACTCGGCTTATTTCCTAGCTAAAGTATTTTCCATCTCAAGCATTACTTTTCTGGTAATTTATTTGTAGTAGTTTTTGAATATTCTATGCTCAAAGAAAATGGTAAAACTTAATTAATTTACATTTAATACAAGCTGGCTCCTTGGTTTGTTACAGTGGTTTCTCTAAACAAAGCATCTGTAGGAAAATGTATTTTGCCAAAGGCAAAGCCAGGGAAGTTATGGCATAACAGATGTAATGAAAAATAATACAGCTGGCTTCTCTATTTTATGGAGAAGATTGCAAAGATCATATGAGGGGTTGTCTTCTGTCAGTTGGAATCCTGGATTGTCTGTCTCATGAGATACTAATTGTATTACTCTGTAATATGGATCTGGAAGCTGACAAAGCGTGTAACTGGGATTTGTTTTGATTACTAATGTTATGATGTTCAATGCATCTTGGATTTGACCGTTGCCAAATTGGTTGGAGAGAATGTAACTGTGCATGTTTACTAGAGATATGCATGAAAACAACTGACTGAAACAACAACTTTCTTCTTTTTCTGCTCAGCAAAAGAAGTGGGTTTTTTGGGTTTTGTGGTTGGTTTTTTTTTTTTTTTTTTTGGACCTAGCTTCCTTTCCAGGGCAGTTCAGTAGAGGAGTAGGAATTGCTGATTACATTCTTCGTGGTGTAACTTACTGCCTTTTATCTGTCTTGTGTATATGTCCTAAAGAATTTTAGCTGGAAACCCTTTAAAATGTCAAAGATTAAACCAAAAAAAGTGGAGAAACAATGAGGCCCAAACAACGTGTTTGTTCTTCCATCCACATTACTGGACAGGAGCTTCCTGTGATCTCTTTTTCAGCTTTTCCATAGATGAAGATGATTTTGTTCACTTTGAAGATAGTATGCCACCAGCTATGCAGAATTCCCAAACTGGAATACATTGTGTTAATTATGCTTGGGCTGAAGGTGAAAATGAATCTGAATTCTGGCAGTGTTTGAACTTGGGAAGTAAAGGGGCTCAGCTTTCTTGCTAGGGAAACTATAGTTGCTTGGTTTAAAAGGTAGTCCTGTAGCCTTGTAAACCTGAATCTGCTCTCCTCCAGTATCTCTGTGGGAACTTCTGTGTACTGAGAATCTCTGGAAAACAGGCCATTTTCTTCAGCTGCAGAAATAAAGATTTAGAAATAGAACTTCAGCCCCCTCATTATTGCAGATCACAACCAGAAATTAAAGGGTGAAGGAAGTGTAGATGTAATGTGAGATGAAACTCCCAAGGGACAAACAGTTACAATGCCAAGGAGCATGACCTATGCATGCTCAGAGTATTGTTATTCCAGAGGAGAGATCGTTTGACCAGAAGTGTCTAGAGTGAGGTAGAGGACAGGTGAGGCAGGTGCGTGACCAATTCGGTCTTTTCTCGCCCAGAAAAGAGGAAAGGAGATGGGCTCAGTGGAAGAGTGGGGCTTAAATTTGCTATGTCTGTTATGTTTATCTTCTTTTCCTTACCCTTTTCAGGGTTTGATACTACTGCAAGGCAATCAGGTGAACGAGCTGCCACCTAATCCTGATGAACCAGGAAAACATCTCTTTGAAATTGTCCCAGGTAGGCCGCCATTTCCTTGTACCTTCAACATCATCTTCTTCCCATTGGTTGTCATTAATGATAATTGAACCGTACTGATCACTTAACTTCTAAGCATTCTGATACACTAGCCAGATTATCTAGAGAGACTGGGAAATGGGGCCTGACAGACTATGTAGTGTTCTTTGTTTTGGATACAACTGCTGCTGTGGTACCTCATGAAAATAGTAGTGAAAATAGTAGATGAGATGCACCGTGCTCCTTGATTTTTCTGTTTGGAGGGGACTCCTTGCCTGGAGTGCTTGTGTGGTCTCCCAGGCTGATGTGTTTTTCTGATTGTTGTGGGAAAAGCTGACACACAGCATAGCACAGAACTTACGGAAAAAGGGGTGTGCAGTATCTGGATGTAATTTGTTTCATGTATCCTAGTCCTCTCCAGTTCAGGTAGGGGGGTGGGAAAGTTTCAAAATGTTTCACTTTTGGATAAAAGGTTTAAGAGAATAGATGACCTGCTATGGAAGAGAAGTTGAAATATTTTTAGATAGAAAACTTAATGATCTGTTGGCATAGTCTTAATGTAAAACTTTTGAAATCATTTTAGCTCCCATGTAAATGCTTCTTGTGGACTGGCTTGGTATCTCCAGGGTATAGAGTTAAACTCCCTGTTGCAGCATTGAAGAAACTGTATTCCCTTTATTCAGTTCTGATTGTAGTTGGGAGAGGACAGTCCCTGTGCATAGATTTGAATGCAGTATATTTTGGTGGTAGTTTCAGGTGACAGGATCTATACAGAAGAGAGCTGATGCACCACTATCGGCATTAGACCAGAGGAGTGAGAGAGATGAACCGGGTTAGTCCTTCCACAGCTATCTGTTAATACACAAAGACTAAGGTCCTGGAAACAAGGAGGGAGGCAAACAGGACTCTGGTAAAAATTATATGAGTGCAGTGACTCAGACATGCTTTACTTCATGGCCAGTTTCTCCTTTATGGACTACCTGTCTAGCTTTCCATGCTTCTCAG
>NW_009260182.1:9281273-9299312 GCF_000687185.1 Egretta garzetta | reverse complement strand
TTCCCTACAGAGATGATGCTGTTGTTAAGGTAGATAAAAGTAACTAAATTAGGCTGCCTCTTTTTTTTAATATGAAATAGACAACACAGGGAACACTTGTCCCTGTAGTAGAACTGTGGAGGCAGGTGTGCTTTTATCTTTGGGGTCTCTTTTGTACCCCCCTAATCAGGCTGGCTTAAAATACCTGTGTTGCACACTCCTTTTGACACAGTATCAGGCAGGGCAAGCTGAAGAGGCAGTGCTGCAAGGTTTTTAATTATACCAGCAGGCAGTGTGTTGCAGTAACTCGGCTGCAGCAGTCTGTTTGACACACAGGAAGCTACTTGGGTAGAAGAGATTTATTTTTGTTCTCTTCCTTATCACCACACACTATCTGTTAATGCCTCTTTTTTTTTTTTTTTTTTTTTTCTCTTATACTGCACCATGTCCTCAAAGGCAGGGCCCCATGAGCAGCAAGGCATTCGGCTCACAGTGTTGCTTGCATGGAAGATCTCCTAGGAATTGGCATTCGCTGTCTGAACATGACACATCTTCCGCACTATTTTCCAAAGATTATACACCATACTGTTGTAGATAGACTTGTGGGCCTGGGATGTGAAAGCGCTTGGGTGATTGTGAATGATTCCACGTGTTCTGGCAGTGATCTGAAATAGTTAACTAAGCCACAGACTCGGTTCAGTTTCCTGCAGATTTGAGTTTGTCCTCTGGTTCCAGGTGGAAAAACAGTCATTCTTCACTTCTTGCCCAACCTGTCAGGTTATATTGCTGTAGGCTGTACAATTGTCCTGAACTGGTGGCTGTTGCTTCAGTGGAGTTGGTAAAGCAATGCTGTGTGGCTACTTGAAAGAGACTGTCCAAAAGGATGGAAAAAAGTGACACTGCTCACAACATAGTTGCAAATCCCAGGACAACCATATTCAGCTTGTGGTTTTGACATTTTTCCAGGGAACACGGAGAAGGTCAATGATTAAGCCTTAGTGCACCACTGTCCTGCCTGCAAAATTGAGATGTCTTCCCTACCCTATGGAGATAAATCCATTCATGTTTGTGGCAAGCTTAGTTGCTACATGGATAGCAAGTATTGAAAAATGCTATACATAGCCAGTCAATACAGAATGTGACTCGGCACAGACGTCGCTGGACAATGTGGCCTGAGGAGTTCCTCATTCTGTTCACAGTACATTTATTCTGTGCTGGTTTTAGTGTAAATGCCTTTTCTTTTTTGCATGTGTTCTGAAATTCTGTTTTCTGCGTGGTTGCCAGCCTGCAGAACACCCACATAGTGAACAGCTCTTAAATGGATGCCAGATAGGAAGGGAGCACGAATGATCTTGCAGGATCTGGATCATTATTTTCCATTACTTCCTATCTTCCCCTCTGTTGGATGTATGGCCATGATCAAATCTCTGCCTAAATGTGCCTCAGTTCTCCCACTGTAAACTGGGACTTATATACTTTCTATGGGGATGATGAGATTTATTTATTTTTTTTTTAGTCATCTTAAGCAGGGATATTGTGAATACAAGTACATTCTGTAGCTGTTAAATATGGATACAGGATTTTACTGTGCTCACAAGCAGCAGAGCTTTAGCTAACAAAGTTAAGAACAGAGTTCTGCAGCATTCTGGTACAACTATCTGGCAAAGAGGAGAGGCTGAGGTCTCCCAGCAAGGAAATGTAAAGCTTTCTAAAGTCTGTGGTACCAGTTACCTCCAAAAAACCTTATTTCATGATCGATAGCTAAGGCTTTCAGCATCCTCATTGCTGGAACTGTTGTTGGGATCTTCCCACCTTTCCTCTGCTGTGGGCTGTGTAAAGTTTGGCTGTGGGAGCTGCTTACTCAGAGTAACAGCATGTCCTGTGCTGTAACAGAGCATGTATTGATTTTCTGCTGAGTAACAAGAACTAATGATGGGCATTGTGTATTATTCATGTTTCATCAAGTTCATTTCTAAGCTGTATAGTGCAGCTGGGAGAAGGGTTAACTAGGGACATGAGAGACTGCAGGATAGTTCTACAGTCAAACCAGTGTTAGATCTGGTGGCAGGACTTCCTGAAATGCCTCCTTTGGCAGCGATGCTCTCTATCCTCTTTTCTGGGCAAACTATGTAAAATTCTGGACCCTTTTTAACCTATTCATCCTTTCCTCCCTCACAGCTAGTGAAGTTCAAAGTGGAATGACAGGCTCGAGTTGCTCTTGAGTTGCAGCACACATTAGTGGGTGGGAGATGGACACTTATAAAATTATGAGGGTAGTATGAGGTCAGGTGCAAAGCTTTAATCATTTGGGGTAAACATCACAGCAGCTGGTATTTCTGGATGGAAATAACCACTGTATGTTGCTTAGGAGAGGAGTCCAAATCTGGTAATAGAAACAGCAGCTGACTGATTCCTAGAGGCAACAAAGCAACCATGCGTTAGCTTGGGTTTACAGTGCATTTCAGAGTTGCATAATGCAGTATGTAAGACGTTCTCAGAGATCAATCCCTGTGCTTCTTAAGCAATATGAATGGCTTAAATGCTCCTGAGGTGGTCTTTTAGGAAGCTGGTGCTTTTAATGCCCTGTGGCAAATAACTTGCCTAGTTTTATTCTCTGGTCTTTGCAGCACTATGAGATGAGATGCTCAAGTTTCTCTGCAGAGTCAGAGATAATTCTCTGATATAGTAAGGTTTTTAGAGTCAAGGAAGGTAAAAAGGTTCAGAAGTTTAGGAGGTGAAAAGTGTTGGTTTTGATAAGTATGGCAAGGGTTATTACCAACTGATTGGAGAATAGCTTTTCCTTGTAGAAAACTTGGTGATTTTTAAGAGGATTCTTCTATTCTGCTTCAGAATGGATTCAACTAATCTTTTTCACAGAGAGTAAGAGGGGAAAGATAGAAATATGAACAAGAAATTTTCCATGGACTACCTGGTACCTCTTTGGCTAACATCATCTCCTATGATGCAGGAGACCCAACTGTCTGTTCCACTGGGTTTCGACCATGAATCTTAATATGTCACCTGCATAGTTGGCAAGTACCCTCAGTGGCTAGTGGGCTTTTTTTAATCTGGGAAAAATGTTTTTGCTACATTTTTTACTATGAAATCATTCTAGATTAATGCTCTTGCCCAAAGGAAATTTGCCCAGTTCTATTTCAACAAACTGGTATGTTATGGTTGAAAGCAGCCTTGCTGAAAAATTCCTGACCCAAATTCATGGTACACATCTCTGTCTCCTTATCACTGATGACAGCTAGTTCCTGTTCCTTGTCACAGTGCTTTCTGCCAAGGCCAACAGCGACAGCTCTTAGCTTGGTCTTTGTATGAAAATAGGAGTGCAGTTTTGTGATAAGTTAGAATTTACTTCACTGGGAACTGCTGCTGAAGGGGTTGATCTTGCTTTCCCCCTTTCCTCTTGGCTTCTTCCCCAATATCTAATCACATGTCTCACTTCAGCTCTTATAACTGAAAAAACAGTTTTCAAAACAATTGGACTTCAGGTTGATTCAACTAAGCTTGACAAAAACTGCACATTCAGGTTGGTTATTGTGCTCCAGTTAAGTAACACCACCAGCCCTCTCTTCAGTGAGGTGGTTCAGGCTTCTTCGGAACTGCTGTCCCAGGCTTTTTGCAGATTCAGCCAGAGCAAAGATGACTGCCTGTACTTGACTTGTGTGGAAGGTTATTTTAAAAACTTTAGAAGTTAAAGCTCTGTGGCATGCTCTTCAATTAAGTATAAAGACTGAGCTCCATATAGGCAGCTTTCCCCTATGAAAGGGACCTGCATTCAATAGTGACTCCTTTAAAGTTGGACTAGTGCTTGCTTTCTGCCAGAAGTTAGGCTGGGGCAGAGTAAAATGCCTCATGCAGGAACTTTTGTGCAGGGTTTATGTAGAAGCTATTTCACTGCCTTGTCTGTGCCATATAACAAGTACGAAATCAAGAAAGGCAGAATCAGAACGTGGGAGTCCTAACTCTTACAGGGACAGTAATTGTTGACTACTTTTTCTGTAGGGAGCCCATCGGTGTCGTTTGCAGTATCTTACAGAGCAGTTGGAGTGGCAGCCTGTTTGTCTTGTCCCAGCAGGGTGAATGATGCCTACAAAGTAGTCTGCTCTGTGGTATGCTTCTGTGTCCCAGGTGATCAGCACCAATTAAGTTATTTTTGTGGCCTTTTTATCTTGGTTCCTGTTGAGATGGTGTGTAATTAGAATACCTGGAGGGGAAATTAGAAATTCAGACATTGAAAATTATTCCATGTTCTCTATTATTCAATGCAAATTGCAATTCTAACTAACAGCAGGAAACTGAGTTTGCTGCTGGTAATTAAATTTTCTCCTGAAGTCTACAGCTGATGACTGACTGTGAATGCCTGAATATGTGATTATGTTGCTATTTGAGGGTTTTATTTAGGTTTCTGGGATTTGGCACTCAGCACATGGACTAGGGAAATGGCAGCAAAATAAAGTAGTCCTGGGTCATACTAGAAAGAATGAGACAATGTAGTTTCAGCAGTGTGCCGTGGAAACACTTAGCAAGTGAGAGCTGTGGGCGTCACATAGTGTCCATGGTATTGCATTGGCCTGCAGAAGAAGATTGATGGTCTTGGTTTTGCAGTGGAGGCCACTGTCTAATCTGTGTTTAACACTTCCAGATGTCCGGAGTGCAGATGAGAGCATGCAAATATTTTGATGTCACTAAAAGTGGTAACTGTCTTTTGGAACAAGTGATAGACTCTACATTTATTAAGGAGGGAGAAATGTAAAATGTCTTCTCTGTCTTTCCAAACAAGTGCCCAGAATGATAAAAATTGCATGCTGCCTTTGTAGTCAGAGGCTGGAAACTTGTTTATTATTAACCTTATAGCTTGGGTTGAAGACCTTCAAAGTAATAAAGCGTTAGCACTAAAGTAGTGACAGGTACATCTGCTTGGCTTTTGCCAGTTGCAGTCTCTTTTTACATGCAAGGTAAGCGCGGCCTGAGTCTCCCTGGAAGGATGTCCCCTGCACTTCATGCCTAAAAACTGCTGATACGTTCTTCTGTATGTTCTGCTTGCTCTGCCTGCTCCTGAGCACTAGATGGTGCTGGTTCTTTCCACCTTGTGCTTGAGACACTTGCTGTCAGTTACGGTGTATGTCCTGAGTTACTTCAGTGTGAGTTCATCCTGTAAAAGGAAATTAGCCACTCTGTCGTTCATTGGTGTCTCCTCAAAAGCAAATCAGCAAGCAAGAGTTCCCTAACAATGTTATTGCCCAGTCTGTAAATCTAATACTGTGCTCTGTAGACAGAATATAATATTGCATGCATTTCTGCACATTTGCCCTGCTAGGAGCATCTTTGTCTGAATCCACAAGATATAAGGAACTGAATGCTTTCAGCTGCTGTCACAGATGCCAAAATCAACAGTCTTTGAAAACATTCAACTTCAAATTGTTTGCCCATTTAATCTTAAGAAGAAAACAAGATTTATTTGTTATGGAAGAGCAAAGCATTACTGTACATGTCTATACAGAACATGGCTGTGTGAGGAAGCCCCTTCAACCAAGGCCTCCGCTATTTCAGGTTAACATACTAACCCGGGGTTACGGGCTATTTCTGGCATCTGTCTGACTGTTTTGTTGTTTTTGGGTTTTTTTTTTCCCTCCCCCATTCTGGGTCTGATTAAACTTATTTTTCAAAATATATGTCTTCAGACATTTCCGGTTTTAATGAATTGGCATTTGCCTCTTCCATCCTGGTGTGGGGGTAAAGGAGTTTGATCAAACCTCCCACTGCATTGCTGCTTAGGGATCTGCTGGAAAGACCAAAAGATCCTAATTGTCTTCCTCAGGGTAACTCCTTTCCTAATTCTACTGAAATTCTTTTATCTGACTGAAGAAACAGTTTTTGTGGCCTGTCCAACCTTGACAACTTCAATTAGCATCAACAGAAGTATCAATCAGCTGCCAGTATTTCTAGGCTTGTTATATAAATGGATTTGAATTGAACAACTATTATTTGAGTAAGTTAATGAAGGCCCCAGTTTTCTTCATGCAGATATTAGATGCTAACAACTCAAACCATCTGCAAGCAAGGCATCTCTGCTTACTGATCTCCTGTTCTGTACTTTCCCTGAATACTTGGCTGTACCATGTCACTGAATATTTCTGAAAAGAGAATGTGAAAAAGGGACTGAACTTTGCCCTCTGAATTCATGTAACTTTACTGATTTCAGTAGTTGTGTTCAGTCCAGTGCTGTATCCCTACAGCTTGACCAATACACTATTACCTACTTAAGGTGATGACTCATTGCTGGTGAAGGTCATCAGACTGCATCCAGACTTTTGTACAGAAAGGTTACTAGGCTTCTCTTTCCCCCTGAGGGCTATGAGGCTCTCTGATAGTTAAGAATGTTTTGGCTTACCATATGTTATCAACTTAAAACATCTTGAAGGGCATCAGGAGGCACCTGCAGCCTGTAAAATTGCTTTTTGCTTTGTGTTGGGGTTTTTTTTCCCTAGCATATGCAATGCCCAAGGCTTATGTTTGCATTTGGCAAGCAAAGATCGTGCTTCATGAAATAAACAAGATCCTGCCTTTGTTTCATTAGAACTGTTTGATCTACTCCAAGTTATATTGTCTACATCCCCCAGTGCTCTGGGGCCCTGGGCAGTTGAAAGTGGGCCTGGAAATGGGCTGTGACAGCATATGCTTTCTGCTATCCTGCAGTCTGCATCTCCAGAAGAAGCTCCGCTGCTGATCCCTGGTCAGTAGTACCTAGCTATCTTTAATGCATGCGTTGGCCTTCAACAAGAATGCTGGGGTTCACAACTTCAATTGCAACAGCATGAGGCCTGCTGGTAAAGCAACACGAGGCTTAAGGAGTTCCATAAATAGCTTTTTCTGCTAGTGCAGGTCATTAAGACATAATCTCTGACTGGTTTTGAGCAGTTTTCCTTAACTCATTGTATTCCTCAAAGTCAAATGTCTGCATAGCATTTTGTGTAGGCTGCCCTTTGTGTATAGAAACATGGACCTGTAAGATGATGGTATGTTGTTGCTGGAATGTACAAGACATCATTTGATCCCATCAGGTTGGCTTTTTAGTGCAAATTAGGTAGGATTTTGAACTCTTCCTGCTGCGATGTTACAGAGTAAGCTGTGCTATTGAGTATTCTGCCTTAGGGATAATATATTAAGCCCTAAGGTAAGTGTGGTTAGTAGAGTTGGGGGGTTTTTTTTAGCATTTCTGAACAAGAACGGCTTTGTTCCATAAAGATATGCTTATCAAACTGTCGATGTGATCAGTTATGTAGTAACTTCCCTATATTTCTTTCTAATTTGTCAAAAAAACAAGTCTTCAGTGCTGTCTTGCAGCTGGTGTGCTCTGGTGCTGCTGTTGCAGGTTAAGCTTTGTTCAGCCTCAGAAACAGTTGTGTTCTCATTTGCAATAAGGATGGGTGAATTAATCACAAGATTTATGCGGTGTCTGGGGTGCCTGAGGCTAAAAAAGTACTCTAGTTTAGTAGGTTTGCATGATAAAGTAAAATAAAATAAGACACGTGATATATGGCAATGTAGTTTATAGCACACAGCAAATTCTAGAGGTAGTAAAAATAAGTATTAGTAGTAGACATCACCATGAAGAAAGAAAACATCAAGCTAAAAGGAAGTTTACTGCTCAGGCATCTGCTCCACAGAAGCTTTACCAGCTCAGTAGTCTTAATGAGTTGTTCTCTAAGTTTTGTGGGTTTGGGCCCTTTATTTGAAGTTCATCTGATTTGCCTTGTGCTGTTCAGTAGGTTAATTCTTGTCCCTAGCTGATGTGGCACAGTCATGTTGAATTACAAATATAATGCATTTCAGATTCCTTTGCAGGGTTGTATTGGCTGTGTGAGGTGGAGATGCAGTCAGGTTTGCTCACTCTTTTCCTTCAGTGTTCCCAGAGAGTGCTTTCCTCTTTATTTTCTGTACTTGAGCTTTTTAAGGGTCAGCCTGTCTGCTGAGTGCACTTTCTTTAGCTCTGATAGTAGGAGAAGTAAATTGCTGAATTTTGGATGGATGATGATTATTCATTTGTTAAGATGGTTTTGTTTTTTTGTAATACTCTCTGGATACTGAACCTGTCAGTGTTTTACAATAGCAAAGAAAACATCTCTTTGTTTCTAAATGTAAAACTTTGTGGATAGGGAGCAGTAACTGAATTTTTTGTGTACCTGCTACGCTCCTGCTGTTGTCATTAAAGAACTGCTGTAACATCTGCAGTATTTAATGTCTTGTGGGTTTCCTCTAACTTTCTACCTGCTTTGAGATGCTGTGGATTTGATTTCTGTGGTGTGTGCAGCAGGTGCAGAATATAGAAATGCACACACATACTCTGAAACTCCATCAGTTACATTGCATTCACTGAAAAGAGGGCAAAAAGCAGGATTGGTCTCTAAACCAATACACAATGGCATGTAAATGAAAGAAACCAAAATATTTACTCCCTGGATGGTTCCAGACAGGAATTCTGACACAAATTTTAAAAAACCTTATTGAAAGGGGAGAGAAGGAACCATCATCCAAAACCACTATATGTACTGACAGTCCTTTAAGGCAGCACCTCTGATGCTATTGACATACCTGTTATTGCTGGTAGCTTAACTGCTCAGTGTAATATGCTGAGTTGAAAATACCAGCTGGGAGTCATTCTGGGGAGCAAAGGTAAGAAAAATAAAACACATTTCCTTTTCACACGGCCCATGCAAAAGTGTGTGGGAGAAGGGGCAGCAAAGTTGATAATGTGCTGCTCCAGCATCCAAAAGGAATTATAATTGGGAACCTGGGAAACTGTTATCTGGGTTGTTTATGAAACTGTGCCTTTGATGCACTAATGCCAGTTTGAAGTGGCAGATGGCCTACTGTAAAACAGCTGTGAGGGTTCACAGGTAAAAGCCGTTCCGTGTTTGTCTGAAATGCTTTAGGGACAACTAGCAGGCTATCAGTGAGAACCAGCTTGCATTGGGCTTTCTGAACTTCATAGCAGGGAGGAGGAAATATGGCCAAGATGTATTGCTTAAGGAATAACGCTTGAGATTTATATTTTGTTAAATAAGTTGTCATGCTCTAAAGTAACAGGAACTTAATATTACATTGTAAAAGCTTTCTTTACCCTTTGTGTGCTACTTTAAGTATTTCCAGAGTACAGATTATGTATGATGAGTGTGGGAGGAAGGCTGGGCTATGAAAGTGACTTATATGCGTCGTCTTATGATTTTCAGATTCTTACCCTATGCACACGTCTATACTTAGCCTTACCACAGGGTAGGGTACCATCAACTTGGTTGCTCACAAAATATATGCCTGACTGTAAACTTGTTCATAAGATTCTGTTGCTTTGTGCAGGAGCTTAAACTAGGTCATTGCACAGGTCCCTTTTGGGTTTGATGTTTATTCATAAACTTTCAAAGATGCAAGTTACCACAGGAAAATAAATTGGTCTGACACCTGAACTGTTGAAAATGCAGGCTCTGAGGAGCTAGTGCAACATGAAAAATGGTGAAACATGAAACAAGCAAAACAGTTTCGTTTCCCTGGTACAACCAAGATAAGGACAGATATTAATCACATAAAAAATGAAACACGTGCAATTTTATTACTTCAGAGTGTCCCTGTACAGTGGCAAACTATGGAATTAATGTTGTGTGCTTTAAAATTAATAACTTGTAAGGATATCAGCCTTTTTCCATCAGTTCATGTTGTTCAAATAAATTTATTAAGCAAGGGATGGATGTGGAATGTTTGGTATGCCCAGAAAGTGTGGGATGTTTTGTGATACGAGCTCTTCTAACAGATAGGATCCTATAGATGCTTGTATATTGGATTTACATGCATTTCAGGACACTGGGAGCAATTCCTCCTTCCTGATAGCTTTATGCTCTGTAGAGTAGTTAATTCTACTGAATTTGAGTAACTTGAGCAGAGACTGTTGATCTAGTTAAACCTTTTGGCTTAAAGGGGAGGTATCATGATGGTTTTGATTGAGACCTCCCAGTTATTAACCAACATGGCTGTGTTTCACTTCTCTGTGGTGGGTTTTTTTGGGGTGTTTTGGTTGTCTTTTTTTTTTTTCTGGGAGTAGTTTTAACTCCCTGTGTTAGTTACCTTGGTATAGCTTCCCTGTAAGGTATGCATGAGTATGCCTAGATGTATCCTCTGTTACATAGAGGATGTCATACCACTTTAAACTTTATGTTGCAGTGCATTACCTGAGCTACACCAGTGAAGAACTCAAGTTCTGTGTTCTTATGTTAATGACACTAGGAATTACATTGGTTTTATTATCTTTAGCAGACTGTTTCTAAACAGGTGTAAAATACCGGATCTTGAAAAGTACTCCTTATGATTACAAGCACCTGAAAAAGCTGTATGCACCAACATTTTCCATCTTATTTCCAAGAAGATTTTAAGAGGGGCTTGACATAGTGAGTCTGAGAACACTTATTGAAGTGTGGCTAATCCGTGTTGAATTTAGTGGCATTACAATGACTTTGTTCCCATAAGTTTAATATAAGCTTCACAGCATCTCTGCAGTACCCATCATAGAGGCTTTGCTCAAGGTACTCTTGTATAAAAGCAGTGAGGCAGCTGGAATCAGGACTATGTTCTGTTTAGTGTAGCACATTTTGATAAGCTTAATCTTCCTCACTTCCTTCAAGTGCTTACTCTGAAATGGATGTGATTTCTTCTGTTAGGGAAACAAAGTTCAGGTCACTTGTAATTATGGAACTCTTCCTTTTAACAGACTCTGAATGTTTACTTTCTCCAAGTTTGTGTTTCTATCTCTGCTCTGGCAGGTGCACAGCCCAATGCATATGTGTTCTTTCAAAGTCTGGCTTTGAATCTCAGCCAGAGGAGATAAATGTATTTGTAACTGCAGGATTAGGCATTGTATTCTACATCCATAAACCATTGCTCATGTAACTGAAGTACACTTAAGAAGATGTTGATATCCATGCCTCTCTGTGGTACCAAAGATGCTATATATCATGCTGAACTCATGAAGGATTGTTTTTAGTTCTGGGGTTTGCTGTCTGACACTCATGAAAACTTGCGGGAGAGGGCAGGAGGAATTTGAGATAACAAAGACAAGCTATGAAATCAAAAGCATACAGTGTTAAAAGGGAGTGTCTGTGGGGGAATGAGGAAAGACTCTTATAACCAGCTGTGTATTCTTTGCATTGAAGGAAAACTGTACAGACTGTGTTGCTTCCCTGAATTTGGAGTTGTGGATTTTAATATGAGGATTTATCAGCACACTGGCAGCTGCTAACTTTAGAGATGAAGAGCCTTGTCTGCATTAGGAATGCTGAGCTGGTATAATTATGTCAAAAGAAAGCCTGTATTGGCATACTAGTGTAACACAGAGGAAGATTACTTTTCTTAGCACAAATATAAGTGTCTACAAAGGTTAGCTACGCTAGTTTGATGAATCCTCCAACTTCAGAGAGGCTGTAAAGATTCTGCTTTGAGGCCACGTGGTTTGTATATGAATCAGAGTCAAAATGATGCCTTCTGGGAGGTTTTAGCAGACAGTCTTTTCCAGACTAAATTTCCTATGGTCTGCTCTGAGCAGACAGACCAGGGTTCAGTAGCTTGTTTCTGTCCCTTTGTCTGTATAGGTCTTGAACATGGATCATCGGTATCATGTGTTGCTGATACTGCAGAAGATGAAAGGACACATCCTACCTTTTAGTTAGCTCTGTGACCCAAATGCATCACAGCAGAGAATAGAGAAAGTCAGTACAAATTAAATATTGTGCATATGATCATGCTTGGTAAGAGAAATATTCCCTCCTGAGTCCCTCTTCTGAAGCTGGTGGGGGGTCTGTGGAAGGTGTCATAAATATGGCTGCAGATCTGTAGGGTGACTGTCTTGCTGAAGGGAATACATAAGGTTTGGGGAAGAGCAGTGAGAGGGAATTAGGTTTCCTCCCCAGTAGTACTTTGAGGTCGCAGCTATTTCCTCTTGGAAAGCATAGTTCTGCCTTCAGTTGTAATGCTAACAACATCACAGGGTTCTGTTTTGGTCTCAGTAACTTTATGTAGCTTAATCATATTTTCATCAAAAGGAGTTGTTTCTTAACCACCTCTGCTGAGGCATCCCAGGCTGTAGGTATCCAGATGTTTTTCTATCCATCTCAGACCTTCTTGCCATTATCTTAAAATTCTGCAATCAGTGAAGAGTTGTGTCTCTGTCAGCCAAAACAGGTCCTCCTTTCTCTTCTAGAAGCACTGTTCCTTTGAAGTTAGTAAGGGTAGAAACTTGAATATGCTAATAGCACAGCTTTCTGTGAACACTGGGATCTATGACGAATGGGTTCTTGTCCTTACAGCAGTTTAAAATGCTGTTAAGGAGTAGGATGCTTTCAGATATTTGCAGTAAAAATGTGCTGCTTAAAATCTGTGTGCTTTGCTGATCTTGTCCTTTAGGCTATAAGTTGGTGTGAGCTATGCAAGAGCAGCAATGGATGCGTGGCCATGGATGAGAAATGTGTGGTGCCAGGTAAGGGCTGCTGCTGTCAGCCAGTGTGCTCGCCTGCTGCTGAAAGAAATGAAAGCACAGCAGTAAGAGCTGGCCTAGCATTCTCCTTTAATCAGGGCACACAATGCCTTTATACCAACAAAAATTGACTAAGGACATCAGCTTTGCCAGGATCAGGTGCAAAAGTTTCATCTGCCTATGGGTAAGGCTGCCTATTCAGGGATTTTTCATGCTTCCTCAGTACTTCAATACCAGAATTCTAAGAGGCTGCTAACGCCCCCGAAGCAAAGACCTTGGGGGTTTACTCTCTTATCATGGTGTGGCTAAAGGTATATTGGAATTTACGATCAAGCTTTCTTCATTTGTTGATGCTTGCACCTAAAGTCCTTCTGTTTTGAATTTGGTTAGGAAGCTGTGAGCTTTTCATGTACGTTGTGTTTTAAAATTATTCTTGTTTGTTTGTTTTTAAGCCCATAAGCCCTTTCTTAGCAGAACTGTGCCCAATAATTAGCCTAGCCTGGCTAACAGGAATACATTGTTGTATCACTTGGGAAAAGGCAATATGTGAATACAAAATGAGTGTTTCCATGCAGTACCTACCTCTCTTACAGTCTAGTGGTATACCTACACCCAGCTCACGTTCTTCTGTGCCAATGTCTTACATGAGGAATAGGTGAACTATAAATTGTTTCTTTAAACCATGGAGGTCTGCTTCTTCTCTCAGCAGGTTATTTTTCAGAGTCTTACCAGCCTGGAGAACTGGAGTTTGCAAAAACATTTCCTTCACAGTTTATATTAAAGGCATTAGAAGTGTGTATTTGGAGGGTTGGGCTTTTGGGGGCAGGGGATGATGGAGTCAGGCGCTTGGAAGTGGAGGATGGTTTAGACTTCTCTGATCTCACAGGAAAGAAGCCTTGGGGGAGGTAGTATGCCTGTTAATTAGTAAACAGTACCCCAGAAAACTTGCTCTCCCTAGTTTTAGGCTCTTATAAGAGATGAAGTAGGTCTTTAAGGAAGTTATATTATTTAGGGTTTTATGAACGAAGACTGATGGTAATGTACTCTTCTACCTGTGTTATTACATTGCCAGAATAGCCTCTCTTCTTCCTGAGATCCAAGGGCTATTAGGAATTCTGTGGAGAGTCATAGGCAAGTCATTTCTGCTTGAGCTTCACCATGTATTTTTGGTAATCAAGTAAAGGAATAATCCAGGTGCAATCTGACTTCTCATAAAAGCAAACTTCCCATTTTAGAAAGACTCTAACTTTTGAAGAGGAAGTCTATACTTTACCAGCTCCTTGACTTGTAGATCTTTGAATCATATGGGGAAGCTCGTAGTATAAGTAACTTTGCAGATCAGACAAAACAAGATTGGTTGTTTTTTGTTTTTTGGGTTTTTTTTTTTTTTGGCCAAACCTGAAAATTTTAACACATCCGCCTAGGTTTTGAACATGGGTGTTAGTATAAATTGTCAGCTTTTCACAAGTGCATCTACTTTGTAAGGCTGGCTTTGATCTGTTCTCTATGAAACACGGTTCAGCTGTTTCATACTAGTGGCTCAAAGGGTTGCCAACTTTTGTGTTCTTCAGGCCAGTTTGTGCCTTTAGGGGGGAGGTGAGGAAAAAAATGAAACTTTGTAATCTTTGTCTTGTGGCTAAAGGCTTGAAAAGCAACATTGCCCAGCTCGAGAGATGCAACTCTTCACGCATTTGGGAATCACAAAAAGAGTTTGTCTCCTCATTAAGGTAATGAAAAATAAATACCTTCAGCCACCACTAAGCTGTTGCATCTGGAATAATCGTTGAAATAGAATAGCATAATCCTCTGCTCTCTTGCAATTTCTTTTCCCCCTCAATGTAAGTGGTTGGCTTAACTAAAAATGAAATCTTTACTTCTGATTTCCAGATATTTGACCTGGTCCTTAAATAGGAGAGTTCATTATTCGCACAACAGCGTTTAGCAGCCAGCTTTCCTTTTCAGCAGCAGCCAATACACTTTTTCCTTAAGAGATGGGAGGTATGTGCCATTTAAGGAGAAGACATGCATGGTTAACCATAGCTCTAAAAGATCAAAATGTTAAGAATTGCAGAAATCCTGCTTGGAACAGCTCCTGATGTACAGAATGAGTTATGGATATTAACAGAAATGAGTCTCAAAAGATCCTTCCTGCAGATGAAGTGGGGTTTGTTGGGAAAATGCAAGCATATCCACCTTTCTTATTGTAAGAATAGGCTAATACCTACTTGGGATTTTCAGTGTGTGTAAATATAAATATATTTTATATACTATACAAAAAAGTTGGAAGATTTCAACTTGGTTTACCCAGACAGGTTTTGTTATCTCTGTGATGTTGTCCTGTGTTGAGCCTTCAGACTCTTCAGAAGCAGAGTTTGTATCTGTATCAGATAATCAACATGCTAGGGTCTGGGATGAGAGTTTCTAAGGCTGCCTTTATATTTAGGGAAAAGATCTGGGTGGCTGTTCCACACTTACCTTTATTAGCTGACTTCTGAGATGATCTGCCTCGGCCTGACTGCATTCAAAAGAGAAACTAAATGAGGTTTAGTCTTTGAAGAATCTTGTATTTCCCATGGGATGACAAATCTGGCTTCTGCATCTCCCAAACATTGCCCAGCTACCTCAAAATGGCTTTTTTTTTCTTCACTACCCCTGCCCCTTCCCCAATGGTGTCTGGTTTCTACAGACGTACTCTGCTGGTTGCTTCTGTCTAGCAGTATTTGGACTGGCAGCATGTTTGACAACAGATACATATTGGCTTAAATTTTAAGAAACAAAATATGTGACCTCAGAAGCTAAAATGATGAATGATCTGCAAAGTACACTGGAAGTATGTATGGAAAGTATGTCCTAGCTTATGTTGCTTATCTGGATATTTCAGGTCATAAAAGAGGTTTTATGAAAGTGATAGTGGCTGTAGTATTTTAGTTTACCAGATATTAGGTCTCTGTATTTAATCACATACATCTAATTCATGAACTATTCCCATATTCCCACTCCCAATTTGGAATTATCAATTAATAACTCTTCAGCTAGAGAGGGATGGGTTGGCTTTTTTTCCAGGGCTTTGTGTTTCCAAAGTGTATTCCTAAGTCTTTCACTCTCTGAAATCTAACACAAACATATATAAAAGTCACCAAAACAATGAAGATTTTTTCTTAAATGCGTCATCCTTTTTTTTTTTTTTAATGAACCATTGCTGAAACCGATTTGTTTCAGACTAAATTCATATTTTTCTGTGCAATTGAAAGCATTGCATGGTTCAGGTATATGCAAACCTTAGATGGCTTTCTGAAAGTTGTCAATATTGGCTTGTGCTATTGCTGAACTTCACTGTAATTGTTCTTGTCATCCAGAGCAAAAAAGTGATGGGAAGGGCTAAGTGCTCTTTAACTCCATTTTATGTAGTGACCTTTTTGGATTATGCCCATGTGATAGGACATGAGAGGCTCTGCCTCCCCCTTGCAATGAATGTATCTGAAGAGTATTCTCTTAAATAAATGGTGATGGTTATTGCAGTAAATGAATCTCAGCTGTTTTTATTTGGGGCCATTTAATTCCCTCACATAATGTAACATAATCAAAAGGAAAAGACAAACTTTTTGTCAGTTTTCCAAATATAATTCTAAACTCCGTTTATTTTCACAAAGTAATGTTTCAGTAATAGAAACACAAAAATTCATTACATGCTTTACTGAAGCTGTCAGCTTGATTGTTTAAAAGAAGCTTGTTTAACCCCACAGCAGCCTCTATGCCAATGTGAGGTGATGTACAGAGCAGTCCTAAAAGTTCTTAAATGCTCAAATTTCAGCAACTTTTAGGTGGTCTGGGGGGTTACTCTGAGGTGTAACATCTAGTAATAATCCTCACAGAGCTGACTTGGCTGCCAGGCTGGAACAGCTGGAGAGCAGGGTACTCTCTCCACGTGTTTTATCTACCACTGATCTGACAGCACCATTAGTAAACACTTTGTGTGAGTTTTCCAGAACTTGGAAATCTTGTCCCTGCCAGGGGGCTCTCTGGGGCTTGCCTTGTGTGAAATGCAGGAGTGTTGCCAGGAGAGTGTCTAGCCACTCAAGTAGGTGGCTTACGTGCCTCTTCTCTGAGATCAGATCACCCTCTAGCCAAGAAGTAAGAGAAGTATCTGCTGTTTTACAAGGGGAAGGTAGCAGTTTGCACAAGAGATGGATTTCTAAGCAGCTATCAGCTATTGGCACTGTTTGACAAGTTCAGAGGCTCAACAAAACAATTGAGATGAGTTCATGCCTCTCTCCAAGAGGAGCAAGTTGGTACCAGCAAAGCCAGAATACTGGATTCCCTCAGCTCTCCTGCAATATCTTGAGTTTTCTCTGGCATGTTTAGTGGTGATGGGAAAGCTTTCTGCCCTGATCATCTTCCATCCTGTGTGGGATTTGGGTTTGGTTTGGGTTTTGTGCTAGCTAATGAACCCATATAATCTGGGATGGCTCAAGTGTACAGTAACAGCTGAGTAACTCTACAAGACCTCTTTGTAGGACACTATTGTAGGCCTATATTATAGATGGTGGGAGACCCAGTAGGCATCTATCCCTTATTTTATTCGGTTTCTATCCTGGAAGTCTAGTCTGAAGAATTGGTTCGATCTCAAGAGGCTGGGATAGGTATGGGAGCAGGAGCTGAAGATTCTCATCAGGTCCCCAGTTTAGGCTGTTTCTGGTATATGAACTATAATTAAAGAATATAGTTCCACAATTCCACTCCTGCTCCCCAAATTTCTCTTTGTGTATCTCTGATTTGTTTTGTGCATTGCACACTGCTGTCAAAGAGCATTCTCTCCTGCAGTGCCCAACCTGCAAAAGGCTTTATCATTCAGTCTCTTGCTTGTGACATCTAACCCTTAACACTTGATCCAAGCTTTGCAAAGGCTCCCTGTTTGCCTTGTGAGTTGCTGTATAAAGCAAAACTATGTATGTGTGCTGCAATGCTTAGGGCACTGTCACTTCTGGGCAGTGGGTCTTCAGTGAGTAGGGTCCCTGCTGGTTTAAGTGAGGTGTTGTGGGGTCTAGAAAACAAACACTGAATGATCAGAGAACCAGCAAACATCTGTTCTAGGGATGTTGTTCTTTCCTTATCCCAAAACAAAACTCTTATCTTGTCTTTGTGGCTAGTGATTTAGTTAGGATAATGCAATTAAAAGTAAGTGTTTAAACAAGCCTTCTGAATATTGCTAGAGTAGTGCTGACCTTTGCAAGAATGCGAGATCCCTGTAACTCTTGCTACTTAAAATCTCTGCAGAGCCTCCCAGAGGTACGTGGTTAAGTGTTTACTCTTGTGGGGGGAGAGCATATTCTGTGACCCCGTCCTGTGCTGACATAGTTTTGCAAGAGGTGAAATGGCCTTTCCAGTATCCTTTTATGCACACTGGAGGTTTACATTTGGTGTCCGCTGCCCTACGGCCATCCGAGAGCAAGCATCTGCTGCTCGCATAAAGCTTCAAAGGGGCGAGCATAACTAATAAACCGGTGAAGTTTAACGGGCAAAGAGAGCCGCGCGGCGCT
>NW_009260182.1:9273739-9281017 GCF_000687185.1 Egretta garzetta | reverse complement strand
TGCTGCCCGTGCCGCGGCGGCGGCGGGCGGAACTGCTGCTGGCTGGAGAGGACAAAGTGGAATGGGAACCGGGGCCATTTTTCCCTGCCTTCAGCACTGGGTGTCCGGTCCTTCGGAAGGTGCCATCGCTGCTTTTGTGGTTTGTTTAAAAAGGAAAACAAAAACAAACCCTAAAAACTCTCTCTGGGTGGGACTTAGGCGTAAAACGCGATTCATTGGTTCTTCTTTTTCTCCACTAACAAGTGAAGTTTGGTGGGAGGGAAAGTGGTTATTTCTTTTCTTTTTCAGAGAAGTAGTTAATGTTGCAATAGGATTAGCCGGCAGAGTCTTTCCTCATCTATGTCCTGATGGACTCGAATACTTTCTGACTGGTTAAGTGCCCAGGAGTCTAGAAGAGGCTGGTATAGGATGAGGGGAGGCACTGTCTCTGACCCACGTAAGGCTACTGTAATTCTCTGGTCTCCATGTGCATTGCCAAGGCAGCTCCTGCACAGGTTTGCCTGTTGGGACCAGCCCCCAGCATCCTGTTTGCTTTGGTGAAGTTTGTAGTTTGGATTCCGGAGGTCAAAGAACAGGTAAAGTGTGAGCAGTGTTAGCAGTGTTTCTGTGGAATGGCACTGAGGGAAGAACTGGGCAGCTGAGTGTCACTGTACCTGCTACCACAGAACAACAGGTAGGAGGGGACCTCTGGGGAACACCAATCCCAAAGCGAAGTGTAGCTGTTCTTGGTGGAAAGTTATTTCTTTTTAAGAAAAGTGTTCAAAAACATTAACATGCTTGGAGTTTGTAAAATGAACTCTTAAATGTTTTAACTTTTTGATAGCTGAAAATAATTCTCTCTCAGTAATCAAAAATCCTCTGAAGTTGGAGTCCTGAGAAAACAAAAAAAAAAGTTATTGCTTGTTCAAAACTTTAGACAAAGCAAAATGCACCTTATAATCACTACATTGAAAGTATGATTCTAAAAATTGTAGCAAGTTAGCACACACACTGGTTTTGAAACAAAGGCAAAATAAACACATTGGCAGAAATCTGGTGAGTATGAGGCTGCTGTGTGCATCACAGTTGTATCAGGGTAAAGGTTATCAAGATACATAAGCTTTGTGAAGTTAAAGAATGCAGTATAAAAATAAAGCTAAATTAAAGAGCACTGATCTGAGATAACACCAGTACCAGTTATATTGGAAAGAGGGATAAACACTGAAACAAATTTTCCCTTTCAGGAGAGATGTCAGGAGTAGGGAAGGTGAGGTGAAGGTGTATCTAGTATTTCAGTCTCTTACTGACCATGCCCAGATGCTCAGAGTGGCACCCGATGAAGTATCTTATTCTTCCTTCTAGAGATAGGCTCAGGAAAAAAGCTTTGAGCAAAATACCTCTGAATTCTGGATTGGAAATACTATGGGTTTTTTTATTTGCTTCTGGTTTTAATCTGTTGAGGAAGAGAAGCTTAGATTGGGGATTATCAAAAAACATTTGTCCTAGTTCCTGGCATAAATCCAGCCACCTCATTCACTTGAGTGAAACTGTATTTGTCTTCCAGAAGAGTTTCTACAAACAGTAGGTATTTCAGTTAGCTTATTGCATTCAGGCTTGAAAGAACAAAGTCTGCTTGTGTCAGCTTTGCACATTTAAGTAAACCTGCCAGCGTTGGTGAAGCCGCATTATTCACCAAGTACTGGTGTGGTTGAAATGGGTATTTGTTAAACTGTACTTTCTCTGTGGAGCCATGTGGCCATTAAATCTCCCGAAATCTGAGTATGTAATACTAACGAACGTTTTGAGGACTTCTTTCAAGGGTAGCCCATTAAGGGCCCTGCCATGATTTTTGTCTTATTTTGAAAATATATTTTTAAGCCAGTCCTGTGTAATGGTATAAATCTTTCCTCTAGTTGACTCTTTTAAGCCGTGTAGAAGGTTGAAGTTTGTTTCACAAAGGTCATGTACCTCCATCTACATGAAACTTAATAAATCTCAAGTTTAATACAACTTTGTGGTTGGTACTAATATGATCAGTGAGGTAAAACTCTGCACCCCGTCTTGCTGGTCAGACACTGTGGAGGAAGGCCTGAAGCGCCAAGGTGTGATTTGTATTCTTAATTGGGACTAAATTTGGCTTTGATATGATGCTGCTGAAACTGATTTCTTCCTTGGTGCTTGGTGTAGGTCCCTTCAAAGCAGTAAGTTTATTTTCCAGATACTCCTAGGTTTATAAAATATGTAGAGAAGCCACTGATTGAGATTGCGTGTGGTGTTTTTATGCCATTTTATTTCTATGGCCTCAGTGGATGTTTTTTCACTCATTTGTTCCTGTGGCATGATTACACAGAAGTCTTTGTATATGGCTTTAGAGAATGGTTTAGGCTACTGTTGCACTGGCCTTTGGACCATGAGCTTCAACCAGTCCTGCTCTGCTGTGGGAATACTTTTGGCAGATGTGGGAGGAGAGGTGTGGGGACCAAGGTACTGATAACAATATGTTCTGGGTTATTGCATTTGCCCTATCAGCTTTTTGTCTTGATAGGCTTTTAGCACATCAGGCACAGATAGGGCTAACTGGTGAGTAGATTCTGATTTCTTAGAATTGGCAGGCCGAAGTGTTAGTCTCCCTGAATACAGCTGGTTATCTGCAGCTAGCAGAGACAAGCTTAGCAAGGGGGTGGGAGTCTAGGGATATTTGCTTTTGTTTAAGGCCAGAATGGAATTGGAGTCTTATCATCCCCACCCACCCACTTCTGTCCCTGTAGTAGAATTATCCTACTGGCTAGAAAGTATCAGATTCCTGGGCAGGAATACTGAATTATCCTTTCACCCTCTCCTTTAGATTCAGCGACTTAACTGTGTGCTGAAATCAGAAGGTGGGAGAAGGATGTGATTGCTGGTAAAAATTGGAATGGATCTACAAATAAAGTCCTCCCACCTCACCCATTAATACTGTCGGCTTCTACTACCCTGGACCAGACTGGAACCTGAAGCTGGTGGGAGAGTGTTTCCCATGTGCTTTGGTTGATCATCTACACTTTCCTGTTTCCTGACCTTGCTTGTTTCAGTGTGGTTGTATTTCTTTTCTTGGCATTTCTTACACTGGCAGTTGTTCCCAATCACATGATCCAAAAAAACCCCCAAACCCTTGCACTGTAGTGTTGCAAAGATTTCTGGTGACTTCCCAGTGATGCAATGTAATCAAGATTGTAAGTGAATACTTCCTCTACTTTCTTTAGCCTGTTCTTCAATTTGGGCTGCTCAGTTTAGGTCTCCTAGGGACACTCACATAGTGTTCACTGTGCTAAAAAGCGACTTGAACACCAGTAGATTCCAAACTAGGGCAAACGTGAAGGAAACATCAAGTTTTCAGCCAAACAATATTTGCCCTTTCAGTCTTGTCTGATGCCAGCTGCCAATGCGTGCTTTCTATTACAGTTTTGTGCTTAAGAAGGTGCAAAGCGTGTAGGGCTTGTAAGATAGGGAACACTGTACAAATGGGACTTATCTGAGATACGAAAGCTAGCTAAGTTTTTTTTGATGATGGTTGTGCTTTGTGTAAATAGAACAGAAAGGGAAGTCTTGAAAAATTCAGTTGCATCTGTTGGATGACCTTGGTACCTTCCACTGTAGGAACAAAAAGGGTAAGGCTTTAGGAGAAGACCGTAGTTCAGAAGTCTGTCATTCATAATGCATAAAAATGTATTCAGTATCTTCCAGTCTGTGATACTGAAACGCTTTACAAATATGGTCTTAGGGTTCATGACAATACCTCAGAGTTAAGGAACTAATTTTCTTGTTTAAAAAAAAAAAAATTGAGTTGTTTGTTCTATCAACCTATTTTTCTGGATTCTTTTCAGCCTTCATAGTAACTATAAAGATACCTTCTAACAGAAGACCAGCATGAGTTCTCACTCTTGTGTTGACCATAACCTCATACACTTGGCTCTCCCATGGACAGTTTGCTAGGCTGCGCAGTCATGTGAAGCATGCAGTAGCGCAGTTGCAGTATTTTAGTTATCCAGTCCCCAGATGAGAAAGTATGTGTATGAATAAACTTGCGTGCTTATTATTTTGTACACTTTCCTTCCTGTAAGAAACAGTTCTTTCCTTTGTGTGGTTGGACTTAAGCACTGTGAGAACGGCCTGTGTTGGGCGGTGATGTATATAAAGTTCGTCTGTGAACTCATTCCTCATTTAAACAAGGTGATCATAGTAGCAGAAAGGACTTGGGAGTCTTCTGAGCATTCTGCATCCTTTTTGAAAACCCAGGATGCAACAAAAGAGATAAAGGAGGAGTTCACAGTCTCTTCCAAAATGTGGAAAAAAGTGAACTGGGATCTCTCTGTGACTACAGTTGAGAATGTCACCTGCATGGGTCTCTAGCTGGTGTTCCCTGGTGTGCACTGAAATGCACTTCCTCCTCTTTTTTTTTTCCACGTACCTATAGCTGATAAGGGTTACATTTGGCAGGTATGTCTTGGGGTCATGTGGGGACTTGTCTTTGGTTACTTTTGCTGAAATTCAAAAACTAACTAGAAATTTGAAAAATTGAGAGATTTGTTTTAAGATATATTATCGTGAATTTATCTGGTCAATTATTACTCATCTAGAAAACTTTTCTGTGACTGGTTCAATGGAAGCAAATGCTAACCTTTGTCCTAACACAGCAGAGCTGTTGTGTTAGTTGACAGAAAGCTGTTAACCTTTATGGTCTCTACTTATGCTCCAAAGAGGAAAGAAATTAGCTGACAGCATTTTAAAGGCTTGATCATACATTCAGTCTCTTGTCCAATTCACAGTCTGGTTTTCGGACTGATCACGGAAGGCACTGGCTGGTTGCTAAGCAGAAGTAGTTGCAATTCTTATGTTGAAATGCTTCATTTAAAAGATTTTTTTTAATAAAAATTTGTATTTCTATAGCTTTTGTAACTTGGAAACGCAAGTTCAAATTTTAAAAGAAGTTTATTTCTTCCCATAAAATGAATGCTTTGCACCCAAAAGCACTGAATGCTTTCAGTTTTCATTTTTACCCAAGGAAGTAAATGTTACTTTGTGTGATGTTGGACCCTGTCCTCCAAAAATGAGCACGTGGTGCATTAACTGGAGTGGGATGCAACTTTGTGGGACAGGAAATCTAGGGCCAAAACCAGAAATGGGGCTACTGAGATTCAGCAAAGCAATGGATCACTGCCTTTGTATAAAAAATGGGGAACTATAGAATACAGCTATATGGAGGGTAGCTGCACAGAGGCTTTTAGTGTATAACTACTACATCAGCGGAGAAGCTTAAGCAGTTCTTCCCTTAGTGAACAGCATTGGTGCCCCTTCAATGAACTGCCTCTTATAGGTTAAAATTCCTGCTACATTTAATCTGTACACAACTGAAGCTAACACCTGAAGATTTGATAACATCTGCTGTATACACAACCTCTGGTTTGTATTTGCTGTCAACAGAGTCTTGTTACTTTGATCCAATTTCAGGCTCTCATAGTGAGAAAGCTCATGAAGGCAGCATGGACCCCTGCGGTGACGTTGCTTGTGCTGTCTGTTACCGCATCACGCGCTTGTAACTGGAAAGCTTCCTAAATAGCATGAAGTGGGATGTCCTCTCTTTCCTCCAACATGTTTTATATCTTCTGTTCTCTTTTTTTCTAAATACAGTGTTCATCTATACCTGAGGGCTTTCAGCCTGTCATCCTGCCACATGTAGAACTTGCATTCATTATTCTTGGGACTTGAAAAAGTGTACAAACCAGCTAAATGTTGCTTAATTAAATGTGCTGTGGGAAAGGCTTCTTGAAGCTAACATTGCTAATTCTTTTCCAAGGGGTTAATTTTATGAAAATGCTGACTAAAAAAATAAAAAGACGTTATGGAGGTCTGTACCTAGATAATACTTAGGCACTCTCCATCCTTGGCTAAGGATTTATGAGCCTTTCTGACCTCATCTAGCTTTTATCTAGAATATCTCATGCAGAGGTCTCCATGAGTGGCTCTGCAAGAGAGTAGAATTCATAGATATTAAAAAACCCCAACAAACCACCAAAACAAAAAAAACCCCACTGCCCCCTCCCCCCCCCAAAAAAAAAAAAACCCACAAAAACAAAACCAACAAAAACCCACCCACCAAAATCCAAAATTACAGTAGGCAAACTGAGGCACAGAGAAATAAGGTAACTTGTTCAAGAAGTTAGCTGAAGACTTGGTGCCTGCGGGTTTCAGACTGCTAGACAATTATCTTTTCCTATGGGCCATCCCATTAATGGTTATTGTAGAATAGCAACTGCCCAGATGCTCTTTAGAAACTGTTTGGTATTTAACATCCAGTAGTATGCTGAGCTTTGAGGTTCTTTGGCTGATGCAGCTTTATATGTTAATTTGCTCAACCTTCTCCAAGAAGTTTTGGCCTGGAGATACAATTCAGTGTATGAAGCATTGGTAGAAAGTGTTCCTGTTCTTCAGATCCCATTCCAGCTAATCAGATCTACCAATTAGTTTCCATCTGTAGAAGCATCCTTTTAGGTTATTTGGAGTTTGTGTGACAGTCTGAACTACACCATTTTGAGAGCTTATGCTTGCAGTATGTCACAGTGATGGAAGAAATTGAGATTTCATGGAATACTGACCTTTTTTTGTAAACGCGGCCTTTACCTAAACATCCATAAAAGTTCAGGAGCACCTAATTGTATGCAAGTAGTTCTCACCCACACTATATGTGTGAAAATCATTATCAAGGGATTTTTGCTTTGAATTTGGAATGTTGGGTTGTTATACCTACAGAAATGTGTGCTAGATTTGGACATATTTTACTGGGCTTGCTGGCTGAAACATTTGAAATAATTTATTAGAGCACTGGCTGTGTTGGTAGCTGTTATCTAATTGGAGACATGGAATCAATTAGTTAATGTACATAGAAACATTTTACTTCAGATTAGAGACAGTTAACTTTTTTGAAGAAAAATTCAAAAGCTTTACCTAGTCTACCTTTTAAAAAAACTCAGTTATTCTATTTGGATTTGAAAAATCAATATTCAAGCATCCTGTCCTAATCTCCCTGAACACAGAGCACTTCATTTAAAAATTACTGAAATTTAATATTTAGTTTTACTGTAATTTTGTCCTGGATCTGAAAATGTCAGTGAAACAGTAAAATTGAGAAAATATTTATCAAGAAGTGTCTGGCTTTTTGCTGGAAGAAAGATCCACCAGACAGTACTTCTGAGGCCTAAAGTGTACTTTTAAATAAAGGGTGGAGGCTTATGTTGTGTGGCGAACACAGCAATTGCACTCTTT
>NW_009260182.1:9250854-9273708 GCF_000687185.1 Egretta garzetta | reverse complement strand
GATACCTCGCACACTTTCTTATAAATGACTGTATCAGACAACAGAGGGGGTTGTACGAAACCGCTGTGTTTGCGTTGCAGCCTGCGAATGACAGTCACATGGAAACTTCTTGGACATGTTGCTGGCTTGAAGGGGTTAATGCTTCAATTTTGTGTGTTGAAAACAGCTGTGTTTGTTGTTATCAACTGGTTTTACTGTAATTAATATTTGATACTTTGTTCAAATGTTAACACTGGATGCCTTGCATCTGTTGTAGGTGGCCACATTGCTGTGAGCAGCTGCTACATACAAAAGGGTCTTTCAGATCAGTTACTGACAGTGTTTAGGGATGTGCCTAATTTAACAAAACAAAAGCAAACCCTCTGTTTGAATGTTTATTGGAACAATAAGCAATCCTATCTTGTTGATTAGTATTTATTCTCAGGAAGTATAATGTTAGCAAGTATAAATCTAGCAACGAAACCAAGCAACAACATTTTTAAGGAATGATAATATCTAAGGCTTTGAGCATCTTGTTTTGGCTTTCAGAAAGTTGTCTCACAGTATAATCTTGGTGTTATATGGCAATCCATTCCACATAAGAAAGAATGTTGCTTTAAAATGGGGACACCCCCCCACCTCCCCAAACCATTTCCATAAGGCAGGCTTTTCCAGTATTTGTGTAGAATAGGACTTAAATTAGTGCTTTTTTCCATCATTAATATTTGGGTTATTCAAGAAGTTTGGACCAAATGCAAATACATAGCCTCTGTGAATCAACAGCTTTTGGGCCTGTGATGCTGGAATCGGCACTTTGAAACAAGATGTCCATGTTCCAATTAATCTATGTTTTTAAAGCAAACTATTAGAGGGAGCACAAGGGGGAGAATGGGATACCAGTGTTATAGTGTGAATAGGCAGTGTTATAGCATGATACATCTAATAATTATTTTGCCTTTTTTAAGTATCATGGAGAAAAGTTCAGGAACTGTTCTGTTCTTTGTTTGGGAATACTTTGTAGTAGCAGATATGCTGTTCGTTTTACTTTATTTTAACAGTTACCTGTTTTACTAGTGACTTTAATTTCAGCTGTTGCCTCAGTCTAGGCAGTAAAACAGCAGTCTGAAAGGTAAGTTTTGCAGCTCTTGTGTCATCAGTGTGCTCCTGAAAGGAAAAAATCGTTAGACTTGTTTTTAACCAAGAAGGGGACATGCCATAGAAAATATTACAGTAGATGTGTACTGTGTGGGTGACCCCATGGCTCCATTTTCTATTCTACAGTTGGTAGGTGCTATGTGAGAAAATGACTGGAGTTTGCCATAGCTTGACCCCGTAGACAGGACTGCCCTCTTGCTCTTATTGGAATTTCTTGTCTTAAAAAGTTGGCAGTAAGGAGAGAGAGTTCACAGTGTGCTCTCTCTGGTAGAGGTTTTGACAGTAACTGTAAGTGATTTCAGTAAGCTTTTGGGATGACTGAGTCCTGTAAGAGCAAAGCAGATGAATTTCGGTACTGCTCTGGGAGCAGTTGGGGTTGCAGGAGAGGCTCTGCCCTCCCACAGCCTTTGCAGCAAAAATGTTCTTTCTAAACTTTCAAAGTGTGGTAACATCTCTGAGTAGAAATGGATATTCAGTCGTACTATGTTGGCAGGTTTAATGAACTGAGCAAGGGAATCTGGCGGGGAGTTGAGAAATGAATGAGATGAGCTGTTTGAAAAATCTTCTTTTAAATTAACTCAGTTCTAACAAATCTATAAAAAGGCCATTATGTTTCAGCTAGGAAGTGTAATATATGTGCCAGTTCATTAATAACCTGTGACACTGAGCTAGCAATTTGAGGCCTCTGCAGTACCTGGGAGTACAAGGTACAACCATTGCTTTCCTGTAATTTCAGATACGGCTTCTCTTGGCCGTGTGTCCCTGTACCAGGAGCAATTGTGAATTGCTCGTTTACTGTGAGTTGGCCATTACCATCCAAGTGGATTGAGCTCTACTACTGGTATCATGAGGATGACAGAAAAAAATGCCTGTGTGGAAGTTTTGTTTGTGTGTGGTTTTTTTTTTTTTTCCCAAATCTTTGTTTAATGTTTTGTTGCTGGAAGGGGAGAAGACACAATTCTCCAGTTTGAGTGGCTAAGGCAATATCCTAGCAGTACCTATGATGAGATAGGCTCATCTCCCAGTAGCTTTTGTTTATCAAAACATAAATCAAAGTGCAGTTGGTAGGGGAAGTTATTAAGTTATCTCCATAGACTGTAAAATCTTTTCTACTGAACTTCCTGTTTTTATGAGGTTGCTGGGATATGCAGTGACTCCTTACTGATCTGCTGCTATCAGAATGATAAATGAAAAAGATCATGTATCACCATGGCCTTTTCACCTGTGCTCTTGCCATTGAGATGCTGTGCACAAAGCCTAGGATATAGAGGGTAAGAGAATGTAAGGAAGTCCAATTGCTCTGCTCCAATCAGAGCACTGGTTTGGGAGGCCTGAGTTTGGTACCCTGCTCTACCTCAGCCATCGTTCTGACCCCAAGCCAGTTGCTTAGTCCTTTAAGGCCTCAGTTCTTTATTTGTGAAAGATAGCTAATAATGTCTGGGATTGAGATTGAACACTAGAGACTCTGCTATGTTCAGATACTGTTATAATGGGAACTGCACTATGGTCATAAGTCTATGAGAGTGTATATTGTTTTAAAAAAAATCACACTAAAGATTGGATAGCAGAATAAGAATAAAAGCTTTCTTGTTACCAATATTCTTGTTAACTTTTTTGAGTATCTGATCACAGCAAGAAATTATCCCTTATTTTAGAGAAGTTTCTTTTATTTTTCTGATTAAGGATTGGTAAGATTTGAGATATGACTTACGAAAATCGTTCATTAAGTCAGTTCTTTCCTGGCTCCTACCCCTCATCCTGAGTGCCAACATAATAAATGACTCTATCCACTTTTGAGAAGACACCATTTATGCATGCTTATATGTAGCAAGTTCTTAGAATATAGGTAAAAGAAGTCAGGTTCAGAGATCTGCCCATATAAAATTTGGAATTTCATTCTTAGATATGTCAAACATTTGAAAATATTGTTGGAGGCATGATGGTTATAGCAGGCTCAGCATGAAGTCCTTAAGAGTATTTCACATGTGTCCGAGACAATGGTTTTAATGTAGGTAATTGGAAATGGAGCAAAAATTTCAAGGGGCCACGTGTCTTTTTCTAAGTTATAGAAAAAGGATGTGAAACTTAAGAAATAAAATAATGTAAGGATGTTTTTCCTCATTGTTTGGAATGATCTGCCAAAATCTAAGATTTAAGAGGGTGGTTTTGATTATGTGAGTTGGGTGTGTTGTTTCAGTAATTGCGTCTGTGTGCTTTAAAAAAACCCAACCAACCAAAACCAAACTCCTAAACTAAATATAGGGAAAACGGACAACAGCGGGGCTGTTTTCTGCCCTGAACACTTGCACTCTAGGGTGTTACATGCTCAGGAAGCTGTCTCTGTGCTCATGCTCGTAATCCTCGTTCCTTTTGCAGATTCTCTGCATCCAGTGTATGCAGCCTGCAGCCCACAACCAGCACCCTGCCTGTGTAATCAGTGAAAACCCTTATTCCATATTGCTAAATTCAGGTCTGCCTATTTAGCCTGATGTTATGTCCTTGCACTTTCTAACTGGTTTTTGTGGTGGGTTGTGTTCTTTTGGTTTTGGTTTTTTTTTGAGTGGGGTTATTTGAATTTTACTATTGGACTCTCTAATGCTTGTCCCCTGACTTTCAGGACAGTAGTCTCTTTGAATCTTGGACCCTTATGTACTCAGCTGTACTCTCAGCACTAACTGCACTTGCTTTTGGGACAGAGCCTTCCCTGTCCTGCGGCCCAGACTGCCCCCCATGACATTCAGCAAGTTGCTCCAGAGTTGCAGTAGGAACTAAGTAGGGAGCAGAGGTATGTCCAGTTTGCTTCCCACCACAGTCTGCTGCCTAAGATGCTTTCAGCTAGAGCTGCTCTGGGTACAAAGGGAGGTGCTAGGATGAGAGAGAGAAAGCCCTGGCTGAACCTTCCAATTCACCACTGTCTTCTCATGCTCTGTGAGGACTGGTTTCCTTCCCATACAGAGGGTGGCATCTTCCAGAAGTTAAACCACTTAAGCACCTCTAAAAAGGTGGAATCAGGGGATTCTTTCCTGTTACCCAAAGCATGTAGGCCTTTTGTGTCTAGCTCTTGAAGTAAAGCTTTGAAAAATCAGTGGTTTGGATTTCTGTGTGGGAAAATCTGTGTGCACCAATGTGTGTGCCTTGCTGATTAACCCAGTGGGTCAGACACCCCTCTGGAGCGAAGAGTCGGTCTGAAGGAGGGTAGGAGGGGAGGGCTTTGACTCCATCAATCTCTTTATGTCTGTAGCTCTCAGGAATGCTGAGAAATCATATGCAGCATTGTTCCCCCCAGCATATTCTCATGTGCTTTGTCCAGCCTGGCTGTAAGCAAGTCAAGTGACAGGCATCCAGCTCTCCCTTGGGAGGCAAAAAATAGTTCAACCATCACTGTAGGGAAGAGAATAAGATTCCAAGAAAATGAAGGGAATCTGCTTGAAAACAGCAGCAATGTGAAGGGACTCTTAGATGTTAGTCAGGGGTTTACCAGTCTGAGCCAGAGACACACTTGGGCAGTTTTGTGCCTACTGACAGTGGCATTGACTTAGAGCCTTACTATACATTTCTATTTTATGTTGTAATTTGTTTCTGTTTTGATTCTGTATATCCAGTATTGCCGTTATGTATGATAGAGATTTAGAAGAGTGTATGTAGAGAGAAGAGAAACACACAAGGGAGAGTGGAACTGGAATTCTTTTCTTGAAGCAAGGGGATTAGAGTAGTCAGGAGGCTTCTTTAGGCAGCTGTTTTAGGGGCCTGGAAAGGGTCCCTGAGCACACTGCTGGTGAGATGCTTTGTGAATTACTGCTTTTAAGCATCCTGATCCCATGCTTGTTAATACCAGATGTGTGTTGCTAGATCACCTGGCAGTATAAATGTGATCCTGATCCATAGGACCAATTCATCAGTGTTTATATCAGATTAGGTGGAGCACATAGTAGGGTTTTATGCTGACACCTTATGCCTTGTATTGCCTGTGGGAGCAGACTGTGGCTGATCTGATGTAAAATCTTCAAGAGAAGTTTACCCCCACTCCAGTCCCCCATGACTCTGTATCCTCTTAACTATACGCTACCAAGCCACCCATGTGAATTCATGGTCATTTTAATTAATCAGGTCATTCCTCTCGCTCACAGCATGCAAATAATTTATCCATACTGAGTTGTTCAACCTGTCAGAGGCCCAAGCTGGTGTTACTGGCAGACTTGACTAGTCCAGGGAGGGCTTAAGAATAGTTCTCTGTTTCTTTGATGCTGTAGGTGAGTGGTTGGTCATAGAGAATTTGAGCAATGAACATTTGAATAGAGGAATACAAGTAAACCTTTGGAAATATGTGGTTTCTGCTGAACTATAGTAAAGTGTACTCTGATTTCATGATTTTGAAGCTGATTTATGCACCTCATCTCCTGCTTTCAACACTCCTTTCTGAATTATCTAAAACAGGAGGAATATCATGCTTGAAGAAATCTCTGCAGCAGTAGCCTGCCTTTGATGACAGCTAAAGCAAAGCATGATCAAGGCTTGTTTTCACTGAGAGTTTAGTTTCCCTGGACAGAACCCTTGCTGAGCTGTTAATTATCAAATTATTTAAGTCTGCTGTTTTTCTGAGAATGCAGGAGTTGCTAGCCTGGATCTGACCCAAGGTTTGGTATTCTGTCTTTGACAGTGGCTAGCACCAGATGTCTTTGAGGTGACTGGGGTCTGCAGCAGCAGGTGGGAGCTAATCTACCTCTACACTAGGTTTTATCATCTCTTTAACAGCTAGTGATAACTTAAGCTTTGGAAAAGATGTTTCAATATTTTTGCTAAATGTCTGTTATAGTGAAGTGATAATTCTGGATAGTCTTCCTAGCACTAGGAATGTACAGTACATTTGAATCATAAATTTTGTGGAGTTTTCTTTAGGAGGTTTTTTTTCTTTTCTTTTTAGTTTGGTGCCTCAGAAGGTCTGTTGCCCTTATGCGGTGGCACAACAGGAACACTGCTCCTGTTTACTGAACTGTCAGTTCTTCTACTGGCCTTTCCTAGCCTCCCTAGGAAGTTGTTTGGTTTTTTCTTCTTTTAAAAGAGCTGTTTTCTTCTTTATTGAAGTGAGCTCAGCTGCAGTGATGGTAAAAGTGCTGCTTGCTATCTATTACTCTTGGAGGCGGCTCTGCTGAACAGTGTTAACCTGTTATTGCCTAGATGCAGCCTGGCCACTTGTAGGAATATAGGCGACTTTATTTCCTCTGGTCTTTTGTTAGCTGGAGTTCAGTAAAAATAGCTCAATTTCTGTAAATGTATTGTCTGTATTTTACAGAAAGGAAAACTGAGACAGAGACCAAGAATGTAATTTGTTCAGGTGGGATTTGAGCCCGGGAGTGTGGTATCTCAGGTCCGCTAATGGGCACTACTTCTTCAAAGAAAAGTCTGATTTTGAGACCTTGATCTGTTCAGCTAAATACAAAGTGTTGGATGATCTGAGAATCACCGAGTCTACAAATGGAGTAACCTTACTAACACTGAGCACCACCAAAATGTTATCGCCTAGTGCAGTTCAGATCCAGGTCCCAGTAGGACCTATTTTGTTGCAAATTTTAACTGGGGTGATTACCCTACAACTGCTGATGAATTTCCTGGCACAGGTGGCTAGAACAATAACTTGAATTTCCAGAGCTGTATTGCTTGAAGAGACTTCCTGCAGCAGCTGTAAATCTGCAGTTGCTGAGTGCTCCATTGATTCAACATAAAGGTAGAAAATAAATGATGCTGCACATTACTACAGTGTTCAGGAATAATTCAGCTGGAGTACATGTCTAATCTATTCCTATTTTACAGGTGAGGTTGCTGAGACACTGGGCAGTTAAGGGACTGACCTTCAGAAATGCTGTTCAGAACACCCACTGAAGTCAGTGGGAGATAGGAGGACATGGCAGCTCTGAAAAGCAGGACCTAACTGACACACTCAAAGTTGTGCTACGTGCCCTTAGCAGACTGTGGGATAATACTGGAGTCCTGTCTCCCAGCATAGATCAACATTCAGTAGTCTGTCCAGAAAAATATGTGCTTAAATGCAAAGTTGAT
Source organism: Egretta garzetta (assembly GCF_000687185.1). Classification (NCBI taxonomy): domain Eukaryota; kingdom Metazoa; phylum Chordata; class Aves; order Pelecaniformes; family Ardeidae; genus Egretta; species Egretta garzetta. The sequence continues at coordinate 9,266,520 of NW_009260182.1, read as the reverse complement.
AGATGTCTTAACCTTATGCTTTTCTGTGCGACAATGCAGGTTTGTTTTCATCTGTTCAGTTGTAGAAGGAATGCAGAGCCCCCAGAGGAGAGGGGAGTCAATGAAGACTTATATAGACTAATCTAAACAAGTCTCTTTGCTGTCTTCAAGAATCGAAAGGTGCACAGACTGTTCATTCACAGGGTAAATGTATGGGATAAGTTTTGATTAAATGAAATATACTAAAACGATTCTCCCTAAACAGCAGCAATGTTCCAGGGGTCTTGTTGTCCTTTTGTCCTGGAATGCTGGGAAAGTTTTCCATTGAAGTGAAAACCTCCTGAAATAATTTGCTTTTGTCTGATTTCTAATTTCCTTCATACTGTGCATAAAAATATTTTCTGGGTTAAGGCATAACATGGCTCTGAGGAGTGATGGTTTAATACCATCAGGGTAGGTGGCAGTACCTGAAGCTAATCCCACTGAGTGAGCTCAACAAGGCATTTAATTATAGCTGAAGAACAGATACAGAGGCTTGCAGCACAGTGGCTTTTACTCCACCTCTTTCCTTTTAGCTTCTTTTAACCTATTGAATTGCATCAGTCCAGGTTTGGAACTGAGAAGAACTGGTGTGCAGGGCATGAAATGATCTGTGCGTGTGACCTCTTGACAAAACCTTTGCTGCTGTTAGCTGTCCGAGTAAGCCATACAAGGTTGGGATGCTACATTTATCACCCAAGGAGGTAGAGTTTACTGGTCCAAACCGGTGTCATTTAGTAGCACAATAGAAGAGATCTATCCTCTTTCACTCTTCAGTGAAAGCCATAGTTAAGGCAGCAGTTGCCAGCTATTACTGCTTGGTTCCCAGTGAGACAGTGTGGCTTGATGATGGGCTGGGAGGGCATGCCAGTCGCAGCAGCCAGTATGTGATCCACAAGGTTGATATTTTAGTGATGATTTCCTAAAAGATGTTCTCTTTCAGATGTACTGTGGCTAGTGTTCAATACTGATTCTATAGCGAATACTCTTCATGTGAATAAATGTCATGGTCATCATCAGAATCAGGTATATGAGGTCTGGGAATCTGGATTAAAAACAGTCATAGAAAGGAGAATCTCCCTTATGGTGTGATTGGGTGGAGGTGTGAGGGGAGGGATGATTTTCCTGTATAGGTTTCTCCTAAGGGGGAGTCAGCCAGTTCTGACATCCTCATCCAGTGTCAGGATGTTGCATCCAGTCAGATCCATAAAAGTAATAGTCCCTGTTGGAACAGAAAACTACCGACCTGTTGTTCTGTTCTAAAACCTAATTGCTGATTGGAATCAATATGAACTAGATAATAGCTTTCAAATGAAGCCTCCATCAAGGTCTACTCCTCAGGGAGTTTCATAATTACTACCACATGAGTGGACTTGATGTTTTGTGAGGTGTGTGTAGAGCTAGTCCTGGTTGCCATACAGAATTTAGCAGCCATGAGAACTTTCAGAAATGGCTAAATAATGCATTAAAATATGTTTTTGCCTGTGTGCATTTCAGTGCTTTCTGTATCACTAGAAGAGGATGAGCCTCAGAAAACACAGAAGAGGATATCTTCAGGAAAAAGCAGGGGAGGCGACTTCTACTTGTGGGTCTAGAAAAGGTTGTTTGGACAGGTTTGAACTGGAATGGAATTTGAATCCATGCAAATGAACTGGAAAGCCTGAGACACAGTAGCTGAGGTCCAGCTTAGAATTCATTTTACAGGGAGGATATGTAAGTTTAGATCATAACTTTGTCCATTGCAACCCTCAAATATAACCATACCTATGAAATTCCCCCAAGATACTCATAGCTATTTAGTCTACACTGAGCATTACAGACACTAATACTGCATCGGCATCAGGTTTATATTTGTAAGACAAATAATCTGGTTCATTTTGTGCAACATGTCAAAAATGGCATAGAATCAGTTCATACCCTGCATAAGCCATGCAAATGGCTTTTCCTCTCGCTACTACTGGTATTTCTCTACCTACTGCAATACTTAGGTGGCAGCTTCAAAGCAGCCATTGTGTTTTTACAAATCAATGTGTCTGCTTAATGTTAGGGAGCGTCTCTGTTTTTATCCCTTGGTTTGTCCAAAACAAAGGAAGATGCTCCTTCATGTAACCTCTGCAAGCACAAACAGAGGATGTATAAAAGCATATGTGAAGTCTCTGATGCTATCCTCATGTGGAGGAGGGTCTTCTCTGCAGGACAGTATAGTGAGGAAGATGGTATGTTTGTTGGGAGGGTGGTATCCAAATCTTGCCCCATGAGTCCTTGCTCTTGGCAGAAGGCCAGTTCTGTTTGTCTTCAGAGTGAAAAAAATCTTTATTGCTTTTCATGGATTTGGAAGAATGGTTAGAATTTGTGTCAGAAAGTGGTAGCTGCTCAAGGGACCTGTGTCTTCTGCTGGTTAGTCACTTGCATTCTCTCCTTTGCATTGTTTCTCCAGTGCATCAAATGCAACTTTCTATTTCTTTAAGTCTTATGCATAATTCAAGTTTTTTGTCAAAGCTTTCAGCACCTCTGTTTTATCATCTTGACATGACAAGCTCTCTTAAAAACAAGAGGAGAGTGAGGTGACTGAATATAATCCCTCCTTAGTGCTCCTCTGTTGTAATCATCACAAAATTTATTCCCTTTTCAGGTAAACTTTTTGTTCTGCTCTTGGCATTAGAATAGTGCTCTTCAATCACTGGCTATCAAGTCAATGCATTGTAAACTTTCTGTGCGGAGGTATGATAACTTATGGATGTCTGGAAATGCAAAGTAAAATGCGTTAGCTGAAGAATATGCAATGCAAAAGAACTTCACTTTGGTTTAATAGTAATTGCTCAGTGATACGAGGGTACAGAGATGTTAACCCCAGTGCAGATGAAAGCAATCATATCCATCTTTCTAGACTCATCCAAACATGCAGGAAGTATTAAAAAAAAAAAAAAAAGTAGAAATTGCTTTTGAATGGACTCGCTACCCTTAGTGCTAATCTGTATTGTTCTGGTTTGTTTGAAAGTCATTTTTGAGTAGGGAGGTGGTTTGGATTGATTTGCCTAGGAATAACCTGTTTGGGTTGGTGGTGGGTTTTTTTATATCCTTTTAATGCTTTGTTTCCAGGGAAGCAAAGGTCAATAACCATGATGCTCCTCTAGAACTGCTGCTTATTGAAATAAGGTACTGTTTAAGGAGACTACATAAATTCTCTTCACCCAAAGCATCCCCCTAGGTTGGGGATAGTTGAAGGGGCAGCACAAGTTGTTTTGTACATAAAGGAACTTCAGCCTTTGGCAATACTGACAGTGTTGTAAAGGACTTTCAGAGCAAAGTCAGACTGGTGTGGTGAGGTGGTGCTTGGTGTTGTGTGTCAGCCTGCTCATAGTGTGTTAATGTAGGTAGAATTTACATTGTCCCGTTAGAGAAGAGGTGTGTTCCCTTCTGCTGTGAACTGCTAATCCACTTTGCCTTCAGTTGGATTTGTGGAAGGGGAAAAAAACTGAACAGATTTTCAGTTACTAAAAAAAAAATTCTGGCCACATAAATGTATGGACTGCTCTCACTTCATAGTTTCTCTAACTTCATAATTGGTTATTGCATCTGGGTAACTTCAAGTGCTGCATGAGTGCTAACTAACTGTCATTTTATTGGTGTTATCCTAACAGACTGGCTGAATTGCACGTATGGAAATAGCTGTTTTCATGATCAGACGGGTGGGACTGCTGATTTCTGGCAGTGATTTTTTTTTTTTTTCTCCTTTCAGCATCCATGGGTTGAGGAGGTGAAACTTTGGTGTTTAAACCCCAGTTCTTAGCTTGTTGTTGCCTTGAAAAAGTTCAAACAATTGGAGCCTGTCATAGTGTTATGATCAAGATGGGTTGGATAGAATTTATTTAAAGCATTAATTGCCAAACTATGAGTTGAAGCTCTATCTGTAGCCATTCTAGGAGGCAAACCTTCTTAGCAATACTTGTCAATGGGTATGCATCCTCCTTCTGCTGTGTAGTTGATAGAGCATTTGAGGGTAGATAGGACAAGCAGAGCATGCCCCATTTGAAAGGGAGGACTTTCCAGGCTTGCCCCAAATCCAGTGAGCCTTCATCAAAAGGACTTTCTGAGAACATAGAAGTAGCTTACTTAAGGACCCTAGTCATTGCCTACAGTCACATTATGCTTAGCACAGATGCCAAGGAAACACGTAGTTTATAAAGTAAATAGGAAATGACTGTGTAAGTAAATTTTAGAATTCTGGAGAAAAATGGAGGAATGCTTCTGCAGGCCCTAGAATACTTTATAAACGCTGCTTAGATGTTAAGTCTTTTAGCCCAAGTTAGGCCAAAAAGAAGTGTTGAAGAAAAGACACATGGGAAAGGGATAAGGATGTTGTATATAGCAGTGAACTTTTCACCTCGGTATCCAAAACTGACTACAAGCTCTGGATCCAACAGGTTAAGCTAATCGGAGAACACAAAAATTATGCTAAAGGCTAGATCTGTTAAGTGACAAATTAGGAAGTCTTTATATGACAATGAAAGAAGGGCTCTGCCCTGATGTATTGTTCCTGTGGTGTTGAATTCCTGTTTCCACTGAGGTTCCCTCCTGCACTGGTTTAAACTCTTCCTAGGCTTCAACTGTTATTTCTAACAGACAGGTCACCTCTTAGTTTATACGCATGTTAGACAGGACATGCAAATGTTCAGGTGTTGCTTGCTCACTGTGTTGGGAATCAGCAGCTGCAGCAGTACAGCTCTTCCTGGCATTGTGCTGGGCTTGTTTTCTGCATCCTTAAGGATAGTTCTTACCTTTCTGTAGGACCTAGGTCTTCCTAGATATCTCTCATGACTGCCTGGCCTTGCAATTTCTGACCTTAAAGTAGAGTAACATTCAAAGTGTTCAATTTGCACATGATTCTCATGCTGTTTGCTTGTACTGAAGCTTTCCTACATACTATGTGAGAATATAAGGTCTGCTACTGTAATGACATTCCAAGTCTTATGGGGAGACCTCTAGATTAACAATTTGAATATTTAGTGCCTACACATTAAATAGGGGAAGAAAAACATGAAGTAGTTATGCCTGTGGTATTCTATTCTTGTCTGCTTTATTTAATTCTTTCAGTGAACCTTCACGGTTAAATCAAAATTCTGTATCCAGCTAATAGTCCTCATTGGTTTATTTACATTGGATTGCTTGCTTTCACTTTGATGCTCATTTGTAAAACATTTTAAGGGAATTGAATGTTATAATATAGATTTTTAGAGGACAAAGTTCACACATAGCATGAAGTGTTTAAATTGTGGACGGTAGAAAAAAATTGTTGGAATTAGAAGTAACATGTTATTTTGTGAGCATAAAAATGTGATTCACTGAGGCTAGACTATATCTGGGATCTGGGGGATAAATTTAATTTTCAGTCTTTCGGCCTGACTCGACCATCTGTAGACTGTTTAAAGCTGCAGCCATTTAGAGATGTCTGTCCCTGCAGTGATACCCTTGTTTCCTAATCCTGGTTCTCAAGGGCATGTTGGATTAGCTTGAATAATGAACGTGTCTAATTGAGGGGAGTTGACATTGGATGTAGCTAACACAAAGTAGGGTTGGAAACAGAGCGGGTATAATGTAACCTTTGAGAGGACATACTGATTTTTCTTTTGAAATGTGTGTCAGGAAAGACCATTATTACAGGTGTTGACATGCCATGGTTCTTAAAATCCCATTCTCTGAGACTTCATGGATGCTGAGGCTGGATTGGGTTCATGGATCCTCATTTTCAATTGCTTGGCAACAGAGTGAGTGGGACTGATGGTTGTACACTGGTCTGTTCTCTGTAGCTGCATGCAGAGAATGGCCTTTGGTCCCTGTTTCCCACCTTCCTAACATCTTTACTCAGATGGTTTTCCGTATAGGTAAATCTCACTGCTGCTAAAGAGATGAAAACTTATAAGAGGATGAGCTTTACATGATAGCGAATACTGTTTACAACACACTCATCATGGCGTAAATATGAGTATCAAAGGAGGTGGTTTAAAATCATAGCTATAAAGAAAGGAGGTGATGTGGTGAGATCTCAGATTTCTGGAATCAGCACTTTGATGCAAGTGTCGGTATTACAAATGAAAAGAAGAGGTAGCAGAGAGCCTCTGTTTTGTTTCATAACAGCATTTATTTTTTTTCTTCTGTGTTGACTCAGCAATGTGTGCTGGCTCATGCAGAAAATTGTTTATTGAATGTATTGAAGGTTTTGCTTTTTTTTCTTTTTTGAAGGAAAAAAGTGAGTCTCTTTTGCCACAAGAGGGAGAGCATGAGAAACACCAGAGGGAGGAAACCACTCTGTGACAGTTCTGCTCATGTCTTCGCTTTAGGGCCCCGCAAAGGGATAGGGAGGTTTTTGGAGCTGAATTCTTCCTATTATTATGCTCATACTTATTGGAAAGCACAGATGCTAGAGATGGTTAAAGCGTAGCTAAGCCTTGTCTGATCAGTGTTGCCTACTGGTTTTTGCATGAATTGTGATTATATCTCAGCTTGAGATGTACATCTCTAAGATTTTATGAATCAAACTTGGAGACTAATTTATTCAGTGAGTCAGCCATAGTGCTGGAGACGGGGCTTGGAGCCCAGGGAAGAAATTACGTCAATGGTTAAAATTCATCATTGCTCGTGTCTGGTTAGCACTCTATTACTAAACCCATTTAACTAAATGGATATTGATTTTTAGTTAATTCACTATCCAACCGAGTCATGCTGATATACTTTTAATGTACTCTGACTTTAGTTATGCTGAAGGGTTGCATCTGTTTAACTGCATGGGTTTTTATGTCAATTTAGTTGAATCTGTGTGAAAGTGAGTATTGACAAGCTCTAAGTGTTTCATAATGGGATTTTGCATTGTAAGCTCATTCTCTGATCAGTTCAGGCTTTACTCCATCTTCAGCTTTTCACCTGCTCTTTCGTGAGAACATTGTCTAGGTTTATTTTTTATTTTATGAAATCCACCACAAGAGTGATCGAATAGTAACATTAAGAATCAGCACTTCCAGGTCAAGAAATAGATAGCCTAAAGATGGTTTTTGTTTTGCTTTCTTCTCCTTGCTGCAGATGTGCTGTTATAATAGATGTCTCAATCAGTTATTTTTGTCTCATAGCATTCTTTTTTTTTTTTCTTTTTCCTTTGGTAACAAGTTTAATGAGATACTTTCTAAGCCCTTAGTACTGTGATTAACTTGCAGGGTCCATGAAAGGCATCTGCAGAAGTTAATTGCACATGCTGCTCAGCTCATCTGAGGTGGGTGGAATATAAAGCAGCAAGTAGATCTACTGGGAATGTGTATATTTGTGTGTGGCAGGTTGACATTGTGGATAGTGGATGGTGCATTGCACAGAATGGAGCAATAAGAGTTCCTTCTCCTGGCTGTCTTGATGCCTACTGTGCAACTGAACACACTGCTCCCTTTGTCTGCCTGCAATTCCCCGCCTGCCTGCTAGCTAGTCTGTTATGATGATAAACTCTGCTGGGCATGGACCATCTCTTATTGTGCTCTAAAAAAACCATGCACATCCTCATTAGCTACCTCTCCCTCCTTAGACTATTTTTAGTTGTTGTTTGTCTCAACCGGTTGTTACTTCTATCTTGTAGACAGTGGAGACTGCCAGCTGCATGTTTAGACAGCACCTAGCATTTTGCAGCCCAGACTTAGTGAACATCTTTAGTCACTGCTGTGACTCTATTTCCACCACAGCTCTATATTTTAGGGTGGTATGACACAATGGAGTTCTGATATGGCCAAAATTTTAGCTGTGCTATCTCTGTCAGCTGTTTCAGTGGCGGTATTATCAGCCATAGCCAGTGCACCTCAGGCATTGAGTTCATAAACCAGGTTGAGAGAGGCAAAGTTTGAGGCATAATCTGAGGGGGCAGATGGCACAGTAGCAGTGGTATGTAAATGAGCATGTTGAATTCAGTTGTTTCCTGAAAAATGACGGGGAAAAACATCCACTTTCTTTAGCCAAAGTAAAATCTTCACAGTTTAGGCAGGCATATTAATTTAGGACACTTCATCCTGTGTTTACAGCTTTTTAAAACTGTCAGGAGAGCCTGAGGTTTCAAAAAGATTAATCCAGGGGTGCCAAGCATACACCACGCAGGCCAGAACATTCCTCTCCTGTCCCGTTTGTTGGTGGTTCTTCAGATGTGGGCAGGAAGTGGGTAGAGGACTGGAGGGGTTATTCTGGTAGTTCTGTCCCTGCTGTGCTCCTACCCAGAGGCTCCATAGATTTTTTTCCCAGCATGTGAACAAAGTAAATCTTCCAGGTGAATAAAATCCTAACTGCTTCTATGCATGCAATCAAGTGATGTGTTGTAAAGTGCGGGGAACACCTGCATTTGACTCTGTATGTGCACATCCCTATACCTGCACATCATGAGATGTCCCCTGTCGTGTGACACATACCTGTCATGTGATAGATCTCTAATGACATGATGGGGGGGTACAATGCTTAAGGGCCTCTAGGAGAAGTGGTTTGTCCCATACCAGCTGAATGGTTGAGCACCATCGAGTCACTGTGCGTGTAGGCAGAAGGAGACTGGGACCCTCAGGTAGTTCCCATGCTGAACAACTGAGCAGATACGAGACCACTGTGACTCCTGGCCGCTGCCCTTACCTCTCCAAAAGCTCACCACATGCTCAGCAACTCTAGTGCCACAAACTGAACTTCACAATTGAGTTAGCTTTATGAGGTCAGGGGCATGTGAATAAGGAAAGTGGTGTCGTGGCCTTGAGATGGTTGAGATACAGCCTATGCTTCATAAGCCAAAGGCTGTAACGGACTATTTATCCGTTTGAATTGTGAACCTCTACTCCAAATAGACTTGCTACTTTTTATTTTCCATGTGGAAACAGCTGCCCATTTTTATGTGAGCTCATGGGAAAATCCAGTATTTGTCCAATTAGAAATAATTCTGAAACTGTTCAGATAGCTGTGCCCATTCAAAGGGCAGCCCGGCAGCCGAGGCAATAGCAAGGGTCTGTGCCAAAGAGCATGAAGAACTCCAGCTGTGAGCAAATGTGAGAGATCAGCCTCTGGGTACCCAAGCACTGCCCCCTCCCAGCTATCATTTCTTTCACAGCTGTGGGAATGCTTAAAAATTATAGACAGCTAGGGAGGAGGGGAAAAAAAAAGATCACAGTGACTTTCAAATCTTTGGCTGAAAGCCAGATACGTTGCTGTGGGCAGAGATTCAGCAATCCAACTGCAGCCATGAGAGAGAGATTCAGAAATGACTGGGGTTTATTTTTAAAGCGTATTTAATTCCAAGTTTCTTTCTCAGAATGTGAAGCCCTTGTTGGCATGCTGAGGCCCAGCCTGCCCTTTCTCACTCTGCTGGCCCTGACCTGATCTGTCTCCTTCATTCCCCTCAGCTGTTATTAATAGAGATCACTTAGTTTATTTTTCATTCTCTTTCTTTCAGCTATTCCCACTCCACTTTCAGTGCTTGAGGAACTTGAGACAGCTGAGATGGGAGCAAGGGAGCTGGGGTGGACATAGAGGAATTAGGTTGCTGTCTCCAGAAGATGTTTACCTGCCAGGTTCTGATTTGCAACAACTGTGCTTAGTGAATGAGATGACTCAAGCTGGCCTTCCTTGGGTATCAATTTGAAATGCTCAGCCTGCGTAACTGTGGTTCTTTTCAGCGCAGGTATCCCTTTGGGTGTTGGAGTTGGGAGCAAGGGATATCCAAGGCACGTGAAGTGTCATTGCTAGGGTTTCCCTCTGTTCATCCAAAGAATGTTTAGGTTTATCTTGTCATCAAAAAGAACATTATCATCAGAGTTGGATTAAGGGAAAGAATTGTAAAGACTGAAATTAATCCATGGACTGCTGTGAGTTCAGAGAATTGTTTGTGTTAAAAGAATGGGGGAGACAATTTTGCTAGGTGACTTTTTTCACCTAGAAGGGACAAATTTCAGATTAACGGAGAAGCTTTTTTGTTGATCCAGAATGGGTTATAGGATTGGAGAGGATTGTTCTGATGAAAAATATGAAACTGTGTCTTTTGGTATATCCTGGATCTGTTATTGTGACCCTGTCTACCTGCAAATCCTTGGAAACCCCTGGCTTCAGTACACTGATGAATGACATCTATGAATGTGGTTGCCTATATATTTGAGTGGCTGTTATTGTTATCTTTAGACTGCTGCTGCTGAGGCTTTGTAAATAACATTAAAAGACTAGCCCAAGGAGGATGGAAGGGGCCTGAGACCCAGGGTGTGGATCTGTTGTGGACTATCCATGACTCGCTGCATGTTTGTGCTTCCTGCTGTGAGATATCTTGACACCCTGAATTGCAAGCTCCTAAAGCAGACCATGCAGCTTAGCACAGGCAGCCTTGTTGCTTCTTGGCTATCCACAACTCCCTGTACTGGGCTGCTCAAGTTGCGAGATCCTCTCTGCCAATTTAGGATTGCCACACCTATGGGAATGGAAAGTTTTCTTAGGTTTGCCAGCTATCCTGAAAAGTATCTGAGCTCTAAAGAGACATTAGGATAAAAGAATGCATTTACTTCTCAACAAATACTAGCGTTTGTCCACCTATACTTTAAATAGTTTCTAAGAAGATCCAGAGACTTCCTGCTATTTGCAACTTAATGAGGAATTCAGTTTTAGCACTATTTGGGCAGAAATGTTGACTGCCTCATTAGCTTCTGTGACAGTGATGGCCTGTGAACCACCACCCATCCAGACAGTAAGGTAGCATGTGTTTACCACTTAGCTATAAACATAATAATTCACGTCTCTTAGAAGGACCACTCCTTCCTGGCTCAGTGGATTACAGCATTCAACACAGCTCTTAAAACTGAAATATGTTTCTATATAGAGTTAAAAATAGACATCTATATTTTATATAAACATGTAAGTGAGAGGGATGAAAGGAATTGGCTGTAAGGGTATTTGACTGAGAGTACACATAATGGCAGCCAAATAAGTTTGGAGGTAAACACTATTAAAGAAAGTTTTGAGGGACAGAGAAGTTAAAAAACCCTCATTCAATGAAGCCATAGACATCAGTAGTCAATCAGTTGATTTATACTGTGTTCCCTACCGTATATGTTGGGAAAACAGAATCCACTCACAAGCAACGATGAGTGTAGAAATGGAGTAACGCTGCTAGAAAATGAGATCAGAGTAGATTTAATCTTAAATCTGCAGTGAGAATGTGAGTCAGTCTCTTTAACTGTGACTCAAGAGACAATTGTGCTTTTACTAAGAAAAACAGATTTGTTTGCACTACATTGATTGTTAATACTGTATGAATTGAGCCTTTGAGGTTCATTTTTGTCATAAGCATGCAAGTGGTACATTGATGTTGTAAAGAACAGTTTTAATAAAGTTGACTAGGAAGTGTGTGTGCCTCTCTACTAATAACACCAACCCAATTAGAGAGGCTACAGAGACAAGCAACTGTTGTTGTGGCTTCTAGCAAGGGTTCCCTGCAGGCAGGGAGCAGATGGGAGGTGGGGGAGGCATCTGAAAATGGGAAAAGGAAGCAGGGATTTGGAAGAAAAAGATGGATTCCACACTGAATCATTATTGTTCTGTTCTGTTGTTTTCCTATATAAGCCCAAAACAGCACCCCAGTTGCTTATGGTGGGAGACATTTTACAGGAACTAAAGGTCCTAGCAGACTCGTGGAAGGGCCAGCTAGCCCTCTCTCTTTACAGCTTTGGCCTTTGGTGCTCCAGGTTGTTGGTTTTCAGACCGCTTTGGAATTTTGTTCTGACCTACTGTTAGCAGCATGGCCCTGTGATGTTTTCACATCCCTTCCAATAAGTTCTGCATCACCTGCTTTTTTTCTGCTCACTTTCTTGTTTGAAGCCATGGAGTACGATATACTGTTCAGGATGAGGGTCAACCTGAATTGTTCTTATTGTATACTCTCTCCATGGTTTGAGGTTTACACAATGTTGTCTGGGTTATTTCTGGATGGTGGTGTAGATGTTACTGCTGAGGTTCAGTTATCAGATCCCATCACAGAAGGTTCTGTCTTGCAACTTAAATGCATAGATTTACAGGAAATCTCAGGGAAATGTGAAACGGCATTAAGAAATGTGTGCCGGTGCAGGACAGTAAAAGGTTTATACCTACTGGTGACAACTCCAGAACTGCCTGTCTGCTTGAATAGCAACTCAGCACACTCAAAAGCAGTAGTTTATAAAAAAAAAAACCTATATTGTGTATATGCAGGAAGAAGGAAGGGGGACTTCTGGCCGTGAGGCTGGGAAGGTGTTCAGGTGGGCATGCAGCAGGCAACTGTGTGACAATATGTACGTTCACAGGGCCGTGTAATGTGTTGGAGGAGGATTGGTGATGTCTCTTATTTTGCAACCCAAGCTGTGTGTGCTTTGCTGCTTTTATCACATACAAATTCCTTCATAATTAGCCATTCCCTGCCATCTCTCATTGCTGACAGGATTCATTTTTCTGTAACGTACACATTGCTTTCACATAATACATTGTTTTTAATCTCCTGGGGTTATTTCTGTCTTTGTAACCTATCTGGGATTCTTTGCTCTACTTTTGTCACTGCACTTTGCAACACTTTCACTATCTTCACATGCTTTCACCCTTTTCTACTCACAGAGTTTTATGAAGATATTATCTGAAGACTAAATAAAGCATTAAAAGATGTGTTCTTTAGGGAGAGGGAAATGTTGGATGCTTCTAAATTGAGTAGATCTTAATGCAAACAAAAATCTAGGTACAAAACCTGAAGCACAGCTGAGACTAGAGCTTCATACTGTGTGTATTTTGATGAGAGATTTAACATGTACTGAAGAGTTGACAGTCTGAGGCTCTTTCAAGAATTTAACATGAATTTAGAGCTGTTAGTACCAAAGGTGTAGCCATGTGATACAAAGCACTGTTCTGATATAAATTCATTTTGATGTTTCAAATTTATTAAAAAAAAAAGACACCCTCCCCAGTGTGTAAACCAGCAAGCTTTATTTCAACTCAGATATGGTCTGCTTATATCATTCTAATTTTATGTTGGATTAGGTATCTTTTCTCCTGCAGCTGGCATAAAGCTGATGTAAAGTCTCTATTGTGTGCTTTCGCTAACTTGACAGAAATGTGATTGTGTCCGTGCCTGATCTAGCTCAGTCATGCCTTATTTAGTGATTTGGTAGCTTCGAGCCAGCATTAATTGTAGTGGAACCTCTGCCATGTTAGGCAAGACAGAAATAAGAAGTTGTCATCTTCACCATTACACATATGGGGAGAGCTACGGCAAAGGGAACAAAACCACGTTCCAGTTCAAAGCAGAACTGGCCTCCTCTCTCTGAGCTTCCTACTCTGCTGCTGGCCACAGCATATTGCTTCTCAAGTTTAGTACACTATGTGCTGTGATAATGCCTTTAAGACTTAAGAGTCTTAAAACCGATAACGCTGGGCAGCTATAAGGGAAAGCAATGTTCCCAGCCTGGCCATAATGCAAAATGCTGTGTTTAAACAAGAGTTGAACCACAAGGAAGTCAGGCAATGTCAGTTTTTAACCCCACTTCTCTTGCTCAGCGGATTACTATGATACAGCTGCTTAGGCTTGCTGGTCTGAACCAGAGCAACATTGTTGCCTGCTGCTACGTGGCAGTGACATGGACACAGTTACAGGAAAGGTGGCTGTGGCTGAGCAGTGGCTTCTGTAATGGCTCCTTGACCATGCGTAGTGGATAGGCAGTGTGTGACAGCATGCCTGTTGTGCACCATCAGCTGCTGTACAGCGAGGCATCCTGTTCAGTGTGCATCAAAACAGGGAAAGTCTGAAGTGCTCTCAGCTAATGTACTGCTCGCTGTTGCTCTAATTAGCGGATCAAAAAAGATCTAAGAAAACAGTGTGACTCCAGAAAGTGTTCTCACACTGTTTGGCTGCAGCAGCCTGTTCAGAGCGCCTAAAAATAGTCAACTATGGATCAAAGCCATGAGTGCTAGGACTAAAAATGCAGACATCCTAGTGCTGTACGCTGAAACCACACCGTACGCATATACGGCAGGAATTGGGAAGAAACAGCAAAGTAACAAATCTAGGTGAAGAGGAAATGTCTTGTTTCCCTTCTCCACCTCAATATCAGCAAGATGCTGGTATCCTGGGGAAGGTCATCAAACTCTACTAGGCAGTTCCAGAGTCTGAAATACAAGAATAAGCTGCTATTAATGTAATTCCTCTTTTTGCTCATTTTTATTGCGTGTTTAGCTTCTCTAGTGAGAGTGCGTTAGTCATCATTGCTGTAATGTTGGCATTGAATATTAGAAGCTTTTCCTACATTCATTGTGCAAGTTGGAGACTGTTTTGATTCCACTTTCGATCACCTCCTGTCTTGTGTGTACAACTCCTAAATGAGAAAATGAAAGTCTAGAAGTAATTTGTAAAAATGTAAAGCAAAAACTGGCCTTTGGGAGAGGGCCCTGTAAAAGAAACAGTTGCCTGAATTCCTGATGCTGCCCTGCATGCTTTCTTCACAGGTATGGTGCTCACCAGACAAAAGTCAGTATAGCACTGCTGAGCTGAGTAGAGCAATGCTACCTGGAAAGCCGAGATTGTAGAGGCCTGCCCCTTTCGTCTGCAAATTTAGAATCAGTCCTGGGTTTAATACCCTAATCCTCACCCAAGTCCCATAGAAGCATGTCTGTTGTGATACAACAGGACATGGCTGGAGACATATAGACAGCTTTGCATCCATTTAAAAATTAGAGAAAATATGTTCAGTTACGCAATTAGAGATGCTTTCTTTCTGACAATGACTTCACTAACCCATTTCCTAGGGTCATCTGTCCATTTTTCTCAACAGAGGTATGCCCTCCTGTAAAACAGATTTAGGACTTTGATCACATTCTTAATCTCCCTTATTCTATTACAACAATCCCCAAAAGGGATGTACCAAAATTAAGAGCAACAGGAATAGTTTCAGGTGTATGGATGGCTTTCATGCAGGAAGAAACTGCCTAGATCATGAGAAGAGATGATTGAGAGGTGGGTACAACAGAACTGGATATAACTCTGAACAGTATCGACAAAACTAAAAGGGAATAATTAATTATTCAGGACTTCTCATAACACAGCAGCTAGGATCACTTAAATGATCACTATTTTTGTTGTTAAAATGAACCGTTCACAATTAAATTGCAGCAGTAATTATCATAGTTTATTATGGGAGCTAAAACCTAAATGGCTTCAGAATGGGATCAGATGCTCATGGGATAGAATCATAGAATGTTTTGGGTTGGAAGAGACCCCTAGAGGTCATCTAGTCCAACCCCCCTGCAGTGACCAGGGACACCGCTAACTAGATCAGGCTGCTCAGAGCCCCGTCCAACCTGGCCTTGAATGCTTCCAGGGATGGGGCCTCCACCACCTCTCTGGGCAACCTGTTCCAGTGTTTCACTACCCTCATTGTAAAGAATTTCTTCCTTATATCTAGTCTAAACCTACCCTGGTTTAGTTTAAAACCATTACCCCTTGTCTTGTCACAGCTGGCCCTACTAAAAAGATTTTCCCCATCTTTCCTATAGGTCCCCTTTAGGTAATGAAAGGCCGCAATCAGGTTTCCCTGCAGCCTTCTCTTCTCCAGGCTGAACAAGCCCAACTCCCTCAGCCTGTCCTCATAGGAGAGGTGCTCC
>NW_009260182.1:9237666-9250572 GCF_000687185.1 Egretta garzetta | reverse complement strand
CCCCCAAGTCCCTCTTTGCAGGGCTGCTCTCGATCCTTTCTTCCCCCAGCCTGTACTGATACTGGGGGTTACCCCGACCCAGGTGCAGGACCTTGCACTTGGCCTTGTTGAACCTCATGAGGTTCACACAGGCCCACCTCTCCAGCCTGTCCAGGTCTCTCTGGATGACATCCCGTCCGTCTGTTGTGTCAACCGCACCACTCAGCTTGGTGTCATCTGCAAACTTGCTGAGGGTGCACTCGATCTCACTAAGTCATTGATGAAAACATTAAACAGCACTGGTCCCAGTATGGACCCCTGAGGGACACCACTCGTCACCGGTCTCCATCCGGACATCGAGCCATTGAACACTACCTTCTGGACACAACCATCCAGCCAGTTCCTTATCCACCGAACAGTCCACCCATCAAATCCATAGCTCTCCAATTTAGAGAGAAGGATGTTGTGGGGGACCGTGTCAAAGGCTTTGCAGAAGTCCAGATAGATGACGTCTGTTGGTTTTCCCTTGTCCACTGATGCTGTCACACCATAATAGAAAGCCTCTAGGTTTGTCAGGCAGGACTTGCCCTTGGTGAAGCCATGCTGGCTATCTCGAATTACCTCCCTGGCCTCCATGTGCCTTAGCATAGCTTCTAGGAGGATCTGTTCCATGATCTTCCCGGGCAAGTCTGTTGGTAGCTGTGACATACAGCTGTAATGTATGGATGTGCATATACTATATACAACAGCAAAAACACCACGGTCTCTACTTGTACTTTTTCTGTCCCTTCTCCCTATACATCCAACTCAGATCTGACTGAATATGGCTGTTCTTCTGGTTTGTAGTTTTGTTTCTTTGTTTTAACTAAAGTCTCAAGTTTATATAATGTTCTGAAACTTTTTTAGCTTGCAGGATTGTGGGGTGTATGATACACCGTGAACTAAGCAATTTGTTTACCACTGATACTGGGGGTTGGACTTGTGAATCAAGGTGATCCAGCCTGGGTCCAGTTTTCCAGTATGTTAGATAAACCCATGGAATCCAACCCTTCTGAGCAAGTGCTATATAGCCTAAAATGTGTGAGGCTTTTCAGTACCCCCTGCTCTGGTCCTTCCTCCACCCTGAGACTGCATCTCCCTCCCTGCCCTGGGGCTGCATTATGTGCTTGGCATAAGCCATCAATGCCTTGTTATCAAATCTAATCAATAATGATTTCTCTGTCTAAATATTTAATTCCGAGTCTTTGAAGGAGTACTGTAGTAGAAAAACATCATTTGGGGCTGCTGTAGGGAGCAGTTAGCTCTATCTAAAAGGGAGATTGACATTTGTTGTGGTGCAGCTGGTGATTTGTGGTGATAGGGGGGCTAAGCATGTTACCCAGATGTTTGTGTGCAAGTGATTAGCAACAAATCATCTTAATCTGTTAGATGAGAATATTTGCATTGCCATTACTGGGTTTCAGAGTTAACATCTCAATTCCTGGTTCTTCAAATGGTTTTGAGTGTGTACCGCTGCATTGACTTTTCAGGTATGTTGGGATGGTTTTCTGCCTTGTAATAGGGGAGAGAAACTTAGAGAAGTCAGTGCATTTTAAAGCAAAATGGTGGTGAATTTGCATAGTACATCAAGCCCCACATCTACTATATTCAACATGAAAGGTGAAGAGACTACATTTCACTCCATAGGGCCAGATGAGTAAAGCAAAGTAATGCAAACTGAGAGTAGTCACACCTATGGACCATGGACCTGTGTACAGTAGAGGAGTGATGAAGATGCTGACAGTCCTTATCAACGAGGCTAGTGGTGTGAAAGATTCAGCTGGTGGCTGTTGACGGATCAAAGCAGTTCAGACCACAGAGTGTGCAAATGTCTCCTGCTCTCCATCTCGTACTCACCTGGGAAAGGAGCTGTCTGAGCCCATGTAACACTGTCAGCTGCAGCTCTAAACAAAAGACAACTCTCAGGGCTTAATCTAGATATCACTGAAAAAAGCAAAAGTTGTTGTTGTTGTTGTTTGTTTTTTAATTACTTGCCTACTTTTTTTTCCTAGAAAAGTAATGATCTCAGGGGAGGAAATCTGGGGAAAGACAGTGGTTTAGGCTTTCTGGGGAAAAATTGGAGAGAGAAGTTCAAATTACTTTTCAGCAAAGTAACAACAAAAAATTCATTTTGGGTCATCCCAAGACAGTTTGACTTCCAAACAAAATGCTTTTAGTTTATTTTTACAATTACTGCTTTTGCCTAAGCTTTTCCCTTGCTGTAGATCAGCTTTTAGATGAGACATGTTTATCGGGAAAAATGTTGAAATACTTTATGCAAAATTTAATATTTTGAGATGTTTTAATTTAGGCCAAACCCATTTGCACTGAATTAAAAAACTGTTCCAATCTCCTTGAAATACAGTTTCCATTTCTTCTGGCTCCCTTCTGTTGAGGAGATGCTTCTGTGAGTAGCAGTGTAGTTAAATTACTCTAGCTGCACCAGTCCGAAGCGGAATGTACGTTATACACTCTTCATTGGACAAGGGTGAAAAGAGATGTGGTCTCTGATCAACTGAGCTGCCTTAGCAGACACTTTGCCAATGCAGTTAGGTATCTTCACATGCCTTCACATGAGGCTTTTGTTCAGTGTGAACTACAAGATGTGTTATGGTAGCACATCTGCGGCTTCGTTAGTCTAAGCTGAAGTGTACTAGAATGATATTTCAGTCTGTGTATGGATATGCCCCTGGCATCACTGGAAAAGTATAAATCTAGCCCTGGAGCTCAGTTCACAGGTCTAAAACTCTCAGCTGTGGCTATGCACAGGAAAGAAATAGGGCAGGATCCTCAGCTGAGGATAAATTAGGCTTTGCTGTCATCATTAGAGCTGATTGACTTCTACCTGGTGAGAGTTTGCCCAATACCTGACTATTTATTTCCCCTGCTGCACCCTGAAATACAGGCAGCTTTTGCTTGATTGAATAGGCCTGTATTCTAGTTGGGAGGATGGCTCTTGTAACTGCCGGTTTCTGAAGAGGTGTTTACCTGCTGTCAGCTCTGGTAGAGAGAAAGGGAGAATAGAAAGTTAACTGTCAAGTTGCTGCTCTGAAGAGGCATCACCCAAACAGAAGGGAACCTGGCCTGAGTGCAGGACTGAAGGGGTGCAGGTCACAGGCAAGCAGCAGTGAAACCCTTAAAGAATATCCTTGGTTTAGGAGTCTTATGCGAATGTGCACCGTTTCTGTTTCCTCATGCTTTTACATGGAAGAGAAGTTCTGTCTCAGCCTCTGCCCAGTGGAGTGACGTGGAAATAGAAATACTGAAGTACGGTACCTTGGTACTTCAGCCTGATTGTAGCCTAGAATTCAGATTCTGTTCAAAGCAAGTGAATTGCCAAGGCAGATGTAATGTGCTTGAATGAGCTTAACAAGATGATCAGGACTCTGTTTACCAGTGTGGCTTGCTTAGAGCAGTGCTCCCAACACCCAGGAAAAAAGGAAGAAATTGTAATTAAAGGTGGCTTTGAAATTCATATGTATGTATGTGGCTGATTTGCATTTTACCATTTTATTCCTCTTTGCCTCTTGCCCCTATAAAAGCCTGGGGAGGTTTACATGGTGAAGCTGGCAGCGCTGCATTGCATTATGTATGTTTGAGGGACTGTGGAGTGGCAATTGTGTAATGAGGATGAAAATCAGCGCTTACTCGGGGTGGGGGGTAACTTTTTCCTTAACTGGTGCCTGGGGGTTTTCATCCTCTTGATTGCATTGTGGGGCAAGGTTGTGCCCCTCTGTTACTCGCAGTGCTGGAGAATGTAGTGAGAGGCTGCAGGGGGCTGGGGGGGGGGGGTTGTCAGGGGTTTGTACCCCATGGCTCTGGAGCTGCAGGATAAGAATACCCCACAGAAGCTGTGCTGCTAGCTTATGTTGTGTGTCATTATCCTGTTCAGGGTGGAGAGTACAGGTGTCTGTGCTGAGCTTTTTTTTGCTAGTAGGACTAGGAATAAAATTTCACCTATATCCTGCACTGAGGATATAAGCAAAGGCGCCTTCCTCACTCTCATAAGGCTTGCAGGTTTACAGTGATTTATTCTGTCCAGTTTTACCTACTGTGTCACTAAAAGCCATGCTTTGCACTCAGTTCCAGCAATAAAAAAAAGTGTTACTGAATCAGTTTGCTGTATCAGTATCTTTTAAGTGAGCACTGCTTTGTCCTGTTGGGCTTCATTAGTGCTATAGATACATTTCTGTCCTCATTTTGGTTTAGATACCTATATAATTTAATTTATTTCATTTCCAAAGTGAATCAAGAAAAAATGTAACAAGGCTGTGGGGTTTCCCATTCAGACATAGGTAGGCCTGAATTCATATGCTGTGTCTTATTAAGTATGTGTTTTCCCTTAAAAGCCCTAATTCTGAATACTATGATTATGTAAAACTTGTAGCTTTCATTATTAAATAGCAAGTCTCTTACTGCTTGTGGATTTAAAATAAAGCTACGAAACAGGATACGTAAAGGATCAGAAACCAGAAGATAAATAATGAAAATTTCCCATCAGTTAAAAGCCAGTCTCCTGATTTTGGTGGGCTGACCTGAAATTTGTGAATGCTTGGAGTGGCAATGATTCAGACGCCAGATTGTGTGCAGGCTGGTTGACGAACAAAAGTCACTGTTACTTTAGAAACATGTCATTTAAAAATCAATTACGATAAAAATGCCTTCTGGAAGCTATCAGTGGACTTCACGCTACATTGTAATCTTCTGTATCAAGTGGGTTTTCCACAGATCACCCTCTTTAGCTTAGGGAGTTTAGGAAGTCCTGGTAAGCAGCATAACGAAATACAGAGATGTACTAAGGAATAGCATCTCTTCCCCTGCCCTGTTAAACTAGAAAAAAAAAAAAGTAGGGCAAACTCTGTAGCCTTTATGCAGGGAAAGTCCCATCAACTTCAGTGGGAGAAGTACAGGAGCCAGGCCAAAGTTTGCTTTCTGGTTTTTAGGAAGTTAACATCACATGTTCATAGACTAATGCCACAGAGCTTTGCAAAGGTGGCCAGTGGAGCAGTGAAATGCCTCTAACTCAGTGGACTTCTGGCATTTAATTCCTGCAAACTCCAGTCTTCGTGTTTTGAAAATCTTTTCTTCATTGGAACATGTTTGCTTGAACATGATGTTAGGAATATAGCCAGCAGTGCTTGAATATACCCATAGCATAGGCATAAATTAAACCCCGTTCTTGCTATGG
This sequence comes from Egretta garzetta, assembly GCF_000687185.1. NCBI lineage: Eukaryota > Metazoa > Chordata > Aves > Pelecaniformes > Ardeidae > Egretta > Egretta garzetta. The sequence goes on along the minus strand of NW_009260182.1, from coordinate 9,245,366 downwards.
GACAGATAAGCATGAAGGGTGTTAGTGTTCTGCAGATGAATCATACTTAGCTCATCAGTGAGTGCCTTGATTTAATGAAGCCATAGTATGTTAGTGTTAACACTGCAAAAAAAAAAAGGCAAAAAAGCTTTAAAGTTACAGGCAGCCATGCTAACTAGCTACAAGCATTTAAAAGCCTGGGCATGAGCTCCTACTTGGGTATTCTGGCCATAATTAATGATTACAAGTATGTTGGAAAAATAATTATTTTGCTTGCTTTTAAAGACTATTACTTGCTTGAGGCAAGTGAGGGGGTGGGACCTATGTGTCTGTAATAAGTATATGTAGATGGCATCTTCCCAGAAGAATATTGTAGCCATAGGATCTTTTTAATTGACCTGAGATTCCTTTGTTCTGCAGATACAATTTATGTATGTGGTCACAGACTAAAATGACCCTACTTGTTTTAGGGTAGGCAGAGTTCTAAACTGCTGAAAGGGGAAAAGGCTGCTTTTATCAGCCCAATCAGCAACAGATAGAAATCTCTCCTGGTCACTTTGTGGGAGGGAGAAATATTTTTAAATGGGTACCCTGAGTGCATGCTCTTTCCATCTGATAAAATAGAAGTTGGGGTATGGCAGCAGGCTGGGGTGAGTATTACTGCAATCATCTGGTATCCATCCTGTGTCAGGGCTTTTTGCCTGGTTTGTGGCCATGCCATCCTCTGCTGCCCCCCTGCCTGCTCATTTACCATGTCAGGCCACAGAGCCTTGGTCCCTTTCTAGCCCAGATATGGTGGCAGAGTCCGGGAGGGTGCGCCTGCTCCTCCGTCGCTTGCTACTCCAGAGCATCCCATCACTGGGTGATGGAGGGCAACTGCTCCACCTCCACTCCTCCTCCTTCCCCACCAGTCAATGGAGTTTCCTGCATTCAAGGGCTGTGAGAACCCATGTAGCCTTATCACATAGGCTGTGATCAGATGCTTTAATGATAAGGTAGAGTCTCACTGCCTTTTTCTCTGAGTTTCATGCTAACTTTGCCCAGATGAGAAATAACAACTGAAAGTCCCCAAGACTGTTATTCAGTGGAAAATTCCAACATGTGGCCATAACTAATGGCCTTTAATAGAAAGCAGCAGTTTTGGTGTCATGTTGTCCGTCATTCCACTGTTCCTTTAAGGTGGTGAAATCCTCTTGGGCCACAGGAAAAGAGGAACCAAAAAGCTATATGCTGATCACTTCTGTACATTCAGAAAAATCTCCCTCTTATTCCCTTTCTTAATCTTGCAGTGATTGTACAGAAGTCACGATCTCTTTCTTCAATTCCCATCTGTAAGATGGGGAAGAAGATGCTGACTTTCTCAGTAAAGCATTTTGAAACCTGATACTGAAACTTGTTACAGAAAATGCAGTATAGAGTCACAGGTGCTTCTCTCCACATTGGCCAGCCTGCTGCTCACAGCAGAGACTGTGCTCTGTGCACTCTGCAGTCAGTCTCTGTTTGTGAATTGGGATCTGAAGTTGGGGGAGGGAGAAGAATCAAAAGAGGAGGAACCTGATAACTATGTATTAATGCATTTTTAGAGTGATGATACATAACAGAAAAATATTTAGCGTTCTTGCAGTGCTGGTGGTATCTAGTCCTTTCTAAAAGCATTACTAAAGGAAGAAGAGTGGAAGCTTGGGTGTATGATAACATTGAAGGGTTTGGATCCAATTCAGCCTGTTCTTGGTGTCTGCAGATTTTTGTCAGGATACATTTTTGTCACGATAGATTTTTGTCACCTGATCTCTGTCTGGAGAGCTGATTAAGGAAAGCTGTGCCTGAGCAACAGAGAAATACTAGAGGATAAAGAATAAACAGTTCCCCCATCATGAAGATGCAAGGTCTTAGGGTTCCTCAAAGTAGGTTGTGGCAATAGGAGGTGGGGAGTGGAAGAGAAAGCCTGTGTTTCATTGCCCCGGATGAGAGACACAAATGTTTGTTTACGTAAGTTCAAAGTTCTCCCTGGAAATTGCAAGTCTAACAGGAGGCAACCTCTGTTTTTGGCTCCAAGGGCAGAGTGAGCTGGAAATGAGGCAGAATATAGGGGTACTGGACTTAAAAGCAGTAGGGTTTTGTGCGAGGTCATTAAAGGGACAGAATCTTAGGCAGCTGGGAGGGATTACTGCATTAGTCTAAATTTGACCCTGTGTTAAACTGGCAGAGAAGGGAATTCCCTTGTGGTGCTGTGGTTTTACTGGATATTTCTTTTTTCATTGGGTTTTCTTTTGGTTTGTTGGGTTTTTTTTGTTCGTGGTTTTTTTTTTATTTACTGTGAGCAAAAAGGCAGTCTTGCTTCAGCAGAAACTCCGGTGTTGGGGACATGCCTGCTGGCAAAGAGGAAGCTGAAGGATAAAGGGGATGTTCCAAGGGCTCTTTGGGCATGATGTCTTTTCCCAGGTACCATACAGTTGACAGCAGGAAGAAGTGTTGTGAGGTTCAGGGATGAATTCAGAGACTTCATCCCAACTACCAAGTTTCCTCTTCAAAACAACCAGATTCTAGTGTAGATCTTTGTTTGGGGTCTTTTGGAAAGTATAAGCAGTGATAGAAAAACACCACCGCCAGCCCCCAAATGTTTCCAGATATCCATGGAAAGATTTGTGAGGCTATAAATTGTGTTAGATCTGGAAGAAAGTCTGAGTCATCTCTGGCAACATGAGATTAGGATCAGGCATTGTTTCCAGATTAAATACAGTGCAGGTAGGTTTTACTAGACCAATACCTTCCATACTCACATATAGTGGTGTCCCCCAGTCTTTGGGGGAGTGATGTGTGCCAGTCTGATCATGGGTGGAGCAGATGTAGTAGGTACATGTACATGAATGTGTGCAAGATTTTTCCAGCTTCTGAAGCAGATTGTATTGGCTCATTTCCAAGGGCAGGACAGTAACTAGTTTGGCCTTTCCATTCCAAGATCACGTGAATTCACCAAGTCCAACCCACAGCCTGCAGTGGTTCACAGGTAGCAATTACCTGTGTCACTGACTCATAGCGACTCTTTTCTCACCTCTTTCCTTCCTACTGTTCCTTTCTGCTCTATACGTGCTTAATACACCCTTTTGCTCAAATAGGTTAACACAATTAAGTTAACCTGAGGTTAGCTTGAAGTCTGCTACGGAAGAGTTGTTTCTGTGTCTGAAAGCTTGTCAGCTGGTTTCCAAACTGTCTAATGAAAGAGCAGATTTGGGTTTTTTGTTATGGTGGTACAGATACATCGCACCTATAGAGCATCACAAGATTTATGAATACTAAACTATTGTGAAGTTTTTCAGATTGCACACTGAATGGGTTTTCCTCAAGCATGAAACTTGGCTTTCCTAAAAAAGATTTATTTGTGTGCTGACAACAAATGGTTCAAGTAAAGGCCCTGCTATTAGCTCTCTACCTTGTGGCGTGCAGTTTATACAGTCTTCATTATAGAATTGTATATTCTTTTACTTTATAAGAATAGCACTAATTTCATTTGGATCACTTGCTTTGCTAGTCTAGAAAGCTGACTTCAAATCCACCCAGTCAATAGGTTACTGGTTGTAGGTTATAAAAGCTGTCCCTTTCAGGTAACTGCTTACTTGTATCTCAGTGCAGTGATGACTTGGCAGTTATCCCAAAGGCTGGAAGCAGTAAAAGCCGAGCGCCAAAGCACCCATGGAAGTATAGATCTTTTGCTTTTACGCGTTTTCCATTACAAGTCCACGAGCTTTTAAAAGAGTGAGCCCCATCTTCTAGTCATTACATGTAGGGAGACTTGAGGCACAGAGAAACTGATGTGCCCAAGACTGTGTAGTCAAATTTCTGGCATTGTCCTTCATATTCAAAGGAGTGAGGGTAGAGGTGTTGCCTGCCCACCACATGTGCTGCAGTTGAGGGCATTAGAAGTAGATGACTAGGAGGAGGCAGACATGGATAAATGTCATTGCTGTTGAATGTGCTGTCCCAGCTTTATGGAATTAGAAAGGATATGAAGTCAGTACCAAACTGCCTTAAGTTTTCCAGAGAGGCAGCAGAAGCAGCAAGAATAAGACTGAACTTCCAGAACAGATCATCTTGGCTGAATAAAAGCAAGAGATTTTTAGGTGGCCTTTGGTCCTAAAAGCAGCATGGCAGAGTAAGGGAAAATAAACAGCTGTAATCATGGAGGGCAAAGTGATGGGGTTAAGCACTTGTTCTTCTCTTAGTACCTACTGCCCAAGAGCTTCAAAGACTTTTACAAATACAAACATGGTGGCATCGTCAGCCCCTTTGAAAGGTAAGGAAACTGAGGCATTGGGTAGTGGGGTGACTGTCTGGAATAAAACCTCCTGATTATTTCTTTAGCTGTTTAGCAAGGCTTCCTTTTTTCCAGATGTGCCTACAAAGAAAATGAGGGGATAGCCCAATAACATGACATGGGAGGCTTATAGTGATACACTTTCCATTCTAGACAAGAACTGGTTAATAGAATCAGGTTTTTTACATTATCCAAATCTGATGTGTTTTTTTTCTTTCAACATATTGCTGGTTGCTGTAGCAGCTGAGTAATGCAGAAGTTCTGCCTGAAAAAAAAAAGCTTCCTCCTTATATGATACTGTACATATTGTCATGGAAATTGTCCTCATTTCCCCCGAGCACACTTTAAATAACTCGAACAGCAGTGCTAATGAGCAGAAAGATATCTGCAATCCCCACCGTGCAACTTGACATACTTTATCCCACTCTGAATTCCCTTTGCTCATCATTGAGCATTTTAAAGATCTGGTATAATAATTTGCTTTCTCTTTGGTCCAGTCATTTTGCTCTTAGCACTTGGTAACAAAAGGTCAGCTTTGGCTGAAACCTTAGTGTTGCAGCCATGCCGTTTTTTACTGCCAAATATCTTAAGAAAAGCAAGTGTCTCCGGAAGGGTAAGTCTTGATATTTTTGGTGTGTTTAGTGTTGTCTGTTTTGCTTTAAATCACAGTAAAGGATTTATTTTGAATTAACAAGCAGGGGGAATGGATCTAGACATACTGCTGGTCGGTTAGCACAGGGGGTTTTATTATGCTCTGTGCATTTTTGGTTCAAGATACAGTGTATGTTATTATCTTTATGTTATTATCTTGCATTTTACGTTCAGTAAAGCTGACTAAGAGAGAGAATGTTAACCCTTTAAACATGGAGCGTATGTTTTGCACAGGGATGGAGCCCCTAATGCAGAATAAAACAGCAACAGAGTATCTGTGTATATTTGTTTCTCCAGATAAGTTTAAATAGGCAGCCATGTAATGCTTTAGTATTTTTCTTTCTGTTGTCCAAAAGGAGCATTTTTTAAAAATCTACACTGAAATAATAAAATAAATAATATCAAGTGAAGGAAAAGCATGTTTTCTCTTAGCATCTTTTATATGTAGGGCTACCTGAGTGCATGATTCCACGCAGATTTTCAGCTCGCTTGTTGTGAGGTCTGCTGTGAGAATGGCTGTGTGGGCTTTTCCAGGAAATGTGATCGTTCTGCCTCCAGGTAGATATAAAACTCTTCAGGAGAGCAGTTTGCCTCTAGTATTATAAAAATCGTCAACATAATAAACTCTTAACAGAGAAACACATTGCTTGTATTTTTCTTGTTCCATTGCATGTGTCTTTATTGTGACATTTGTTACGTAGCCAGCAGTCTGATGTGGGTCTTGCATAAAGGCAAACAGCGGTGATTTCTTGTAGCTGGGGCATGCATCAATTCCAGGGCATCTGAGGAATCTGACCTGCTTACCTGGCTAAGCATTTATATATATATATATATGCATTTATTTATTATGTGTGTGTCCCTAATTCCTTGTTTGAATATAAAAGAGAAGGTGGAATTGTATATGTCTTCATCACAGGTTTAAAATTGAAAAAAAAAAAAGGTGGTGAAGAAATGCAAATTTGCTTTCTTTAACCGACCTTTGTGTTTCCTGTTGAGTTCCTATTTTAAAATGGGATTGCACAACAAAAACTAGCAGTTGAGATGTGAGAATTGAGCTATGCTGACCTGTAGATGCTGGTATTAACTTTCTGGTATTTTGTTGAGCAAAATGTGTGCACGTGTACACAAATTTACACAATCATTCCGGAATTCTTAAATATAGAATCATGTTGGGAAAGTTTTTATTAGAAAGAAAGAGAAAAGTTCATCAAAGCTTTTGCCAAGTTCTTTTTTAGAGTTTATTGTATATGTGTACATAGATATGCCACTTTACAAGGGGGTATAGGACAGTTTTTGCTCCTTTTTTTTTTTGCTCATCTGCTGGGGGCACTCAGCTGACCAGTGCCGCTTTCCCTTATAGCGTGTGCCACAGTAGGGACGTCTCTCTAGACAGATGCTGAGGAAAGGTGCTGCCTGTCTGTGGCAGGCGTTGCAGAAGAGGACTGATGGTACAGCCAGGAAAGGTCAGGTTATTCTGGCAGGTGCACCTGAAGATAAACTTGCCCAGCCCTGATGCCTGCTACAAAAGCAGGGTGCGTGCACCTTGCTGAATGTCCGCCTGTTTGCTGTGACATGTTCCCTGCCCCTCTGTGGTAAGCAGCTATGATTTATTAGATCCACAGCAGTCCCTTTAGGCTTGGAGCCCAGCTTTAGACATCCAGCACAAGTCAGTGTGACCCTCTGAAGGTTGCAGTCTGAAGCTGGGGAGTAGTCCCTCACTACCTGGTCCTTTGCCTTGTCAGCTGATCCTTGTTGCTGCCTTGCTATGATTTGGCATTCCGACCCATCTGGGGGCAGATGCTGTGCTGGCATGGGAGAGGGCTAAACCTTCAGAAGCTTCAGGCAGGGGTAGGAGCTGTGGATGTAGGTCCTGGTTGGTGCTGCATCTGTTAGGAGCCCCCACAGGGGGCTGTGATTTGCCTAGCCCTAGAGCTCAGCCTTGCAAGAAAATTTTGTGTGTGTAGGAAGGCAGCGAGGAACCTGGAGCAGTAGCTTGGTGCCCAGCCTATGCAAACAGGAGAGGGGGCTATGAAGTGACCTTTTTTAAACCAGAATCAACATGGGCATAATTTAGGCCTTTGAGATGACTGAGGGAAGCTCAGCCAACAGCAACCAGTTGTATTCTTAGTGAGTCGCAACAAATGTGAAAATTTTCAGCTAAATGAACACCCCAAACAGCTTTTCCCTAAAAGCATCTTAGTGCACCAAAGAGGGTAGAGGGTGTTGCCTCTCTGAGCCTGCTTCTGCCAAAATCTTTGACCTGTCAAATCCATCTAGCTGTCCAGAATACCTCCTGGTCCAGCACGCCGGTGGGGTAGGGATCCTGCTTCCTTCTGATGTCCATTCTCTTCTGTGCTAACCTTTCTCCTCTTGCTTCCCAGACAGTCTGGGAAGGGAAGTGCCAAAACATGAAGGAAAAACCTATGTGACTGGGTAGGGAGCGCTGAGGTAGCTGGGCATCTCCATGAGCTGTTTAACGTTAGTCTATCCCTAATGCTGCTTTGAAGAGGCTGGACTCCTGCCAGTTTTTGAGCCACTTTCCATCCAGTTACTTGAGGCAATCCCTTCTAGCTCTGTTTCAGAAAGCACTTCATTTGCAGAGGTTTCTACTGTGATCTGAGTAAGAAGATCCTTCCCAGCAAGTAAATGTGGTCGTTAAAAGGTATTAAATGATTACAGAGTGCCCTAGGCAGAGCATCAAAAGTGCGATTGCATAAAAGCTATAGTAGCCACAGGCTCCCATGGGGCTGTTCTTGCA
>NW_009260182.1:9203945-9237619 GCF_000687185.1 Egretta garzetta | reverse complement strand
AGGATTGTGTATGATCTCTTTCCCACAGGTTCAGATGGCCTAGGGACAGGAGCTGGCCTGTGGAGAAGTTCATGGCCAGAAATGTTGATCACATGGGAAAGTAAAAGTCCCAGAGAAACAATCTTGACTCAACCTTGAGAGGGAACTTGTGCAGATTAATACAGGAAGTGGCCAGCAGAGCTGGGAACTGGGATGTGATTCTCCAAAGTCTTACAGCCTGAAACCCCAAGCAGTGCAGGGTTTTGCCTCTTGGCTCTTTTGGATAACGTTTGTACCAAGTTGTAGCTGAAGCCTGTTTCTCCCCAGGTGAGCTTTATTTTCACTGTGCTCCATTTTTTTCTTCTCACTAGTATTCCAGGCCAGGCTACAATGTGTTTTGGATTAATTCTCTATTTGTTTTTGCAGCAGCTGAGAGAGTTTCCTGATAACCCTGAAATGAAACAGTCAAGCCGAAGTACAGTGTTCTCTCTTGCTGTACATCCTTTTCTTTGCAGACTGTTGTGCCTATGGAGGCTTCCTGTAGGTCTCATTTGGTCATGTATCATTACCCTAATCTGACCCTCTGGTAAAGCCTATAGCAATGACAGAATGTGGAAAGATACAAGTGAGGGCTCCTTTGTTTCTCCTATTACCAGTTTTAAGCACCATCAAATGCCTATCAGTTACATCCCCCCCCACCACCTTAAATAAGGCATCAAAACAATGAAAAGCATTTGTCAATCTCTACAGCCTGTTGTTAAAACCCCCTGTTCTCTCATATGCCTACCTACAATAAAATTTCTGTTTTCCTTTGGCTATTCACTGAGCACTGGCTCAACACTACTCAAAACTGGGCTATAAAATGCCGTACAGTCAGAATGGTCTCTGATCTGGCAAGTTACCACTGACTTTTTCACCTGCCCCCTGATTTCTGGTGTAGGAAAAAAGGAAGTTTCAGCTCCAGCAAAGAGTTTTCCTCTTTAAGTAAAAAAAAAAAAATTAATAATGAATGTTTTATTGCCAAGTGGTCCTTACTTTGCTGCAGCTGTAGATTTACAGGACTTCAAAGCTGTATGATTAAGGCGCAGTTTTAGTTTGTAGCCAGGCAAGCCAAACAATCCGAGCTTCAAAGGAGAAGGATGCTCTTTAATGTTGTGGGCTCGCTCTTTGTGTTCAGCAAACGGAGCTGCCGGGGAAAATGCCATGTGCAGCAGACAAGTGATGTGGCTGCCAGGCCTGGGGGGGAGTCTGTTAGCTGCTGCCTGGGAAGAGCAGCCCACACCCAGCAACCTCGGGATATCTGAAGGCTGCTGATTAGGTCATTTTGCACAATATCAACCTAAGAGACTTTCAGTGTCTGCTTTTAGTATGCTCGGAGCTTCTGTCTGTGTGGACCCCCAGGGTGGCCGTGCTAAGGTCATGCCTGAGCTCCGTTGCCTTGCCTGCTCCCTTCTGTCTTCGCCTGCCTGTTTTCCTCCTCTGATATGCTCATGGTGGGGGGTGGTTTTATGTGCATTAGGGAAGTTGAGAGAGGCTGTCTCAGTGAAAGGAAGTGTTCAATCCATACAACACTGGGTCTTCAAGGGGAATAGGGGTCAGGACTGGAGATGAGGATGCTCTGCATCTATGACACTCATGTTGAAAAGGGGCCATCGTGATTTTGCTTGTATGTTGATACTTTGTCCAGTCAACCATACATCACCAGTTCAGTCTAGCAGGGTTAGTGGGGAGGGAAGAGCAGCTAGATAGACCTAGGAATTGTGGTGGTGTGTAGCTTTACTTCCAGCTCTGTAGCCCAGGCAGTGTGACCTGACCCTTTGTGTTTTATTTAACTCCTTATCCACATATCTTGTGGATGCTCCAGTAAAGAAAATAGAACAAAAGCCTCACAATGAGGCAGAAAAGGGGGCTGGATAACTGTTACCTTTTGAAACCAGTGAGGCTATTTTCTAGGACTGGTTCCTTGATTAGAAATCAGTCTTAAAAACACCTACAAATAAATTAATTCCATAGCTTTGGGATGCTGCAAGGTGCAAACATGTTACAGTGAGGTGTCTGATCAAAGCAAGGTGTTTGGGTAGAGGACAAGCCCACAGGCAGTTTGGATCCCAGCTGCACACTCTGCCTCACTGAGCAGTTGTAGACTCTGGGAAACAGCGTACTGGACTCCCTGGGCCTGGAGACATGAAAGGAGCTGGCAGGGCACCACAGGGACGCGTCTCTCATTCAGGAAATGACTTCCAAAGCCATGTGGCTCTGGTGCAAATCTCCTGCATCAGTATTAAAATCTGAGTGGAATGGGGGGGCTTTATCCAACCAGTATCTAGGCTTTTGTGGGATCCAGGCCACTCTTTTCTGCAAGCCTCTGGGATACAGCAGCCAGAGAGGCCAGCGCTGCCAAGAAGCGTAGTGCTCAAGAGGCAGAGTTGGCCAAGGCACTGCTGTGCCATGCATATGCTGCTGAGAGCAGTGACTTTGGCCCGCTAGTTAAAGCTCTCCAAATAGAGGGCATGCCAGGCAACCACTGGGGCTGCTGAGTGAAGGAACAGCTTTTTGAGACACGATACGCTCCTAATTTCCCATTTCAAGAGCACTGCTTTGGTGAGAAAGTGGCCTGCTTTCCATCCTGTGCTGGGAGAGCAATCTTCATGCTGTTCAGCTTGTTCTCTCTCATTCTTTGCTTTCTGCTTTCTAGGGCTGGCGCTGCCTTTGTGTTGCACACGACTGACCTTCCAAACAGTCTCCCTTGCTTTATGAGAGTCAATGTTTGATTAATCCAGGGTGCCTGGATGTGGTAGTTCTGCTTTTCATTCTTGGCTCTGCTAGTTGCTAGCCAATATCATACTGGAAATCATTTAGTATCCCTGTATCTCAGTTCTCCACTGGTATGTAGGAATTTCTCACTGTGGAATTTGAAGACTTTTTAAAAAAAAAAAAACACAGAGAAGGCATTTCCCCACTGATGCAGAGTATAACCTTGGAAAGTAATTTTAACCTCTCTATGCCTGTTCCCCTGAAACACTAATGTTTAGTTCTATGTGACAAGCATATTTCAGCAATGGAACATCTTTTTTTCATTTCTTTTAATTTATTTGTTAATAGCTAAAGCATACACTGAAATCAGTTCCACTTGCATATACTTGTCATAAGATTGTTTTGCAGTTACTGCTGTGTGACTATTCCTTATCTGAAAAAGGCAGTCTGAGCTGTTTTGGATATTTTTAATTGGACAGAGAAGTAACAGAACTGGACTGGATGAAGATGATCTTAGGATAAGGTGTGTGGTATGAAGAGCACTTTTCGCTGTCTGCCTCCTCCTGAGAATCAGCCTCCACCTCATATTTAGACTCTAACATGGACAGGACTAGAATATCTGTAAATAGGAGCATTTAAGGCTTACAGATGTTTGACCATGTATTTACATACATGCTCACTCCTTATGATAATTTTTATGTAATGCTTTCGTGCCTAGATACCCAGATCACCTAACTTAAATTAAACAAGGCAAGAGAATTAATAAACCTCCTCTCTGGAAGGCTGGAGGAGCTGTGTCTGTCTGGCAAGTGCTTGCAGATTGGCTTCAGAGACCTCAGATGAGCTCTCTCTTAAAGAGACGTAACTGGCAGAGATCAGACAAGGCAAGTTTACTGCTGTCTTGGGTTCTTGCTTTCACACTGTAGACTGTTTAAATAAAAATAATGGTAGAAGGTAACCTGTTTCTTTAATGCTAGGGCAGTAAAACTGGCTGCAGTCACAAACCATGCAAGCCTATAGCTCTGTTATTTTTTCCATCATTTTAGATTTGTATGATCTTTTAGAGACTCCCAAACTCACCTAATTGCTCTCAATAACGAAACGGGGAAGGGAGAAGGAGGCACTTGCCATGCTCCCCCAATTCCCTCTGTTACCTGACTGGGGCTCAGAGAAATCATAAAGCCATCAGTGATTCCACACCACCCACCCAACCTTGCAGACCATTAGCACAAATGGTTCTTCCATTTCCAAACCTTGTCCTCCCCAGCTCCCTGTGTACACAGCTTCACTGCAGATGCATAATTCATTTTCTGGAAAGCCACTGTTTTAATGTAATATTAAACAGGCAACAGCTCAGCAGGTGTCCCCAAGGTAAGGAAGGCAGTGTGCTGCTGGCAGCAGCTGCGGGCTTCAGGCTTATCAAGAAACAGAAGCTGGAAGGCTTTTTAATATAGCGTGTCATTGGCTGAGCAGATCCTGGTTTCTGGCTGTTATCTTGCCTTTGATGGCAAAGACAAAAATTCTTATAACACATGCTGCCTGCGATGGCTGCATACAGTTCTGCACTCTCAAGCAAGGCACAGGGTGAGGAGAAGGGAGGAGGCTCACACGGCAGACGTGTGTCCTATTTCCTACTTGCATTTTTCTTAGTGGTCCGACTGGGCTAAATGTATCTGTGGAGCCGGCCCACTGATGTCGGCATTGTCAGAATGGGCTTTCTGCTTCTATAAGCATAAAAATACCCAAATATATTGCCTATAGAGAGCATTCCAAGCAATGAGGCTGATATTCCACTTGTCTCACCCAAGTGCTAGTTCTCAGTGGTCTAAATCTGTATAACTGGATCTAATTTGTATAGTTAATGTCACTCTGGCAAAAGCAGCTAAACTGTCAACCATGGCATTTCTGTTTGAGTAGTATATCACAACATGCATTGAGCAAGGCTTTTTTGTTCCTTGGGATAAGAACTTCCTTTTCTGTATTTGAACATCCTAAAATATGTTGATGGCTAGATTTCCCCAGAATATGTGGGTCCTAAACTGGCATGCATAAACTGCATGTGGTAAACCTGCTCTGTCCCTTTACCTGGTACTTGATTTAAGCTTAGGGAAAGTGGAGATTTTTCACAAGGTAACTTTTCTTGCTCTAGAGGTAACTGGAGTGTAGCTGCAGAGTTTGGCTAGTCAGTGTGAACATCCATGCTGCAAATACGCTCTCGCACCAGGAGAAAGTTGCAGTATCACACTCGGTTGCTGCACATAACTGTGTGAAACTTCACGATTTTTGGGGCACATTCCTGTGAGTTGTAATGTCTCCTGAGGATTTGCCTCCTCTCTATGCTCCTTTGTGGAAATTCTTTTAGTTTTCGTTGTTAGTAAAGAGACCGTCTTGCTAGGACTGTGATCTAGCTTTGGTCAGAGGCCTTTGCTTGAAGCATGACAAAGACCTGTAAGCTATCAAAGAGCATAAGATGGTTTGAAGGACCTTCTGGCAGCATAGCATAGACCTTAGAAAGTAACAGTGTGCCTCTGTAGTATATCAGTGTGCTATAGTGGCAGTGCATGCTGCAGATGGGAATTCCACTGGGAAATCCATCGAGACTCAGAGCAGAGCGTTCTGTTCAACACTCCCTTGAATTTCAGTGGGAACAAGTCCACCAACTGAGGATGTCTCTCAGGATGAGCTGTCATTTACCTAACAGGCTCTTTACATTTCTTATTTAAATCAGATCTAAATCAGCATGGTTTTGAAAAGTGAGGTTCCATCTGGTAATGATTAACCACTTCAAAGGAACTTTTATGGACTTTTTGATAATGCTATTAATTGTGAGGAATCTGTCCATTACCAATGGTGGAGAGAATTAGGACTGATTTTTCTAAGCATTGTTCTGCAGGTGGTTCATGGACAATTGTCCTAAAGCACAAAGAATTGAGGCCTCTGCTTTTTGCACCAGCACAACCTTGAGTCGGTTAGCCATGCACGGTTGTGCTCTGAGCGGCTGCAGTGCTTGAGCCCAAACGGCAAACATGAACTTTCCTTTTTGCCAAAGAGCACTGTTGCCACAGTGAAGAGTTCTGCGTTACATAGTCACGTTTAGAAGATTCATTTATTACCCAATGTATAGCCAGATACAGGAGGAGACTATTATAAAACTGTTATTCTGTGCAAACAGAATAACAGTCTAACAAGACTATGGACTTGGATCAAAATATCCCTGAGCTCTTAAGCTTGGATTTAGATCAGTAGTGCTTCTATCTACATTGTCTCATCATTAATATTGGCAAGGGTTTTCTCCAAATTTGCCAACGTTTTGCCAAAGGCCTGCAGTATATATTCTATTGTATTTCAATCCCTTTTCTGCATTAATGTGACAAATAGCTTCATTTTTGTAAAAACAAAGTCTGCAACTGTTGAGTCCTTAATGATAGCCCATTTATTTGCTGCTGCCAGAACTGTGCTTTTAAAGCTTCAGTCACTTCACTGAAGAAAATAATAATACTTGTAATTGGTTGGCTTGAATTTCTGCAGAACTCTGTATTCAGTTTATAGAGAATCAGAGTCTTTACAGGCTCAGCTAAAAGCTCTGGTGTCTACAGCCTAAGCTGTAGTGACCGATGGCTTCACCTCAGTTCTCCTTAGTTCAAAGTCCAGAGCACTGGCGAAGATGGGAGCCATGTAGTCCTTTAAAAATACAGCAAGGATGTCTTTGGTTTCATGGTGGACTAGCTGCAGGGGAAAGAGAAAAAAAAATAGGATTATGAGGGGCGAGGAGGAGGATGAGAAGATAGCTGTAGGGAGGCTTATTTAAAAGGCATGAGAACCACTTCATTCCTGTTGGAAAATGTGAGCACAACAGTCCCAGAAGAATGCAGAAGTTGGATATTATCTCTCCAGGATGAAACTGTCAAAGAAAAATAGATCAGACATTGTCATTCTGATGTTGTGGTAAGTCATGTCTCATCAGGATTTAAAATTTCCCTCAACCCTTCTCTTCAGTGTTAAAGATTTGAAGAAATTTATGAGAATTAGAAAATTGCTTGTGGTTGCATGGTAATGCATAAAAATTATCCAGTCATTTTCATTCAGATATTTCAAAGCATGAAGTATCATCATCTTTGGTCAGGAAAGAATTTCCTCCCTTATAATAGCGTGTAAACATAACCACAGTTGGAATATATAATTTGATACATTCCTCAGAAGTGTTGAGCACTTGCTGCTTTGGAGAACCACATGGAACTGTGTGGCTTGCTTTGCATAGACGTGTCACTATTTTCCAAGTCTTTTGTACATACTTTTTTGTACCCTCAGACACAGATAGGCAGATAATTGCCTTATTTTAGATGTGTCTCCCACAATGTGCCTTACAGGGGCAGGCACAAAGCTTCTGCCAGTGGGCTGACCTGAATCACCTCCCTGTGAACGTGTGCCTTCTGCTGGCCTGAGAAAAATTAATTTCCTTTCCATCCAGGCAAGGGGACAGTGGAATGACTAGCAGCTCTGCATAGCCCAGGCAGTTCCACACTTCTTCACTATTAAGGACTAGGCTTCTTGTAACTTTTTAATTTGAAATACATTGAGGAAAGACTGCAAGGGTTAGTTTTCTGGAGCAGGAGGAAGGAGGGTAAGGGAAAGCAGCCTGCTGTTGGTAGAAGCAGCAGTCTGTGGAACATGCAACCTTTTCTTTCTCCCCCCGTCATACCCACTTGCTATCAGCACCACAGATTTTGTTGCAGGATTAGGATCTCCTTTTGTGAGGGGAAGAAATGCCTTTTTTCTTTTTTTTTTTTCTTTTTCCTCCTCTTTTTTCTTTTTTTTTTTTTTTTCCCTTCTCTCTCAAGGCGTTTCATGAAGGCCACAGCTCCCTAAGACCTGGTGACATGTCAGATGGATTTTGAAGAAGGGGTTTGTGAGCTCTCGAGCTCAAGTTTGTGCAAATGGAAGAAGGAAGAAGCTGAACCACAGCTATGCCTGGGCTCCCAACACCTTCAGATTCTTTTCCAGTAGGAACTTTCTTTTTCCAGTGAGAAGCTGGTGCCAAGGTTGCAGATACCTGTTGCCTGGCAGGAAAAACAGTGTTAGTGTCAGCAGAAGCAACACTCTACCCTAAATTTGTCTGTGTTGTCAGCAGATATTGCTGTATGAGGCAGTGACCGTGCCATTGCACACTGTGAGCTCCACCTAAGAAGCTGCTGCTCTCTCTGTTATGAACTAGGTTTTGAAGTGAACGTGTTCGGTCTGCACAGTAATCCCCTATTGGGAAGCGTTATTTGAGTCAAGCCACAAAGGTTTAATTGAGCAAACTGTCACTTATTTGACAGTCTAACCCCTGAGGCATCATTGGACATAATTAGAATATCAGTACTCTAGAATTCACACTTGGGATGAAGCGCACAAGTCGCAGCAGAGGCGAAGTGGTGTCATGCAGTTTCTAGCAACTGCTACTAGTAGTTGCTTCTCACGTTAATTATTGTTGATTGATTCCTCTTTGGTATGGTTCTGTTGGCTTCCTAAACTAGCTGTGACCTTGTTGGAGACATTTCATCTCTTGCTACAAGCTAGTAGAAGCTGATACAAACCCTAAAGCAATAACAATACAGCTTGCTATAGGGATACTCTGCACAGCTGGCAGCACGTTTCACAGGCTCCCAAAACTCTCTAGCGAGGGAGGCAGCATGATCATGGTTACCGGCTGTTCCTTTTATGCAGCAAAGTAATTGTGGGAGCTGGAGGGAATGGTGCTTGAGCTGTGTTGGTGCAAGGGAGATGTTAAAGCCTTGAAAAAAACTATGTACTTAGCAGTTGCATGTTATGCCTGAGCTCATCTTGTCCCTAAATATTGGGCTGCTGCAGTAGAGATGGCCTTCCCACAGCTGTGAATTATTCACCTTAGCCAAATTTAAGTTGCCACAGTGAGCAGCACATCCCAGGCAGCATAGTAGTCTTCTCTCTGAAGTTTCAAAATATTGAAAACAAGGAGGTGTGAGACCGTTGGAGTAAAATTACAATAAATATGTTTTTAATGCCAGAAGTGTAACTTAAAAATGACTTGAACAGTTTTTTACTGAAACTTCTCACAGCTTAGCCTAAGGCAGATGAAGCACATAAAGAAATCAGCTTAAATAGACTTAAACATTACAAAGCACTGTGCGAATGTAAGCAGGTCTTATAAGCAGGGGTTCAAGGTGTCATTTGTGCACAGTGCTGTTTGCTTGTCCTTTAAGTGTGCTTCAGATTCTTTCTCCCTTCTTATCTTGCATCTTTTTTCTGTTTGCCGTGGTTCGTGGAGTGTGACACCAGTTACCAGCATGTGGCCTACCTGGAATATGGGCTTGTTTATTTTCAAAGTTTTGGTTTATTTGAAGTGACCACTGGTAGCATTAACCAGTTTAATTAATAGACAAGTCTAGAGTAATACAGGTCACACACATATCAAGAAAGGCATCTCCAGGCAGGAGTTAAAAAACCACACAGTTAGCTTGACCTGATACAATTTTTATGTCTAAAAGATTAAGCCAAATATTCATTTCTTGGATGTAGTTCTAGTAATCCTTCACTTGATCCTCACAACTGAAATACAGCACTAACCTTAGGTTTTTAAGGGCTTTCTGTAGTCCATGTACCAGTACAGAGAAGCTGTACTGCCTTGGTTCATGTTAAGTCTTGTCAGAAATTTTGCATAAGAAACCACAGTTCTGAGGTCTAATCTCTTTGTTGGTGCTTTTTTTAAGGCAGTCTAATGGTGTCTAAAACCACAAAAGGCATGGGAGGAGAGAGAACAGATCACAGGGCCTTTGGATTAGTTTATAGATGGCAGCGGCTTTAGAGTGTTTGCCTGCCTTTGCTTTATTTTCTGGGGTAAGATCTAAGATCTGGGATCTAAAAATCATTTTGGGACTCATGAAAATCCTCTGCAAGGACTTCTAGGTGAAAATTTGGTGATCTTCTACTTGTAACTATCATTAAACCTGGTGGATTGAAAAGCATTTAAGGAAATCAGGCATTTATATTTGACTGAAAAGTCAATGAGATTTGAGTACATGCTTGTAAATCCTGTCCTAAGAAAATTTGAACCATGTCAAATTATAACTTACTCTGTACACTATTTAAGATTTCACTTTCCTCATTGATGCAACCAAATAAAAGCTGAATGTTAGAATCCCCTCAAACTCATTCCAAACTGTGGAAATAAAACACTCTTCACCTACAAAGGTGCACATTTCTTTAGGAAAAATTGCCGTTATGTTGTCCACTGGAACAGAGACACAATAAATTTATTTTGATTCAAAGCTTGTTTCTTTTATTTGTACTCCGTATGATACTAAAGCCCCATACCTCATTTTTCTTCATTCCATAGATTTTTAAAGTGTGATCATGCATTTATTCTTAGCTTCCAGATTAACTTCCAACTTGGATATCCTACAGATAGGTAGATGGATGGGTGGGTATAGATATATACATAGATGGATACAAATGCAAAAACCATGGCAAGCACACATCACTGCTTACTGTACTGCTCAATTCTTCACAGATCATACCCTTGTAGATCCTGTCAGTTTTCCTTATTTGTTACTCGTTGACTATTGCAGATTTTTTACTGCTTTTGCTGTTCTCAAGTAACCTAAACGGAGCATTTCAAGATCAGTTTTGTATTCACAGCAAGTTTTCCCTTCTGTTAAAGGATCTCACAGAAAAGCAGTAGAGTTGTTATTGGCTGTAGTGAAGTTTAAACTGCATGCTGATGGCACGTTAACCCAAGATTCAAGTGTGATGGACGTGATCCATCTCTTGCATTCAGGCTCTTGGAAAACTTTGGTTGGGGGGGGAAGTGCTCAGGATAGAGGTTCAGCATTAGCCAGAATCAAAGGCAATGACTGAAGAAATGGAATTAGGTTTCAAGTGGCTATTCCAAGCACCTTAATGACCTTTTGCTTACTCACTAATAATTATTTCTTTTGGTTTTTTTCATAATCCAAAGATCAAGACTGGGTTTTGGGGAGTTTTCTGCTTTGCTGTGCAAAGAAAGATTCCCCCTAATAGAGCTGCCCTTAACCTTGACAGAATTCATCTACCTCATTTTTCGCCTTCTTTCATTATCAGGGAGATCTTAGAGTCCTGAATCTGATACTCACCTTTAAGACGATCATAAAGAGTGGGTCAGGGAAGATGAATCACTGCAATGGTTCTTTTTAACTGTGGGTACTAGTTTTTTGTCTGGTTGTCAAGATCGTTGTTGCTGCTTGTCTGCAATCAAAGGCTTCATGTCACTGTTTGCTTTAGTACTGAGGGCAAACATGTCAGCTGGGCCTTGTGTTACCCACCAGCCACCCCTTTCATAATTCAGCCTTGAACTGCCATTTGCCTCCCCACGCGCTGCAGCAGCATGCACATGGCCAACTAAATTTCACTCTTACTGAAAATACCACTCTACTCTCCACACCAAAGCAATACAAACATGTAAATATATACACATACACAAGCATTTGTAATTGTGTCAATTTTTAGTAGACTTGATATAATGACAGTACACAAGCACATCAGTAAGCAGAATGATGTAAGAAATGGGCAAAAGGCAAACCAGATGGGGGGTGCAAAGAAGGGAAATGGTCTGAACAAAAAAAGAAGCTGCCAACTTCAGCAGAACCTGCCAGCAGCTTTACTTGAGAATAGAAAAGTTCCTTGTTTTATATGCAATGGGGTAGGAACGTCTCCTACTAGGAAGTCCAGTCCTGTTCCCTCTGAACTTCTGTTTCTGTACAGACAAAGGGGATCTAAGACTTGGGTTTGCAAATGTTGATCTTAAGAAGCTTAAGCTTGTGTGAATGAGGGTCAAGGCAAACAAAGAAATTCTAATGTTTCCTCACTGGAAACAGCTGTATAAAGGGAGAGATGCTACTGAACATCTGCTATAGGCTCTTTGAACAGGAGCGCAGGACAGGTAAATGTAGCATAACAGCAGCCTTATGCTTTGCACTTTCTAGTGAACACATACCAGACTAAGGATGGTCAAAAAAGGAAGACTTTTCAGTAAATAGAGCTTTGAAGTCTGGATTGTGAATCCTGCTGCTGTTGCAGCACTCCATCTGACCTTCAGCAAGTCACTTAGTCCCAGTCTTTCAGTATTTAATCTTCCCTGTTGTGGGGCATGGGGGAGAGCTGAAAGGAGGACTGTTATTAAGGATTAGGAGGTGGCATGTTACTCTGAGGTGAATGCTATACAGCTGACATCAGCAGCAGATGGCTCCGAGGCTGTATGAAACGCAGTTGCACAAACCACATGAGCAGACAGCATACGAGAGCAATTCTGCCAGCTTTAACTAGTCTGGGCCTGGAAGAGAGAGCATTCATGCAATGCAGTGAGGGGCCTGGAGCAATGCGGTTTCCTTGAGGCAAAGATACCTACCAGTGTATATAAAGCAACTTGACAAAGGTATCTTGAGGCAGGGGTAGCAAGGCATTGAAGTCAGCTGGGACCTGAAGCCCTTTTGATGGTGAGCAGTAACAAAACAAGTTCCTTAATCTTCCTAGGCTGTTATGTTTACTGAATGTACTTGTACGGTTGCTGTCATCTTTCCCAGACTTGACGTTTGTTCAGTTTCTATACACCTGGAAGGGAGGCAAGTAGCACTGCCAATTTGTTTTATGGATAGGGATGGAATACAGTGAACCTTGGCCGATGTGCACTGGAAATCTGCAGCAGAGCAGGCAACTGAATGCAGGATCACCTGGTTGCAGGTTAATGCTGAAGCAAATGGACTATTTATCCCCAAAGTTAAGTCCCCTGCTTCTGCCACATCTATTGAGGTGCTCACACTCTAGACAGTTTTATTTTTCCTCTGGTCTGGAGATGAAAGTAGCTTTGAGCAGAAGGACTTGGAATATCTGCCCGTGGCAATCCTGAGCTACACAGAGTTGTTCTCTGAGGGTTTGTCTTGTTTGTACGAGAGCTTGATTTAAGATGAGTGAGAAGTTCTGTTCAAGGAAACGAAAAGCCCTTGTCTGTGTTTAAAACTGTTAGCAGAGTGTTCCTCCCTATCATGGTGCTGAGTAGCCAGAGCCCTGTTTTATTCACTCAGGAGAAGCAGTGCTTGTGTGCTTCAGCACTTTGAGGTTAGAGCCTAATGGCAACCATAGCAAGGGCTGGAGCTCCGTTAGGGGCAGCAAGAAGGTTTAGAATGCAGTGTCTGAATGTGAACTTCATGTTGCTGTGAGAGGTGAAACTAAAATTCCATATCTAAGTGTTTCTAGGCAGGAAGGTTTAAAATTGTTTTCCTAAAACAATTCCTAAAGACTAGGGTATTTGAATTGATGCAGTGTTTGTATTGCAATCTCACATCCGAAACCTGTAACAAGATCCTGGTTTGGGTCTGAGCCCAGGAAAGAAAGTATCTGTGTTTTTCAGGTAAAATTCTGGACTTCTGAAGAAGGTGTATGTGGCATTGTTTCTTTGGGATTTTTTAAAGAAGATCTAAGTGTTTGAATTTAGCGGTTTCTCATTCTTGTGACAACTAAAGTAGACTCAAAACCTGTTGAATGTTACAACAATGGAGGAGACATGTCTGAACTCTGCCCTTTAGGGAACTCTAGTTCTGCCTGTTACCTCAAGGATGTAGTGAAAGGAGCCAGCCATGTGTGGAAAGGAACATGATTAAAATGTTATTTAAAATAAAAAATAGTTCATAGGTGAGTTTGCATGCTCTGCCACTGCATATTCATGTCATGCTAACATATGAGGCTTTCTCTAAGAAGCAATTCTGAAGCGCATTCTTGTTTCCAAGCTAGCTTCCGTGCATGGAGTTGTCATTATTTGCTTGTACTTAATGTGACTGATCACTACTGACTCTCCCACAGGCAGCTTGTAGGGTCATGACTTTGCTCCTATTTAAAGCTGCAGTGGGGAAAACCAACCACAGAGGAGCTGTATGTAGTTTTTGGCAGAGTCTCAGGTCTAGCATGTACAGGAATCTTTTTTTCCCCATGCTGTTTTTACTTTTTACAGACTCAAATAGAAGTATACATTTTTTTTTCCCTAAATGTTTGTGTGAAAAAGGCCCATGAAGGTTTAGAAGGCAGCTGGCTGGTCCAAAGTGACATCTTAGGGGAAGGGAAGTTGTATGGTCCCTGTGGTACAGCGATTCAGTGGGAAGATGCTGAGACGCCGCTTCTGCAGAAGTTCGATAAGAATCGTCATCCTTCTCTGCTTATTATGCTACACATGGCAACATTTGTATGGGATAGTCTGGCTGTTCTCACTAAATTTGCGGTCTGTAATTAATTCTAAGCTAAGATTCTGGTTTTTTTCTTGTTCTTCATGGCTTGGATGGGCAAGATCTCATCTGGGTCCCTTTAAATTTAAGAACAGGATTTGTATTTTACTTTGACCAAGCTCAGTTATTTGCTGGAGGAGTGACCCATATATTACATGTTCTTTTGAGACTGTTTCAGTCCTTTGAAGAGCTTGCTTGAGCTCAGGCCATCTATCTGCTAGATGCCAGAACCAGAACCACTGTTTCTGATGTGTGCTGAGGGCTGTGAAAAGCCTCTTTTTTGCTATCTTACCTCCTGTAAGATTTTTTTGTTGTGAAAGAGCATGGCAATAAGTCTGCCAAGTAAGGTACGAGAATTAGACCCCGTGACCTCTGCTTTCACCATTATACTGAGTATATTGATAAAAGAATTAGGCTGTGACAGAAGTCTCATAGACTGTGATTTCCCGCTCTGACAGTTCTGTATGTAGAGGATGACGTATGTCCTCCTTGCAGTGGAATATGGTGGAGCGCTGATGTATTCAGATGCCTGTATCTTAGCCTTGAGCTAGAGAGCTGTTTGATTTCATATATCTTAAGGAACATGAATCGTTCAGTAAATTCAAAATGGGAGACTGTCCAAGAGGATGCTATGAGGAAAAACGCAGAATTTTTATACATGTGGGGAAAAAGCATAATGGGTTTTGTTCCTTAAACTGCATGCCTAGTCCCAGGTGGCCATTTTCTCTCTTCTTTACTGAAAGATTGCCTCAGTTTCCCAGTTCAATGAATTGCTTCTCGGAGAGCCATAAAATCCTTCCCAACACATCTCGTTTTACATCTTTTGCTTTGCAAATCAGCATATGATCCATGAGCTTGTCTAGACCCAGAAACAATAGCAAGAAAAAGTATTTCCCTGGCTTGCAGGCAGCTCCCAGCTTGCTCCTTCCCCAGATTAGCGAGGATTTAGGAGGCACACGTTCTGTGTACATCAAATCAGTTCTGCAGAAACCACTGCATACCATCATCCTGCTCTTATCTCTGAATTCCATGGACGGGCAATCTCAGCTGCTCGGCGCAGGCTGGCAGCTTCAGCTTGCCAGTAGGTACTGAAAGCCATGTAAGCGTGGAAATGACAGTGACACAGTGGCGAAGATATTATCTCTGTAGCAAAGCCAAAGGCAGTTTCCATGGTGATGGAGAAGCTCCAGGCTGCTAGTGATGCAGCTGTTCTGTTGGACAGGATCAGTAGCCTTTTTATACAGAGGCTGCTCCAATAAAGCTTTTATGTGTTTATGTGGCCCTCATTAGCTTGTAGTCTAGCTCTGGAACATAAAATGAGGGGTGAGGGGAAGATTTAAACTGACTGAAGTGGGTGCTAACCTAAAAAGAAAATGGGAAAAGAAGGGTAAAAATGCTGTAAGTCTTGGAGTATCCACAAGTGACGGATGTAAATGATGGCTTGAGTGCATTTGATGTTCTGTGTGTTTGATATTCTGGTCAGTACTTTTCTGAGATATTTTATGCTAACATTAATAGCTCCCAAAGTTCTTATTTCAAGTGGGCGAGTCAGATTCACATCCCCAAGTCTTAACTCCTCTTCAGAATGTTCCTTCTGAATTGGATCCAAAATCCAAATGGGTCCCTCTTTCTATATTGAGACTAGAAATTCCCAGGGGCTTGGGGAAAGTGGATGGGCTCGTGACTTTGGCATCTCAAGTGCTAAACTGCCTTACAATTCACTTGGTCCCCCTTTTGGGTAACAATGTCTCAATACCTCAGCACAGGTAAGTGGAGTTAATTTTGTACTCTTCCTGGAGGGTCTTACAGCCTGTGCTTTCGCTTTGCTTATTGCTGGGACAGCAGGTACAACATCTCCAGGTTCCTACACTGGAAATGCACATTTTGCTCTTCTGCTTTTGATCTTCTACCAACCTGTGCTTTGTGGGTGCTGCAGCACGTGAGTAGGAATTATATGTAAAACTGCTCAATTAAAATAACCATTTGACCATTTTGACCCAAACTTTTGGTAGTTTTAAATGTTGGTTGCTCTGTTCCAAACTAGATGTTACAAGTGATTTGTATTCTGTCTTTCAGGTGGTGCAGGGGACCGGGAAAAGATGCCTGTCAATCATGAGGCTTTCCTGCTCATGGCTAATTCCCAGAATGAAATGGAAGATTGGGTGAAAGCCATCCGACGGGTTATATGGGCTCCATTTGGTGGAGGTATTGCAAATAGCTCACATGCACATAAATTAAAACATTTGCCTCAAGGTAAAACATATTCTTGTGATACTAGGATACGTGTAACACTGTAAAATCACTGAGATGCCTAGATAAGCTCTTGATTGTCTGAAGTGTTTTGGAGCAAGGGTATTGGGTTGATTTTTTTGTTTTTTTTTTTTTTTTTTTTTTTTGCCAGGGGATGGAGAGGAATGGGAGGGGAGGGCACATCCAGACTATAACTGACTCTCAGTCAGAAATGGGTGGTGATAATAAACATATCACTATTGTCAGTATTCTGGTTTTTTACAGCTAGTTATGAACTATTCTGTGGAGCTTTCTTATCCTTATGGACATAAAGGAGTGTGTCCAGTTATCTCAGTATTCTACCACAAGGACAGATACCCATCTTTAACCTCCGTACAGCCAGAGGCAGCAAAACTTTTCATCTAGCTAATGTAGGGCCCAGTTGAGAAGACAAAGCTTCCGCTGGCTTTAATGAGGGGAAGAACAACAGGGTCAGGCTGAGTGAACACCTGTAGGATAATACAGCTGTTGACAATTCCTGTAGTTAAAATGAACAAAAAAATCTAGCCTCTCCATGTTGGTATTACAATCTTCAAGTTCTTAAGTCAGTAGATAAGATAGGAGGTGTTTTTGTGGTTTAGCATAGAACAAGGGTTCACAGATGTTTTCTACTGGGTTCACTGCTGGTGACAGCAGCTACTGGCTTCATATTGCATGCTCTACCCTTTGAAGTGACTTGTGTGCTACTGATGGAGTTCATGCAACTAGTGGTATCGTACGCAGATAGTGATATTGAACTCTTTTGAGAGGTACAGATAAAAAAGTGCCAGATAAGGGTTAGGTAATACACTTACTTTTGCTGAAATGAAGTTACTAGTTTTCCTGGATCTGAGAGGGGGAAGTGACCTTGATGCAATTGAGGGAGGCTCAAATACCACAAGGTCACTAAGAAGACCCAGTGTTTGCCAGTAACTTTTATCTTGGTTTGGTGGTTTGTGTGGTTTGTTTTTTTTTCTTTTAAGTGACTTTTACAGTTTTGAGTCTCTGTGTAGCAGCATTTGGTTTGTATGGAGGAGATACAATCTCTGCTCATGATGTAATTTTTTCCTAGGTCCTTCTTTCACTTAGGAGAAAGGGTGTATGTACAAAAGGCAGCTTGTACCTGATTCTGAGAGGTTGCACGCGATGCTCTTGTGCTGTGGGCAGAACAAGCCCTTTTCGCTAGTAGAAACTGATCTACAATGATTTCTCCTCAAACATGAGTATATGCTTGTTTTGCTTTGCTTCTGGAGTCCAGTCTACAGTGAAGGGTCTTTTAGACTCTGAGCTCAGCACAGGTCCTTGCAGCTCCTCCATCAGAAGTCTCAGAAACTCAGAAATGGTATTTCTGTGGCCATTTGTAGTGGACCTTATAGTGTATATTTTACAGCTTTGCTATGTGCATCAGATAAATAGTGTGTGGAAAATGGAGACGTTCACGGATGACAAATGGCACACGCTCTAGCAACAGCCTCCTCCTTTAGGGCATGATGCTGTCAGCTCTGCTGGTACCAGTGCAAATTTGGCATCTTTTTTGTTAGTGTTCGTGTTTTGTCAGTCTCTTGGAATAGTTCCAGAGCAAGCATTTTTTTTAAGTATTAAAATAATAAATAATTAACCCCCCTAAGATTTTAGAAACAAAAACTTGAGGATGACATAAAGTAGGGATGGATTTCTTTTTGTTTTTTTCTTTATGGGGGCAGTATTGTCCTAACTCATCTGTTCTTTTTCTGTACCTCTAATCTTCTCTGCAAAGCTATTGGATAACATTTTGTTTTTCTTTTAAATGAGGCAAATACTCTTAGTCTTACATTTTATTTCAGGAACTGAGGCTTTATGAGATATCAGAAACCATAGAATGAACTCGTGAGAATGTGGGAGCAGGGCAGCGCAGAGGGGAATACAGCAGCAGAGAGGGGGAATATAGCAGCTGCTGTTCATTGCTATTTTCACATACTGCAGGTTTGATCTGGTTCTGTCAGTGTAAAGGCTGCTCCAGCTGTTAGGGAGAGCCGGCTTAAGTCCTGTAGAAGAGAAGCACTGCTGTTTGCAGAGTTGGAAATAACTGCAATTGTGTATCGATGGTTTTCATTTGTCTGTAGATGAAAACTACCCAAGAACATGGGTACATCCTGGGCAGTCAGCCTGGCCGGAGCTCTCTGCCCTAATACTCAAATGCACCAATGTGAAGCTAGCTTGGCTGCATCTGCTTTGTAGTCCAAGCTGCATGAACAGATTCATATGCTATGGTTTCATCGCTTCTCTGAGCTGACTGAAGTGCTAGCTGCTGTCAGGAGTGGTCTTTTCCCACCTTGCAACCATGTGTTTCCACCATATTTCATTTTGCTCATAGTAGTGGTTATGCAGTTGGAAATGCCCTGGTTGGAAAAAAAAAAAAGGGGGAGGATTAGTTTGTAGGTGGATTGGCTCCCTGGCCATGCTAACCATGCAACTGCAGGATTAGTAGCTCCAACACAATGAGGACAGTGGGGAGAGATGATGGAGAGGAAGAAGACATGCTCATTCATTCTGACTGCAACCCACATACCAGTTGGCTTAAAGAGAACATCCTCAGTCTCTTTGCACTTCACAAAGTATTTTTAGGTATGTCAATACCTAGGAAATAGTTAAGAAGTTCAAACCCTTGTTTCCAAATGGTTTTATCCATTTTGGGGAAATTATCAAACCTACTCCTCCATCAAAATCAGAGCAGGGCAATTTCTCTGAGTGAAATCCCAGCTTAGCTCAAATGTGGGAGAACAGTAAATGTAGCTTTCTGTGTTTTAATTGAATAATTTGAACTCTACTTTGTAACCACCACTAATTTGAGAGCCAAGTCTTATCTATCGACACTTTTTAATATATGAAGCTAAAGGGATGGGGCGGGGATTAAAAAGCAGGCTTCATTATTAATATGTAAATATCCAGCCCTGGAGAAGGTTGATATGGTGTAAAAATGAATTATGCTAAGATAAAAGGGGAGGCTTAGCCACACTTTAATTTTTGCTGATGTATTGAAGAACATAAATCAAAAAGGTTGAGGGTATCTTCTTACGTGTTGATGTGGGCATATGAACTGTGTTTAAAGGTGAACAGCAAAGTCGTCTTAAAATAAAACAGAAAACTCCCCAAAGCTGCTGTGGATTCCCAAATTATTAATAGGAGACACATTCAGGCTTAAAAGCCATATGGAATGTGTGCTTTGAAATACACTTCAAATGTGGCCTTAAAATAAAATCCTAGAGTTCCTAAGTCTTTTGAAGAAGAGCTCTCTTGTTTATGGGGAAAATAATTTCTAATGAGTTTCCCTGAGTTTCAGGCTCCTGAATTCTTGGGTCTAGTCCATCTCATCCGGAGCAGAAGGTTTTGTAAACTGAGATTCGAGAGTACTCCGTATGTTTTGATTATGTCTTTAAGAATGGAGTTTGTCACAGTGGCTTGATAAAAGTGAGTTTTGGAGTACATTTTGATAGAAGGTGATTAAAACTGTTCCCTGTGATCCTGCTTACCTCCACAATAAACAAATTTTGCTTTGAGTTTACACCACTAAAAGTTTATCTGGAGAGTCCCTGTGTGCCATACAGTCACGCTGTTCTGCAGCTGCTTTTTAATATTAGAGTGCTCGTAGCAGTGCCAGAGTGCTAAACACAAAGGGTTCATTGCCATAGGCTTGGGTGAGAGCGAGCCTGCCAGTGCGCTCTGAAGGTGGATGCGTGGAAAGTGTTTGGAGTAGCTGGGGGGAGAGGAGGTTGTTCCTCACTCAGTATGTGTAGGGTGGGGCTGTACTTCTAGTCTGAAGAAACAGAGCTCCTTTAAGGAAATCCCTTTCCATCTGCTCACCTCTCAGTTGGAATGCCTTCCTCATTATTGTCTTGCATCAGATGTAAAACATTACATGTCTAGGACTGAATTTTGGGCCACGAAGTACAAAAGCTGAGGGTTTTGGTGCCTGAGTTGAAAGCCAAGTGGCATAATTCTGGGAGCTCAACACACAACCAGTGCTGCATAGGGACAGAATCATTCTGTGTTAATCTTCTGTTATGTTTGTGTTTGTTTTCTTCTGTTTACATATTCTTTCTTGCCATGAGCAGTTCCTTGCTCCTCTGCCAGAAATGCATGTCACAGCCCCTTTCTTTCTCCATTACTTTATCCTAATTTCTCCTCCTCCTCATCCTGAGCTTTCATCAGTTCCTTGTGATGGAGGGGAGGTGAAGCAGTTGGAAGGGATGTGCTTCCCGCAGGCAAACATGGGGAGCTTTACCCTGTGACAAAGTAATTCTGCTGCAAGAGCTCCACAAGGGGTTTCTCCATTCAGGAAGAATAGTCACTTTTTAACTGGTGGGCTCTGAAGAAGTGTCCACTGAGGAAGCCACTTGACTACCATTAATTCCAGTCCTCCATATAGATAAACCATGATGTGTAGATTATTTCTTCTACTGTCAGCAAAACAATGAAGAGAATGTTTTTGCTGGCAGCCAAGGTCCTGTGCAGACCGTGTCTTGTATTAGGGGGAGAGCTGCAAACTAGGGGACAAGACTGTGAGGTGTAATTTAATACCTGGCTCAATGTCATTATGGGTAATGGAAGAATAGCCTTACATATGCCTAATTAGGGATCCTGGTTTAGATGAGTTAAATGCCTTTTAGATAACATTTGCATGAGGGCAAAACGTTACTGTATTGAAGGGTTAGATATTGGTATTAGATGCGTGTCCATCAGGATGGCAGACTGTTCAGCAGCAAGGATATGTTGTTAAGTCTTGGGAGTCTGAGATTGAATTTCTCCGCCTGTAAGATGGGAATTTTCTAGTAAGAGCATCATGAGCATAGAGTCATATCAGTGAATTTAAGATGCTAAGAAACCACACTAATGAAGAAGAGGGAGGTGGCTTCTGTTAACTGCCTAGTGTGAGGACAGAGGGGAGGTTTCTGCTCCCTGTCTTGCTAGAGGGCTCTCCCAGAGTGACAGTCCCAGGTAAGATTCCTGGCTGGGCCAAGAGGAGCCCCTTCACTAGGTGGCAAGGTGGGCTTCCCTTGTGCAGGCTCCCACAGGTGCACGGGGAGTGATGCTGGGTGTTTGTTGTGCCTGACAATGTGCCATTATCTGTGCATGGAGACAGCTGGTGCCTGGTGCAGCTTATCAGTGTTTGCTGTTCGGTGTTGTCTCATGCTGGGAGATGGGCCCAGCCAAGGGAAGAGGAAGAGAAAGATGATGGGGGTTGTGAGTTCAGATGTCTGTGCAGGGCTAGGGGACACATGAATCATCTGCGAGGAGGTGCTGGTTAGCTTTACCCCAGGCAAACGTATCATAAGCAGAAGGTACACTTGTGGATATAGAAACTGAGATACAGAATAGAACTAAAGTTGGAAGTGGATCTTGTTGCTGAAACTGCTTACAACAGAGAAAGTTTTAAGATCCATTTGTGATATATGATTAAGTTATTTTTTCTAAATTATCTCTGTCAGATAAACCTGGGGCTTCTATTACTGCTTTATGACTAACATATTTTGTCCTCATTTTTTGTAAAGGAGGAATCTGAGGTATTGAGCAATCAAGTAACTTGCCTGAGGTCACAATGACTATCTGTAAAACAGCTACTCTGCAGGCATTGTTCAGCAAGGCAAATAGAAGGATCGCAACCCTGGACCCCAGGAGAGCAGAATTTGGCCTTTTCTCAGGTATATGCCTGGAAGAATCCCATGGGTTACGGTCCTGGAGAGAAGTTTGTCTTGACTTTAGCAAAGCTTTAAGCACTGTCTCCTGTATTGAAAACTGAATGCACTGCTGCACTCGGAGGATTGTGGTCAGCAGTCCAAACTCCATTTGAAGGCCAGTCAGTAGTGGTAGCACCCCAGGGGCTTATAGTGGGGCCAGTACTGTTTAACAGCTTCCTTAATGCCCTGGATAAGGGGACAGAGTACGCCCTCAGCAAGCTTACAGATGGTATTGGGAGGAATAATTGGTGCCCCAGCTGCTTGTGTCATCATTCAGAGGGACTTCAACAGTCTGGAGAAATGAGTGGACAGGAACCCCATGAAGTTCAGCAAAGAGTAATGCAAAGTCCTGCACCTGGGGATGAATAAACCTAGGCAGCAGTACACTCTGGGAGCTCAGCAGGCGGAAAGCAGCTTTGCAGAGAATGATGCCAGGGATGCTGTTGGACAAGTTGAACACGAGCCAGTAATGTAACTTTGTGGCAAATAATGCCAACAGATTTCTGGGCTGCATTAGAGCATTGCCAACAGGTTGAGGGAGATGAGCCTTCCCCTCAGCACTAGTAAGACCACATCTGGAGTGCTTTGTCCAGTTCTGGGCTCTCCAGGACAAGAAGGGTGTGGACTTACTGGAGTAAGTCCAGTGAAAGGCCACTAAGATGATTAAAGGATTGTGGGAAAGGAAATACTAAGAGAAGCTGGGATTGTTTAGCCTGGAGAAGAGAAGGTTCAAAGTGGATCTTATCAGTGTGTATAAACACTTGATGGAAGGGCGTAAAACTAAAGCATGTCAAGGGCAAAAGGCATTCCTTATTGACTTTTGAAGATCCTACCTTTAGAAGCCAGATGGCAGCTCCACTTCCTTATAAAATTCATAACTTTCACGTCTCTAGTTCATTCCTTGTGTATATGTCACCTATAAAGCTGCTGGCTAATGACAGTCAGTACCAGTGCCCAAGTTTATCTGGGCTCTGAGTGCAGTTGCCTGGTCATTGCAGAGCAGAAATGGGTGTTCTGAGAGTACGGTGTCAGTGCTTGTCAGACGGGCAAGCCCCCTGCTACTGGTTTCAAAAACCCCAGGCAGCAGCGTGAGTTCTGCACTGCAATGCTCTATCTCCAGCTGTCAACCAGCTCAGTTCCAGTGGCTTCTGAAGGATGATGCATTTTGGCACCAGGTGAATGAATTTGTAGTACTTTGTCTGTTAGTGTGGACAGTCCTGGGCACCAAAGAGTAGGCATCCAGAGCTGGGGAACGACAGGCAGCTGAGCAAGAATCCTTCTCAGTGCCTCTGCTCAACCGGAGCAGACAGAGAAAAACTACAAATAGAAATTAATTCTGTTATGTTTGCAGGTGAGCAGGTAAAGCTTTTCATAGGATTTGCTTGGTGAAATGTCTTTTGGTTGGGAAAAGCTGATTTGATAAAATGAAACACCACATGGGAATGTTTCCATTTGGATGAAGCTTGTGCTAGGAAAGTTTTTTCAAGCTCACGTTAGAATTTTTAATACAAGCTCTGCCCTGAATTGACCTTGTACTCCAGAGGTTGTGTAAGAAATTAAGATGTAAAATCTATCCGCCTTAAGCTCTTTCCTCAAAAAAACCCCGACTTTGAAAGGGTTCTTGGAAAAGAGAAGATTGCAGGAAGGTCTGATGAATAAAATTACAAATGTAAGGAGGATTTGAACAGAGCACAGTCATGAGGTTTGAACCAGGAAAAAAAGTATTTCACGCGCAATTAAATTACGAAGCTCATTGTCACAAGATGTTGTGGAAACAAAAACAATAAATGGATTCAAAATAGAATTAGATGGGTTCATAGAAGTTAAGTCCACCTCAGCTATCACGGAAGATGTTCTGGAGGGAGTCATTGGCTCCATATACCTTGTATTGCTAAAAGCAATCCAGCTTTAGATAAAATATGGTGGGGCTTGTATTTGCTTCGGTAACAGATTAATCTGTTTTCCTCTTCTCTTCTGCTAGTAAGTGCCACAGAGAGGTGATTGTGGCTGTGCATTTGTTACGCTGTTGGTGGCTACTGCCTGTAGCACATAGTCCGACCAGTACCACCTCCACACTGGTAGTTTCTCAGTGAGACTGTTCCTGTAATCATTAGATTCATGCTTGATGTTTGAAAGCTGACAGTCTTTAAAACGCTGATGGTTCTCACTCCACGTCCTGGCAGTGTATGATTAATGGGACAAACATGTTCCTGTGGTGTTTCTCAGCTTGCAGGCAAGTATTCTAATTTCTCTGTATTAGTCCTTTGATGAATGTTATGAGGATATGTGCTTACTGAAGGGGAATGGTAGCCTGCCCCTTGCAAGTTGCAATTTTAACCATTTAGGAGCTGAGAACAAATAAACTCACTGTCTCTCTCTTCCTGTTTCCTTTCTAAAGGTTACCCTTCTACCCCCACTGTTGCTCCTTTTTCCTTCTCCTCCATCATGATGTAATAAGTCTTGCAATTTCCCCGTCCTACCTTCTGAGTTGCAGGTCAGGGAAAGGAACATTCAGCCCTTGACCTCCTCTAGAATTGTACCCAAAAGGCTAGCAGATTTACTGAAATGTTTTATCCATTTTACAAATTGGAGCTAAATGCTTCCCCAAGCACAGCCAGTCAGGCTCAGCTGTTGTGAGAATTTAGACCATGACCTTTTTGCTTGGGTGGTGAAGGTATAAGTTAGGCTTTTTATTGACTGAGAATTTTAGTTGGACAGTGCAGGATAAAGGTAAATGTGTGGGAATTAGCTAACAGATTTTCATCATTGATTGAGTCTGAGGAAGCAACAAAGTGAAGCCATATACAGTTTACCTGGTAGTGAATTTTACAATTGCAGGTTACAGATTGTCAGAAGTATTTATGATGAAGTTTGATTTGGATAAGCACCCATGTGTTCAATGTTGATCCTGTCTGCTTCTCAGTGACTGATTGTGCTCAGATTATCAGCCCTTCAGGCTTAGAATATGGCAAGGCTTAAGCACATAAGCTTGTTCAGTTTTCTGAATGGATAAAAGGGGCTGGTCTTCTAAATTTTGGTTGTGGATCTAGATCACAGGCCCTGCCAGGCTCCAGGATGGCCAGAAATATGGGTGGCTTGTTTCATTATGTGCTAGAGATGAGGATCAGCTACAGGTTTCAGACTCCGTGATCCTTGCATTTGAACCCACAGCTGGAATTCTCATCTTTCTCTAGTGACAAGACACTGGTGGCAACAATTATAGTATGTCCTAACTATTTCTTTCTTACTAACATCCAGAATTTTTGTAAAACTTTTTTGTGCAGCGGGGGCATCATCATGCAGTGCACTTGAAAGAGAAGATCTGCTGATCAGATGAGTTCTACAGGCACAGCTTCAGTCAAGTCTATGGAAGCTATCTATTAAATGTAGACAGGCATGTGAAAGAGTCAGTAAATAAAAAGTTCTGTGAAAGATGTTCTTATGTTGTGGGGAGAGAGAAGTTTTCCAGGGCACGTTTGTCCAGATCACTGCTCGCTAAAAGGCATTTTTTGTTGCTCTTGATGTTTTGTTCTCTAAACGCGTCTTGCCTTTGTTTAGAGAGAAAGAGACCAATAAACACAGGGGTTTGGCTCTGGATTCAGAATGCTGTGGTTAAGCGATGTTTAGGTCTGTTTATCATCCTTTCTCTGTGAGCAAACAATTACAATCTCAAATTAGAGCACAAACTGGTCAGAGTCCATGACGGGGTAACTTACAGTGCTGCTCAGTCAGTTCCTTTCCTGACATTTTAGAGAGATGGGAAGACGCCTCACACAGGTTAGGCAGAATCTACTGCTGTAGAAGGATGAACACAGCTATTTGCTAACCTTTTAACCCAGGGTGAACTGGTTTATCAGTTAGTAAGCGCAAGCCTGTTTATTCTCAGATGATCTCAGTTTACCAGTAAAGGTTGAGATGCCAGCTCAGAGCAGGGGAAGGGTGTGGGGACATTGTTTTGTTCAGAGAAGGAATTGGACAAAGCGTTTGGAGAGGGAGGAAACTGGAATGGAAACTTTCTGTACAGGGGACATACTGTGGAAGTCTTTCCTGCTGGGTTCAGCCCTGTGACTGATCACCTGTAGCCATTTCCCTGCCAGCTTTCAACCGATGCAGGGAGATGTTCAAGTGCCTGGGTTAAAAATTGCATCTGTACAAGGCTCAACTTACCTGAAAAGTAGGGAACTCCAGCTCTGATTCTAACTTTGATGCTAGGGCCTTTTTGTACGAATAGATGAGGCAGTTTCCTAGATCTGAGCTCCCTCAGACAGGTCCACTTGAGTATACATGTATATTAGCTAATACTCAGTGTAAGCCAGTGTCTAAAAATACCCACACCCTATGGGCACTTTCTAGAGCTGTTCAAGCCAACAGGTTTGCTCACAATCAGAGATGAGGAGGAATATTTTCTGAGTTCATGCGGGTTCACCATTCCTGTCTGTTGCAACCAGATTCAAGACTGAATTTGACCTGAGTTAGATGCCAAGCCTGAGACGTGCCTGGATTTTCAGAGGTTGTGTGAGCTGTAGTGAACTTCCAAGCCAGTCTCAAGGCTTGTAGTGACATGCACAGGCAGGATGCTTTCCCCCTGTTCTGGTACCTGCAGCAGAATAACTGCGGTGGTGCTAGCTCATGAGAGCAGTACTAGGACTCTCTCCATACAGTGACACCAGGAAAGAAAATGCCTCCAGCTCCCCAGAAGCAAGTTCATGTGAGATTTACTCGCTAAACAGTTTTAGAAACCTAAGTTGTTCTTTGGGAAACTGAGAGCCTCCCAGTGGTAAACTTCTCTACAGCTAAACAGATTTACACCAATGGGGAAAGAGGGAGTTCAGTCTCCATTACCCCTTCTCTCCTTGGCATGTGTATATAGGGAGATCTCCAGGTGAAACTTTTAATGGCAATTTACATGCAACGTGGCCAGCTTTCTGAATTTTACTGCTATTCTTGCAGTATCAAGTATACTTCTGGAGTCTGCAGCCCCTGCAATCCAGTGATTATGTGTGAATCTTGGATCTCATTTTTGAGAAATGTGGTTAACAGAGAAAGCAGCATCCAAGCGTGACCTGGAAATTCAAAACACAGAAGATAAATCAAATATATATTATTTTTTATTCCTGTCTCATCATATTCTGTGGTCTAGGTCACGATTTTTAACCTAATGCTTTGAAAGGGATTGAGAATTGTTTCATGTAAGGAGGTGGGTGATACCTGCGGAGAGTGTAGATGTGCAGCAAAATGTCGCGTTCTTCTCGCGGGACACCTATAGCTGCAGAGTTACCATGTGCAGGGAGCAACAGTGAAGCAGCTGCCATGTTATGCTTTAGCTGTGATGCCTCTGTGAGCAAGCATGTGCTCCTGCTTTTTTCTCTCACCAGAGAGATGTGCTTGCTCTTTCTTGGGAGAAGAGTTTATATTGTTGTCATCTCTCATATAACTCATGGTGTTACAAGCTATGCTGAATTCTAATCATGCTTGGAGTCATGCTGTGTCCTCGGCCACAGAGAGGCTGTGAATATCACAGGTTAATTACACTTTGGGTATAACAATATCCACCTTAAACACCACTGCTTTGTATTTCATTGGATACCTCCTTGTTCTTGTGTTGTGAGAGATGGAAAACAGAAATGGAGAAGTGAATGGAAGAATAAAAGTCTGCATTTGCTATCTCCTGGGGTCCCATCCCAAACATTGAGTCCCAGGCTGCATAATGTTATTACCAGACGTGACACATTTTGAGGCTTTGTTCCAGGGTATAGTGCCAAAAATCTGAGTGGTGTCTCAACCATTCAGAAGAGGATTGGTCCTGCTCACCAGTTAGCACTGTTGGCAGGCTCTCCCTAACCTGCAGCCTGTTGTGCTCACCACAAGGGAAGAGAGGACAATAAAATGGTGAAGAATACTCAGGATCTCATTTGTACCTTTTGTTTAAGGATTGCCATTGCTTTGCAAATACTCTAGTGGGCTTTAAATACTGTCCAGTGTATTGTCTGGGTTTCTGCTGTCTAGTTGTGCAATACCTTTCTACTCAAGGTATTCTTGAATACTTTACTACTTTGCCATTCAAGAACTGGAGTTTTTGATCCTGGTACTGCCTTCACCTGTAGTGAGAGACAGTCATTTCTTCAGGAGCTTTCGATCAAAACAGAGAATGTAGAGACTGAGTCTGATGTCAAGTTTCCTGAGTTGTGGGACAACACTGCCTCAGTGACTGGAATCTCAGAGCTTTATTACTGGGTCAGTATCTTCTTTGACCTGTGTGTTCAAACTGAGCAACTGTGTAGCTAACAAAGTGGTGGGCCACTAAGTTCAGATGAGTGTGGTCTATACAGTGGCCACAGACATGATATTTTAATAACAGAAGCACATAAGCAGCTGCAGACAGGGGTAACATGTTGGGGTTTTTTCCTGCAGAGGGAGATGAAGTTAGCGAAACTTGATAAAATTCCCCAGAAGCTTGGTGCAAAGGTTTTGGGTGGTGACTGTGGCAGATCTGCAGTCATGTGAGTGCATTTTGTAAATGGGATGGAGGACTGACCTCTGTATAACTGCATGGGGCATTGCGTGATAAGCATTTTTCTTAACCCACAGATTTCTTACCCTGAGAGCAGGAGCCAAGGGGGTGAATGTTTTCCTGGAAGTAAGTCCTGGGGATTGGTTCACATGTAAGGAGCTTGTAGTTCCTTCCCCTACCAGTTATTCAGCTGAGCTGTTTATCACCAGACAATTTCTCTGTAAAGGGCTAAAGCAGAGGCTGTAAGCATAAAAAAGCTGCACAGGTCAAAGACTGTAGCTTTTCCTAAGCTGTGTGAAACTTTCCAATGTGTCTCAGAGCTGTGGAGATACTCTCAGAGCACGCTAAGGCTAAGGTGGGGGGATGTTCCCCTCTAAAATGAGGTTTCTGCTTCTGGTGCTTTGCAAAAGCAAATCAGGGGCCAGACCAGGGCACCAGGTTGCCTGCAGCACAACTAACATTGCCTGTATCAGGAGGGGATCCAGAGCGTGGCATGCAGACAGCAACTGTTGCTCAGCTTTTCCAGCTATCTAGAATAGATCTGACAACCAATTAGAGCATGAATATATTACAGAGCCGATGGGGGATGCCTTTGTTAAAACTTGTGACCCATACTTAGCTGGAGGGCAAGCCCCTCCCTGCCTGTCTTTCTCCTCGCTCCTTCCCCACGCGGAGGGAGCCGGGGAGCTCTGCATCTCATTGGATATTTCAAATGCTTTCTGCACAAGTCATAATTAATGCCGAGTTGCGGAGCTAAGACCAGATGTGCTGCCGAGATTATCTCCCAGGGCAGATCGGCTGCTCTCCGCTCTGTAGCGCTGGGTGAATGGAAAGCTGCCAGTGCTGTTTGCGGAAGTAATACCAGATGTGCTGCCGAGATTATCTCCCAGGGAAGATCGGCTGCTCTCCGCTCTGTAGCGCTGGGTGAATGGAAAGCTGCCAGTGCTGGGACTCAGAATGTGTCTGATGCCTGAAGTCAGGACTTTCTTTCTCTGCCGCTCCTGCTGTCTGACACTGCCTGGTTTCTGCCTGAAGCTCAGCGCCTGTCATGTAGCAGAGTGCTGCACAAGAACGAGAGGTATGAGATGATTTTCCAGAGTTTAGATTTGTTCTGGTTTTCTTTTCCTAGAGGAAAAGCAGACGTTAGAGCTTTGCCTCAGACAGAAGCTAAGAATCTAAAAAAGGAGCTGGCTTTACAAAATGGGAAAGAGTGGGAAGAACCCAGTCTAATGGCCAAAAATTCTACCAGATGCCAAGCTAGCATTTGCAGATAGTTCTGGGGAGGTGTGTTTCTGTTTGCTTTTTCACAGAATATTTAAATGGATGTATATCAATGAGAGCAATCGGCTCCTAGTACATGGAGGCTGCTTTTTTGTGGGGAATGGGGTCAGAAGACACCAAGTTCTATCACAGATCCATTTGTGTGTCCTTGGGCAAGTTACTTCATCAGTTTCTCTTGACGCCTGATTATCTGTCGCTTCCTTTCCTTCCCTCCTTTCTTGCATGCTTTGTCTGGCTGGATTGTTTAGTTGTTAGGGACTATCTTTTCTTAGGCACGTATGGCTCCTAATGTGGAACTCCTTTTTCAGTTGCTGCTGCAGTGATTCACATAGTGTGTGCTTGGGTGGGCCAGGGGAGGGGGAAAAAAAAGAGTTACAGGTTTGTGTATGTTTTGCGCTGTGGAAGCATATGCATTTCTGAATGTCTGCCCATGATTTTTTCTCAGTGCTTTCATGTGTGAGAGGGACAGATAAATGGGAGCCTAAGCATGAATGTGGGAAGGTAAAAGCAGATGCTTACCTGTGCAGGTGAGCACGTACACAATCTTTACATCCGTAAACTGCCTGTCTGTGAGGCACCACATGCATGCGCGGGTGTATGCATTGCTGTATAGCAGCATCCAGGTGTGTGCCTGATTATCTGCCTGCACATCTTTTAACATGTGTGTACTAAGCTGTACATACAGCTGATGTAGGTGTGTCTGGACTTTTCCCACTTTAAGCACATACAGAGTCCTCAGTCCTCCCCGTAAAGAAAATCTACTGAAGAACTGACTTTATTATCTCTGTCTTCAGTTTATTTGGGTTGAAATCAGAGCTCTGATGAGGAAAAATGAAGCAGGGAGCATATATTTTCCTGCCCACTGCATGTCTGGACAGCATAGCTGAATGTATAGGCTTTGTATGCCTGGAGCTGGTGGGTGAGCTATTCAGGCCAGGACAGAGAGCCTGTCTGTGTCTTAGTCAGTACATCATTCCTGGCTCGCTTTTTCCACAAAGAGCCACCTAAATCTTTAAAGAACAGAGACAGCTGGTTGGAGTAGAGGAAAGAAATTCTGTAGCTCTGCTAGTCCATTTTTTTTTAGTATCTCTTGAATCTTTCTGAGATTAAGGATGTGGTCCCAGGCATGCTGGGGTTTTTTTTTCTGCTTTGAAACCAAACAAAAGGGCCTAGCTATAGATAAGGGTATGACAAGGAAAGTTAACCCCTGAGTTGCTAGTAGCTTTTGGCTTTATTTCTAGCCAAACTGGAGTGTGACTGGATGGCACTGGCTCCCCTTCTTCTGAATGAAGAGAAAGACATTAATGTCTTCCAGCAGGATCATCAAATGGAGTGAAGTGCTGCCAAGTGCAGTCTGAGCTGCAGGCCCCAGTGATTAAAAACAGGCCTGTGCCTTGAGGAGCCGGCAGATGAGGCTCCACATTAGCTTTTCCTTGCAAGGCAGAGCAGTCCATGTCCAGCCCAGTGATGCTGTCATATCCTGGTAGTTTCAGGGCCATTTTACTACATCAGTTTTACAAGCCCTTCTGAGACCTAGCTGAAGAGATGAGCTTTACAGGACAAGAAGGACACCGCCTCCGCTGTCTGCCCTGTTTAGCCCTGGGAGACTGAACTAGGTACATCTGCTATGGCTCTTGCCAGTGTAGCTGTGAGAGCCCTGGTGGTGATTTTCCTGAGGGTAGAATTCATCAAGGTCCCCCAGCAGATGTCCAGATGAAAGATTTCCGCAAGCCCAGAACTGTCAACAGCTCCAACTTGCCTTTGACAGTCCCTTTCCAGCCCCACTCCAAAGATAGCTCTTAGCTTGTTCCTTCTCTGAACTCTAATTTCCTTTTCTAAGCCATGGACAAGCTCTGCAACCACTGCACAGATGAACAATTTCTCCAAGGCCAACTTTCCAGCCCTGCTCTAACTGCAGCTCTGTGCTTTCTCTCTGTAAACCCCAATCCTGATGCTCTTACTGCCAAAAGACTTGGCCTGGGAGCAGTCTTTTTTCTGAGAGTGGCTGGGGGGGTCCTTGTCTGTGGGCCAGCAAAAAAAATTAGGCCTAGGATAGAGAGAAAGAAAAAGCATGGGGCTGCAAAGGGAAAGTTGCAGTTACCAACAGACTTGGTTTGGGTGAAATGTTTTGTGCAATGCTTGATGACATTTTCTAGTGCTTCCCTGGAAAATTAGGGTTTAGGGTTGAAGGAAAGAGAAAACATATGTCTGCAATTGGAGTTGGGCTGGAGTGGGGCTGCCAAACCAAGGTGGGAGGCAGTCAAGACAGCTAGGCTGGGAGAAGTCTTTCATCCTGGCAATGGCTTCAGGGTCTTTTCTTCCCCTCAGTGAAAAATGACCTGTGAGGGCTGTGTGATCTCACCTGCACAGCCCTCTGCACACACTGTCATACAAGAAGAAGCCCATGCTTGCACCAGCTCCTTTCATTCTTCATATTAAAGGTAGACCATTCATCCTCAGTCACATCATGGCTTCATGGCTGTTTTTTCTTGTTACCTATTTGAAATGGTGTGAATGGAGGTGAGCAGTATTGCAGTGGATGAATATTACAGTGCCTTTGTTTCCTCCAAAGATCTCTGTTTCCATCTAGAAGAAAAAGGCGTTACCAACCTCCGTGCCTGAGACAGGGGAAAGACAGGGTCCCCAGCATCTGGGTCTGCAGCAAAACACCCATAGTGATGTTAATGCTATGCTTGTGAAAGGTCCATTTGCTCCTCCTTCAGAATCTCACAGCAGGTCACCCTTCTATCTCTATCTGTTATCTTAGTGTCACATTCCTCAGCCCCTGTGTCAGTGGCCTCTGTTTGGCTGCAGTCAGCTTGTTACCCAGGAGTCACTGGCAGGTTGATTGAACCTACAGAAGCTACTGCTGTTGTGATCCAAGTTGACTGGGGAGGCAAGGAATGGTGTTGCCTGAAATGTATTAGAGTGTGCTGCTGACCGCAGACCAGCCAAGGCTAGGGAAAAGCAGACAAAGCTTCACACTGCAAGTGGAGATTATGCGTGTGGTGGTTCAGTGTGTGCTTGCATATGTGTGTGTGTCTGACACTGCCTTTGTCCTTGCTCTGAGTCTAGAACACCAGAACATGGCCTTCTGGAAAAACATGCTCTATAAACCTGGGCAATGCAGAGTGTTTAACTCTTTGCCAGAGTGTCCTCTGGACAGGCCCTTTGGGAATCAGGGCTGTGATTCAACAAGGAGAGATTTGAGAAAACAGGGCTGCTATCCTGTAATTGCCATGACATGTACTACAGCCTGACCTCCCTAAACCTGTATGTCTTGCATCTAGAAGAGCAAATGCAATGTATCATTTTAAGGAAACAGATGGGTTTAGTGAGAGGAAGCCTGGCGTAGAGACTGATGGTGGGATATGGAGTTTTTTGTCTCTAAGATGCACAGCTTGGGGTCTGACCCAAACTTGCTGTGACTAATGCTGAAGGACCTTGGTTTGCATTGGCCTGTGGCCCAGGATCAAACATTCAGGTAAGAGAAGTGGTTACTAGCAGAAATCATGAGGGAGGTTAGACAGGACATGTGTTCCAGCTCAGCTTTTCACAGCTGAGGGGCCTGCACTGTGGCTTGCAACTCTTGTTGTGTGGATCGTTCCTGTGTGTATTTTCTATGATATGCAATGTTGAGAGTTACTCCCCCATGAGCAGGATCAGCAGAGAGGCTGAAAGGTGAACAGGCCATGGAGACTTCACTTTTTCAGCAATAACCTGGATTTGGAAGTTATCTGAGAAACGGCTGAAAAGGTGGTTCTTTCATGGCTGTCCAGCCTGGAAAACTGGAAACCCTTGGACAGTGCTGAGCCTCACACACCAAACAGTTCTGCTGTGCCCCATTGTGAGAGCAGGGATTATGTGATGAGATTACAAAGCAACCTGTGCAAAAGCAGGAAT
>NW_009260182.1:9181561-9203793 GCF_000687185.1 Egretta garzetta | reverse complement strand
AATGCTTTTGCACAGGCTGTGACTTCAGAGACACCCATCTCAGTGAAAATTCAGATCAGAAATGAGACCTAGTAAAACCTTTACTCTGCAAGAAAACCAATATTTACAGTGATAAAGATAAGTCACTCCCATGCTCCAGGGCATGCCCTCCTGCCCGGATAAGGAGGGAATTTCCTTTGAGCCTCTTCATGGCCCTCCAGCTCTGATACTGAAATGCAGCTGTGTAAGTTGGGGTGTAAGGAAGGTTTCTGTCTTCTGATGTATAATAAAGTGGCAGGGAAAGGAAACTGGACTTTAGGATCCTTCTTGCGTGTTTCATTCAGGGAGTTGAAACTGATAGTGACAGTTTCACTGAGGATTGTTTTGCTGAGGATTCAGCAGGGTTGGACCGAATATAGAAAGCAGGCGTAGTTTGACATGATGTCTCCCATGAAGGACAGAGAATGGTGTTAGGCAACTTTCTGCCAGGAGTTATCAGCCTCCCATGAATATAGCACTAAAATAAAAATAGAAAACGTGGTTATTAGCAGGAAGATAAGTAGAGCCTTA
Organism: Egretta garzetta; assembly: GCF_000687185.1. Classification (NCBI taxonomy): domain Eukaryota; kingdom Metazoa; phylum Chordata; class Aves; order Pelecaniformes; family Ardeidae; genus Egretta; species Egretta garzetta. The sequence goes on along the minus strand of NW_009260182.1, from coordinate 9,203,244 downwards.
AGAAATGACCAAATCCCCTGGCCTGGTATAAGCACATGCATGCATCCATTAAACACTGCTTCTGGCTATGGGTGGCGAACGCAGTATAACTCCAATATTTCATGCTGCCCTTTTTTTCAGACCTGCAGGATTAACTGAGTGCTTAATGCATGATCTAAAGCTCCTTGATGTCAGTGAAAAGCTTCCTATTGCTTTGAAAAATCTTTGAATAGAATTTCCTATCTGCCATGGTTGGTCTCATCTGAAATTGAGTAGATTCTGGGATTCTCTCACTTACTTCGGTAATTCTTATTACCAAAATATGGCTAACTTGGATGCTGTCCTCCCTGACTCCACCACACCCTGTAGGGTGCTAGAATTAGAGTTTCAGAACACAACTCAGCAGCTGTCCTCCTAGTGACAGGGATTGAACTAAGACCTCTGGGTCTTACAGATTCTGTGTTGTTAAAAAGATCCGCTGCCAATCGTGGCATTGAGCAGCTGGTATTGACCAGGAGCTCCAGTTCCTTCAAAGAGAGAGACCGTGCTTCATACTTTGTGACATATGTCTGCAGTAGATCTGACTTAAGAATTACCTAGGCCAGTCTGGTTTTAGAGTGTCTGGTGCTTCCAGGATGTTCAAGGTGCAAGAAATACAGTACACATGTTTTAGTAGGAAGGGCAATGTAGTTTGCACGCATTTTACTCTCTCTTTTAATTTTCATTCAGCGATTTTAATTAAAGGAAAAGAAATAGAAATGCAAAGCTTGCAGGATGGTGGGGGATTTTCACAATTAATGTTGACAACTGTATTCTGTCACATTAGCAATCCCTGCTAGTGGAATTGCTACCTGTTGGGCTGTGCAGCTGCAAACTGTTGAAGGACAACTGTGTGACAACTAAGAGGTGGGCGCAGAAAGGAATTGCATCCCATAAAGTCAATGTAGCCTTTGTTTTGGCAGTCTTAGGACAGAAGTTGCAATGGAAGTATAGTTACTTAATCCTGATTCAGCACAGCTATGGATAATCATAAACATACTCTTAACCCCACCTTCCTTGTGTGTAATGAGATATAAACTGGCTTAGGACAGAGGATAGTTTGAAGCACTCTTAAGCAGGAAGAAAAATATCACTCAGCATGTAATTCTTGGTTTTAAAAATAATTTTATTCTTCTGAGTCTATTAGAAAATGGACCTTCACACAGGTTCACCTATGTGAAAGTTTCCCTCATTGTATGCCCTGAGCAATAGCTCAAGAAGAGTTTAAGCTGACACTCAGATCTCTCTCTTGCTCTCTGTTGGCAGGGATCTTTGGACAGCGATTGGAGGACACTGTACAGTACGAGAGGAGGTATGGCCAGCGCTTGGCCCCACTGCTGGTGGAACAGTGTGTGGATTTTATTCGGGAGCGAGGTCTTACAGAGGAGGGGCTCTTTCGGATGCCTGGCCAAGCCAACCTTGTCAAAGATCTGCAGGATTCTTTTGACTGTGGAGAGAAGCCCCTTTTTGACAGGTGAGCTGACATCACCAAATTCAGGCTGGTTTATCTGTGGCTTGTAAAATCTGGCAGGAATGGCCTTGCAGCGGCTATCCTAGTTTATAAGTTCTTTCCACACCATTTTCTCTTTGTTTAAAGTCCTGCATGGTGGTGTTGGGTGGAGGCTTTCGTTCAGCTAAGTGCTTGAGCAGAGGGAGAGATTGAGCCCATTAATCTAGATGGGGCTACTCTAGTGTTTCAGCTTAAGCGCATTGCTAGATTTGGGTGCGGCATACTCAGCAGTTGGTGGGATCCCAATGTAGAAATGGGTATGACAGAGGTGAACTAGGTGTTCTATTGCCTTCAGATGTTGCATTCTTCCTTGCTGCAACCACAGAGGATCTACCTGGGGAAAATATCCCTTCCTTTGTCACCAGGTTTCAAAATAGCCACCGTCTCACACAACTTCCCTGGCCGTTATGTGTGCAATGCATAGAATCGGTCAGCATGTCATAGCAAAGCGCTTTCTGACCCCAGAAGAATTCTTGGCCAAAATTATTTTTTTAGTCCACAATTTCAGCAGCTGAGATGGTATGTTTATTTCAAAACGGAATATAACTTTTGATTTTCAAATAAACTTGAGTCAAATGTTTCTGAAATAAAAATGGCAATTTTGTATTTTTCTTCCCAGTATAAAAACGTTGATGTAATCACTCCTTGCCTGGTACAAAGACATGTTAGCTGCCTTTTTATCCTAATGACCATGGCAATGTCAGGGAGCAGCAAGGGCCAGCTGCTCCGCAAAGCAAGGTGAGCGAGGAGCCAAGTGTGGTAGCAAGGCTGGCAGAGGTAGTGGCACAGTCCAGTGATCACCAGGCAAGTCCATAGTGATGAGGCAGGTCCAAGATCAGGCTAGGTAATCTGTCTGTGAGTCAGGGCCCAGGTCCAGAGCAACAGGGTCTGTAGACAGGCACAGATATGGCTGTTGAGGTGGTGGGAGTTGTAGCTCACACGTGGGATAAACAGTAGAGGCTCAGCTTAACATTGGCTCCCAAGGGAAGACTGTCAGCCATGGCTCAGAGCACTCCATCCAAGGTCAGCAAGGGAAGGGGGGCAGCTCTCAGCTGCGCTAGCTCTACGTTGGCCCTGAGCCAACTCTTAGGGCCCTCGAAGCCAAATCCTGTCCATACTCTGTAACTAGCATTTCCTTCCCCCTCTCATGTGTACATGCTCCCCAGAGTGAAGGTCATCATTGTGCTAACCTAAACAGTGCTTTGAGAAACGGGCCTTGACCCTAACAGAGACCTTGAACTCCAGGGATATTTGGATCCAAGGCCATTTTATAGATCTGGCCTCTGTCACAGGTCTAGAAGTGGGATCAGATCTAGGATCTTAATTTGGAGTCCTGGCTCCATTTCTTGCTGGAACTCACTAGCACCACTTTCCCAGGTGGTGCAGGCAGCATCTAGTACATTGCCAGCACATTAACCTAGGGGATCACTTCCCCTGGACCTGAAGCCAGTCTTGACATTGCCAGTAGCATCCCTGTCTACTGCTGCAGGAAGAGCTAGCCCTCTCCTGCCTGGGCAGCAGAGTGTTTGGTCTCATCTGGGAAGAATATCCTTAGAGTTTATTGGGAACATTCTTCTAATTCTTCCCTCCCCTCATCTTCCCAGACCACCCATCCTCCTTTCTTTGATTCTTAACCACAGTCAGTATTTGCTCCCTAAATGGAAGTGTCAAATATTTAGAGATATTTTCATGAAAAAATAAAGTTTGAAATCATCAAATTGTCTCACTTCATCTTTTCTTAAACAAAACCTTTGTATTTTTAACTGAATATCTGGGTGTTCTAATTCAGAATTAGATTTATCTTAACTCATGTAGAAGTTAACAAAGTTATTTTGGAAAACACTTATATTCTGGAAGAGGAGTATCTACGGAAGGAATTAATTAGGAATGAAAGTTTCACTTTCATGTTTTACCTTAGTCTAATCCATACTAACTTCATTATCATGAAGATAAGCCAAGCCTCCCCCTAGCATTTTTAAAGCAGAAAGCACCTTTATTTCCATAGGCATTTGCACTGGCTGAATAGATCAGTGCTAAGTCTCACCTTTAACAGAGGCAATAAAGATCTCCATGAAGGAATGCCTGCCTTTTGGGTAGTTGATTTGAAATGTGATAACTGAGGGTTCAGTACAGGATTAAAGGAGGCAAACCTAGGGGTACCCGTGTAGTGTGACAGTTGTTGAAGGTCCCTCAGCCATTGCCTTTTGCTCTTTCCACCATGTCCGCTACAACTTGTAGGCCCAGCTTCTCTGGTCTTTGATATATGTGTAGTCACAGATAGCGACAAGGGAGAGGCAGTTCCACCCTGGCTAAGTGAAATGCTTCTCCTCCTAGCAAGCTAGTTCTCTATATGTAACTAAAACTATCCATGTATGGCCTAGGATACCTAGGCAGTGGCAAATGTTTTCTGCAAGTGTGAAATCCATATGCTTGTTTCCAAATCAGCTGCAGTGAAAGGAATATTTTTTTTTTCTAGTTTCAGTCAGTGATTTTAGATGTCTTTTATATCTACAGTGATCTTCCAAATGCTAGAGCCTGCCTGCCCCATTGGTGGATCAGAGCTCTATGATGACTGATAATTAAAATACTTATTTTTAAAAGGCTTGCTTTTCCAATTTCGGTTTTAAACACATATGTGTTTTCTCATGAAAGGCCAGGTGTTGCTGTTTTGGAACCACCCACAGCAGTCTGCTCCTATTGCACTTCCATGCCACTGAAAGTTTGGCTGCTTTTCACATGGCCTTGTGGATGAAACAATAACTGAGCCAGCGGACCTGAAGCTGTAGTCTGGGCTCTGCTTCTGAATGATGGTCATATTCGCCATCCTTGCCTGAAGCTCCACGTTAAAAAAGAAAAAAATGAATAAGGGTACTGACCTCATTTGTAAAGCATTTACGAGCACCTGAAGAAAACCACTGTGTGAAACTAGTATTCTCAAATATGATGGAACTGTTTAATAGGAATAGCATTATCAGGATTAGTAGCAAATGGTAGCTGCTGGAAGCTTTCTATTGTAATTTTTCCTATTTTGTTTTAGCTGCATGTCCAAAAATGCTTAAAAACATACCGAGTAGATGAGATTCAGCTTTTAGATAGAGGTGAGGATCTCAAGCTCTGTTGCCCCATGGTTATGGATGTGTTTTTCTCAGAGTTCTTTAAAGACTGTCGGACAATGGTGGGTAGTGGGGAGCTGGTGACAGAATCTGTTTAGACTTGCAATGGTTGAAACCGTTGAGGCCATCCTCTGCAAAGATTAACAAAGTTGTACAAGAGGAGACTTGGAATGAGGGAGAGGTATTGCCGTGCAGCAAAAGCTGGATAGGAAATGGAAAGGGAAGACCATGTGCATCTTCACCATGGGATCTGACACCTCAACCCCAATGTAAAGCAAAAGAGAAGAGGAAAAGGAAGTCCTTGGAGTGGGAAAGAAAAGAAAAGCTGATATCCCAGCATAACACATGGGTTAGGAAATGCCAGATACCCTACACTGACCTGCAAGCCAGGCAGCCATGCCCAACAGCAATAGAAGGCCTGGAGGAAATACAGCTTCCTCCATTTTTATCTGAACGATTGACCAGAGCACTTGGGAGTTTGGCCCATCAAGCGCAGGTGGATGCTGGCTGGGGAGAGTATCAGGCAGGAGGGATCAGAGGTTATGTTTGACTGCACGAGGATGCAGAGCTCTATTGTCAGTGCTGCATGATCCCTGTGTGCTTGCCTGGACTGTGTTGCTCACGTTCCTGATCCGCATTGGCTGAGGAACCACAGCACCGCCCTACCTTGAGCAGTATCGTGGCCATATCCCTTCCACTGCCTGTATTGCCTGAGATGCATTTATATCTTGACAAAATGGGAGATTTCCCATGTAGACATTCCCGCCTAGTACAAGTATGAGGCAGAACAGCTTTTTTCCATGTGCCTGCTTTGTCCCTGTCCCTAAGAGGGACCTTGATGCACCCTCAACAAAAGGCATCAAGCTTTGGGGTAGTGTGGGTTTCTAAATTTCCTTCATTCTTCTCTATTGCAGCAACACGGATGTTCACACTGTGGCGTCCCTCCTGAAGCTTTACCTTCGAGAGCTGCCAGAGCCTGTCATCCCCTTTGCCAAGTATGAAGACTTTCTTTCTTGCGGACAGCTGCTCTCAAAAGATGAGGGAGAGGTCAGTGACCCTTCTAATCTGCCTCCTTCTACCTTGAAGGTTGTTCCCAAGACTCAATGTAGTACAGCTTTCTTCTCATCATTTTTCAGTCCCAATTTATATCAATGAAGTTCCTGGGAAAATTCCCCTAAATTTTCCTGAAACCACAAATTGGGTGTTAATATCACAGGCTCCTGCTTGAAGCAGGAGCTTTTTTGAAGTCAGTCTTGTAGGCTGGTGCTTCTTTCTTCTGAACGAGGCTGTTCTGTAGCATAATCAGCAAGAGATGCAAGGTAGGAGACCTGGGTTCCTTTCCCAGCCTTGCTGTTGATTCATTAGCAAGCTGTATGAAGTCACTCGCTTTTTCTGCGTTTTCAGTTTCATATATCAGAACTGCACATTCTGCTTCCCAGAGTTTTTGGTGGATGAGATGTTGATCTGTGCAATGGTCTTTGTATTTCTTAGTGGAAAGGCACTACAAAAGGGCAGGCTATGGTATTATTCCAAAATGGAGGAAATAAGGCTATGAATACTTCACCAGAACCTTCTTATGATGATTCTCTCTTTGATTTCCAGGCAAGGGAAGGGGCTGACAGAAACCTCTAAGTCTGTGGCAATCATGGAAATTTTGATTCACTGCTTGGGAGGAGCAGGATAATTTACAATATGATTGATTGATCTGTTTCATCCATATTGTTCTTCTTGTGGTGATGCCTGAGCTCTTTGCTGACTGCAAAGGCACGTTGGATCTGGTCTAATGCAGGTGGAACTATGCCACCTTCTAAAGCAGAGATTTAAAGAAGCTGTAAGGGTTGTTACTAGTGTGAGCTAAAGAAGCAAAGGACTGAGGGCTTGTTAAGTCGCAGTCCGCAGTTCTGTCTTTTCTGTGTGTGGCCTTAAGAGCGTCCTCACATCTTTGTCTCCGGTGGGGACTGTAAAAACTGTTCTTTACTGAGAGCCTGGGGTTCAGCCTTAGTTCAAGCAGCAGAAGGCTCTGGGGAGATTCAGTCCTTCATGATGCCCATTAGGAGATGCTTGTTTGCATGCATCAGATGTAGCGTATCTGGTAATGTCAGGTTTTTTACAGATAAAAGGCAAGTTTGCTGCTATCTATACTTACATGATCTACCCTCTAGCCAACGCTGAGAAAGCAAATTTCTGTGCATCACGCCACATATTACCACACATGGTTATGCATTTGTGTCTTAGACACAGCCACATCAGTGTGTCAGTGCACTACTGTTGTCTTCTACTAGGGACAGGTATGGGACTACTAGCTCCAAAACTTGCTCATTTATCTGCCTTATCCTCAGCCAACTCGGGCATCTCTGCACGGTGCTATGTTACAGAAAGCACAATGGTTGATTTCATAAGAAACAGAGGCATTTTTAAGCCCTGAAGCTGGTTTCATTTTGGTCATAGGATGTAAAGACTGGGAAGTTTTGGATCCATTAAGCACTATTGCACAAGAGTAGAGACACTGCCAAGTTGGGCAAACATAATTGTGTATCAATTGCTCAGCTTATTAACTACGTAGTTTGCCTGATTTTGCCTGCACAGGCTGCAGCAGTTTGGGAAGCAACATCTGTGTTGGTTTCGTGGGAACAAGGCCAGACTCAAATGACTTGTAGTGCAGTATTCCCTTTGGATTAGAAAGGCGATGAGGAGCACTAGATAGCCAAAATGAAAGCTTACAATCAATGTATGGTACTGCTGATAGCACCAAGTTGTCTTGTTAAGCTGCTGTTGTAAACATAGCCATTTCTTTTTTGTCAGGAAAATCTGGAAGCTCAATGAGGGCTGTTTAGTTTTTCAGAAAGGAAGGTGGAGTGCGCACAGCAAGGGTGGAGAGGCTGTACGTGCACAGTAGCACGTGGAGCAGAATGTAGCACAAAGTCATACCCAGCCTGTAGGGCCTGACTCACCTCTCACATGGGAAGTCCCCCTGCTCAAAAATGCAGTTTCATTGAAACCATAAATTTTTAGCACAAAATGATAAGCAGGGAATTTCAAAATCAAATGTTTCATTTTGAAACAGTATTTGGAAACAGGATTCAATCTATTGTTTTAATTTGAAGTACTATTTTGTTTTCATTTTTCTCTTTGAAGTTTTAAATGAGACTTTTAGACTCAAAATATCATTTTCTTTAGTTTTGTACACCCACTCCACAATAGAACCAGAATTACTTGAGGCAAAATAGCCCTTAGGATAAAATTGTTGGCACCTCTTGCTGCTACATTGTGACCACAGATAGGAATTACTGTGATGTTAGCTTGGCCTAATCTCCATGTGCAGCAAAAAATACTCCAGCACTGCCCTAAGCTTTCCATTTCTCATTCAGATTGCTGTTCATCTTCATTCTGTACCAAGCTAATCTCTGGTGTTGGAATGCAAACAGAAACGTAACTGAGACCTTGGGTTGTGCTGAGGCCTGCAGGTATCTCAGCAGGACTGCAGAGTTAAAAAAGATCCCAATCCCAGCTGGTTGGGAGGGAGGGATTGAAAATGAAAAACAATTTTAGAGTAAGAATGAGTGAAAGATCTCCAAGTCTTTAAAACCTCATTTGAGTCTGAGCTGACTTGACATGGCAGTATTTTAGCCTTCAGTGCTGCCTGTACTCTAGAGATGCACACAGCAGCTCCATAGGCTAGGCATGTGGCTTTGAGCTTTTAAAGAGGGATCTGAATTCGGGTGAACATCTGAAGTGTCCCTAATTTTCCAACCCAACTAGAAGCTCCTAACTGGTGCTGATCTGCTACACGCATTGCAAAATCCTTGTGTTTGGGATCACTCCTTGGAAAACATGGATCTATGGTAAATTAGACATGCAACATTTTCAAGGAGGTTAAGAGGTATCACTGCAAAAGACCATGAGGAATGATAGCTCTGTGCCTCTGTTGCTTGCTAGGCTGCAGCCATAAGCATGGTAAGTGCTATTTGTTAGTAACGCAGCAGTTTCTGGCTTGCATTTCCCTTTGCGCTGCCGCTGTGGTGTTACCAGCCTCAGCTTTCTGCTGTGAGGTGGGCAGGGGGTCGGTGGGTACAAATCTGTGGCAGAGCTGATCAATGATGCAGCAGGAGAGAAGCTTTTTTTTAACCTGACAAGTGTTCGCACCTTGATGAATATGAAGATACTCTCTGTGTAATACCATGTTTGTGATTTCTCGTGACAAGGCACAGATGATAAATTTTTAGAACCTTTTTTCCTTTTGGGTACCATCGTGTACCTTTAGGTGATGTTTCCAGCTGTTTACAACTGCCTGCAGTTTGTTCCAAAGCCCCCTCTTGCATCCAGTGGAGCCATGGTATTTTAATTCATAGCACTTGAGACACAGCGCCACATGTCATCCTGATTTCTGTATTTGAAATAAATTGGGTTACAGAGCAAAATTCAAAAGGAAATTAGGTCTGTTAGCTCACCTATTTCTAGTTCAAACTCCTCACTTGAAAGCTGGATAAACTGAACAGCCGACCTTAACCTTCACATCAGTAGCAGCTGTCCTCGATTCAAATGTTTTCAGAAGTTTAAAAAAGAGGATTGAGATTTTCAAAAGCGGTGTCTCCATTGTTGTTGCTGTTAAACCAGCATAATTTTTAAGATAAGGAATTAAAAAGAATTTACTGCTTTTAAGAATTCTTTTTTAAGTTTCAGGTTTTTTATTAAAGGACTCTTTTTTTGCTGGGACACATAGAATAAAAAAGTGTCTACACATTCAGGATGTTAAGGATGGAGGCAGGAATCTGCTCTTGGGATCTTTCTGCCTTGCCTGGAGCAGAGAAATCACAAAGATCTTGCAAGAGGCTGGGTAACAGGATTCCCTCTGTAAGAGTCCTTAACAAATTGAGGAAAGTTTGAAACAAATGTCCAACTGCACTTCTTTGGCTTGGAATTTCTCCATCATTAGTTAGCAGCCCTCCATCATTAGTCAGCAGCTATCACTCTTCCCAAATGTGCTTGGGTATCTACTTTCCCACCAAAGGTTTGGCTGTCTCAAAAAGGAAGCAAATCTCCAGGGTAACTGCAGCATTGACAGGAACAAGCAAATGATGCTTGGGACTGTGGAAGGACAATAGCCTGGTGAGTCAGAGGTTTTCATTAGGTGATTTAAGTAGCTTCAGGGTTTTAAGTCACTCCTCCAGCAGATGTCTCATCTTATGTTTTAATGTGAAGAAAGAAATTTTATGAGGAAATATGTTACAGCTCAGAAAGACTGCAAATGGAAGAAAGCAATTAAAAAGGAGGCAGTTGAACTTGGAATATTGTTTAGCTTTTTTAAGAAAAAACTCTCCTCTGCTCAGTTGAGCATTACTGCAATGTATTTATGCTACACTCAATGCCTCAAAGTTTCAACCAGGCCAGGTGCTAAAAAGGCACATGTGCTGGTGTATTTATAACAAGACTACCAGGCCTCGCTAATTGAAGGCGTCTACATCAGCCATTAAAGCTGACAGGAGGATTTCCACTGATTTTGAGAACTGAAAAGTTCTGGACATTGGGGTTTTGGTAGGGCACAACAAGCTGGATGACACCTTTTTTAAAGCAAAGCTTCCTTGTGTTACCATCTGTTGTTCATGGTTTTGACTCTGGAAAGAGGACTTTGTAGTACTGAAGGAAGTCACGTCTGCTTTGCTTTATATTAATAGCTCTGCTTCTTGTTTTTCTTGTCCCTCAGGGTACCCAGGAACTGGTTAAACAGGTAAAGAATTTGCCCCAAGCCAACTACAACCTCCTCAAATACATATGCAAGTAAGTGAAATTAATTAACACTTGGAAAAGTCACTAAGTTTTGTGAGGCTCAGTCTTACATGCAAATAATTTACTTTGAAAGAATGAATATTCAAACACCACTTACACATAAGTTACTGCTCCTGTAAAACACATGGAGGTGAATGTGCAGCCTGCCTGAAGGAAGCTCTTTGTTTATCCAAGAGCATCAGTCAAGCAAATTGCTGTCACCCACAGCCTTGGCAGCAGACATGAATGATACTAAGATATTATATTGTTTATTTCAGAAGCACTTAAAGACCAGTAAAGAAAGGGGTTTTTTTTCCAGGTACTGCACATTTAGAAGATTTATGACACAAGCTGAGTAGAAAATGCAGTCAGAATAGCCAGTCTGGCCTCAGCTCTGGTTTGGAAGTGGGGCTGGGAGTGGCTTCCTCTTGGAGTCCCAGAGACTCTGCAGCCTGTCTCCCCTCATCTCTCTGCTGACTCTCCCAGTTTTTGCAAAGTGGGCTGGAATGTGTTTTGGGCGCTGGAACGCACTGTTACCCTAGATACAACGTAGTGAACTTTATGTTGTGTTGTAGTCTCCGTGGTAGTTAGTCCCTTTATGGCCAGTGGGACTTGCACATCTGGAGCAGGCAGTAGACACAAACACTGACGTGAAGCCCATGACTTACTCAAGATATGTCAAGCCCTTCCCAAGTGTACAGACAGATAGCATTTCTGAAATTTATTTTTTGAATGCTTTAAAACATTTATTTTGCCTCACTATGTGCTTCTAAAGCCATTTGGTTTAATACCTGAGCACCTCAAAACATGAATGGCTGAGGCAGGGGAATATAGTTATACATGTTTCTAAGTGAAGAACTGAGGAAAGGAAAGGCAAGTAGAGTTTGTTTCTGACTTAGTGAAGAAAACTGATTTTTGTCTGCTACAGGGCAAAGCTGCAGAAAAAATGGGAGTGCCTAGAAAAGTCATGCTGCAAGTAGAAGCATTCAAAAATTGGCCAAGTAGTGCAGAATGACAAGGAAACTTTTTCCCTGCCAAAACCCATCCAAATCATCTGAAAATTAGCAATAGTTTAGGAAACAGAGTACAGACAGAGTGAGACTGTTGACTTTTGAGGCCACTCAGTCCTATGTCCTGCTATTGTAGGTCTGCATGTCATATAGTCCTTTTTACAACTTAGCTCATCATGTACAAGCTATTTAGGTGTTTGTTAGTTTATCTGTAAGTGAACAATGGCAGAAGTCAATCTATGTAATTGGAGAATTCCTACAAAAATGTGAAAATTTGTACTTTCATACCCAGTAGAAAGCTGGGTCTGTGGTAGGTGGGTACCTTTGGCAGAAACCATCCTGTCCTGTCTTGTTCATACACCAGGAGGGATCTGGGTTATTGCTGAGTATCTAAGCTGCATTAGTCCCTAGGAGCATTTTATGTATCGGGGTTGTAAAAACTCAGGACAAAACTGTCCCTGCCCCAGAATGCCTACAGTCTACGGATGAGAAGTGACTTATTATTATTCCTCTCCTCCTTTGATTTTTCTGGGGGGCTTTTCAAGGTTCCTTGATGAAGTTCAGGCTCACTCCAGCATTAACAAGATGAGCGTCCAGAACCTGGCTACAGTATTTGGACCAAATATATTACGACCCAAAATGGAAGATCCAGTGACCATGATGGAAGGTAGGTACTGCTCTTGTGAGATTACACAATACCTGTGTCTTGGAGCTGTAAGAGTACACTGAAAGTCATACATTCATTGGTAGCTGGATCACTTGACTGCACAGGCAGCAACAAGTCAAGCAGCCCCTTTCATCAGCCTGTGAGGAGATGCACCAGTTGGCCTCTGTTATCCCACTCACCACTGGCCCGGGGGTATCTCTCCTCTCCACCACATGGAGATGCCTCTGCCTGTTTTAAGTTGTTACGTGCAACTCCTTTTGAACCCACTGCTACAATGAAAGCTCAAATGTTCTTCAGGACCATGTTTAAGTACCAAACCACTGCCATTTAGCATTGGTGCATTCAGGTGATTAGACAGCTCCCCGTAAAGGACATCTGGTCTACACAGAAAGAGGTACTGTAGTTTTTGCTGTGCCACAGCAGCTGTAACTAGGTGTCTTAGAAGAGTTGTCTTCTGAGCAGGCTTTGTATGGGTCAGAACTTCACAGAACCCAAGGAGTAAGTTGAAAATCACTGTTAATTTTGGATGTAAAAATATGAAGCTTGAAAATTACCTACCTCTGTATGGGTCAGGAAATGCCCAGAGCATGATTTCTGTCTGGCTGACACTAAGGTTGGGATACAGCCCCTCTCCCAGGCAGCACTGGAGCACAACTACTGTGGTGCAAGTTTTAGCAGGGTCTTTGTATCAAGTTTTGTGGGATCTTGGCAAGTCTGCAAAAAGAATTGATGGATTCATGCAGATACTGGACACAGATGGAGACGCTGTGCCCAGGATGTCCAAACGCAGCCCTGGCACTGCTCCCTAGCTGTTGGGGAGAGCTGACGTGGTGTTCTGCGTGACAGAAATCCTTCACAGAACACCGGCATTATCACGCCTTAGCAGCAGCAGCGCCTTTAGCTCTGCACTTGTGACCTCCAAAAGGCACTGCAGATACGTGCCCTGCAGATGGCAATCCACTGTAAGGCAACAGGCCAGCTTCAGAGCATATAAACCACAGTTGCTCAGGGACTCGAAGCCTGCTACAGAGGTGTGGGCCATTTTTTAAGGGCAGTTTGAGACCTTCCCCTCTGAGAGGGGGAGATAAAAAAACGTGGGAAGGAGAAAAAGGGAGTGCAGGAGCAGATGGTGGGCTATTCAGCATTACCAAGTGGAGATAGCTGAAACCTCAATCTGTTGTGTGATGCTGTGACTTGCCCTAGTGGCCAGCTGGCAAGCAGTTTGATAAGACTCTTGCAGCCTTGGCCAACAAGATGCTTTTTGTTCAACTGGTATAGACGACAAGTTGGGGTTCAGTCCACCTCAGGCATTTCACTATGCAGTTCAGCTGATGGCAGAGGTGCTTGTGCCATGTGTAGGTGCACAGGTGCCACGGATCCTGTGGTCTTATGGTCTCTCCTAATCACCATATAAAAACACCACGGTGACCTGACCTAGAATTCTATATTACCGCAGACCTGAACTGTAGAAAAATGGGGATCCAGTCACTGGATTTTTAGACTTAATCATTATACTCATAAGCAACAGCACTGGGAATGTTTTGTTTTATTGTTAGTTGAGGATAGAAGATTGGTTAAACAGAAACAATGGAGAAGTGGAAAGACTCTCAATAAAATATTTTTAGCTTCAGGGTAATAACAGATCTGCTAAATCAGCTGATACAGAAAAATACTGCTGCTGGTTCTTAAAGAAAAGCACTTTAATTGTGTCTCTCTTCAAACTTAAACCATGAATTTCAAATAGAAATATCTGAAGTTTGACAGGTAAATTGTTGGGAATGCCCTTATCTCCAGAGAGGTTTAATTCTCTCTCCGCACTCACAGACATAAAACAGAAGTTGTAGGTGACTCAGTACCTCTTGTTGTCAGGCCAAAACCTCATTATTAAATTCAGGCTCTTACCTTGAACCCCTGCATATGTTAGTCTTATTCTCTATTTCAGACCATGATTAAAGATAGACTAATTACATATTTGCTCTTTGTAAGGTTTTCCTCTTTTGCAGAAAATGCTTTGTATTAGGTTTGGTACAGTGACGACTCATCTCTGTGGATTTAAAGAATTGCAAGTGCTTTCTGCACTTGCTGTACACCGTCTGCAGGTGCATGTATCATACGTGTGTCATACTTTCTCCAAGTTTCTCAGTACACTAGGGGTGCAGCAGAAGGCATGAGCTGAAATTCCTGGTTTTTCAGTAAACACTAGCTCTGGGCCTGTTAAGTCTATGGAACTGGGTGCAGCATAGTTGTGGAAACCTGCTGGTTTTGGAAGATGGACGGAGAAGTGCTCCATCCCAACTCTTAGGTTAGTGCGTGCAGGATCCAGCACGCATCTCTGCCCAGGGCTGTGCTGTCCTGCATGGATGCACGTGCTGAGATTGATGCTGGCTCTGAACCCCATGCCATGGTATAGTACACGATGTGCCCCGTTTTCCAGGTCTCATCCTCCTCTGTCATCCTTCAGCAGGCCAATTTATTAATCATTGCTACTGATCGTTTGTACTCTGCTAGTCAGGTACATTCATGAGTCGGACTGACGCCTGCATCCTTTGCAGTCCCCGCTTCCAGCAAAGGCAACGATTCCTGTCTCTCGCAGTCCTGTAGAGAAAGGCCCAGAGCAGTTGTTTGTGCAGACCCGCTGCAGGGCATGGTGCCCACAGAGTGCCACACGGTGCCTCACACAGAGCTCACAGGGCATCTCACAGACGGGGTGAGCCTCTGAGGTCTTCCATGTCTCATCAACTGCTCGCCTTTGTTTCCTCCCCACAGGCACCTCGCTCGTTCAGCACCTGATGACAGTGCTGATAAGTGAACAGGGGCGAATCTTTGCTGTTCCTCAGGCAGATGTGCCAGGGAGCCAGCTGGAAATCAGACCTGTGCGTCAGCGCAGTACTGTGGAGTGGATCTCCGAGGAGGACGGGGAGGACAGCAGGTCAGAGAGCAGCGTTCCCAGCCCCGCTGATCTGCCTTCTAGCAATGCTGTGGCACTAGAAGCCACCCCTGGACCTGCGGTGAAAAGCACTCCTTCAGAGCACAGTGGCAAATTGACTCAGCCTGCCACCAGCCCCAACAAAAGGGTGCAGACACTGCCTCCGTGGAAATACTCCTTCCGCCAGCAGGGAGCACGGTCTGTCAGTCCAAAGCTGGGCAGCTCATCCTTAGATATCCCCAACCTCTCCTCCAGTGGGAACTGGTTGATGAATGGACTGTACTCTCTCCGAGGCCATCGCCGGACAGCCTCCGGCGAACGAGTTAAAGACTCATGTTCCTCCCAGAGACTCTCGACTTATGACAACGTCCCCTCGTCCAGCCTCTCCCTTAGCACACACAGTATGGCCAGCACCACGTGGTCTACATCGTCATGTGAAATCTCCGTGGTGGACTCAGTCAGCAGCTGCCCAGCCTGCCGGGCCAGTGACTCTTCTGCCTTAAGCTCTCTCAAAACTGAGTGGGTAACTCAGGGCTCACTATCTCAGAGTGAGGTCAAGACTGTGGATCTGGAGAACAGCATCGACAGGTTTGAAGCATGCAGCAGCAGCAGTGAACAGAGCAACCCAGCTGCAGCTTCCAGAGACTCTGTCAAATGCTCTAGGGCCTTACAGAGCTTGGTGGTGGAGCTAAAGACAGAACTGAGCAAACAGAGGACTGAGTACGAGACTAGTATCAAAAGGTAATGTCACCTGCAGGGGGGACAAGGAAATCATCTGTCAGCGTTACCCCTGTTTGAACACGGGTGTGGGCTACCAAACACATCAGGTTCTCAGACCTGGAGTTTGGGTTTGAGAGACAGCAGGTTTGGTTCTGCTCTTCCTCACTGTTCTCTGAATCCAACTTTCCTCTCTCTGATCAGAGAGGATCAAAAAAAATGGGATTTCTGTCACACAGGGAATTCCAGTATATCACATTCCGTGTTTTCACTGGAAATCAGAATTGCACAGGTAATGCCTAAGTCTGTTCTTTGTCAGTGTCCTGGGAGACAACAGCAAAGCAAACATCTGTCTTGGAGTGGGGGATTGGGACCCAGGGTGGTCAGCCCTCAACAAGGAACTCTGGTGGTCTGTGCATGTGCTGAGATTTGTACCAAAGCATTGAGGGCTTCTTGCTGCTTTTCCCAGCGGAAACATTCTTCAGGAGACTGATTTTGACTATTCTCCAGGGTTTTTTTTTTTTTGGTGGTGGTGATAGGACTGCATCTCAGTTACAACTTTTTCAGCAGCACTGTGTTGAACTTGTAGAAAGCTTGCTTTTGATTTCTGATGTACTTGTAGTGGTCCTTTGCTCAGCTGGCCAGCTACTGACTCAAAGTGGCACAAGGTGCTGCTTGTACAGCAGATACGTGAACCGTGCAGGTCTTTGCTCACTCCGATGCTTACTGCAATTGCTGATGCTGTCCTTTAGATCTGTGCTCAGAGAAATTCCTTCCAGTTTTCAGGAGAGGGGTGTGTGAGGGCAGTGGCTGTAGGAAGTAGAAAGTAATAGTAACTAGGAAGTCATGTTTATTAATTTGCATGAGTTAGTATATTAGGTTTTATGAGTGTGCTTAATAGAATGACTTTCAGGCAAGTACTCAGGGAAATAAGCACATGAATTATTGTTGCTTAAAGGAATTAGGTATGGTTTAATGATACAGCCACATGCAAGATTGCACACCATGTCATAATACAGAAGGATCATCGTTGGCCTGGGCTCTGCAGCCCTGGTACTTTGCACTGCAGAAGGGCTGCAGTCCCATTTCTTACAAAGAGTTGAGTTCTCAGCTTTTTTGGTGTGTTAAGGTGTTAATGCAATACCCCTTCAGTTATTAAAACTCTGGTAGCATTTACATGCCTCAATTTCCAATCAGCCTCCCAATCATGGTACCAAAAGCACACATGACTGACTGTAGGGATTGTATAGCACAGCTTTAGGCTACATTTGTTGCCTCTTTTCTTGTTAAAGTAATTACTCAAAAATGTATCATCTGAGCGTGATCTCTTCCAGTGGGCCAGCTGCTAAGGTAGGAATTTCACTTGCGACCTTCCTGCTTTATTTTATGATTCCCTGTGGTGGTGGCTTGCTGGCCTCTGCAGCTCCCCTGCCTCTTGCATTGTACTGCCTTGGTACGTGAGGCTGGAAGGAGAACCAGGCCATGTAGTGGGTTCAGTTCCCACCTCACATCACGGAGTGGGAGAAACACTTAACCCCCCGCCTCGTGCTCCACGTAGAAGAGCTGATGAGAACACTGCTGGTTGCTAGAACAACACTAGTTGCTAGCATGGTGTGTTGGTAGTTCATGGCTTGCTTTTTTTTTTTAGATGCCCTACTGTTGCAGAGGGGGAGGGAGATGAGTGTACGTGCCTTGCATTTAATTCTGCAGAGCTGCCCTGGCAAGCCTTGTTGCAGGGATACAGAGTAATAAACAGAAAGTAGACCAGGCTGCACAACTTGGAAATGTGTATCTGCACATTTTTACCTGCTGCCTGGGGGAAGAGATGGCTTTCCACCTCTTCTCAGTGAAACTGTTCCAACCAGGCCTTCAGCTGCTGACAACAGCGACATCCAGGAAGCCCTGTTCTTCGCTCCAGCTGTTGAGCGTTTTCAGCTGTTCCAGCTCCAACACCGGCCTTTCCCTTCAGTTGACAGGGACAGCAAGCACTGTGGCTGGCAGGGAGGACTAGAAATTGGTTGGCTCTCATAGGGCAAAGTAGCCAAGAGGAAAACGCCTAATGAATTAATAGTTTTGTAAAACCAGGCAAGATGCAATCACTGCCTTTTTGTATTAAACAGGACGATTCCAGCTGTTTGGGATTACAGCCCAAAGGATTGTGCTGTCAAGTCTAAGAATTTCAAGCCAAGTTTTTCAGCTCTCAAAAATTTTGCAGTGTTTTTACTACATCTGCAGCAATTTACATGTGCAAAAATATGTTCCTTTTGAGACCGCAGGAAAGTCTGCTCCTGTGGAAAGACAGGAGCTAACTAGCAAAGAAGGGAGGCTGTTTAGCAGAAAAACGTTGGGCTGCCTCACTGGCTTTATTTTATTGAAGATAATTTAGTCCCCAAAAGTAATAATTAGTTCCTTTACAATTGTACATGTGCTTGTGTGGTTTGCAGCACTCGGTGTGTGTAGCAGGGCATGTTTTAATGAAGGAATATGAGCTTTTTGTTGGCACGCACCTAAGTGGAGGGAAAGCAGAGTCAGTACCTGCCTGGGGCAGAGGTAAGGAACACTTGCTGATGGAAAAGCTGTTATTTATCATCATCAACTGCCCATTTTCACTCTTAGTCAGAGGGAGGCAAGTTTTATGGCCTTCCTGTAACCAGTCTGTTCCAGAGCATTTCCCCCTCGAGGTTAGTACAATTATCAGGCCTCCTTTGTCGAGTTTCAGTAATTCATGCTTACCACCTGGGACTCTTAAGAAACTGGAAATATCTTTGAGAGGACTACGTTGTGGGTATAAACGCAGTAAGTACTGCAACCCTATGCAATCTGGAACATGGACAGCTAGTATGGCTGCTGTAGCTGACCCCTAAAATTTCGTGGTAGAAAAATTTTATTGGTAGCTCAGATCCCTAGGACAGAACAAAACTGTTAGGGATGGGGGGGAGGAAGGGAGGATCCTAGCACCCTAAAATTTCGTGGTAGAAAAATTTTATTGGTCCCTAGGACAGAACAAAACTGTTAGGGACGGGGGGGAGGAAGGGAGGATCCTAGCGTCACAAGAGTCCTCTTGTATTACAGAGACAGCAATCTGGCTGATAAAAGCCTGCCTTCATAGTCTTTTGCAGACATACTGCACTTTTCTGCTCACTCACCAGTGCAGCTCTTGGTCTGCTGGACCTGGTGATCAGTGCACCTACGCGTGGCTTTCCAGTTTGTTGAGAGTTGTGGCAATGATCATATTGCCATCCTTAGCTGTATATGAAGGAACAGTTTAAGGGGATGCACTGCATTGCCTGCATAATGGCCTCGTGGTGGTCACAAAAATAGGATTCAGACCCTTCTGGGACTGTCACAAAGGTTCACCCTTTTTTTTTTTTCCTTAGAGAAAAGCTGTGGGTCTTGCATTAGAGCTTTGTGCACAAACTATTTAAGGTCTGTTCTTCAGATTCTTCCTCATACAAAAATTTGTTTTTTGTAAAATCTTGTGCAGTATGAAAAACTTTTATTCCCCCACCCCAATGTCAGTGACAAACTTTACAGAAAGTACCATAAAATGGACAGTGAGGAAGGACTGCGACCTATTCTTACCTGACCTTGAAGGATATTCCTCTGTACTGGATATCCATAGAGGGAAACACAGTATCAGGATGAAAACAGAGGTTAAAATATTATTTTGGAACTATATACTTAATCTCAGCCTAACTAACTGAGGAGTTAATACAGCTCCTCAGACAGTCAGTCTGTTGCCTAAAAGTTGAACAACTTATATTTATTATAGATATCATCATCAGTATTTATCCAGCCACTTAAAAAAAAAAAAATATATTTTTTTTTTTTCTTCTCCCTTCCCCCCTTTGGCTTTAAGAATTGAAGAAACAAGTGCAGACCTGAGGAAACAAGTGGTTAGGTTAGAAGAAGAACTGGACCAAGAACGGAAGAAATACACGATGCTGGAGATAAAGCTGAGGAATTCTGAACGTGCTCGTGAAGATGCCGAGAAGAGAAATCACCTCCTACAGAAGGAAATGGAAGAGTTTTTTTCAACATTAGGATGTTTAACTGTTGGGAGTCGAAGTGCTAAAGTCCCCAAGTAGAACAAATGATGTACAGCGTAGAAAATTCTATTTCTGGCAAAACCAGTGAAAATGCACATTTTGTTCTGGTATACTCATGTATCATGAGTAACTCTACAGTGATTGTGCTTGCGGTGCCACTTGCTCTGTTGTCTTTACATGTGCTGTAGTATTTGGGCCAGCTGGGAAAGACTTAAAACACAATGCCGGGAAGTTTAGATGTCAGATTTCCAAGAAAGAGTGGGCAGCCTTTTAACCACAAATCAAAAGATACTGTTCTCCATAGCTGCACTGCTGCCATCTTCGGATTTACTGCTCCGTCCTTTTGCTGGCTGAAGGACAGCGGAACGTCCCGCAAGGTGGGTGGGATGGCCGGAACTGACGGCCAGGCTGAGCCTGGAGCGGAGGGCCTCCTACACTTGTGCTTGGGATGATGGCAGTTCCAGTGTGTCACCACATTCAATCTGGTTTAGCATATGGATTTAATATATGAGGTGTTTTTCCTCCCCACTCCCTGCATAAAGTTTGTTCAAATTTCTCATTCCTTAAACTGGTGTTATTTTATGAAGATGCTTTGAAAACAAAATCTACAAACAAGCTGAAGATACCAAAATCTTGATGGTTCATTAAAGTTGTTCCTTACTCACTGAACAGTTCTGGTGCTTCACAGAAATGTGACTTATTAAAGTGTAATTAATAATAATCAGATTGGCCACACAAATTCCATGGAACTTGAAATATGCACATTTTGCCCTAGGTATCTGGGTTTTTTTGAGCCAAAAATAGAGCGGTATTAGCTGCAAAAAGAAAATCTCGTGAGTTGATATGTACTGATGAGACATCAAGGTAGGAGAAGAGAGATTCTTATCACCAAAACATCTGACTGCTGAGGGTTGTTATCTATAAAACTTTAATAGTGAAACCTATGGTAAGAGAAATTAGTGCAATTAGTGCTAGAAACGGGGAAGGGTGGGATCTATCCTTAATCTTCCCAGGACAGTTTATGCTTAGCTGCCTTCTAACATTTCTCATGACATCAGTTGAATTTTTGTTGTTAGGGAGATGAGGGGACAGGAGGAATAGAGCAAGCAACACAGCAGCCTAAGTTCCTTTGCTTCTACTAAAGAAATGTCATTAGAATGAAGCTGTAATTTCCACTAATTAGCTGCCAGGGCTCACTTCCCTTCAAGGGACTTCTTTGAGAAGTTCTGTATAATGTTTCCAGTGCCCTGAGCCACGTGGAGCCTGCACACAGAAAATTGTTTCACCAGATTCAGCTTGAACTCCGCTCGCCAGCCCAGCGCTCGCAGCACTGTCTGCTCTATCTTGGCACGTACCTTTGACAGCTCAGGTGGCTTGGGAGTCTCAAGAGGAGAAAGAAAGATTTTTAATGGAAAAGCGCCACGACAACATGAGCTGGCTAAATTATAGACTGTAGTGAAGGTGCTTGCTTTATTTAGTATTTATAAAAAATAACCTGAATCTGTCTTTTCTTACTTACAGAATGTAACTCATTGCCTGAAAATAACCTTAGAATGGGCTTTTTTACGTACCAGCAGGTTGTACCCCTCTCAGTACTGACTTTCTCCTCATCATCTCACAGATATCCAGGTATTTCAATATTTAAACATCTAGAAGTTAATTTGTTTCTACCTCACTGTAACGCTCCTCTTTCCTATAGAAATAGAAACCATTTAAAGTGAGCAAAAAGAAACTTTTTTAACCTAATCTTTCCTGGTTAAGACAAGTCAAGCAAGGTGGTAAAAGTAAGCCGTGTGAATAGGTTAATTCAGTTTTTTCAAAACATTTTCCCTTTCTTCCCAGAATATCCAGCTGTGCTGGATTCCTTGCTGCCCCTGGCATGAGGCAGTGTGGCAGGTACCTGAGCCTTC
>NW_009260182.1:9160925-9181294 GCF_000687185.1 Egretta garzetta | reverse complement strand
GGAGCAGCCTGGCACCTGCAGGCAGTAGCATTGCCATGATTTTCTTTTCCACCCCCTCCCCAACAACTGATCCTGCAAGGAAGACAACGGCCTGTTTAAAACAGCAGCACTGAGATGCACAATGTAAGGCGCAATGGCTGTTAACACTGATTTTGAGCTGGAACAGCACAGTGGTTTAGGTAGCATTAAGTACCATGCCAGTCAACACAAAATAAACCTTAATGTTATGAGAGAGTGGCCTGAACTGGGCTGTAAGTAATTCTCTGCAATTAGAGCATCAGAATTGGTAAAAGTAAAGTTTCTGCTGAGGCATTCAATCCAAGCAGCAGTAGCAAGCAGGTTATTTTAATGCCCTCTTCTAGTGCATGGTTACCTGTGTCCTCCCTGACAACCCACCTCCCCGAGACGATTTATATTGCATTATCTCCTGTACCTACCACGTGCTGACTACTCCCTTTTATTTTTGGCACACTACAAACTTAAGAACTGAGCCATGCTGACTGGGAGCCTGAAAAAATAAATATGCAAGACAAGCACTAAACAGGACTGCTGGCTAACTCAGTGAAACCAAATGCAGCTGGAATTCTAGATATTCTTTAAGTATTTAAACTTAGGTAACTGCTACATATAGCAGAACTGGGGAACAAACCCATCTATCCCAAATCGTCAGCTCCAGGAAAGGATCATCTCTCAGCTGTGTAGCACTACATAATCTTAATCTGGCATCCAGGATAAAATTCATTCTTATTTTCAGTATCACAAATGAAACCATATCCACTCAGGCTGACGAATGGAACTAACCCTTTCCCAGTTGACTTGTGCTCCAGCAACCTCTAGTCCTCTTGCTCATAAGGAATAAATTCCAGGTCCTTCTTAAGATGATCCACTGCAGTAAATACAGCCTGCAAGAAGCTGCATACTACCCAGTTCATGATAAAACACACCCAAGTGGGATGCTAACTCTAAAGCACAGCAACAGGAGCGTAACACTGATTTCCCATCATGAGCAATTATGCAAGAATTGGGAACAACACCTGTGCTGTTGTACATAACCACCTGAAACACTCTGCCCTTATTTGAGGCAGATGATACGCTCTTTCCTAGCTTTAACTCCTGCTTCTGTACTCTCCCACCACTTCGTTTGCCAACTTCATGGATCTGAGTGAGCACTCCTTATTTTCCAGACCTTTAGCTTATTACAGCCCCTAGTTTAAAGTGCCAGCTTTCTTAGCAAGCGTTTACAAGATACAGGTTTGTTCGTGTTAATAAGACATGACAAAAGGCTCCTGGAATCAGGTAGACACATTTTGACCATAGCTTTACCTGTGCAATCTTCCCAGCCTGGAAAATCCAGTATTATGCAGGCAAAACCAAGTGTAAGCAATTTTCAGTGAAAGAAACCCATCACAAGCATATGCTTAAAAAAAATCCAAAGCCAAACAGCAGCGTTCCAGAATAACAAAAAAGTTCTGTGGGTCTGCATGGTATTTCTAATATGAAAAGGAAAATGAATAGTGATTGATAGCTTATTGAATTATCTACACTTGCCAAGTAGGGCTATACAAGGCAGCAGCACTATGGAGCATCTCAGTTCTGGGCTGAAGTCACCCACAGACAAATCCCTGGCAGACTTAAAACTGCCTCACACCTATGTTAATATATTACTTACTTGGAATCAGCTACACTTTATGCTAGCATACATAAATAAAAAAGCATTTCTGAGCCTCACCACATTCCTAGAAGAGCACCTCACCAGCAGCTGGTCCAGTGAAACGAAGCAGGCTGTGCTGTACTGCCCCCGGTCACAGTACCTTTCCCTTAAAAAGGAACACAAAGACAATGTAACAGCACACAAACACAGCTCAGGGGCGTCTCGAGACTTTGTTTAAAGAAACACTGAGCGCCTGCTGGAAAGGAAGGCAACAAAACGCACTGCGTTAGGGTTTAGCCCCACTGCAGAGGTGCCGGGGCAGGAAGCGTCCTGGCAGCCACGTCAGCTCTGCAGTGAGAGCTCAGCCAGATCCTTCAGGCTTCTCTGAGACTCAGTTTTGAGAAACCTTTTCCTGAGGCGCCCAGGACTGGGCCCTCCTTTCGACACCAGGCAGCCCACGGCTCACCTCTTCCTGCAACACAGGGGCTCAGCGGCTGCATTTCCAGGGAAGGCGGCGGCTGGTTTGGCAGCAAGGAAGAATGGAGTCCCAGCAGTCGCAAACACACTCGATATGACCAGCCTGTGGCGCATCCCAAGCCATGGGACTGCAGCGATGGAAGGCACGAGTCACATTGCCCACAGGTGACCTCACACACACGAGGCAGGACATTAAGCACCATTAAAAACAGATGAATTCTCAGGAGGGACTGATGTTAATAAAACCCCAACTGCAGCCTTATTACGAAATCCATACAAAATCCATTCCAGCCTCGTAATGAAGAAACGCTAAATGCATAGTAGCCAACCTTTTTTTTCCTTTTTTATTTAAAATATCATTATAACCAATTGACATACTAGATAACAATGTATACATTCCAGTGGTGCACATGTAATGACGTATGGCATGAATGATTAAAAAAACCACAATGTTCTCAGTAATGCCCCACCAACAGCTTATTTGGAGGGAATAAAGGAAAAGCAGGAAAACATATCAAATGTGGGGAAGAAGAAAAAAAATTACATTTTTTTCCCAGTATTTTTAATGGTGTATCTTCCCCTTCGTATTTCTTGGGACAAAATAAAATTAAGAATATATTTCAAAAGGGGCAGAAGGAATGATCACAATAATTAGGGTTTTTTTTTTTCTCAACTTTAGTAATAAAAGTTAAAGAACTCTCAAAAATAGACTAGATATTGGGCCTACAAAAGTAATTCATCTGTATGCAAAGCTTACCAAGAATTATTCCTTTTGTAAAATGTAAAGGATGAGCTGACATTACTAGTAAGCTATTTTTACCTACAAAACCAGACTACAATAATAAAATCACCAATTTACAGCTAACACAATATTCTAGATGTACATTATTGTACACGAGCTATATATTACACATGAACATCTTACGTGAAATATATAAGAAACATACTTACTGATATTGTCTCAACATTGGCCAATCAGTTTATTTTTCTAAAGGAAGTGTATTTTTCTATTCACATTCAGTGTAGTTCCAATAGCAAGGGTTAGCTTTGCTTACTTAAGAAACGTAGAAAGTTTGTGTGAGGTAGTTCAAGAAAACCTAGCTTAAATTTTTAACTGCAGAAGTAGAAACACAATGGGATCTGATTCATAACACGTTTCTGTAATGCAGGGATATCTAAAGAGGAGAAGAAGGGAGTGAAAGAGATTGCTTAAAATACCACTTTTATCCAGTGCCCTTAACTAAGAATAAGTAAATTGAAACTTAGGGTAGGCAGTAGAGTCTCATCACATCTCTCCATTAAACCCCTCTTTCTAATCTTACTGAAAAACGCAGGCAGCCCTCCTTCAACTCCCGTCCTCAAACTAAATACGTAAGAACCAAAACACTGATGGGAAACCAAAATGTGACAAGCTGCTCTCAGCAGCAAATAAAAACCTCTCTAGAAACAGTAATTCACTTCCTCTAGCAACTCGGAACAGTCAGACCAAGCATAAGCTGAACCACCTCCTCCCCTTTCCCCCATCATCTTACCCGAGAAACGTAAGGCCGTATGCTCTGCATCACTGGCTGGGTAGGAACTCTCCCCCCGTCCTACCTTTTTGATCATTTTTCTTTATGCAATGTTGAGATGAATGCGACTTACATCAATGCAGGAGTGTTATATTCATGCAGACACCTGCTAAGGTACTTTATTTTTGCTCTCCAACAAGTAAAATAGTCTGTGTTCAGAGAAGCAATTATCCACAGAACAAACCCACATCAGTAACACTACTTCGCGGGCACGGGGGTGGCAGAGGGTGCCATCGCCACAACCGCCTCAAACACAGCTCGCCCCGTCCTCCCCCGAAGGCACGCCAGTCTGGGCACGGCGGCGCTTACGGGACAATTTATGCTGTTATTACCTTTGTGTCCAGCTGGAATTCCTACCCAGAAAGACGCCATTACGTATATTGTAGTAAGGTCCTTCTAAACTAAAAACCCAAGCCGCACAGTGCCTACATAGGGAAAAGCGCCCTTCAGCTTAGCAGAATGAGTGCACTGGAGGTGACCTGGTCAGTCAGGCCGGCCTAAGGTTGTTCAGCTGATGGGTCCTGCCCTGGCAGTCCAGCTTCTCACACACACCAACACACAGAAACCTCAATTCCGACCCCAATGTCTTGCACTAACAAAGACTTCACAGAGCAGAGGTGCAGCGCACAGTAACAGATTTCATTCCCAGTTCTATTTCAAAATCTTGAAGAACCTATTCCTACAAAAGGAGAGGAGCTATTTTATCCTTGACGCCTGCCCCAGCTCTGACCAGAGAAGGTGGAAATTCATCTCGTTATTATTGCCCAACTTCTAACCTCACCTGACATAAGAAATCAGGCACAGCTCCCTGTAATTCACTCCCTACCAACTCCCAACGGATTGGAACAGCCCTTGAAGTGGGAAGTTGCATGCACTTCAGGGAAGCCTGTTGTCACGAGAAGGTTTTGGAATCACAGACTAAAATAAAGCTTAATAACACTTTAAGAATAAAATTGTACAGTGTATTAGATAGTATATGAGCTACCAACAATAGACAAAGTCAGCTGAACTCTAGCTACCCATCTGTTTGCTACCTGTGGCAGTGTACAACTACCTATGAGATAATTTTATATTTCAACAAATAAAAAGGGAAGTTAAGACTAGCATGTCTTTATGATAATTTCGTTACCGCATCAGACTTTCTTGTCTTTGAAATTTGCTATCACTGTAATTTGCCTAAAATGCAAGCAAGTGAAAAGGAAAAAAAAAAAAATCACAACACTGCTATGAAGATGGTGCCAAAAAGTGAACTCTAGGTTCCTGCAGGCAAAGCTCTGACCTGACTGAAATAACCCCTTTAACATAGCTCACACGCTGCAATGGGTCCCACCCATCAACCCTACCTTAAAAGAAGAGAAGCTCAATTCTCCTTAGAGCTGATCAACCCCATGAAGTTACTGCTGATAGACAGCAGACTGTGATAAAAGCTTAGTAACCACTTCACTCCATATTCATTTTAAAGCAATTTTTCTTTAGGACACTGGAAAGTGATAGCAAAAATGGTTTTAAAGTTTCAAAATATTTCAGTCACCACTGCAATCCAGAGGGGTCCAAAATAAATTTAAATAGTAATTATATTGACCAAATTCTGTCCTTAACAGCATTTACAGGCATCAGAAGTTGATTTTGTCAGCCTTAACTTCATTGCGTTGGGTTGGCAGAATATCATTTGACCATATATAACAATGCAGTACTGTTGTACGGCCAAAAATACTGGCTTAATTCACAGCTTAAGCTTCGATAAAAAATTACAAAATAGACTGTTCTGTTGGTCTCTGTTCAACTTGAGCAGATTTTCTATGTTCCAGTGCTAGATGAATCCAGACATGTCCTGCCTATTCTGAGGTAATATACAATTTGGCAGGATCCTGTAAAAATAATTGCCTTAACAAATGCGTTTTAGAAAGGCAATACCGAAATATTAGATACAAGTGAGGAAAGCAAAATTACACGCACACAGCACTTACCAGCAGTCTAGCCAGGCCAGGAAAACAACTGTGCAGTTTATCAACTCAGTCATCTTTGAGACACTACCATTCCTTGTAACCCTGAAGTTTTTTAAAAAGACGTTAGATATTAAAAGCATTACTATCGCTTCTATTTTTCTGAAACCTATTGCAACAGCAAATTTTCCTTCAGAAAGACACCTACTTAACCCAACAAGCAGAAGGAACCACACTGAAGAGCACCAGTCACTCCTGGATGACCTCTGTGGCCAGTTACACCATTTGCTTATGCTCTGTGCCTGGCAAGACTTCTGTATTTTTCTATGCTCATTTTTTGTGAGCGTTACTAATTTAAATTCCTCTTCACATTCTAAATCACTACACAAAATATGCATCTACACAAGGCAATCAATTATACAGCCTAGGTTCACTAAAAATCTGCATTTTCCAAAGGAATAAATTCTGAATGATTGTTTAACTCATACATAAACTTAAGTCAGTTATACATAAATCATTCTGTAAATATAAAATGTAAACAGTTAAAATACTTCTGTGAGGAGCAGCACCATTTTACATGACTATTTAGTAACTGTTCTACATATTTCAATATATCTTTTGTTTAAAAAGTGTATTGAAACCTGGAACTTCAGTGCTGAAAACTACTGAATATTTATGACTTAAAATGAACCATTATTAAGATTTCTGCTACACTGGTCTCATGGTGAAATGAAAGAGATAAATATTAATTTATACAGCACTACTTCTCCCTCCTTTGGATGGCATATATTGCTCACTTAATGCATTAGCTACAGAAATCCTGAGGTTCTCCTACCACTTCATGGTTTTTAGCAATCAGTTACTTTTGGTGGCGAAAGAACAGCTGAAGTTTTGCCCCTACCGCATTCATGTCATTCCCTCTTCTACCCAAAAAGCACTCACCTTAGTAGACAAATCTAGTAAGAAACAAAACTCCCAAGAATCACATATTACATGGAAGTAGAGCTACAGCATACTCGTCCCTCATGGCAGTCTAGACATCCTGGCTATTACATGGAAGTAGAGCTACAGCATACTCGTCGTCCCTCATGGCAGTCTAGACATCCTGGTTACACTTTGTTCTGCGTGTACAAAAACAGGCTACAAGCTAGAAGTAAACAGTTTATTTGCATTGCAATGTATTATTCATGAAGTATCCTCGTGTTTTATGGCGATCACAAGATTTGGCATGCCACAACGCTGCAGAAAACACCACGTTACTTTCTTGGGCTAGATATTTCTGCAGCTTTGGAGATAGGCTTTGTTTTCTTAAGTTAGTAAAACCATTCAGATGAGGTCACTTTGCAAAGGATTTTACACTGTTTCTCTAAAAAAATTCACAAATTGTTGCTTTTGCTGAAGCATTAGAGGCAAGTGGCCAAAATAAAAGAGGATTTTGTTCACTGCCAGAGCTACAGTAGTATGTCCAAAACTACAGCTGCCTGCACTGAATTCTCTCCCCCTCCACCTGGACACAGACATATGACCAAGCCTAAAACTTTGAAGGATATCATGAACAAAACATCTGGAATAACTTCTAATTAAAAAATTGAAAACCTATAAAATCTTAAATAATTCATTATATGGTAATGACCACAACATTAATATGTGCTTTGATAAAATAAATCTTACAAATTCAGTAAAAAAAAGATCAGCAGCATAATAGTAAAGCAAATATGCAGATTTTAAAACCACAATAAAAATTATCAGGTTTAATATTTTACAGTTAATTACAGCAAAAAAAGTGGCTGCTTTTAACACAACTTACAGTTTAAAATTACAGCACTTTATGATAAATTCTACGATTATTTTTGAAAAAACACTCAAAAATACCACCAAACTTTAAAGGTGCCCTATTAATGACTAAAAGGACCCCCCTCCCGCCCCCCAAAAGACCAAGTAGTCATCTACAGCAACCCAGAGGTCCAGCTGAGGTTTCTAGACTGCTGTCTGTATCAGAGGCCAATGTTGGATCTGTTGACATTGAAGACACATCATTGACAGATGACGATGAAGATGGATGTTGAGAGCCATTGATCATTGCTGCACCTGTGCTATGAGAAACAAAACAGCAAATCAGTTGCAGATACAGTTGCATGGTTCAGTACTTGCATTAGCCTGTCTCTTCCTAATAGTCATTACTTTCCCTTGTTTTGGCAAGTTTGAAGAGATGTGTCTCAATCCATTGCCAAAGTAAATAAAACCCACAAGCCTTTAACATGGGGCTTAACGAATGGTATGCCAAGAACCACAGAACGCCCGTGACATGATACCTGTCAAATCACAACAAAACGCTAATGGCTGAAGGTTAAAAATCACAAACGCAGATAGTGCCGCATAAAGCCAGAGCTAAGATACCCTACTAAACTTTGAGACCCAAAGCTAGAATACATCTGCACATTTAGATAGAGAAAGAAGGTCTTTTCCATCGATCCTCCCCTTCAGGCTGGGAAACAGCTGGTGTTCAGCCACACGGAACGTATACAATCTCAGGTCCGCAGTCACTTTTCAGAATCTGGACTTCAGTGAAATCTCAGCAGAATCAGCAACAGCTGTCCCGCTCCTGCCATCATTTCTCAACAGTGCGAACGGAGTCCTAATCAATGGTCACATTTTGCTCCAAAATTCAGCAACAGTTTCTGAAAGTGTTCCATAGTTTTCCTTTCTGATTAGAGGGAATATTCAAGGCAGACAACCTAGAAATCCTGTTTCATTAGTTAACAGATAGTGGTTAGATCTTGATTTGAAACTGCACCAGCTACAGGTTACACATCTAACCAGATCACGGCAATAGAGGACTAGTACATACCAAGATGTTTCTTGAGGACTGAAACGAATGAAGCATCAGTTACACGGGGACACTAACAGAGGAATTTATCAGATGAATAAAAAGAGATGTCAACCCCATACCTTCCATTCAAAGAAGCAATACCTCAAAGAGAATCCAAGAGTTATCGGTCATTTAATAGCCATATTTTTGAGCTAGGGTACTCTTGGATGTCTTGAACAGCTTTGCTCCCTCCTGACCTACAACTCAGTGTAGCTTGATACTGTGCTTTTATTGTAACCAACCTAAAGGGGCTGGTTGTCCACGTATAACCCCGTTCTTGGTTCTCTCCTCCAGGTCCATGACTTCCTTGTATATTAACTCTGAAAATGTAGAGAAGGGAAGGCAAAAAATGAATTTGCAAACCCAAATCCCTGGATTGATAATACTTCTCCCATTAAAACGTGCATTTAAATTTTACAGGTTTATTACTGTTTTGAATTAGTTTTGAACAACAGGCTGTAGGGGCTACAGAACAACTGACAAGTGATATAAAAATGCATAGTTCTTTTCTGTTGGAGCTACAATGGCCTGGCACTCTCAAGAACACACTGACATTGCTGTAAGACTCTCTGCCCAGGCTCCCGGGGGACCCGAGGTTAAACTGAGTCTTAATGACCACTCAGTTTTTATCAATGGCTTCTTTGGTTACAGATAAACTCCATCAGCAGTCTTCAAAGGAACAGGTAGGAACAACCTAAACAGCACTGCCATCCTCCCGACACACATTTGCCACTAAATTTCCTCAGCAACAACATCTAAAGGTCCCCATGAAATGGAATACTATATTGGCACATAAGCAGCCACTCCAAATGAAAGCAGCAACTGTATCTTCCACTTACAGAACTTACTCATCCTTAAAAAGGCCAGAAGTGCTTTTAACGTGAACCCTACACCCTCTGCATTGGCCAGAAGGTTTCTAGGCTAATGGCAGCTCATTACCCAGAAAATCCCTCAGCTGTGCATCTACGGAAGTAACAACAGAAGGAAAGGACTAAACATGTTAAGTATTGAAACCTGGAACTTCAGTGCTGAAAACTACTGAATATTTATGACTTAAAATGAACCATTATTAAGATTTCTGCTACACTGGTCTCATGGTGAAATGAAAGAGATAAATATTAATTTATACAGCACTACTTCTCCCTCCTTTGGATGGCATATATTGCTCACTTAATGCATTAGCTACAGAAATCCTGAGGTTCTCCTACCACTTCATGGTTTTTAGCAATCAGTTACTTTTGGTGGCGAAAGAACAGCTGAAGTTTTGCCCCTACCGCATTCATGTCATTCCCTCTTCTACCCAAAAAGCACTCACCTTAGTAGACAAATCTAGTAAGAAACAAAACTCCCAAGAATCACATATTACATGGAAGTAGAGCTACAGCATACTCGTCGTCCCTCATGGCAGTCTAGACATCCTGGTTACACTTTGTTCTGCGTGTACAAAAACAGGCTACAAGCTAGAAGTAAACAGTTTATTTGCATTGCAATGTATTATTCATGAAGTATCCTCGTGTTTTATGGCGATCACAAGATTTGGCATGCCACAACGCTGCAGAAAACACCACGTTACTTTCTTGGGCTAGATATTTCTGCAGCTTTGGAGATAGGCTTTGTTTTCTTAAGTTAGTAAAACCATTCAGATGAGGTCACTTTGCAAAGGATTTTACACTGTTTCTCTAAAAAAATTCACAAATTGTTGCTTTTGCTGAAGCATTAGAGGCAAGTGGCCAAAATAAAAGAGGATTTTGTTCACTGCCAGAGCTACAGTAGTATGTCCAAAACTACAGCTGCCTGCACTGAATTCTCTCCCCCTCCACCTGGACACAGACATATGACCAAGCCTAAAACTTTGAAGGATATCATGAACAAAACATCTGGAATAACTTCTAATTAAAAAATTGAAAACCTATAAAATCTTAAATAATTCATTATATGGTAATGACCACAACATTAATATGTGCTTTGATAAAATAAATCTTACAAATTCAGTAAAAAAAAGATCAGCAGCATAATAGTAAAGCAAATATGCAGATTTTAAAACCACAATAAAAATTATCAGGTTTAATATTTTACAGTTAATTACAGCAAAAAAAGTGGCTGCTTTTAACACAACTTACAGTTTAAAATTACAGCACTTTATGATAAATTCTACGATTATTTTTGAAAAAACACTCAAAAATACCACCAAACTTTAAAGGTGCCCTATTAATGACTAAAAGGACCCCCCTCCCGCCCCCCAAAAGACCAAGTAGTCATCTACAGCAACCCAGAGGTCCAGCTGAGGTTTCTAGACTGCTGTCTGTATCAGAGGCCAATGTTGGATCTGTTGACATTGAAGACACATCATTGACAGATGACGATGAAGATGGATGTTGAGAGCCATTGATCATTGCTGCACCTGTGCTATGAGAAACAAAACAGCAAATCAGTTGCAGATACAGTTGCATGGTTCAGTACTTGCATTAGCCTGTCTCTTCCTAATAGTCATTACTTTCCCTTGTTTTGGCAAGTTTGAAGAGATGTGTCTCAATCCATTGCCAAAGTAAATAAAACCCACAAGCCTTTAACATGGGGCTTAACGAATGGTATGCCAAGAACCACAGAACGCCCGTGACATGATACCTGTCAAATCACAACAAAACGCTAATGGCTGAAGGTTAAAAATCACAAACGCAGATAGTGCCGCATAAAGCCAGAGCTAAGATACCCTACTAAACTTTGAGACCCAAAGCTAGAATACATCTGCACATTTAGATAGAGAAAGAAGGTCTTTTCCATCGATCCTCCCCTTCAGGCTGGGAAACAGCTGGTGTTCAGCCACACGGAACGTATACAATCTCAGGTCCGCAGTCACTTTTCAGAATCTGGACTTCAGTGAAATCTCAGCAGAATCAGCAACAGCTGTCCCGCTCCTGCCATCATTTCTCAACAGTGCGAACGGAGTCCTAATCAATGGTCACATTTTGCTCCAAAATTCAGCAACAGTTTCTGAAAGTGTTCCATAGTTTTCCTTTCTGATTAGAGGGAATATTCAAGGCAGACAACCTAGAAATCCTGTTTCATTAGTTAACAGATAGTGGTTAGATCTTGATTTGAAACTGCACCAGCTACAGGTTACACATCTAACCAGATCACGGCAATAGAGGACTAGTACATACCAAGATGTTTCTTGAGGACTGAAACGAATGAAGCATGAGTTACACGGGGACACTAACAGAGGAATTTATCAGATGAATAAAAAGAGATGTCAACCCCATACCTTCCATTCAAAGAAGCAATACCTCAAAGAGAATCCAAGAGTTATCGGTCATTTAATAGCCATATTTTTGAGCTAGGGTACTCTTGGATGTCTTGAACAGCTTTGCTCCCTCCTGACCTACAACTCAGTGTAGCTTGATACTGTGCTTTTATTGTAACCAACCTAAAGGGGCTGGTTGTCCACGTATAACCCCGTTCTTGGTTCTCTCCTCCAGGTCCATGACTTCCTTGTATATTAACTCTGAAAATGTAGAGAAGGGAAGGCAAAAAATGAATTTGCAAACCCAAATCCCTGGATTGATAATACTTCTCCCATTAAAACGTGCATTTACATTTTACAGGTTTATTACTGTTTTGAATTAGTTTTGAACAACAGGCTGTAGGGGCTACAGAACAACTGACAAGTGATATAAAAATGCATAGTTCTTTTCTGTTGGAGCTACAATGGCCTGGCACTCTCAAGAACACACTGACATTGCTGTAAGACTCTCTGCCCAGGCTCCCGGGGGACCCGAGGTTAAACTGAGTCTTAATGACCACTCAGTTTTTATCAATGGCTTCTTTGGTTACAGATAAACTCCATCAGCAGTCTTCAAAGGAACAGGTAGGAACAACCTAAACAGCACTGCCATCCTCCCGACACACATTTGCCACTAAATTTCCTCAGCAACAACATCTAAAGGTCCCCATGAAATGGAATACTATATTGGCACATAAGCAGCCACTCCAAATGAAAGCAGCAACTGTATCTTCCACTTACAGAACTTACTCATCCTTAAAAAGGCCAGAAGTGCTTTTAACGTGAACCCTACACCCTCTGCATTGGCCAGAAGGTTTCTAGGCTAATGGCAGCTCATTACCCAGAAAATACCTCAGCTGTGCATCTACGGAAGTAACAACAGAAGGAAAGGACTAAACATGTTAAATGCAACTCATAAGAACTGACTGTCAGAATACTACTTCTTACTGTCACTGGCAAACTAATACAACATACACACAGTCTGTAAGAAAAAAGCCTTTAAGAATTGTAATTTCAAGGGCTGTGGGAGTCTCAAAAATAAACTCCATATTGCTTGAAATACCCTCTGCACATCTGCCTCAAAAGGGAAGCAACTTTGCTTGGAAGGAGGATGGTAAGAGAATTTCCAAAATTCTCCCTATCTCTGCCTTTACAATTAAAACTCAGTTTCTAACAGAAAGCGACTTAAAAGTGTGGTAGTACTAAATTTTACAGACTTGTTTCCATTACCAGCCAGCACACTGAAACTGTCAAAAATGATTCATGAAACATTTTCCCTGTTTTTTTTCCCTCTGGGGATAAAAAGGCTATACAGGTTTAATGTCCCTTCCTAGACTTTTTCAGTTCAAAGTATTAGATTGCTCAATGCACTGAATTCTTGCTTAAATGGCACATTTACAGCCTGCATAGCTCTCTGGATCGGTGTGTTTTCTTAGTGCTAGGACCTTTGCAATAACACCCCACCTTTTAGAAGCAATTTCAAAATGAAGCACAAGCTTTACAAGTAGCAAAGACGTTACCCTTTAACTTTATCATTTCACACCTAATGTACAATCAGGAAATACACGTACTAAGCCAGTTCTGAACACTAAAAACCATGCTCTTGGAGGTACGAGTTGTGTCACGCTGCGATCTGTTCCACACTTCAGCTGCTTTCTCAGGATCCCCCAGCCGATAACCATCAGCGTCTCCCACGCCAGCAGTAACATCACTACCTCGCCCATTACCAACACTCCTTATGGCTTATTCTTTCAAATCCTCTGCTTGATTTAGAAGAGTACAGTTACTGCTAATATGCTCTTCACTTGAAGAACAGTGCTTGTACTTCAGACTTTCATTGCTCAAACTCCTGTCCCTTTTTCAACAGTAACAGTTTATCCAGAAAAGTTACCCTCCCTAAAAACGCTGTCTTATGGCTTGCAAAAGCTGACAGAAATGAGGTCTTAAGTTCACTGCAAAGGTTCAGAACCTTCAGAAGAAAGTTTTTACTGTCCCAACTATCAAGAGGTTGTGAAGTACTGATCTGTCCCCTTGCCGTTCCAAACAGTTTATGGAAATACTATTAGGTTGCTCAAAGAACCTTAGTAACAGTAATCCTTGGGGCCCAACCTACTTCCAAAAGCCTTAATAAACTTAAAATGCCCTTCTTACCTTTCCATTCCTCTATCGTGTGCTCCCTCTCATCTAACTGCTTATCTGGTATCTTTGGTGGAGGCTGAAAAACAAAACTAACTCATGATAAAGCAATCAAAAGGGATACAAAACCAGAATAAATGCAAACCAAAAATAAGCGCTCGGAATATGACCTGATTTAAAAATACTCTATTTACACAGTCATATATTCTCTCATACTTGGACTTGGCCTATTTTCTAGATGGCCTGACATGTTTTAATCTTCTTCTGATTAACAGATTTGCTTACATTACTGTAATAATTAAAATAGAAACTGAACAGCCTGGTAAAAGAGCTCCTAAGTGCAGCGGTCTCCAGCCCAAGCAGCCCTTTTTACCTTACTGTTAATTACTAAATTTTCCCTCTAGCTATTATAGATCAGCAGAATTCTAATTGCACCAGTTACATCAAGGATCTTTTTCTGCTCTTAGTGGGCCATCACCAACCACCTTTCTCTTAAAAAAATGAGACTTTTCTCATAAGCTGAAATTGTCCTGAAAGTAATGTTTAAAGACAATTTCTCAATTAATCCCTTTGTTCATCAGTGTTAATAACTGAAAGCTCAAGATCTTGTACTCAGATTTTGCTGAAATACTTATTTTCTAGTCTAAGAGTCCTGTCAATTGCTACAACTAATGAAAATATTTCTCTTGCCCAGGAGTAAATACTGCAGAATCCTATCAAGGGCAATCAAACCACACTGAAACAACTGAAGCTTAATAAATCAGAACCCTATAGAAAGGATTTCAGATGCATTCCAGGAGGTTATATGCAATTATACACAAACACGCACACACAGATACAGGTACTTCGCTTTGCGCCCATTCCATTCCTAATACTATTTCTAATAAACATGTCAATCTATGTCAATAAAAGTGATTACGGCTCGGTTAAGCTTCTAGTGAAATGTGTAGATCATGCGATAACCTTCTTTCAAGCAGGCACAACAAGTTTGCTTTAGTACAGTACCTGCCTAATCAGAGACCTAAAACAAGAACTTACAGCTTCTGCTTCTGATGGATCATACCAAACGTTGATGTATGGGTGCTGCAGGGCTTCATCCACAGAGATTCTTTTAGAAGCATCTATAACCAGCATTTTTGATAACAAATCCCTTGCTTGACTTGCTGCAAAAGCAAATTTTTCTATTTAGACTAGTGCCATACATAGTGCAGATACTACAGTATTTCAAAGCTCATAAGGAGAGGAAACCCGGAGTAAACAAGTTCCAGTTTAATATCTATGCAACCCTCACAGAATTTGCAGTTTAGGGAAGTGGTCCATTTGATGGCAGGGAAAAAAAGAATGAAGAGAATAACACAGGTGGGAAGGGGGTTGGACATGTTTCACTATACGGTTTCAGAAAAGACGAGAAAGTGAAATAAGTGTACGCCAGCACGTTCATCTACTCCCACAATATAAATATTGCAATTTCTAAATCCTTAGCGGGATGATTTTATAGTGAACAAAACCAAGATATATTTCTGTTCAATACATAACAGTTTTAAAACTTTTAAAATACACAACACACAGAAGACAGACCTTACCTTTAAGCTTGTTGTGTTCAGAATCAGCTGGGAAAAGGACATCTGGAAAGAGTTTTTCAAAACTATATCCAGCATATTTAGGTCTGTTCTCCACATAAGTTCGGACCGTAGGCTGTAGTTTCTTCATAAATTCGGGGCATGGTGTTCCTAGCTGCTCTATAACTTTATTCCATTGATCAATATCTAAGGTTATGCAGCTAAGAAAAACACTGTGTTCAGCTAGAAAGCTACGTTAAAACCACATGAAATAACCAGAGAGCAAACACAGAAAATAACAAAATACCAAGTTCATCATCATTAATTAGGACTACCTGCTCAGAGAAAACAGTGAAACAAAGACGACTATGATAGAGTAAGGCAAGGCAACGTGCATTTTACTCAAAATCGTAATTAACTAGCAAAGGATATACTTCTGAGAAACAGAGACAATTAAATTAATCTAATACATTTTGTGAGCCTTTTAAATCAAGGCTTTGTTGGGGTTCTGGAGAGGGGCTGAGCTCCTGACCTGAACACGTGCTCACAGCAGCCAGGCCGCTACACGTCACCGAG
The DNA here is from genome assembly GCF_000687185.1 of Egretta garzetta. NCBI lineage: Eukaryota > Metazoa > Chordata > Aves > Pelecaniformes > Ardeidae > Egretta > Egretta garzetta. Next base: position 9,165,232 of record NW_009260182.1, on the reverse strand, counting down.
GCACTCGTGAGAATTCCCCCGTGTAGGCGCTTTGTCCTTCGTTCCCATCTTGATACCTCAGCTCGGCCCCTCCCAAGCGAGGGATCTCTCACTACTGACATGCCACACTGGGCACCAGCGGGCACATGAAGGGTGGAATCTTGGCCCACATAGGTCAATTAACAATTTTATCAGAGCCTTGAATACAGAAATTAAAGAGTTTCAAGGACGTGTAAGGAACATCTTCACTGAAAAGTTTACACAAGTTAAAGGGGAGATTGACCAGTTCATGGCGGAAGAATTGAATACGGGTTACCAAATAAAAAACCCCAACATTTGGCTCAGGAATTCCTAGCTGCAGACGGTTAGATACTGGGAGAGAGATCAGGTAAAATTTTATACTTGCTTATCTCATTCATATATTCTCCCCAACTTTTTGGCTACCATCAAAGACTGGATACTGGGCTACCTAAACCTTCAGTCAGATGTAGCAGGCCCCCTCTTACATTCTTAAAACTTAACAGCAGACCTTTATGTAAAGATTTTCAAGCTCTACAGTGCTTCAGTACAGGCTTTGGAAAAAAAAGCATTTACAGTGCATAGCACTGAGCCTAAACTGAAGAGCCGTGCTCGCAAACCAGGTGCATAAAGGTAAGCACGGTGCAGCCCGTGCGATGACAGAGCTGTGTGGAAGCAAGGGTGCCCTGGATCTCCTCACTGTGCCTCCGAATCTTCACCCAGTCTTCACCCCTAAATGGTACTATATTAATTACTACATAGTTAACCTCCAGCAAAAGCAGGAAAGATTTCTGATGGCATCTAAAAAAAATGGAGCATAACTACTAGTAAAACAAGTGAGATGCCAAACATCAATTAGATCCAGCAATTTTAGCGACGATCCAGAGGTTTCAGCTCTATTTGCTTGGAGCAGACCCTCTGTCTGAAGCATTGCTCACAGGCCAACCCATACCGACACCACCAAGCCATTCATGGAACAGAAAGACAGAAGCACCAGGTATTTCTGAACTCTGTTTTTGCAGGATCATTTCTGCCTGCAAAAATATAAAACTTCAGAGCTAATGAAGCTGGTTAGGAATTTTTTGTAAACATTTCCTATAAAATGTAAAGAATAACAACTGCTAACACGCTTGGGTACTAAACAAGATTAGTAAGTTATTACAGAAAAATGACCTCCAAAGCAAAAAAAAATAAAAATCAATGCATGTGAACCAGTAAAACACCACCCAAACACAAAAAATCTGTCTTAAATGTGACGACATCCAAAAGCAATGGATAGACACTGTATTGGATTGGAAAAAGAAAATAGAGGAAAAAAAGGAGAAAGAAAAAGGAAAAATAAGCCTGTTTGCCCAAGTGGTATTTTGTTCATCTTGCTTAGTATCAACCTCCAAAGACAGTCACACGCAGAAATGCTGTGCTGTGGGTTTGCTTTACGTGCTATAACTGAAACATTTTTGCAGCTTCCTGGAACCAAAACTATGAACTTGCAAATTGTATTTTGAAAAGGCAGTTTAAAACTAATATTTTAAAAATTAGAACCACCTTAATCTGGAACTATATTGCTGCGGTTATCTTTTGACCTTTTACAACTACATCCTAGGCCAAAGGTAAGGATACGATCTGTACCAGGAAATAAAACACCACCTTTGATCATTTCTCCCATGATGCACCCAACTGACCAAATGTCAACTGAAAACAAAATGCAATGGTATTAACAGAAAAGATAGTTATCAAATAAAGTAAATAAAAACATCTAGAGAGAGACACACACATGAAGTGACTATAAAAAGCGTGTGTAATGAAAATGAGTGAAGGTGAATGTATGCTAACTACAGGACCAGCAGAGACTATGTCCTACTGCTAGGTGCAGCCTGAATATAAATGAAGTTCTTAACATTTTTTTTTTTAAGTGTATCACAAGAAAAATCCATGTTCATTTAGTAGAAAAAAAAAAATTGTACAATACGCATTTTCATGACACAACATCAATAAAAAAGGTTAATCACTTCCTAACTAATTCAACCTGCTGCAGCAGCACAAGGATACAGTCCCTTCCTGGAAAGAGGATTTTGTGGCAAACCATTTCGCCCATAATGCACCCCACAGACCATAAATCCACTATGTTTGTAGCACAAAAAGAAGGAAAAGCAAAGCAAACGGTCATTTAAAATTAAAAGAAGCATAACATGACTGCATCCTATAAACTGCAGAGACAGCACAGGAAGAAGAGCAAGTCTTTATATTAATCAATGAAAACATTTTAAAATACACCATATAGAAGGATTAGCTTTTAACTGTCTCAAATACAAGGCAGAAAAACATCCTTTTGTTTAACATAGTGCTAGAGCAAGAGCTAGAGCAGAGAGAGAGGCACACATGGATCAGGGCAAAGCTCTGAGGCTTGCAAAGCTGCAAGAAACTTGATTTCTTAGAAGTAATTCCACTGGAGTGTAGAAACAATTTTAGAAGTAGCAAAGTAAACTGACCTTTAAAAATACTGTGTATCTAAACAGTTTATACTTTCAGGAGGAGAATTAATTGGTTATTACATAGGAATTAAAATTTGCCATCAAGTATTTACTAGAAGTCAGATTACCATGCATGTCTCTCTCCCTTTAAATCAAAAGCAAACACGATCAGTAAAAGATCACTTAGAATTTTAGAGGATCAGTTAATGACAGTATTAGTATGCTCCTAAAAGATTTTCAGTTAAAATTATTTGTTTAAAAATATTTCTCCAGTTATGCTGAAATAACATTTAACACAAAAGAAAAACGCAAAAGCAATTTCTTTTTTTGGTTTGAAATACACATTTTCTACATGACCTTAAAGTAAATCACTCAGAAGACATACTCAGAGATGCACAAGTTTACTTTTCAGAGGTATGTCTGTTTGTTTTGTGGTTGCTTTCAGAGATACTGTTAACTCTGTATGCAAAAGTTTTCTTGAAGTCATAATAATGATTTTGTATTATTATGAATACTTTTACGTCAAACATGACACTGGAATTTCAATTAAGCAGATAAGGGGATTTAAATGAGAACAATTGTATACTAAATATCACATGTTAAAGTTCTGAAGGAGCTCAATGTCAAGCAAACAACGTTGCTGCTTATTGAAAATATTCCTTCCCCCGTATTTACAAGTTCCTCTAAAATAGTATCTAAATCACATGATAGGAGATCATAGTTCTACATATTAATAGGTCAAAATTAAGGGCCTGGTTCATTTAAAAAATGATTGTCAACATTTTATGATTAGTGGTATTTTTTCTTTAAAACCTTTTTTCAAATACTTAAGAAAAGTACATATTCTTTGGCTTCGAGACCCAAAGATTTGAAGCCAAGTTTTGCATTTGACTTTTTAAGTAAAATTCTGAATGTTGACTTTTCCACCTGCGCAACAGTCCACTGTCTTCACAAACCAAAATATACCCAAATCTACTGTAATTAGGCTGTGTCCAACATGACAAAAACAATGCCCATAACTGCATGGGGAAGTCTGGGAAGACAAACAACACAAGTCAATGACTTATCTTCATGCCTCAGAAGACAAATTACTTCAGAGGCAAAGAAAAAACATTGGAAACCATTCTTCTGGTCACCCTACAAAGCCGAACTTATGATGTCTGGGGGTGTGCTGGTTTGCCGCCTTCATTAATCAAACAAAACCTGTCTGTTTATAGCTCTAACTTTTTTATGAAGCTAGTCAAACTTGCGCACTGAGGACTGCTCCTGTGAATACTTTTATAGAAGACTGAGTAAAGTCTTATTACAGATTTGAAAAACCTTTTTGAAAATATACTGCTTGTCATACGGAGTATATTTTAGTCTTAAAAACCCTGTCTGGACTGAACTTAGTATTTTCTATAATTCAAAGAGAAAAAATACTATGTGAAAATGAAGTTCAAACCCCATGTACACGCTAGAAAACTTAAAAGTAATGGTTTCAAATGGTGTGGGGCTTTCCTTGCTTGTCAGTGCTTCCTTGCTGATTATCACACACCTAGCTGCACATAAATCGAAATATGTTAAGGTACATGAGCACAAACAGTTTTCGTGTCCCTCAGTTCTGAATTTCTTGAGTTTGCAAGGCCTGGTTTCTTAATGCCATATACCCAAATGTGCTGTATCTCCTTCAGTATCAAAACCTATGTAGAAGTTAATTCTATTGTCAGTTTGCTTGGCATCTTTGCTAGTTTTAAAACAATTAAAGTTTCCATACGGGCAGAGTACCGTACCAGAATACTACTACTCTGAAGAATGAAACTCAGCCATCAACACATACATTGCAGTCCTCCCGCAGAA
>NW_009260182.1:9126509-9160743 GCF_000687185.1 Egretta garzetta | reverse complement strand
CAGGGCTCTGAAATGGCATAAAACTGCCAGATGACCCTGTTCAATTAAACTAAATGTTAATGTTAACCATTAGTTAGTTGTCAATTTTCAATATTTATCTCTAAATTAAATAAGTTAACATTTAATTTAACTATGGGTTTAAAGGGCTAAACAAGGCATTGATGCTAAAGGTGGGGATCCCGGACAGCCCAAGGTCACTGCGAGCACATCGTTCATACCCGGCTCCCCCAAGTCTGCAGCCTGCCTCCCTGTTGGGTGGCCCCACAAGGAGGGACTCACTGAGAAGAGCAACAGATGATGTAAACGGCCTTTTAATGACAATGGTACGTATGGAAACGCAGATTGTCTTCTGACTCAGCCAACAGATTAACTTTTACATTCTCCAGAAGTGTCATTCTCAACTCAACGACCATCTACTTGGCTTTGGGGAAGACGTAATAGTTTTTTGTATGCAAGCAAATTTTCATTGATATTCTGCCGCACAACACAATTCACACTTGCTTAAGGAACAGGACTGTCACTAGCATGACAGGGTGCTCTAGAACACAGTCTATTTAATTCTGGTAATAACCTAAGCAACATTTCAGTGGAAAGAATGTTTCCCACTTTTGCAACTCAAAATTACTTAATATTTAAGAGAAAAAACGTAAACTGGGTAAGTCAGAAAACTTGTGACTTCCATTGTATCAATTCTTTCTGTAATGCAACTGCGTGACTCAGAGTACAGCTTTAGGTTCTTTTGTCTAGTGTCTCTTAACTGTAACAATGTAAGTTCTTGGGGGAAAAAAAAAAAGACAAACCTAAATATATGCTTTCTACAAAACTTCAGCAGTTAAAAAAAATAACTTTAAGCTTGCTCCACTCAACCTCTGGCTTCTAAATTACGAGAAAAGTAGCCAACCATGGAGGCCATTTGACTCACCAGAACAGAAATAAAACCCATTGCCTTGCAAAAAAGATCTGTTCTTGGTCCTTTGAGCAGGCTTCTTTCATTGCCAACATGGATAGATGTTATCTTCCTGGCTTTTGTAAACAGCAAGAAAATCAACTCTCTATCATTTGTGCACAACCTGAAGTCACTTGCCGTAATGGGATGCAGTTGCCAGGGAAGTTTGCAGACTATATTAAGAAACCTGAAAAGCTGAGTGAGCCCCAGTTGTGTCAGCAACCCTGACAAGCAAGCCATGCCTCACATCACCTGGGGACAGCTAACAGAGCCTCAAGCACCACGGCATCTCATGGGCCTTACTGGAGGACTCATCAAGAGAGGGCTTAAAGTACCTTCAGCAAACGGTGACCGCGGTGCACTGTGCCTGCCTGAGGGGGAAACACCAAGTGAGCCGAACAGAGCGCAGTGACAGCGGATCAGTGAAATGGCAGCACAACCGGGGCCGCTACAACAGAATTTCAGGAACCGCATGTTACTTTCCTTGGCTTCCTAAAGTATACTAGCTGTTTCATTCAGAAGATGCAATGTACTTGATCGTGTGTTTCCCTCAAACGCTGTATCCTTTCCCTATTTTCTTGTAGAAGACATTGAGAGAAGAAGGGCCACAGAGCGAGTGTAAGGAGGAGGGCAATGTATGCAAGCAGAGGGACAAAGTAAACAAATTTCCTTGGAATTCATCATGGACCTCAAAGAATCTATGATGCTTCATGACAGTACTCCCTGCACTCTTGTCTCAAGTAGTAGCCTTTAAATTCCCTATATCTTGAAAAGCTATATTGAATATAGTTATTTAAACATTGAATTTAGGACACACATTTACTGATGAATTGCAATATACATCCTCATCAGGAATAAAGTCAGATGAAGGTATATCAAGGTACGTACCACGTATTAAGGAAATAATATTTCCAGTTCTTCCTGGATGAAACTCAATCTACCAAGCAAGTTGTTTAAAATTTTAAACAAACAAGGCCCTCAATTTCTTCTCCTATTAAATGCAAACATTTCTAATGGGTTGAGTTGAATAAGCAAATTGGTGTATCCAGAATCTGCATTTTGGTCACAAGGATAATTCATAAAATTTCTACAGGTTGAAAAAACATTAACATGTAAAATGTGGTGCGCCAAACAAAAAATAAAGCTATGCCAAAGAAAGACTATATTTGCTGACCGTTTTCTTTGTATCCCATCCCTAGGATGACCTCTGGTGCTCTGTAGTAACGAGTCACTACATAAGGCGTCATCATAAAACTAGTTCCTGCAGTTCTGGCCAGTCCAAAGTCAAGAATCTTCAAAGTGCAGTCTGACTTTACTACTATATTACTGGGCTTTAAATCCTTTAAAAAGAAACATCATATATGACTGCTAAGACAAGCACAAAGTACTCTGTGGTTCACATTTTAAAAAGATAATACTGCTAACATTAAATCCCACATACACAACTAGGTTATTGCTATAACTGCAGTTTCTTTTCCCCTTGCATTAATTCATGTGCATTCAGCAGACTACAGCCTTAATTCCCTTTTTGTGGTTGTAGATTTATATAGCTATTAAAGAAGGAAAATACAACTGGCGCTACAAGATATGTTAGCAGTGTCTGAAATAAATTGAGGTTAGTAAGAAATGTTAGCTCTGAGGAAAGGTCTAGAAACTGTTCACTGGAACAACGGTTATTACTATGATGCAGAACACAAGTAACATGACAGCTGCTTAAATCATTTGATGCAATAATCATCTTGATACAAGAATTATTAAAATTATAACACAAATGTAAAAAGTAAATGGTCTCTTTGCTAGCTGAGGCTGCACTACCTCTTTTGAACCAATGCAGAAGTTTCTCTGAACAGGAAGGAAATCACAGATTTTGTTTCCCATTTAGGATTTGGTTTGATACTAATTTTGGTGACCAAACCTAAAAGGGGACCATTGAAAAACTGCCAGAAATTAACACGATCATTAAATTAGAGTGGAAAATGCCCTGATACAGCTTCTGATCATCTTCGTTAGACACTTGGTAAGTGTATTCACCTGAGCCCTGGAACCACATTGACAACAGTGGCTTTACAACATCTCTTTATATGTACACTACACAGGCGTACTCGGTCGTTATCTCAGGAGGATCTTACACACATCTGAATGTCACAAAGCAACAGAGTAACTTCAGAATAAGTTTGCCATCATAAAATCATTCATAGCACAGCGGCTGAGAGAGATAAGGCTTGGAACCTTTCTGCCTACACTCTACTAAGATTAATGAGAGAAAAACCCGAGACGTGGCAGAGGACTCCAGCATTTGAGCTGCAGGCATTTGATAAGTAGCTCTATCTTTCACTGTTTCATAGAGACTTAAAAGTGGCTATCTGCAAGATATATGTAGTTTTCATTTGTACTTGTATGGCTTTCAGCAAACTCCTCGGAAAGCTAAGAAAGCTGCAGTAAAGACAGCGAGGAAACCAGAAAAAAAGAGTTCCAGAACAATAGAATTTTAATGGATTAATTAAAAGTCTTGCATACTTACATATTCACGCATGCACTTCCAAATCATGCACACAAAGACCCTGCAGACAACTTTGGCTTAAAAGGTTCTCAAAAGCCACGAATGAATTCAAGTATTATAAGGCATTCCAGCTATTTAATATGCATGTTTCAGATTCTGCTACAATCCTGTTTATTATCAGCTTTATTTTTGCACACTCTATTATTTGGAGGATGTTCACTGCAGAATCCCAGGTGAATGCTTGTAGTATTAACTATCCTCATCCTCCCCACAGCTGCAGGATTAACGCTGAAACGGCCAAGAGGTCTTCCCTTTGCAAGCAAAAAATCATTATGAGGACAAAAAGCAAAAGCTTACGGAGTACTGTCCATCCTTAATTTCTGAACATTGTATAGTTGTCATGAAGCCTAGGAACATGTTGTAATTTGGAATACAGAACTGTCCTTCAAAATGATGGAGGCAAGAGTTGATTTACACTGCAGGCAAATTCATGCAGAACCAATACCTCTTATGTTTTAAATAAACAGGGACTCGTAAGCTCCTATAAGAGTGATCAAGTTAGTTACACTGGATAAACATATCCAGAACCTACAGCAGAAGATATCTCACCTAACCTTAAAAATGTAAAATGTCAGTGCCTAAAAATAAGAGATTACTCATGGCAGTCTCCCCATTAACCAGACAGGGAGAGGGGGGCATCTCTGGATGGTAACTATGGGCCTTTCCCTTTATAAAGAAAGATTTGAGTGAAGGGCTTCCATAATTAGGCACTTCTGCTAAGTGCTCAAAATCAGGCAGAATGCAATGGTTCAGGGCCTCCATGCAAGACTAATGAGCCACTTTGTGTCCTTCAGCAAGTCAGTGAGGCACAACTCTGCAACGCTGATCACTCATCCTCCTCAGACTGCGAAATATAAATGAACGTGTACTTCTACACTTGCTGGAAACTCCATCTCTGCAAAATGTTTTGAACGCAGTACTGTTCAATTGCCAACATCTGCTAAAGCCATTGTAAAGCTATAGTCAAGTCTTTACCAAGATCAAATCTTTATCCACTGCTGTGGCAGCTGGGAACGTCCCCTACAACTTCTGGGTGAAATTGTCTGAAACTCTTTGTGTTTGATCTCTGTCGTGTTCTGTGCCTCTAGTTTGCTATGAAAAAACCCACTTATTTCTATGGCAGGTAACACCCAGTGCTACAGGCACATATACAAGTTGTTGCAATTTCAGTCATTCAGGAAGTTCTGAAAAAGTTACTGAGATGCTGAGATTACTGCAGCTGTATTAGAAGCTGAAGAACCCACATAAAAACCATGTGAAACTACCAACACAAAAAAACGCTTAAAGCTTTAGAGGACTCTGAAGCAGCACACTAGATTCGTAGCTGGAATGCTCCATGGGCAGCCAAAGCAGCACAGACTATGTGTAAGAAGTAACTACTTTCAACAAAGTAATTAGCTTCAGGCATTAAGGACAGTGGTGCTGAAAGCCCAGCAGAGTGGTATAAAGAGTCACTATTGCAGCCACAGGGTCCATAGGAAATATGTCCCACTTCAAGCACAGCCTCCTTACCTTCTGAGGTTTTGTTTAACTTGTTCCACAGGGAAACAGGATTTCGATACTTTACACCTTGAAGTATAAAGGCATTATGCACACAGTAGGTAGGTAATGCAAACATTTTGCCTGAACATAATCTAACGAAGTCTGAGAAGAAGCTGTCAGCTGAAAATCCACCGGGAAGACACGCGAGTGAAATGTATCTGCCCATGTCCTTCAAAAGCATTCATGCATACATATGTTACCATTTACATAGCAATTGTATCTATAGTCTTGTTAGAATACGTTATCCCTGTTCTTCATGTTACCGCACCACACAAAGTATTTCAAAGACTTCACCCATGTTTCCAGAGGCAGGAATTCTATCCTAGAAGCTGTCTTTAATCCTGCCCAACAACTACCTGAGTAGTTACTTCTTTTCTATAAATGTATGAACGTTTACATTTATCCATGACTTCTATGGGCTCAGTGGTTTAATGTCTGCTTTACAGGAGTGCAAACCGCCCTTGAAGCAAGCAAAGTTTGAGAAGCTCCCTCCAGCCTGCGCTAAGATCCACAGAATGAGACGTTCTTATGTTACCTGCTCTAGCACGTCCATACAATATGCAGTTTTCCAAAAATAAAAAAGATGTAGGAAAACCCACAGCATTAAACTCGCATACCTAAGTACTGAAGAGACCAGCAAATGTGAATCTGCGTACAAAACCATTATTTCAATCCCGCCAGGCACATGCATTAGGACACAAAGGGCTGCATGATGTCAGTCATACGCAAGATAGTACCACAACTGTGGTAAGTGAAGTATCCTAGTTCTGTCTGGCATTCCCAGAGTAATGCCAAGAAGCCCACTGCCCTGTCTCAATGCCCACGTGCAGACCAAGAAGCACAGGGTGCAATGCCTGGTTGCCTACCTTCCCTTGCCCACCTCTTCCAAACACAGCAGTTCAGGGCAGATTGCACACGAGGAGGAAGCCTTCAACTTTCCCTCCCTGAGCTCCTCACTGAAATGAGGCAGCTGATGAGTTCTAGAACTAGCTGAGCAACACGACGCAGTGTTTGGCCACTTAAACCATATTCTCTATTCAAACAATTGTCCCAGTTCCCTTGAGGGAAAACCAGCACACTGAACAGGAGCGTCACACTGCCAGGGCCAGCCTGTGGCACATTCAATGCCCCAGTCGCAAAGAAGTGGACCGCTGAACTGGGCGAGCATCGGAACATTGCAATTCCTGTGGCAGCACTCAGAATTGCCATTCGTGATTTACTTTGCTGGGTACATCATCTGTGAGGAAGACTATGCAGTAATGACTGAAAGTATCACAGATGAGTAAGTTTAATTACATCTTCTGCATCATTTCAGAAACCAAAACTTTTCAAACTCTCTTAAAAAATTACAATCAAAAATGTAGAACTATAGAAATACAAGCTTAGATTTTCCCAAAATAGCAGAGATTGTATTTGAAAAATTATAACTAGACAATCTCAAGAAATCTCTACACTACATACAAATATATATGAGATGTTCAACTTGAACAGGCAACCTTAAATTCAGAATTTTTTGACTGGATTGCAACAAATACATGCCATTTAAAAAGCAGTAGTCAGTTGTTGCCTGCGGGCAGTCTGAGTGAATGCTTTGTGACACACAGGCGTATGAAAGTTCCACTTACAGGTCTTTATCACCATCTGTTTCTCTGGAGACTTCAGATATTTATTCATTACCCTGCTAGTAAAAGAGCAGAAATAAAATGGGCAGTTCTTTCAAAAGATGGGATTTCAGGTTTGGTTACCAAAACAATAAAGGCAGAGACACTTTGAGATATTCTTTCCTGCCATGACTAATAAAATAGAACACTATACAGAATTAGAGGAGGTAATGCAACTCACCGCACAAATCTTTATTTGCTCTGTGCAGATTATTATCAAATCATTCAAACATTCAAAAGGTTCATTCTAGAATTACAGTGGAAAAAGGTAAGTGTGATGATTTCCTTTCAGCTTTCTCTCTCTGCCTATGAGACAGGCTATGGATCACCCTTTGTGTTCTCATTCCTGATTTTTTTCTGTCTTATAAATACTCAAGGCAAAACCGGGTGCAAAGCAAAATACACACAGTTAAGTTCACTTACCCTATGTATAATACCAGCTGAATGAAGATGTTTGATACCACACAGCATTTGATAAAGAAGATAGGACATCCGTTCATGGTCCAGCTCCATCTGAATCACTTGGCAGAGATTTGCATCCATGAGCTCCATCACTATGTAGCTTGTGACGCAAGAAAAAAAAAAAAAAAAGTCAGATAATACTGCCATTTTATTGTATTCTTTCCCTTGTTCATCTTTCTGCGTGAATATTTTTAAAATTAATTCTCAGCTTCAGTTCAAATCAGACTTACACGTCTTGAAATTCTTCCAGGGATTTCTGTGGTGTGAACACATTCAGTAGGCCGATTATCTGTAGGAAGGGGGAGAGGAAGTATAATCGCACCACAGCAAAATTGCAAGGTCAACATTTCAAAACTGATACCAAATATTCTGATGCAAATCTCCTGGTATACATTGAAGCTCAAGATGCTCAGCGGCTCAACCAGGCCTAACATGCTGTAATAGATGCTAATGATTTTAGGAGGATTATTTTTCCTCCACAAATCACATAATCTAGAAACACTCTGTGTGCATTAACAAGATGATATTCAAAGCTTAAAACCTAAGGAAGTTAGTCAATCTTCCCCTGCTTCCTACTTCCAGTTTGAAGAGAGCTGTTAAGATTTTTATTGCATACAAGGAAAAACAGAATTAAAAACTGACAAAGACTACCTAAGAGATACCACTTTGCCATTGACAGAGGTGAAGCAGCAAGCCCACCCAAAGAGAAAAAAGGATTTGTGGAGATGCTTTAGGATATTTCCCAGTTGCTAAGAATGGATAGGATGTGCACAAACAGGTCAAGCTACTACTCATCAAGAGTCAGGCAGGCTTGCAATAGTTTATCATCATACAAATTATGCTATTAGGGAAAACATCCTTCAGAGAATCCACCAATAAACCAACTCTGCTTTAGAAAAAACCCCGAATTTTCTCAAGAAGCTAAAAGACAGAATAAGTCTTCTATGACTCTCTCCATCCCCAGCAGCCAGGTGGAATCTTATCTTGCTAAAGGAAGATTAAGAGGGAAGGTGAGTAAGACAGCACACAGCCATCTCTGAAGGAAGAAAATGTCCAATGCCACCCCTCTGTTGTCCAACTTGGATAAATTTATCACTTATTCTCTCCCCATTTCTGTGATCTTGTCTATTCCAGATCTTCTTAAGGATCAGACAGTTCCTGCCGTGACAACACAAGATTCCCAACACATTCATGCACCAGGAAAAAATTAAAAAAACTATTACAGCCTTTTTTCCTCCTATTTGCCTAGCAGAAGCAACAGAAACTAGGGTGTACTTACCACTCACAGTATTCTTACTTGCCAGCTGCCTGTAAAATGTAGGACTGTGATACTGACTCCCTTCCTGAGTTTGAAGGGGGTATTTAAAGATTGGGCAAGTATTAAAACTTGCAAGTAATAGCTCTTCTGAAAGATCCTGCTGCACTTATCATGGAGACACAGCCATGCAATGAAAACCTCTGTAATGTACGGAGGATGTCATCCTCTGAAGTCACTTTTAAGACTTTTACAAAGAATGGCCTTCTAGTTAATTCTTTAACATTTAAAGCAGGACACCGCACTTACATTTTTGTGATTAACACATTTCATAAGAACAAGCTCTCTGTAGGCTCTTTTAGCGTGGGTTTGGTTCTGAAATGGTCGGCTTAGCTTCTTGATTGCAACATTTCGTTCAAGGATGGCATCATAAGCTGCACTGTAATTAAAAATAGCATTATTACATCTCAGTGTCAAAGTCCTTTAAGCTGTGGCAGTTGCCACCTTTTTCAGATACCCTGCATCATGTCTGCAGATAAACCAAATCTCCTGTATTATTCAGCTTTAGGGAGTGTAATAGCAAAGTGCTCTTATATGCCAAGCGATTCAACATCTAGAAATATTTCCCAGCTTCACAGTACTAACACATGACAATCTCTATCAAAAAAAAGCAGAATCTGTGCTTCCTAAAATATCTTACTGAAGATATTGAGCTCTTGCCACTCATCGGCACTGAAGAACAGACCACCTAAAAAGATCCAAAACACTTCTAACATAAAAAGCACATCAATTTGATGTAAAATGTTCACACTGAAAGGAAGGGAGAGGGAGAGAGGAAAAGCAGGTTATAGAAATGTCCCATGCTTTCACTTGTGCAGTTGCTTAATATCCTCAGGACACTAAGAGCATCGATGCCGAAACAAAAAAAAAATGTTGAGAAAGCCTTAACATCTTGATGTTACTGGCTTTTACTTGGTAAAAAGGCAGAATAACATTTTGTTTGCAGACTAATGCCAAGCTTGTCAGATGTTTCAGTGACATGGGCTGTTTAACTGATGAAGACTGTTATGGGGGTCAACTCCCGTAAGTATCACATTTCCATGACAGGAAGACACGGATTTTGTTTCCTGTAAGGGGTAATACAACAGCTGACGATTGTGCAGACTCAGGAAATATTTATCAGCTATTAAAAAAGCCTCAGCGGGGAAAACACTGTTTTCTTGTCTCTTATCAAGGATGGTACTCAAACCTAATGAAGAACATCTGCCAGTAAACGGTCAACATCTACTAAATCCAACCAGCTACTTTAAGAAGCATGTTGTCTATATAGTATGTAGGCTTTAATGACTTTTTTTTTTTACATCATCAAAACCTCTAGTCGCTACTGAAGAAAGAAAAAAATGGGGACAACATATACTGGTAACTCTCTTTGGTTTACATTTTCTACTATCTGGAATTTCCCCCACCTACCCCCAAGATAAGGAAGGGCTTACAAAAGAGTGGCAAAGAGGTGGCCAGGAAAGGTTGCCAACATGGGACTCCGGTACCATATTTAAACTTCTGCATCCCCAGTACCTACCAGTAGCCTTAGAGTCTGTTCCAGTATTAGATATGGTTGAGCCTTTAGGCCATCTGCTTGATATTCTTCCAAATCAAGTTGGATCAGTTTATAAAAACAAAACAAAAAACCCCAACTCAAATCACAAGAATTAAACCCTAGCTCCTCTAGACATGGGGAAGACTTAACCACAAGAGCTCTCCAGTCGTCAGGGTAATCAGAGTGGTTTAATTAAAAAGGCTCCAGTTACCACTAGCAGCAATTACAGCACGACACTGGAGTAACTCCACGGTCAGGTTTTAGACCTCAGCTCGGGGAGGGGCAGTAAATTTGGAAAACAGGCAGTAGGTAATGTATGACTGGGAATCACAAGGACAGTGGTAAGATCTAAAGCTTTCGCGGGCATTTCTGCTTTTGCAGGCATTTCTGTAGCAACTAAACAGACTGTAGTCGAACAACTGCCTATGTCCTCATTATATGAACGCACACACAAACAAAATTCAGATCAGTGTTTCTGCTGCTGCTACTTACAGACCAAATAATCTCAATGCCAGAAGTTACCAATTCAAAACTGGCATTCAGGTTTTCATTTGCACTAAGCACACTATTTTATTATTGACCCAGTTAAAACACAAACACGAATTAAAAACACACCCGTACCACACATTTTCTAAACACTGATCAAGACAAGATCAAGGCAGTAAAGAGGTCACAGGGAGAAGTGTTTGAGAAGATTATGCTTTTCCCTACCGTTCTCTTCCTTGATATATTTTTCTGTCCCTGGTTAGCATCTTAAGAGTTACAATAAATTCTACAGTCTGCAAGTTCCTGTGCTATCTACATCCTTCTCTTGAACATTTAAAAAACCCCTGAGAAGCTTAAACCCACATTTACCTTTGGGGTAATGTCACTGAACAAGAAACAGTGCCTAGAAGCAGCTAGTTGTCACCAATCTTACAGCAATCGGACGCTCTTCAGTCCACCCAGCAGAACTCTTATTTGGTCAAGTCATACTTTCCTAAACTGCATCAGGTATTTTACATGTTGCAATGACAGGCAGCATCTCAAATGCTCACTAACTGGTATCGAGGACTAGTTAGATTATGAAACTAAGTGAAACAGACCCCTAACAAACCATTTCAAGAAGTAAAAGCATTTGCAAGCATCAGCTATTATACAGAGAGTATTTCTGGCTTCTGTTTCACTATAAGCAGCATGGTTTAGGATTAGGATTAGTTTCTTTATCCAGGTTTTCCCCCCCCCCATTAATTTATGGGACTCAGCACAGCTGGCTGAATTTACACAGAAGGGCATCGGTTCGGAAGCAGGAAAGGACATAGGTCAAAAAGCAAGAGCAGCAGCCCCTGCTGAGGGAGAACGACTAACTATGACTATTGCCATTTTGCACATAAAGGGTAGTTCTCCGCACTCCCATTCAGTAACACACAACAGTTAAAGGACACATCTATCAAGGGAACCTAAAAGGAGACTTAAATTTTAAAGAAGCCTTACCATACTATCCCTTGTGCTCCCGATCCTATTGGTTTTAAGTTTTGATACCGTTTCAATACAGTGAAAGTAGAGTCTCCAATTTCAACACTGTAGAAATTGTTGTCACGCTTGCTTCTGCTCATGACGGCAACTTAGTTAGATCGCTTCATCCAAATTTTGCTCTGGTCTGTAGAGAAACAAAAATTGAAAAACTAAGATTTTACAACTGTATGTAATCTGACAAAAAGCAGAAGTCTTTATAAGATGCAGAAGACATTTCCCAAGTAAACCATATATGTAAATGTATGTTCCTTTTAACATCTGCAGGAATGAGATGGCATGTGTCTGAAATGGTTTATTTTTAGTAATGTTCCTAAAATAGGATTCTAGAAGGGCAAAAATAATAGAAAACCAGAAGTGAATGGTTGGTAGCAAAAATCTTAGACGACAACGAACAGAAGGGCAAAAGGCAGAAAGCTCCAGGTCATCCACAGAGCTCCAGGGGCGCTGCCCTTCCTTCGCACAGGCACATGCAGCAGGTGAGGCGCGTTTGGACCAGACACTGCAGAGGTCCCTTCAACATAAACTGCTACGTGACTCTCTAAATACAAGAGTGACAAAAAACCCCCATCCACAAGTCTTCCAGAAATTGTAATCATCAAAATACTCTTGGTCACAACTGCCAGGAATACCTGTCACTGATGCGGAAATACATACAGTCAGTCGAGGCCAGAAAAGGAAAACGGGCCTTGTCAGAGGTCCTGCATACCAGCTGCTAGGAATAAAAGGAATAATCAGGGAAAAGGGGAACAAGAGAAGGAAAAAGGATGTATAGTCCACCAAACCCCCCTGTATTAAAAAAAGAAAGGCAACATCTCAATGCACAAGTCCACAGGAGAAAAAAAATAAAACTGCACGGTAGCTTTTACTGAGAAAAAAACTATTGAGTTTATCCACTAAAACTGTGTTAAGATATAGTGACATGGAACAACGTAGGATTAGCCAGAACAGCTTAGTAGATAGGGCTCTGCTGTTTGGTATCAGCATCGAGATAAGGAAAGTTTTAATACTTCACTTCGGATTCTTTGGAAACAAATGCAGGAAGGACTGCTCCTCTCCATCCAAGGTTTATAGATGAATGTTGATGCCTTCCCATCTAAAGGTCAATATTTTGAATAGCCAAATCCAAGTGTTTAACTGAATCTTCTTTCAATTTGGTAAACTCCACAGGATCAAAGGGTGAAACAAACCAAGTATACTTTAAGAAAAGGACTGTGAGAAACAACAATTTCTTAGAAAAGAATTCCTTTATATTAAAAGACTTTATATGTATACCATACACAGCATTATTACCAAGCAAATTTTATAGCCTTAAAGCTTTGTCATTTGCTACATGTTCAATACTGTAAAATGTGCTTGGCAGTATGTACTGGGAAACTTGTCTTTATTAACCATTTTATAATTAATAATAGTATTTTAGCATATAGCAGCATGTAAAATAAATCCTTGCTTATTTTTACTACAGAAAAGAAAAAAAGAATTTTGTGTGTAATCTTTCTGTAATAAAACTTTCACTCCTTTCTGATTATATCAGCTTTGCAGTCAGCTAGGTACTGCCTATAGCCAATTAGTCTAATCCTCTCTGCTTCACAGAGAAGTAAAAAAAACCCCAAACCACACAAACATTTGTACACTAAGTCTAAGCTTCGTAATTGAAAAGTCCACATTCTGGACTATTACAGTAGCTATGCCGATCCTTAATTAAAAAAAAAAAAAAAAAAATCAAGTTTGTGACAAGGTTTGGCACGTAAATTCCCTCTCTCACTTTAGCCAGCGTTGGTACCGTCCATAGGGGAGGTGACCAGGAAGCGTTGCACTCGCCAGGTCCATCCTCTGTCCGCTGCAGGCATCTCCCAGAGCAAAGCTGCCAGGGAAGATGTGGAATCGACTTGCTGGCCAGAGAGAGGGAAAGCACGAAGGACAGTTTTGCCTGTACATGGTGCCAAAGTATTTGGCCGACAGACAGCTTCGGCCAGGGCTGCAACACGCAGGAGGCCAGCCCAGCGCCAGCCCACAGCCCCACTCGCCCTAGGCTGAGTCTCCCCTTCTTCAACAACCTTTGGTTTTGGCACTTGCACTCTCTGCCGTGCATGAGGGACAGAAAGCTCACCTCTCTGAGAGCTGTGTCCTCACCTGCCTTTCCATACCCATGAAGAAAATCAGGCTTATCTAAAAGAAGTCATGTCCAACAAGGCTTTTTCAAGCCTCAGTAAATATGAGAGGATTTTGCTCCCCAAGCTTGCAATCAGTTAGAGCCAGTTTCTTTTCACTGGGCTGCATAAACAGAGAAAGGAAATACCTATAACATCTACTTCAACAATAAAAAAAAAAAAATTACATTCAAAAGTTGAAGTATTTTAAATGTGTTTAAGCAACTATTCAAAAACTTTTGAAGGAGAAACTATTCCAACATAGATTCCTAAAGCAAAATATTGTAGATACACTGTATCACAATTCAGGGCATTTTAAGAGCTACAGTTAGGAAATAAATAAATAAAGCTGCTAAACTTTCTAGTCCCAAGAATTATTACATTCCTATCTTAATTCCACACAAATTACAGGCTCCTGCTGTCAAAGGTTTAATTATAATTGGTTACTTAAAAAAGAATGAGCTAAATGATTTGAGGGACATGATTCATTGACAGTCAGATATAATTAAATGTGCCTCTACCCTGTTGAAAAATTCACCAACTGATGTCAGCCATGACACTTAGAATTTAAAATCAAATAAAAAAACCCCATGAAACAAAAAGCTCAATTAGTAACAAATAAAGAAATAAAATGGAAAAAAACATAACATTCTACAAAAGCACTATCAGATTATGGTTTAAAAGGCATTCCCTGTTACCGGACTCTTTAAAATGTTAAAAACTGTGCCATACATTGCACCAGAATAATGCTGAACAGCCTGACACACACCGTATCTTCTACTGACAGTTGAAAAACCTCAGTCATCTAGTTGCCAGTCTATCTATTTAACTCTACAAAATAAATTACAAGAATGTTTCAGTGAATCCTTCCCCTTTAGTCATGAAACTTGTCAAGTAACTCTTCCTTATAACAGAAGTTCTTGTAATAGCTGTAGGCATTCCCCAAGAGAGCTGATCTACCTGGACCATGCCTGAAACACCCCGTTGCTACCTCAACTAGTCTCCCCAGACTGTGGAGATGGAATGCTTCTCAGACTGCTATTTGGCAATATTTCCAAGTCCTAGGAAATGAAGAAGAAGCAAGGCTGGGGAGATGGGTTTTGCAGTGCAAAGACTGCTTTTGCAGGAACTGTTTACAGGAGGAATGTACAGGAGCTGAACACATATATCAGTGTGTTGCCCAATTTGACTTAAAAACAAGCCTGAAAAATCTCCATGTAGCTAAACATATGCTTAAGCACATGCAACCAGAATCATAGTAGTTGGTTCTTTTCCCATTATCCATGAGGTTTGTTCCCATAAGCTTCAGACGAGATTGAAGCGTAGGCTTATACTAACGGTTGAAGCAGAGAAAGAACTCAAAGCACCCCAGACCAACAGATAGGATAGAAAGGTGGTATCAATTAAACAGTGATAGCAAGGGAGAAGAGCGAATAAACGAAGATGGAGGGAGAGGTATCCTGGAGTGAGGAAGGAGTATCTCCACTTGCACCTAAATTATTTATTTTTCTGCAGCCCCACGTGCTCTTCACCAAAAATTATCAGCCTCTACTGTGTTAGCAAGAGGTATAGTCTATATCTTCATTTTAAATGCAAGTTCTTCTAGCATAAAACTGACTTACTCAGCTTAAGATGTCAATTCAAGGAAAAGCCATTTCTTGCATATTTTGTATGGTGAGCTACTGTGGGATGTAAATGAGCCACTTGGATGTAGCGCGCTCGGATCAGCACAGATGACAGAGGTCTCAGAACATACAAAGGCCCTCCCCTCGCCTCCAACCCTCTGGCATTTCATCCAGCCATTACAGCTTCCTCAGGCTAAACCAGCCCTGACATCCATCTCCTCTGCACCTCTCACCTCAAAGTCTCTTATAACTTCTACACAGTTTTGTCCATCAACCATGGGAAGTGTAAGCCTCCTGTTTTATAAGCAAGTTTACTTCCACTCAATGCTTTGCTCCCACTCGGCTCAGAACCCGTTGTGCTCCCTGTCTCTTCACCTCTCACGAAAGCATCCTCAGATGTGCCTGGTATTGCCCAGCTCTGTAAACACAGCTCTCAGGAGAAAGCCAAAGATTTCGTATTTTCCTGTCTGCTAATCTACTGGTGACTAGTCTTATGAAGTCTAGCTTCAAAGATCTACAACACCAAAAGTCTTAGTCTTTAAATATTAAAATAAGTCTAAATTCAGAAACTGTCAGACTTTTAAGACTCTTACACAATGTATGCCTGCAATGTCTTTCATTAAAACATGATTAAGCTATATCAGATAAACTTGCCTGCCTGAAATTTGACATTTTGTTCCATTTTCTAGCAATTTTGCAGAAGCGCATACGTGAAGAAAGGCAGGATGCAGATTCCAGATTTCTATTATTAATGAGGAAACTAATAATACATTTGTCCCATTAACTGTCAACGTGCCAGAATGCTGTCAACTGTCAGCAGGGGAAGAACCCCACAGAACATTTCCATTTCCTCTCACACATCAACTATTGTGCTTTTCTTTGAAAATACCTTGCCTAAGCAAATTTCAATACCTTTTAGCGGCAGCCCGCAATTACTCAAGATAAGGATACTCTAAAACTGAACCCTAAGATAGCACGGTGTGGTTTGGCATATTAACTTACTAATTCTTCAGATTGCCATAAGTAGTATTTAACCGAGGAAGCGCAACAAAAATGTTGGAAATGGAAATAACACTACATCCATACAGTTAAATGTCCCCTAGGGGACCTGCAAGGCTGTGCATAGTCTTAGTCTGAATCCACTAAAAGCAACTACAAATCAGTAGTCCTGTGGGAGACTTAAGATGGTCAACAATTTCCACTCATCACTTCTTTTATACAGCCTGATAAAGTTTAAAATGTAAAAGCATGAACATGGATACATTCAACTTGTAGCACCTTGAGAAGACAAGTAGCATGTATTTATGAAAGTAAATATTATGGCTAACCTTAAGAAGTATGGATATTTATAACAATGTTTGACATCCCATTCTCCTCCTCCTCCACAAGTGAATAATGCTGACAAGGAAGACTGACTGAAATTCTTCACCCAGCTTTAAAATAAGCATATTTAAAACAACATTGAGATTTTAGAATAAAAGAAACCATGTACAGCAATGTTTATATACAAATATGCAAAAATCTGCCACTTCTGTTCAAAGAAAGGCATGAACCTTAGCATTTCTCAACAAGACTGTTTTATATAAACTTGCTGGCTTCAAGGTAACTGGAAGATAACACTATTTTAAAACTAGTATCAAACAATACAGAAAGCATTCAATTTATTAATCAAGATACAGGACAATATAGAGACAGTATCCATTAGAATATTTTTCCAGTATGGCCTAAATACATCAGAGAAACACAGGATTTGGGGATAGAAAGGTGGGGTGGGAAAGAGAAGCTAATCCTTTGCTCACACAGCTTTCACTTAAAATGTCCTACGGCAGATGCATTATAAACCTTAGAAACGGCCAGATGGACTTAGCCATAGATAAACCAACTCACAATGCTAAATGATATGAACAATAGCAATATATTTGGGAAACTTGTCTTTGCAGAGTGTGTAAATTGATTCCTTTAGAAAGCAGAGAGAGGTGACCTGATGTTCATTCTAGACCCATTTTATTTAACACTTGTTACGCCTGTGATCTATATCACTGGACAGTGCTATAAAGGGGCCAGCAAAGTAACAGAGCTTCAACTCTAAGCAGCACACTCCCACGCTGTAAATGAACTTGATGTGTTGAAACTAGAGCTGGCACTGGTGTGGCTCAGTCGAGGTTTATGACTACGTGGAGCTTGTGGTACAGACACAGTTACCAGACCCGTACCCACCACGTCATTACGGCTGCATTTGGGCAATCTCACATTTTGCTTTTAAAAGTCAATCCAGGCTCTTCTGCACCAGGACTGCGAGAAGTTTAGCTGAAACAGCAGGCAATTACAAGAACTTGCCCAGCTCACATGGGCCCTAAGTGTTGTATGCCCAAGTTAACCACAGCAAGTTTATGCATCCACAATTAGAATTTAATTGGAAAACCGTGTGCTTTCAAGTAGACATCTGAGCATTTACCTTCAGCACAGCACTATCAGCAAATAATATCTTCTTGGCTATCACACCTGCTAGCCTTCACATCAACTAGATACCAAATCTGTGCTTTTAAAATCAGAGATCACTTTAAAAGCAACACATAATGATGTATAACGTTATTTCTCTCACACCGTGACCTGGATGCTTGCACTCCAGGCATACAGAGGAACAGAAATGGAACAGGTTTTGTGGAAGAAAGGATCTCTCAGTTTACATAAGAGCACAAAATATTTTGCGACCTCTTCTGCACTCTTCCCTCACTAGAGATAGTAACAATTAATGGGAGAGCTTTCAAAGGTTGTATTGCAGACTGACAAAAAGCACATATTTGAGAGATGTCTCTTCTTTTCAGACACAGAAATCGAACCCAAGAGATAATTTTCCCACTAGGGACATGGAAATAGAATTGGCTAGAATACTGCCAGCTTAAAGGGTGGAGAAACATATGCTCTGTACAGCTAAGTCTCTGAGACTGCTCGTTAATTGCTGGTTTATACCTTTACGAAACAACATAAAATGAATACTCAGTATTCATCCCATGCTATAGCACACAACACCTTACCCTAAGATTCCTTTTATGTAAGAAATCATACGCATTCAGTCTGTTCCTACTGCAGTGAGGAAGTACAACTGAGAAGATATTTTCATATCCTAATACCCTGAAATGTAATATAAGAAAAGAAATGAGAAAAATCATCGGAGGGAACAACCATCATTTGTTACCAGTTTTGCATGGGATCAGACTTGGTTTTCACGTTCGTGGTTTCTAACACAATCCTTTCCTCAGAGCAAGCATAAATGGGCTTAGTAGTCTTTGACAGAAATTAGGATGCTAAGCTTAGCCTTTGGGGCAAGACGTGTCTTAGGTACAATGTAAATACCAACTCAGGCAGCGATCTACCTACCCGTGCTGAAGACGGGGGCCTCCTGGGCAAAACTGTTTTACAATTAAGGAAGGCGATTACTAGAGCAGCTGCTCAGAAGTCGGGTGACAAAAGATGAAGATCATGACAGTTAAAGAGATGCAGAAATGGAAAAAGGCAATTTTAAAATGAGACAATTGCATACATTAACACATTAATTAGTAATATAATCAACATTATGACATAAGTTACATATCAACAATGATTCAGTAATTCCATTTAGAAGTTCAAGATGAATATTCTGTAGGAATCTCTGGTTGTCCTAGAGAAAGCCAACAGTATTTCCAGTATACACTAGATTGCTACTGAAAGCAAAACAAATGCATAGTGTATATAAAGCTCTTGCATTAATGAATTTTATTTCATTTCTTGTGAAAATACAGTTCACACATAGCTGATTTGTATGCATCATGTGTTTGTGAATGCTTGTCTAATTTTCAGCTGTCACAGTTAAAGGCTTCTGGACATCTGCTAAATGGATATTGCAAATAGAGCCCTGTTTTCAGATGCTTGATAAAACAAATGCTTCAAAAGCTCAAATTTAGGAAATGGAAGAACAAAAGCATTCTATTTCTTAAAGGTAGCTTCATAACTCGTTCAGTTATTCACAACAGTAATCACAGTTTTAATAATGCTTTCTTTTTCCATACTGCCCGTGAAACTGAAAGTTACATTTCACACTTCCAGCTCTTTTAAATGCTAATGCAGATAAGGAATTTGGAAAAAGTACTTAAAATTAGCTGAGTGACCACTGCAGCAAGGTATTCCTAGACCATTCTAAATGCTAAAGATGTCTGAAAAACCTGAAGCTTATTCTAAAATTAAATATTCTCACTGTTGACTACAGGATTAATTTTCTTAACATTTTGCTTAGCTTTCAAACTACACCTTCACAAATCAGATGGGTTTAAGTTGAACAACTTCCACACGATGCTTCAACTACTCCTAACGTTGACATGCGTTTAATGAGGTCTTCAGCTTGTGCGTAATTGATATGGAAGTGCCTTGTACATCATCTAATGTATGTCTGCATTATAGGAGTCCCCTGGCTTATGCCACTCACAGGAGGAGTGGCATAGCACCAAATTTCAAGCCTACAGCTTGATCTCTGGGGCTATTTTCTATAGGCAACTATTAAAGAAAGCCACAAATATACTGGAGTGATTCTTATATACCACAGGTCTGAAGTGCGGAGCAGGTACATTTCTTAAAGTAACAGTACATTTTAACATATCCTTTGGCCACCAGAAAGTCAAACTGCACAAGTTGCAGATTCAGGAAATCAAAGGTGGACACCAGATCTCAGTGTTCACCCAGAACAGAAGTACCGAGGCAGGAGAAAGCTCCGTCAGTGCCACGAGGGCACATTTAGAGTTCTGCGTTATGACTTGCCTACTGCTTTCAAGTTCAAACAGAGAAGGGTAAGTCACTTTGGTTTGCCTGAACACAAGGGATTTAAGATGCATTTGATTTTTTTAAACTTTAGGACTGTTATGTTTTATTTTTTAATACTCTTTTTTTTTTTTACAGAAAATTCAAAGAAGATTTCTTGATTTCCAAGAGCCTGTTGAATATTTAACAATAAATAGATGGCCTTCTCCACAAAAGATGATAATTTCAGAAAAGATGACAGGTTTGGTATAGAAAAACAAATACAGCTTTAAAGCAAAAATCCTTTGAGCATGCAATAGCAAAATGAAACCAATGAATTACCTCAGTGGTTCAGCAAACATCATTGCCAGACTGATAAATCTCTTGGGAAGACTTAGAGCCCTCTCTGTTAAACTAACTCTGTTCTCAGTACATTTTACAGGAAACAACTATGCAGAGTCCTAAATTAACAATGCGTGAAATCCATTAATACTAATACAGTCTTTCCCATGATTTAATGTTGCAGTTTGCAGGTTCATACAGTGGCTCTAACCTCATGCTCTAGCCCGATCACACGACTACTTTTTCTAGTAATCTACAAAACTAGATACAGTTTTCTTCATGTATGTGTCTGTCATTTCATCTGAATATTAAGACAGTAACTGTAATTTGAGGAATCTACTAAGAAGGGGAAGACATGCAGGGAAAGAAATCACCACCCTCTCCACTCCAGCACTTCACAATTGGGCAAGAAACTCCATCTCTCCTATAGCTCTTTAAAGATGTCAAGGCAGCCTGGACTACCCTGGAAAAAGGAATCTTTTTAACTGCCAGTTATGACTGTGGATTATGGAAGAAAACCTCCAGTTTTAAAAATCAGAAACAAAGCAAGAGTTTCCCAGATCCTTAATCAAAGCAGAAATACGTGTTAAGATTTGCTAAGGATAATACGAAGACAAAAAGAACAACAAAGAGGAAACTGAATTTGTGGAAGAAGATTTGGGGGGGTTTTTCCCCCCTCTGTAAAACGCATGGTGAGGAAGAAGCAAGAGACCAGAATCCAAGCCCACTGAGGATCAACTAATCTTCTAGGGGGACACCAGAGCGATCTCCAGAGCTGCTGATAAATGCCAGTCAACTTCTCAATAATTCAGAGCAGTTCTTCAGCGGACACCCAGGCACAGCCCTCTATTTTTTCCTTTCAAAAATGGGTGAACTTCTAGCTTTAATGCTATTATAGTAGAATTTGAGGGGAAGGAAAAGAGAAGACTACTTCACAGAAACACAACCCACAACTTTCTGATGATTTTTTAAAAATTACTCTTAGTGAGCTTCCTGCAATTTAAATCTTTCCCAGCCTAATATTTACACATTTTATGAACTGTAATGCCCAAGCCAGACACAGTGTTATCTACCGAATAAAAATAACTCCAGTGTGTTATGGAAGGGGGCAGAATGCTATCATAAAATTTCACACCTACTGGAAGTCAGCTTCCAGCTTAGGGACAGACCAGAAGTTGCTGGAAAAAAAAAAGTATATATATTTAAATAAGGATAGCAAACGGATGTTTCATTTTTCATCTTAATTAAACTGACCTGCTCCTCCTTCTAGTCCCTTCACTTAGCGAACGGCCCCGCGGAGGGGCCGTGTCAGCAGCCGCCGCACCGGGGCAGAGCGCAGGCGAGCAGCCTGAGCTACAAAGCACCATGAGCACTCGGGAGCTTCCTTGCTTGCTCTGGAGGGAGGGGAGAGGCGAGTTACTACTGGCAGCCAGTCAAGGATTTCTCCAGGGAAGAGGAACGTGCTTATTTCCCAAGCAGAGCTCTTTGGTAGCAGCTGCTGGCAAATGCAGCCCCTTGAGCTGTCCCCTTCCGTGCTGCTCCCTGTCCTCGCTCAAACAGGGCAATTTCACCAAGACCGAGGCCACGTTCCGCAGTGTCACTGAAGCTAGGAGCCCCTAGGGACTGTATTTGCAGGGTTAGTCACACAGACAGGAACTTGAAGCTGGCGTGTTCTCTAGCACTGCTCCTGTCAGACTTAGCTGATCAATACCATAGCGTCTCAGCCAAAAGTAGATGCTTCCACAAAGCAGCGTATCATTTTGGAAACCTCATCCCAAATGTTTCACAAGCCATGGCAAAAGGTTAATAATAAAACCAGGAATGAGCTCAAACAGTTCATTTTCAACATTATGTTTTATGCACAAGTGCTCGAATTCCTCTCATCAAATTATGTTCACATACTAGGTAGCCAGAAATAGCAATCAGTCACAGGTTGCAGTCATCGGTGCCAAAATGTTAACAGCTGAACCTGAAACTGGGGAAACCTCGAATTGGAGAAAGACAGCCAGCGCTCCGTGATTTTTCTATCAGGCAACTGGGACTTTTCCACTCCCAGGTTTCAAGTAACTTCAAACGGTCTGCTGTAACGTCAGAAGTAATGAACAATTCCAAGGTTAACAGTAAGGAAAGACCTACGACTGGCAGCAACAAAACGAAGGCTGTAATTAGCAAAATATTGAGACACTGGCATTTGTGTATAAATAGATAGCATAAGATCACATCCGAACACGTAGAAAGCCGCAGAACGAATTCCTGTTGTCAGACACTGCTCCAGCTGAACCATTTCGTAGCACGGCTCGGCCAGCTGGCACGGCCAGAACCACCCAAGCTCCAGCAGCGATCTCCCACGCTGCTCCCCGCGGAGCGCAGGCGAGGCCAACGCGTCCACTTCACATCGCATTTTCCTCAGAGGCTCAAAGCATGCATGTATGCAAACCAAGTATCAAACAGCAATATTTTCTAAAGTGGTTTAAGAAAGCGCTGAACGGGGGTCAGCAGCACCAAGTTCAAGTGCTGAACCTACATTCACAACTTTTGAGTGCCCTCTGTATAAAAATCTTATATTAAACTGCTATGCACATTTCTAAAGAGAATTCTCATCTTGTGAAACATCTCTTACAACACATCTGAAAGAAGACAATCGATACAATTTCTGCTGCTTCTAAAACAGATGTTTTGTTTAGTATCTAATCAAATTCAGCTGAGAACCGAATTCTTTACAGTCAGATAAACACACCACACACCTTGCACAAGCAGGACAGTGAAGAACCAAGTAACAAATGCACACACAGAGTAAATTATTCACAAGTGACACAAGTTTTGCAGTGATTTGCTTTTCAAAACAGACATTTTTCTGTTTTTTATCAATAAAGCTCTTACTGAGAGGATGTCACTTAATCCCACTCTTGCACCTCAGTTTCTCTACACTCTAAAATAGTCACCTAAGGCCAGTCTGTGAGCTACAGCCCTTCCAATACAGAAAGTACTGGCATACAGTAGTCATTCATGAAGAGTTAAGGTGGTGCTTGTTAACGGCATGGAGGCAGTAAGAGAGATCACCACAAAGCACAGGGAAAAAAAAACCCAAGTGGGACTGCATGTTCCTATTTATCTCACATTACCTAAGTCAGTCAGATAACCGACCTCACCTCTGGCACACAGTGTTATCTCCCCTTTACGACAGTCACTAAAGCAGCTGGTCACAGAACAAAATTATCCCCAGACTGTTGGTTTAGGCCCTGCCTGGCACTTCAATACAACACGCATTATGGACACTGGCAGCTCTAACTCTGTAACATGGGAAGCTGAAGTGAAACAAAATTAAGATTCAGAAAACACAAGAAGGAGATGGTAAGTCAAAATATATAGCACAGTCTAAAAATCAGACTTCCAGTAGCCTGAAGGCAAGGGAAGAAAGAAGCGTAAGTGAATGCATGCTATCAGCTCCATGAAAAGATGTGAGAATTTGTGCTTGCTTCTCTCCCATTCCTTCAGCCATCTCCCTCTACTCTAAGGAAGCAGGGAAGTCTGCCAGTTTGTGGCAGGGGAGATGAAACATCACCTGTGAACATTAAACACGTGGTGCTATCCAGATTTCCTGGTTCCTGGAATACATATTTTTAAAAAGGTACATATTCTGAACACAAAGCAATCTCTAGAGAGAGCCACCAACATAAGCATTTAAAACATCCTGAAAACCGTACTAAGAGTGATGAAGTTTAAGGTTTACCCAAACTTTATCTGAGGCTTACAAGTTGATTTTGGTGACAGTCAAATCAGCCCTGGTTATCCAAACCAGCAACAAATAAGCCAGCAGCAGCACATAAAACCTCCCAGCACCGCTCGTGGTCATCAAGTCAGTTCCTGTAACACAACCAGTAAGTCAACACCGCTGCTCTGGAATACCAGTGCACCCTCTCTGGAGAGTCCTAACCTGTGGCCAATAGCACTTATTTAACATACATAACCTCACCAAGTTATAAGTCACTTCCGATTTAGTTTATTACAATGACACTCTGCTACTGCATGGTATTCTGTGCTGTAAGTTTTCCAGTTTTGTATTCTGTGATACGGGTACATATGACATGGAGATCCACACAGGAGCTTGCACGGTGAAATAATGCATTTGTAATGGAATATGCTGCAGAGTTTCTCTATTCCTAAACACTCTTTTTTAAAGAAGTGATTAGACATCAGCAGAGATTCTTTAAGATAAATATCTTCCTTCCTCTTTTAAATAGGTTTTAGATTCACATGCCAGTAGGATGTAAATGAAGAGGCAGCATGCAATATTAAACAGCCTGCAAACTGGCATTTCTAATGCTGAAGATCCTCACCCTACCTTACCTCTCCTTTTTTAATGGACTCCTGAACCGTGACTTCAATTAATCACAAAAATACTTACAGGTAGCATTTTTTTTAGAGCAACCATTATCAGAATGAGTAACGCTACATCTACAAAAAAAATTCTCACTCTGCAAACACTCTGCTGTGCTACATTTCATAGGAGAGCATCTCTACAGCTTCTTCAGCAGAACATCAGATGAAGCTCCGCTACAGATGGTTCCATGATGAATCCTATTATCGCAATATATGAAGTAACACTTTGCCAACTGCCTCTCGCAGGTCAGTTTTGCCACAGAAATCATAAACCAGAATGGCTCCATCAAAAGAAAACTTGTGTAATTCTACACTTTGGCAAAGAAGCTGTTATGACAGCAGATTAAAAGCCTATTCTTAGCAAAACTCTCGTTTTCAGAAATAATAGGATAAGGCAAGGTTCTTTCAATTCCTTAAACCTTTTTCAAATAAAAGATTATACAAAAGGACACTAGATGGGGAGAAAATCATGATAAACATTTTTTAAAAGGCTTAAAATATTCAGATTTATGGGCAGGCATTATTTGTCATTCCATTTGTTTTTTTAGCAGTCTTTTTAAAATCTGAAATCAGTGAAAATTCAGTGAAGCCAGACTTCAAAAAGCTGTCCCGTTTTACGTACCCAAGTCAATTGCGTCAGAAGTGCAATCTGAACGCATGCTGCTGGACCCAGAAAACAGGTTTAAGATCTCACTTAAACCATAATCCTGCCAAACGACTGGGACTACTGCATTCAAGAGAATGCTGTTCCATACTGCTTTATATACCTCCCTTTTGGGCAGAATCATATGTCATGGCCCATTCAACTTACTCAGATACTCAAAAAAGCTTAACTGTAATCTAACTTGAAATTCAGAAGAGAATAAATCTTGGCACTATCCTCTTCCAGTTAACTACCTAAGGGACTGGTAATTCTAACCATACCATACCAAAAGTTTGCCTGCTTACGCTGTCCTCTGCCCACCCAGTGATCCCTGGCAAGGCAGTAACATAGAATAAGTAGGCAAACCATCAGCAAAGTAAATCAGTAAATATGACTCCGAGTACTTCAATGAGCTCTGCACAAGGCTAGAAGCGAAATCCCATTCCAGGGTTACTCTGGAGTAGGAGGAAATGCTTGTTCTTTAACCTCTTCTTGTAGGGGAAGATGAAGCATATGGAAGTTAAATGTTTCAGCAGAAGAAAGATCAAAAGCTTCTCCAATTCTTTTAAAGGACGCAAGCAAACAAAAGATACCAAGTGACCTAAAATACTCATCAAATATCAGTGATGAAGACAACAGCAGCTACGGAACATTAGAGGAAGCAAGGAGTTGCATAACAGAAAATTATGTTTTCAGAATGTTTTAATACTGCATTTTAGAATCACATCAATAGTTCCACAAAACTCTTAAGACATTTTAACTTTAAATCCCAGTTACAAAAACTTAGAATCCAATTATGAATGTGCTACTTTCACTAATTCATGCATTTATCTGTTAAATACAAGCAGATTAATGTGCTATGAAATCCTGTCTGAAGTATTTGGCATAAAATACCTCAGAAATAAGAGCTTTAGAATGGTGAAGAAAACCTTGAAAACATATTGCCACCTCAGCACTGACAATTCCTTCACAGATACCCCTGTAACACAGTACAGTACCTTGCACGACAAGGCGGCAGGCTGTATGTTTCAAGGTAAAGGCTTCACTTTCTAGGTAGTTTGTAGGAAACTCCACCAATCTCCAGGATTCGTTATTAATGGCAGTACAGCCTGTTCTGTTGTCCCATTTCTCTAGACTTCAGTGGGGCCTGATGCTCTGTCCTCGCAAAAAATTCCTAAGACAGAAGCTCTCAAACTAGGAAGAGTTTGAGAATTCCCATACTTTAAACAAGAACAAAAACACCCTTCAGAAGCACTGCTGTGCACCGTACGCTAGTGCTAGTGGCTATGCACATGAAGAGCTGTGATGAGAAATTTTCTAAAGAAAACTAAGGAGAAAGAATTTCAAATAAACTAGAAGAGGGAGAGAATAAAGCAGCTCTAGTCACATCAAGATTTTCTGATTTCCCCACAACGCCATGCTAACGCTAATGAAACCCTTTTATGTCCAACATCATCTTATTAGAAACTGAACTGTCTTTCTTCCCCCCATCTCAACATATAAGTAGCACAAGAAGCTTGCAATGCTTCAATTTAAAAAGCAGCAAAAGAAACCCCAGCTATTGTTCAACAAGGAGGAGTTTTGCATTGCAGCAACCGTGCAAACAAAAGGCACTTGCTGTTAGGAGGTTTACTGCTCATTAAATGAACCACTGCCACGCACAAGGACCTTCCTGTCACTGTGTGTCCCCTGAGTATTCACTTTTGGCACTAAATGAAAGACGTGAACCTGGCCCCCACCTTTCTAGTAAAGGTTTTTAGGATATCATGTTACTACCCCTCCTATTCTGAAGGTAACCATCCAAAACATCCACACAACCAACAACCAAGAATTTATCAAGATTCACGCTGATCAGCAGGTCAACCATGGCATTCACTTTTCCATAGTAAAACTTAAAATTAGGATTACATGCTCAAAACCGTGTTTATACTTTTATACCAGAGATCCTGCAAGTAAGCATCAAGTTAACTACTGTTAACCTTGCCCTGAAATAATTTTAGGCATTAAAGCTATTAAAGAATACACCTAGGGCTTGCAAGGATGTACCGTCCCCAACACCGCATTTCCCACACAACTCTCTGTTAGAGTCACACCTGAGCAGCTGTATTCACACATGTAACTATTTACAGGTTCAAACCCCAGGACAGCTGCTTTGCTAAGATACAGTCACTCGGGGTGGGTTGTAACTTCCTATTCTGCTCATCTCCCTTTCCCTAAGATTTCTGGTTAACTTTACTAAATGGACAAATACGTAATAATTAACAGAAACAAATGAGCTGCAGGATGCCATCTTCCTGATGCAGCACAAGCATTAAGGACAACAGCACAGCAAGATTCATGGATTTGTCACGGCTCTTTTTCTTTCTCCCAGCTGCTATTAGCCCTGCTACCTCCCTGCAGTCATGAACTGCTACTGTGATCAGTTGGGAATCAGAGCTGGGTTGATCCATGAAGCCACTTCTCGGAGCGGCTGTGCTGCAGCTAAGCATGAGGAACCATCACCCACCCAGCAGGAGATCAAAGGTTTGCAGCAGCAGCTGCCAGCACGCTCCGCTGCTAGAGACGGCAAGACATGGATAAACTTCAGCTGGCTACCAGGCTGCTTACTGCAGGCTGCTCCTTTGGAGATGGGCTTTTACGTTCATCACACTGATCACAGGCAGGCTAGGAACCATAACCTTTTTTTGTCCTTTATGCTAGCCTGCAAGCACTTCTGGCCTAGTTCAACGCAGGGCAGAAAATGCCAGTATTGCCACCAGCAGACTTGAATGAAGATGCTTATCACATCTCATTACTTTTCCCTCCACAACCTCTAACACAGTTCTAAGCAGCCCTGTTTATCTACATCAACATGCCTTTGTGTTGCCAACTTCCTCAAGCTACTTTTAAAAATTTTATTTTCAAAAATCTATAAATGGCAGAATCATGATATGGCTCGAAAGCAACCTCTGGAGATCATCTACCTGCTCAAAGAGGTAGAACTTCAAATTTGTATTCATATTAGGCTGCTCTGGACCCTGTCCAGCCAAGTCTCCATGGATGGAGACTCCACAGCCCCTCCGGGCTCTTGGTGCAGTGCTCACCCACTCCCATACATCAAGACATTCCCTTCGTGTCCTACTGAAATTTCCATTCTTATGTCTTGTGACCACTGAATCCTTTTCACTGTGCGCTTTTGAAGGGAAAGTGGCTCCACCATCTCTATAACCCCTTGCTTAAAGATAGTTCAATACAGCAATTACGTTCTCCACTAGCCTTCTCCTCAGGTTGCAAACCCAGCCCCTCCACCCCCCTCAGGCACTCCAGCCCCCAACCATCTGAGCAAGCCAGTGCTGGACTCCCCGTGGTTTGTCCCTCTCATGCAGGGTGTGTAGATGTGTGACCTACTGGGCAGCACTGCAGCTGGAGCTTCAAAGCTGCCCCACAGATGGGAACAGCAAGTCATCAGCCTTGAGGGCTCCAGAGGCACACTGCTACCTCCTGGTCAGCTTCTCATTCATCAGGAGCTGCAGGTCCTCTCCTGCAAGAGTCACTTCCCAGTCAGCAGCTCCCAGCAATCAACAGCAGAAGAATCATTTCCATTTTATGCACCTACGTGCAGAGGGACATGCATACTTAGGGAGCTGGGCATTTCCAGGTCTTTGAGATCACAGTGAGAAATAGGATACCCAATGTTTGTTCTTATTTCACAACCATCACAACACTGGACTGGAAACATCTCACGGTTTGTTCGGCAGACCTAAGGTGAGAGGTAAATGGTTGAAGGGACACCGACTGTAACAATGGCAACACACATTTTAGCCATAGTTCATAGTTAAGAGTAAATATTGGGTTAAGACACATTCCTGAATGCTTTTAAGATCTACAGTGGAAAAAAAAAAAATAATCCAAACTTCGTATAATGTCAATATAGTTAAGTAATGGGAGGCTGTCAGAGTTGCTTTTTGGTTTGGTTTTCTGGTTTGGTTTTTTTTTTTTTTTTTTTTTAAATACTCAAAATCAATAATTACAGTGAATAGGCTTCCCAGCAGCACTGCAGAATTAGTATGTTTGCCCTTTAAGTGTACACACAAGCACATATACAGCAGTTGCTTCGTTTGCAACACAAATGACCATTAAGTTAAAGTGTATTTTCTGCCAGTCACCATTTTAGCATTAGTCTACAATATCCAACTGAGAATGATTAATAAGCATCCCGTCTGTTCACATATCAAGCAGCATTTATCCAACAATAAGAGTGGCAATATGGGCAATAACCATGAGGTTTATTTTAGTATCAAGCTTACAGGCAATCAACTTAAGACAGAAAAAGAACCAAGGATTAGTTTTTAATCACTTAGAGGAAAAAAAAAGCATCTAAAGCTAGGAAGAAATGTGTTGCTATTAACTGTAAGCTTGGTACACCAAGTTCATTATCTCTTCACACATGAATCAAAGAAAAATGCAGGCCTGAGAGAAAACAAACGCATTTTACAAAATAAGTAACAGTCAAGGTAAAAGAACTGTATGAACAGCTGGCTGGGCAGTTCTCCACGCTGATCTGATTCAGCATCAGTAATGGATCTCAGTTTGATGCAGTAAGCTCCAGTCTCTTGGAAGAGTTATCACCCAAAGGCTTTGTAAGACCTATAGCAGAAGCAAACTGCTATTCACTGTTGGCTGTACGATAAACTGGAGTCGCCTTCATGCCACGTGGAATGGAAGGGTCTTCCAGCTCACAAAAGGAGGCTCACTACCACGTGCTTGGTGTGTTCCTTGAGCTCACACAAGGTTTACATCAAGGAAATCTTAAGTTACATGTTAAAAACATCTAGCAGTTCTGGTTAGTTTTAGTTTCATTTTCTATGATTTAATACTTCAAATTCAAGTATTAATTCCTCTTAATTAAAAGTTATAACACGCATAGCTACAATTACTGCTATTTATTTGCCATGAATTTCAAGTCAATGTATTAGCAACATATTCCGCCCATCACCAAAGTCCTCATGAATTTCCTTAGCATCATCTTCAAACTCTTCTAAGACAGCACATTTCTTAAAAATATCACCATATACTAAGGCGGCTACAGTTTAGCCACAGGACAAATTTGTACAGATGAATGGTACTAATAAAATTCCATTAAGTATTTGGCAAACACAGACAACTTGGGAAACTACTCAGTGACCTACATCTGCAGTCCCATATTTTGAATAAGAGTTCGGACAGAAAAAGAGTAGGGTGTTTCAAGCTTTTTTCCTGAAGACTTCATGTATTACTGAGATATAATATGCTGGGAAAAGCTATAGTAATGTAAGTTTTGGACACCAAATTAAAAGCTGCCCCAACCAAGCAGGATAACCTAAAAGATACAGCTACATATTTTTGAAGTGCCACAAAAGATAAATGAGCATTTGCATTCCTACACATAAGATACAGTCCTAAAATAGTTAGTATTTTCTTCTTCACAAACACAGCATTTAAAGAAAGCAGAGAACACAGTTATCAGCACCGTAAGGATGCATCTTCTGCCCCAGCCCAAAAATTTCCAGATTGTTTTATTTAAGGGCCCCTATTGACATTACACATATACTTTGAAACAACTAATACAGCTAGGTGTGGAAGAGGATGTCCATCCACACAGAGCTGCTGCCTTGTAGCTGCTAGAACAACATCCATTACCAAACAGGGACTCATGCCTGATTCATTTTGAGTTCTACAGTGCACTGAAGAAACCAAAATAAACATCTTGTTCAGGATGCTTTTTAGTAACAGCAGCAGAAGACCAAATCTGCCAACAGATCTTTAAACAAGCACTTCTCAACATAAGAGAGGTTTGCCCACTTCCATGACTTTAGTCTTCCAGCAACTGGGACTTGATCTGTGCATACCTTTGTGCATATGCGTGACTGAGAGCAATCCCCACCTATGCAGCCTCCTTGTCTTCCAACCTTGCGATGGCATAGCTGTTTCTTCAGACACATAAGGGAATTAATGAAGCTGAAAAACAGTCTGAGGGGAAGATTTTTTTCAGCTGGATCAGATAGCTCCTTGATCTATTTTGCCACACAGCAGCTGGCAAGAAGGAACAGCAGGTAAGAGAAACTGCTTAAACAAGATAGCCACTGAACATGAAACTATAATGTGATACTATAGAAATATAAACACTTTAAATTGCTCTGAAGACTCAAGGACTTTATCAACCAAGTATTTTCCACTGACATGACCGTCACTGTTAAAAAGAACGTATGCAAATAAAAGTGACTATTGCTGTATTTTCATACAAATCTACCTTGTAATGGAGCAATGAATGCCTCTTTAAATATAGCTCATCTTTTCATGAGGACAGCCAGAAAGGGCCTTTATCAAATTTAAAGGTGAATTTCCATCTCCATTTAAACAAGGGGATTCTCAAAAGATTTGAAAACTAAATGTTCAGATTCTTAAACCAAAGTAAATATTGTTTTTCAGCATCCACATCCAAACTGTGGTGAATTTCACAGCAGGCAAACAAGGTAAGTAGTCTCAGCTGGATTTTTAAAGAGCTTTCAAAAGCCAAGAGATCTTTCCATAACATAAACAGAAGCTTGTTTCTGCAGGTTTTGAATTAAGGACTAAGAGTTTGGGTTTGTTGTTTTTTTTTTTTTTAAAGAAACATTTACAGCAATAAACTACATTTAGCCTTTATTAAAAACCTGGGATCAAAACCAGATTAATCTGATTTCCAAAGCAATACAGCAGTGAATGTTATATGTATTAAAAATATATAGAAAGACTATATACACACAGAACGCTTTTTTCCAAGGCAAGTAGGTAGGCAATGAAGTTTAAGAAATAGCACACCATACTCTTCAGCAGACACAAGAAGGACATTTGTATTTGTTCCGACTGGATCACTCCTCAGAAGTGAGGAGCTGAGCATGTACTTTCCACGCATCTTTTCAACAATAAGCACTTTAACAATTTAGGCAGTTGAGAAAGGATGAAAAAGAAACCAAACACACATACGGTGAACAAATAAGCAGGTAGCATTAAAATCTCAGATACTATCCCATTAGCTCACAGTTAAAAAAAATAAGCAAACAAAACATGAAATAAACACATCGATTCATTTCAAGTAAGTAGCAGGCAGAAAATAAATTCCATTGTTAAAATCTCCAAACACTTGTTTATTCCCTAATATTTGTGTAACAATTCACCAATATAACAAAGTTACCTAAAGCCTTCACAAAGGAGGTTAAACCTGCACGCCTATAAAGCCAGCAGAGGCCTTGGTCCCTGAAGAGCAGGGTTAAAAGTTAAAACACAAAAACCACACACAAAAGGCAACTATACTTCTGCCTAGAGGAAGCGCTCCAAAGCTGTAGGGCTCAGAACCACATTAGACCATCTCGCTAATGTTTCCGACCTAGAAGTCTCCATGAAGTACAGAGTAGCCCACAAGATTACTTTGAACACTTATACAAGCCAACGGTCCAAGAAACTTGGGAACTTCTGCACTGGAAGACACCGTTAAAATTCCTTTTTCAGAAGGAACAAAACAGCTCCGGATATGCTCTGCAACTCTGGATGAGTCTCATTCAACAGA
The DNA here is from genome assembly GCF_000687185.1 of Egretta garzetta. Lineage (NCBI taxonomy): Eukaryota > Metazoa > Chordata > Aves > Pelecaniformes > Ardeidae > Egretta > Egretta garzetta. The sequence goes on along the minus strand of NW_009260182.1, from coordinate 9,127,737 downwards.
TGTTTCTCTCTCCCTTCTCCTATCATACTTTTGCCCACTTGGCCCTGAAAACTGCCAAGATCTGACAGTCAGCCTGCAATTTGCCTGGTCCCTGCGCTGGCATCACTCTTTCTGCAGAACTCCGTACCTGCACCCCACAGTCAGGCTAGCCTACGCTACACAGGGCCGAACCAAGTGGGGAAAGAAGACAAGATGGCTGCCCCACAGCCTGGGATCAAAGCAGGGCGCTAGCTGAAATTCAACATATTTTTCTTAAGTATTATTAAAAGAATGAAGAGTTTCCCTTCATCACATACAAGGAATGCTCAAGTAAGTCAGTGAACTCACCTCCACAGTATCCTTAATTAGGTTTGGCCTGGTTTCTCTTCATGTTACAGTTTAAACCGCTTCCAAATTATCTAATAGACTGATATACCTGCAAATACCTAAAGATGCAGGTCACATACTATTCTGCCCTACAAGTGCATCTGTTGGCATCTCTGGAAGCAAGACCAGGTCTCGTGACCTGTGAGACCATCCCAGGTTAACGCTCCACACCTGTAAGTAAAACCCAGCTGCCAGGAGTAAGCTTGCTCAATTCCACATGCACATGCCCTAGGGCAAGCAATACTTTCCTTCCCCGAACAAGCATAACGCCCTTTGTGTTTGTATTATCAGAGAGACCAAAGCATGTAGGATTTTTCAATTGTCTGAAAGGCTTCAGCAAGCCTGTTCTGTACAGCACCATAATTCAGAAACATGCTATATGCTCAAAACCATTCTTGTAGCTAGGGAAGGGGGGAATGAGGTGGGGCGTGCGGAATAAATAGTCAAGATTTGTACTTGTAGGTTATTAGCAGTGCTCAGGTCAAACTTCCCTGATGGAACCCCTCCAGACAAGAAAGACATAATGAAACAGGCTTTGGGAGTAAAACTGCATGCTGTTATCAACACAGAGAAACCAAAGAGCCAAAGAAATTCTGCAAAGAGACAGCTCACTCCTTTTGCAAGAAATACAAGAATTAAAAGGCAACAGAATCAAAGACGCTGCCGGACCCCCCAAGCCCCTACATCTGGAGCAGTTGCACTACCCCAGAGGAATATTTTTTGCTTTAAGAGGCATTTTTAAGAGCAAGGTCATGGAAGTTGACCACAGAGGCGGCTCACTCACTCGCAGGGCTTCACTCCCACCTCCTCGACCGCAGACCCTTCCTTCCCCGGAGGCCGAGCGGGCGCCCGGGCTGGAGCA
>NW_009260182.1:9063393-9125524 GCF_000687185.1 Egretta garzetta | reverse complement strand
CGTCCTGGTCCCCGCGGGCCCGTGCATCCCTGCCTGGCGCCAGCATCGCCCCGGCTCCTCCGCACCCTTTCCGCCGGAGCAGCTCCTTTCCTGAATTACACCCCGAGCCAGGCCTCCCTTCCTGCTGGGGCTTTCATTACAAATCTGCGTTTTTCAGGTCTTTGCCTTCATGCTCTCCGTCCGCGCTTTGGCACCCAACCGTCACGCTCTGGCATCAGTCTTCCTGCCGGTTCTCGACATCTTTCACGGCCTTGGCTGCTCCAGGCTTCCAGTTGCACGCCTGGCATGGCAGCGCTTTACCTCATTATTGGATGTCCGGAGTGCTATAACGTTTTCTTATTCTGTTTTGGTAGTGGTTTTCCTTTAAATCTTCAGTGCTGCTTTGTGGGATTTTGAGTTACTCATTACCGTTGCCTCTGCTTCTTGACACCTGACATCAGTACTCTCTCGTTGGTTTTTCAGCATTTTGTTTGGTACATCATTGTCTTTTTTTTTTCCCCCCTTTTTTTTTTCTTTTTTTCCCAGGAATGTCCATGCTTAGAGACAAAAGGATGCCCCTCAGTGCCTTGAAGCCATGTCAATGATGGTCAAAGCAAGCCTTTGTATATTACTACATAATACAAAAAAGGCCTCATGAGCAGTATTTAAAAATATATACAGTCTACCAGTTAGCACAGGGTGCTGTAAAAATGGACATTTCACATTTAATTCATTGTCAAACATTTGAGTGGCCTATGCCACATTTTTGAAGAAGACAAAGATTAAATTGAGTTTGTTGCCACTAGCAGCTTTTATCCAGCTGTAATAAGCATGGATTTTTACATAGTAAAGGTGGTGCTTCAGAATATTCCAGCTTTGCTCACTATCTTGGTGTTAAAACTTCACTTCCATAAAGCTGTCTGTATACTACTCATATACCCATTTCAGTGAGATCTTTGTACTCCCTGCCCTTAAAATTCTCACTTAATTTAAGCTAGCCCATTTTCACTCCATATGTTAGAAGTGGTTCTTTTAACAGATCCCCACAGACAGATATATGATGCTTCCTTTATACCTATACAAAAAGCCAAAACAAAACTATTGCTCAGACTCCATCCCCAGTCCTCTTTAGATGCCACTGGGCTCTAAGCGTGTTTCTAAGGCGCATGTCCCACCTCACCTCTGATCATTTCCTTGGGACAGCCCCAGAACTGAATTAGCCAGCTTTTAGCTTTGAGGCTTTTTCTTGTTGCAGTATGTTAGATCAGAGCCAGACGTTGCATTGCCTTCCATGTTTATGATGCCAAAGGCAAAGCTCAGCTGGCAGAAGGGACACTATGAATCCCCAAAATACACTGCAGGCAAAATGTAATCTGTGTAGGTAATGCTCACCTTCACCAGGAGATTAAACAAGCCCTGCTGATTTTGGCTGATGCAGGTCGTGGCACCTTCAGGTGTTTCCATCTATTGGCAAATAGACCTCCGGTGTTAGCCTCCGGTCTCAAGCTCCGGTCTCCCCTGCAGAGCAAGAACAGGTGGGGTGGCATCGTGTTCAGCCAGTTCAGTTATTTGCAACAAGACCCAGGGTCTTACAGATCACTGATGTTACTCCTAATCTCTTTGGGAGAGTTATTGTTCCTGATCATCCCATTTGAAGTAAGACTGCATTGAGATTTGCGAAGAAGGACAACGTTCCCTTTAAAGCATAAAATGGAGTTTTGCTTAGGATCCGGATTTGTCACGTTTCTTTTTCAGGGAATAATCAAATTGTCATTAAGATTTTATAGTTTACAAAGTTGCCACTTTTAAACATGGATGTATTTCTAAGTGACTTTTTAAAACTAGTCCTCACAACCTTGTACGCCATCAGCATCTATTGCCATCTTGCATGTAGAGCTAATAAGCAACAGAAATAATGATGCAGAAATTACACAAGAAGATCAGATTGGTGTTGTTGCAAAGCACGATGAAGGAGCATTATATATTTTAATAGGGGCTCCAAAATATGTTAAGATTTTATGAAGGAAAATTGTGAAAAGAAGATAAGGATTTCATACTGTAAATGTGCTACTTACCAGTATAATGGTTTAAAAAATAAAGATAATATGATAGAAAGATAGATAGGCTGTAATAGTCCTGTACACTATGCAAAATTTACAAGACATTGAAATAAAACTTCTCTAAGTAAGGACAAACATTTCTTTGTGTGTATAATGAATTTTTCAAAACCAACTCCCTATATAAGAAATGTCATTGAGCATCACTATAGTATTGTTTTCAAAATTGCTTTGCAGAAGTATTTTCTTACAAGCATAATGGCCATACTCGTATATCGCGTATGTCTGGGTGGGAATGGTATTTTGGATTGTCCCAACTAATATCCAAGGCAATACAAAACTAGAGTCCTGATATCCATGAATGTAAACAGGTATTTTGCAACGGACTTCAACAAAAGCAGCATTTTTCTCTGGACCTCCTAACAGATTAGAAGGATACAGGAGAGAGCAAGAGTATGGGTGCGTTACAACAGAGCATAGAGGCAAGCATACAGGAGATCCATATTTGCTCATAGCGGATCAGTAGCAGAAGGTGAAAAAAAGGTTTGCAGAATGGTATCAAGAGAGAAGACTACACGAGGAAGCATGGCTACCTGGCAGGGGCTGAGGGCTTCGCAGCCAGGGCTCTCAGACCGTGGCCCTGCTGAGCCATGGAACGGCATAATGTGACAGGATTTTTGGTGGCAGGCTTGGCAATAAAGGTGCATGGGGGCCCATGAGAAAGTCTGAAAGCTTATAAGGGTCTGTGTGGTGAAATAAGGGCAATCACCAACCTCGGAACTTGAATTTTCCTTTCCAAAATAAACGTGAAATTTTCTATATAAGGAGAATCTGATGAGCAGTTTTATTTAACAATAGAAACTCAAAAATTAAGTTAATGAACAATCTGGAGCATGAAAATCGTCCTCTGTTTACATGGAATCGTTAGTCATTCTCTTACCTCCTCAGTATCAGTGTCCATGTAGTGTTAGTCTTGGATTTGGACTGCTGCTTTAAAATAAGCAGTTGTTGAGTATTTAATAAATATTTTGGTTTTAAAAGTGCCAGTAAAATCTGAATTATGTCAAAATACTGCCAGCTTTCTCACTCCCATACATTGGTATACAAGTTTGTTTATGAACATCATATTAAAATGCCTGGATTCAGCAGTCATGAAATTACATTAAAGTGTAGTTTTGTCATTTTTAAATATTTTCATTAAGTTATCAGTTACTGCTTTCTTGGTAGTAAACTCATCTTTAACATATTGATGTTTATAAACTGCAAAGCAAACGGTTCAGGCTGAAATCTTTGGAGTCAAGGCAATGGATCTGAGTACCTGACCCAAATTTTGATGTACAAAAATCAAAATCTCAAAAATTAGAAACTATAACATAAAATAACAGGCCCAAAGATAGCTGGAGTAGTCATTTTTGCTCACAAAACATCTGTGGCAAAGAATAATGGAATTTTTTTGCACCAAAATGGATTAGCACAATACACATAGTAGCTCAATACACTTCAGCAGGGTGGGACTGTAGTGAACAGTCACAAGGTGGGGACTGCTTAAAACACAACAGCCATTTTCCAGGTAAATATCTGGTTATACCTACAGTCATTTTAGACCAGCTGGAAATGGAACCAAGATATTCTAGGCATGTGTTGTAACTACAAGATATCAACATTTAGACAAAAAAAACCTGTGTGTACTGATTTTTTAAAAATCTTTCTAGCTATGTATTTAAAAATCTTTCTTTGCAAGAATGGGCCACCTAACCTCTCTTTTCTTAAGCAATCTTCAATAGATTGCATTGCCAAAAAATTAATTTCATGGGACTTTTCAGGCTGAGCCACCTGTGCAAACATGCAGCCACTGTAATTCTACCACTTATTTATTTTAGACATTTATATATATCTTCATCATATTGGCACCTAGGTACCTTGCAGCAGTGAAAGCTGCCTTCAGGAAAATAACCAAATTAACCAACACTCACCTCACTAATTATTCCATCAAGAAGGGATCAACAGCAGTTGTTGGCTACTCCGGGGGCCCAATTTTTCCTTCCTAAGGCCTGATAAGTCATAGCCAGGATCAACGTCCATGTCCTCTTATGAGAACAGGTTGATAAATATTGTTTGCTAAGTGAGATACATGTGGAACAAAAACCTAGACTTTGAAATGTTTTAGAAAATTCCAGAAGTAATACAAATGTTTATGTGAAATAAACAAGGCAGCTTGGAAATGATCTCTCTTCTTAAACATTTTTTTTACCATAGGTTGTGGCACAGAAGCTGCATTTCACATGAAAAGTGAAATGGAAATTTGCTAGAAACTGATTACAACCACAACCCAAATTAATTGATATTTTGTAGCCTAAAAAAGTGTACGAAGAAAAATGACCCAAGAATCACACCTTCTAACTGTTGATAAATACAGATGATGTTAAAATGTTTCATTTTAATAATGAAACAGATAAAAAGAACCTAATAAAAGAAACATTGTCACAGGTAGATTTTTCATTCAGTTATGTCTTGAGCAGCAGTCAAATACCTAGCTGGAGGGACCTGCAGTCCCTCTTTGAATGGAACTAGAAACAGTCAGTAGTTGCCAAATGTTGTTTTACACTTCTGACTATTAGCAAATAATCATGAACTGGGGTAAATTTTTTCAGCAGTAGTAACCAGAAGGAATTGAGCACTTGCTGGCTTGAGCAAGCGTAAGGGAAGGTAAGCAGCCACCGCGGGGCACCATGCGACAGGTTATAAATGTGGGCATGACCGGAGGGCAAAGCTCGTGGCTGAGGGATGCTAAAGCTCAGTACGAATGGCGTTTCTGTATGTCTAGTCAAGAAACTGTGTTCTCTGAAATGTCATTAATACTATTAACCCCTTCTTTGCTGATCCTGCAAAGTTCTTTCTGAGCTACCATAATTCCATGCACAGCCAATTTACATTAATAGGTATACAGAGTAAATAGGCAGCAAAGTATGCACAATCATTAGACATACTCAGCCAACTGGAAATTGTTTGTGGAGAATAGCATAGTTTTAACTATTAGAAAACAGTGTTTATCGTATCCCATGCCTTATTTTTATACACTGATATTAACACAGCATGGGGTGTTCTTTATTTATACTACTACATGGGCAAATTTAGGAGAAGTTCTTGGGGTTTGGCATTATCTGAAGACATCAGGCCATGGGTTTACTGGGCTGGATTGTGGCAATATATTCTCCCTAAGCCACAACCAAGTTGTTGTGGTTTGATTACTGGGGAAAGACTGATTGTAGATGTGTGTACCTTTTCAGCTGTGGGGTTTAGTTCAGCAATCTGCCAACCATACTTCTAATTTATATCTGTACCCCACTCCTGTCTTTCTAAATGACATACTGACATGCCTGATCTCCCTTCCTGCAGCCTTATCAGTGAAGATTTTGTATTTGGCTTTCTAAGAATAATTCTAGAGCAAAAGGCATTCCCAGGGTTCAGAAAAAGGCCGTGAGGACTTTTCTGTCAGCTGTTTCTCCCTTGTCACTATGAGGTGACCACAGTTGGAAAAGCCCCTGTACCATCCTCTGTCCATGGTTTCTGCTCCATGGGACCAGTCAAAGTTGACCAAAATTTAGTGGCCTTACCCTGAACAACACCGCTGAAGACTCTGGTGCTGAACTCAGGGCATACTGAAGGCAAACTTCCAGTTACATTCTCTCCAACTAGCATTCAATGTTCTTCAGCCCTGAACTCCTCAATGCATCTTTCTGGTTAAAAAAAAGAGACTTATCAGGAGTGCACCAATTCTTGTCAGTTTTTTAAGTACAACTCCTAAATGCTAACACCTCTCCCGTGTTAGATAACGTGTCATACATTATCTTGAAATGAGCTAGATTAAGACTGCATTTCAAATGAAATTGGTCAACACCAATTATCTGACGTCCTGTCTAAATGCTAGTTGAATCTAGCATTCCATATAATGATCCCAATACAAAACCTAGTAACTTCTGGATGTAGTTTAAAGAACAACTAAACGTGGGGACTGTGAGCTAAATGGCAGGTAGAGGGATATAGACAACTTAGCTTTATGTCTTGTGACTTGGTATTTTATTATGCACTGACCCAAGTATTTTGAAGATAATTAATAGTGTGTGTTGTGCCTATAGTGCACAATACTGTGACTTAGCACTACACGAACTACACTGGGCAGAATAAGGAGGAGAAATGCAATAGCACATGATTCCCTTTTGGTGAAACTGTACCTCTCTGTGCTAGTTTGGTGCCCGCACACATCTCTGCATTGTGGAATACTACCCTGTGACCACTTATGTACACTCATTTTAGGATTTTGAAATTAAGATATATTTTGATCACTTCAGATATGGTAGAGAAAAATTATTTTCACTCTGTTAGTGTTAATCTGATATACACAAGTACATCTGAATGTACGTAGGTTTCACTGTGGTGGCCAAGAGCAACCCAAATATAAAATCTCTTTTCCAAGGGAGAAAAGAGATTTTTTTTTTCCTTATAGCCAGCATTCATGTCATTGCTGGATAAAATGGCTACTTTCAGTGAAACTATACATGGAGTGTACACATGGAGTTCCATCACCATATTCCAGAAACCTTTACATAATTTTCATTCTTTCTTTCCTCAGATTAATGGCCCAAACTTACAGTTATTTAGAGTAACTCCATTATAGTTCAGATATGTTTGTTCAGCTATTAATTTGAAGTTAATTTATTTACATAGGTCCTTTCTTTGCACTGCTTACGTATTGGCTGCTTCTCTTTTTCTTCAAAACTGAGATCAGGGCTACACAAATCAGACCTGATTCCCATGAAGATACTGCTGTGAAATACTCCTGACAGCAAAGACCAGAACAAGAGCATAGACTCACATCCCTATATTACTTGGCTAAGCTAAATATAGATGACTGGACCAATTCCAATCTGCTTAGAAACCATTAGGGAAATAAAACTTTAATTTGTATGTATACTGGGCATAGGGGTGATGCATGGAAGTTCACTACCAGAAGTTATAAGGCCCTATTGCATGACTTGAGCAGACTTAAAAAGGGAGATTCCTTGATTTTTCTGAAAGCTCAGGTGATCTCCATTTAGCTCTGACAGCTCAAGCAGTTCACTCTGAACTAAAAATATTTAAAACTTAACAGAAGCACTGTGAGTCTTCTCTGTCTAACAGAAACCCCACGCCTAACCTGTGGTTGTAGTTTTGACAGCCTGCTTGTACCACCATCAGCTGAGAAGTAAATAATAATCCTCACCTTTATGTAAACTTTAAGAGCTTCCCACACTTCAGCTTCTGTGGGATGAAAAGGCATTAATGTCAGAGAATAATTGGATTCCAATCCTTGCCAGCTCACAGAAAGCTGGACGGAACATAAGGGAGATCCTAAGCCTCCATCCAGCAGTTCCTTCACTGGGATAAACAGTCTTTCATCTTGTTAACCTTCTTTCATAGTGATCTAGTTACATAAACTTTGCCACAATTACATACATGTCATCTGTACACCATAAGGATTCAAAAGGTGAATAGAATGAATGCAACTGAAGCTCTCATACTGTCTGTTTTGAGTTTCTGAGTCTGAAATACTACTTTGGCTCAGACTGGTAAGATGTGAATAATTTTCTAAAATGGCTGTTTTCAATGACTATTTAGAATAGAGGAGGAACCATGGGTGAGAATTTGATTTCAAAATCTGGAACCATTGCTCACACCAACGGAATTACCACAGGTTTGCATTGGGCCCATGTTTTCCTGAGAAGAATCACTGAGTCTTTTCTTAAACCAATAGAGCATAAAGTATTTAGGAACTTTGATTAGTTAATCAAATCAACATTTCTACATGATTTAATGGGAGCGTATTCTCACAACACATTATTTTAGCAAAATGCTTCAACAAGCCACATGCCCTATTAACTCCATGAACAGCACTATACACACATCTACTTAAATCAAACCTGGTAGCTACAAATGCACCACTATAAATAACATCCTGTCTCCTCCCCACTCATTACCTGGGGAAGGAACAGCCACCAACTGTCGTGTTGCTTTTCTCCTGCTAGTATGACTGTACTGGACAATCAGGCTGAATACATCCCGAGGTGCATCAATGCTCTGAGTTTCTTTCTCTCATCAACAGCCTTTTGCTGATCTGTTGGTATTTAGATGCATGAATCCAAAAAATGGAGAGCAGTGTCAGTCCCAGTGATCACAGGAGAAGGGTCAACAAATAGTTTTTATTGTACAGTTGGTAAGACCTATCAGTAAATGTTAGTTTGCAGATTCCAAAATGTTCTGCTTGAGACATCACAGATGTGAGATTTTTCTACCTAGTTTTATTCCTGCCTGCATTCCTGGCAGACTGCCCTTCTGGTTTTATGACTTCTGGACCAAGACCAAATTTAGAGAAAAAAATAGATTTATTTTGCTGCTATAAAGAAAAGGGACCAGAGAAACGATACAAAAAGATGGGTGATGTGCCCACTGTGAGAATTCAGCAAAATGGATGTTTTCAGTGACATTTTGGATAAGGCAATATTGCATTTGTCATTGTCAGAAGAGAGGGATTTGCAGCAACTGAGATGATGAAAGCCTGAATAAATTCTGTTTAAAAATAGATAAAGAAGAATATAGCTTATAAATTTTTTTCAAAAGCACATGTCAAGATCCAGATACAGTGGAAGGGCTGACCTAAGAAGAAGACCAAACTGAAGGTGAAACCTGGGGTATGGGCTAGGGATAACAGTGGCATCATTCTCAGTGACTAAGAAAGGAAAAAGGAGTGAGAAATATGGAAATAAGAGGGCTTTTTATTGGCTATGTTGCACTTAAATAACTGGTCACATGAAGTTAGGCAAAGAGGGACAAGCCAAGGTTCTTATTTGGACATGAAGAGAGAAATCTACAGTGGTGACGTCTGTGAGGCAGTGGCATAAAAATTGTAGCTGAAATTGCATTTGCAAATCACATTGCTCAGGGACAAATTATGGGGAGAAAGAGTAAACAACTGCAGCTTTGCCGAATGCTTATACAAAGCTGGAGAGAGAAAATGAAGGATCCTCCAACTCATGGATCATGAAGGATCATCCTCCCAGAAGAGCACTTATGGAGGACAAGGATGAAGAGTGGAGACAGTCTTACTGTCCAAGGACAGAAGAACGAACATGGCTGAGTGTCAGCTGATATATCAAACAGTATGAGGATCTAGAGGAATCATGATTTCAGCTTCTGATGGTAAAATAATCTTGACTTGTGCCTACCATAGACATGGACAGCAAGAGAGATGGTTGCCTGATATGGATATTTTCTTCTAGCTTTTGGCCTTTTATATGATACCATATTTTCTGTTGTGTCATCCAATTCTTGAAGGTCAAATTTAAAATAAAATGCTGTCTGCTCTATCTGAGTACTAACATGATAAAAGCGGGTATTTGCCATTGCGATACATAACATACATTTTGATAATGTCTTCTGGATTTGGTTTTTTTTTTTAACACTTGGAAGTAAATGAATGAATTCAGACTTTTCAGAGGCAGAGGGACTTTTATTTAGCTCAAACCAGAAGAAAGCTGTTTTGAAGATAGAAAGAATAAAACAGAATGCCAAGAGAAACAGAGCTGGGAAGAATGGACGAGCAATTAATGTGAAGAGCTTATTGAATAAATCAAATAGAACTTTCTTTTGTTTTGCTAAGTTTTTTTATTTTCTTCACTTTCTTATGCCCAGCTCACAGTTGCCCTGCAGCACCCCACAAGCTCCCTTTGCCCTGCTCTGAGCACAGCTGCACCCTGCAATAATTAACCAGAATTTTTCAGATTGAGCAATATTAAAAAAAAATCAAATCCTCATCTTTCAGTTGTTTTTTTTTTTTTTTTTCTGCCAGACAGACCCATCAAAATCTTATCTGCATTGTTTATTGAGTCTGAAGGATTTTGCTGCTCGTAAAAGACACACTCACCCCCTTAGTCCATCAGTCTCTGCCTTGGCACACTGCTTCTTGCTGGATTGGCAGGGGGCTGAAAGTGACATCAGCCTCCAGGGCTTTACATCTAATGCTCCCGTGTGCGTCAGGTAATCCAATTGAGTTCTTATATGTCGACGGCCCCAGAGATTTATATTGAGCCACGTTCTAAACGCTGACTCTTATTACCTGGCGGGTGAACTACCAAAAAAAAAAAAAGGAAAAAAGAAAAGGAAGGAGCGTAATCAGCCTCAGCAGACATGACGTTGCCCTCAACTTCAAACCAGGAGCTGCTAGGCTTGGCTTGCAAGCAAGAGAAGGAACCTTACTGTTTACTTGCTTAGCCACTTGTCAGACCACACAGTGCTTAGTTACGAGATATAAACAAAGCAACTGCAAGAGAGAAAGGAAGAGAGAGAAAGAAAGAGAGAAGACAGAAGGAAAGAAAGAAAGAGAAAGAGAGCAAACCCAAGAAACAGAAGTCCAAGCAAGTCCTGAATATATTACATGTGACATTTACAACTATGATGATCTAAACAATCATTATTGGGCAAAAATATAGAAGATTTCAGACTATTCTGGATGCAGCATCTGTCCAACTTGTACAGGTAGGTTCTTACGTATTTCTCTTAATCTCATTATCAATTAAATAAGTATTAAAGCATTCATCTTCTTGGCTTTGTACAGCACTATCTCATATTTAACCTGCCTTTTTTTTACATTAAGCTCATTTCATTTCTCTCAAGTCATTAGCTAACTCTTATTAGAAGGCTGCTTGCTTGTATGAAAAATGATAGTATAGAGTTGGCCAGACTGTAGTTCAGAATGTCAGTGCTCAGTCCCTCCTGCCTTCCTCTGGAGTTAGAAACATTCACCTATGACAGAATTTCACTGATAAAAATTCAGCCTACTTTTATTTTCTATTGAAAGCAAAGGAATAGAAGGCACTGAATTATTACTGCTCTTATGGCAGGGATAAGTCTTCATTTGTATAACACAGTTCACATGATTCTGGAAAACATGTTTAAGTATGTTATTTATTCACGGATTTATACCAAGAAGTATTGTTTAGGAAACAGCACTGAACTCCAAACACCAGAAAGGCATGTGTCTAGTGATTACAACCTGGGACTAAAGACTCTCAATTAATAAACTGGTTTCCTAATTTCTTCTCTTCTGCTCTCTAATGTGTTTTTAGGCAAGTCCCTGCACTACAGTTTGTAGCTGCTAAAATAAAAGTAGCCTTATTTTATGGAAGTTTTGGCATATACTTTGTAAACACTACTGATTTAGGAATTTTTAGATAGAAATTCCAGAGGAATACAATAATGGTAACTCACTATTTACATCTGAAGCAGATCACTAGCGAGAACAAACTGCATCATCCTCAGTGATGTGGTGAAAGAAGGCACTGAGACTTTCTCAGGTGATAGAGCCAGTCAGCATCAGAATCCAGGTCAGAAACTTTGGATATCTCTCTACTGCAAAGGTGTAACAGTGACACTTGCAGCACTCAAAAGCTAGCTTCAGAGTACCTGTTTAACTTATCAACAATAGGCAAACCACAGCAGCATTGAGTACAGTAGGATTAGGTGCTTGAAAAGCTATGGAGAGACTTTGGGAAGCCTGGGCAGTATAGGCTAAAATCTTAGCTCTTAATCTTTAATTTGGGACTTAATTTTTCCTTGGCACCTGAAGAAGCTAGAGTAAAGCCTGCTCAGGTTCTTTTACATGTGTTGTAGTGCTACCTTTCAACCTCAGCATCAGCACATCATTTGACTCTTTATTCCCAGTTCCTATGTCTGGAATGAGACTGCCTCATTGTAGAGAATTACATAATGCCGAAAAAAGGACATAAGCCAATAAACATAAAAGAGAAAAAAAATACTACTATGGTGCTTGATTTCTACTGTCCTACTGTTTCTGGCACTGCAGCAGTAGACAACATGTCTTTGAAGCTTCAGTCTGTGAAGCACTAGAATGTAGATGATGTATTAGATGTATTAGATTCAGTTCTAGGCCACCAGTCTGTTATGCTTTCTTGTGGAATGAGCTTTTAATGAAACATGCATTAAAAAAAAAAAAAAAAAGAAAAAAAGAATGTCAGTAGCTCTATATCATAGATAGATATTCTATGAGGTCCTTGGGGTTTGACGTCAGCCAGGGTGGAGGTGATAGGGCATATAAGCTCAGCAAGAACAAACATAGCACTGCTTTCTTTGAATGCAGTTATCCAGTGAGACATTTTTATACATTTCTACTGAAAGAATGTCTATTTGCAAACTGACTGCAGACAGTGTAATATTCTCCTCTGAAATTTACAGGTAAGTTCCCTTTGAAGTAAAGAGGAAATTGGAATTTGGCCCTGTGAGTCTGATTCTGTGGGATGCTGAGTTCTTCTACATTTCCTTTTGTCATCAATAACATTTTGTGTCTTTGAGAAACAACGTCCATAGATCATGTAATAAAGCCACATCTTTTAACCCCCTTACCACTCAGCTCATGAAATGCGCTACAGAGAGGCACAGAACCACACGGTTCAGGAATCAGATTTCACCTCTCGCCTTCAAAGATTAGACTTTTAAAGAAGTTTATGATTTCCTAGCAATGAAATTTGGCTCTCTTCAGCAATGAAATTTTATCCCCCCTGAGCGCTGAATACTTTGCAACAGTCTAGTTAGTTCTCCTATTGATTAAAGTGCATGGTCCTAGAAAGGAAATAAAATAAAGACATTTATACTGGACGGTGAAAAAATATCATATAATGAAGGCTGTATCATTCCAGCTTAATTTCTGTGGCATAATCCTTCCAAGGAAAAGTGATGCTTTAGCAACAAGGCAACTCCCTTATTGATTTGTCAGTGTTTACAGATTTGGCTCTGCCTGTCTACTTTACTTGCACAGAATTTTTAAACATCATTTTAAGTGTTTATTCAAATTATAAACCCATAAATTTCTACTCCATAGTTCAGAGAGTTGAATTTCATACTTAATGAGATTCATCTCTCTGATATGAGGAATACAGTGTATTCTCTAGAAAATTATAATAACAAGTATACAATGAGGCAGAGTGTAAAATTTGTATATGGGTTATATGTGAATAAATCAGGTTATTATTTAAATTAATTTAAAACTATGACTTTCAAAAAAATGTGCTCTTTTCAGTCTCTTCCAGCTTTTCCTGTAGCTAAAATTTATTGGTATTTTATGAACAAGCAGCATAGAAATATAGTAGGTTGTACTTGAGCAAAGTAACTCATAATTATCCAGCTTTTTATCAGTTATTATGCTTACATTTCCAGGTAAAAAACCTGTTGTCATGAATAATAGCATGTATCAAGAACTGACTTTAAATATATTAAAGGGTTACTGTATTGGCCCTAAGATGCATTATATACACAAGAAGCTCAGAGTTTAATTTAGGCATTTAAAATTGTCTGAAGTACATAGTGAGGGTATCTAATCTCCCCAGATTATTTCCATTTTTTTCCCTGTAAAATATTCATACAGTTATGATTAAGATATTATATTTATTTTCAAAACAGATTTTTCCTTATTTCCCCTAAGATTATCAATAACAGTCACTAGTTTGGTGATAGCAACAACATTCCCTTAATTCAATTTTAACTACATTTTAATATATTTTGAGAATTTACTGTTTGAGAATTTACTTGGGGTTTCAATTTTAAATGTTCTCAGTGAGTAGTGCCTATAAAAACAATATATTTAGTTGTCATGTCTTAGTAAATAATTTCTATACTATATTTTTTATAAGCTTAATTTGTCTTATGGAAGAGTACTGTTCTTCAAAACCAAAATATTACCTGAAGTATTAAACCAGACCTGTCATCAACACCATAGATGCAGTCAGACCCCATCCAAAGCTCACAGTTACAGGCTGAAGCAATCATCTTCTTTCTTCTGTAGCCAACTGCATGTTACAGTTTTGTGGATTGCTCTGAATCAGATGCAAAATGAAACAGGTTGAGGTTCTCACTGACAGACAGTTTAGTCCCAGCTTTCAGTGCTTCTTCCGTATCTCCCAACAAACTAGTCCTAGTTATTTTGGAGACCAATGCCTCTCAAAATCTCCTTACAGTATTCTAAATTACAGGGTTTGAATTTTGTTTTTTTAAAGAAGCAAACAACATGCAGCCTTGAGCAACAAAAGATTGTGATCCTCATGTGAAAATTGTCCATTTAAGAAAATTTAAGTGCAGACACTCTTGAGGGGGGCAGAATTATTCACTGATCCCAAACTGTCTGTAGAGACCCAGAATCAGTTTAATACATATCTACTGTGCAATAATTTTTTTGCCTCTATAAAAAGCAAGCCCTATCTTCCCATTTCAATTCAGAATTGATTCTGTACATCAAATATTTAATCTGTATGCATACTAGGATAATTTTCAATTTCAGAACTGTCTCTACATTCACATTTATAACTATGTAATGCTTAAGTGCATAAAGGAGATCAGTTAAATATCTTCCTGGAGATACCTCCTACAGAAAGCAGAGAGGTGATTCTGGCCCTGGTTCAGGTTTGTGCCAAACACTGTCTCTGCCACCACGACTCAGGAAAGTCAGAGGCAGTGAGACTGATGCTAGCTGCAGCCGTTCCTTCTCCACCTGTGACTACAGAAAGTGTTCTGCCTTCATCATGTCACTTCAATGTACTGCTAAGCTCGGGACACGCTGTTTGTAAATTCTGCAAATATACTTTGGAATTATCACTGATGATTCCAAAACTATAGCCCAGTCCAAATTTTAATATTGGGTCTATTTTTAGTGCCCCTAATTTTGTATTACAAGATTGATCTAGGGCACAGAAGTCCTGAGATAGGCTATAAGAATTTTTCTTAGGGTATTAAGATTGTTTGATATTAAAAAAGCATTTTTCTTGCCCTTAATCAGATATTATTTGTGTTTTAATTTACTTCTAGTCTTCAATGAATTTTCAGTCCCTTTTGATGAAGTTTCTGAACTCTTGTGTCATAAAGATTTAAAGATACAAATTCCTCACTGGCCTACTCTTAAACATAAGGCGCTTCAAATCAAACATGTTACTGTAGGCTATTAATCTTTGAGGGGTGGAACCACAGAGGGTGATCAAGAGATAGGATAGACAGACTGATTTTATCCAGGTCAAACTCCTCACCTGTGTGTGTTCAGAAATTACATTACTTGATATGTTAATTAACCCATTGCCCAGCACCTCATGTCAAGTAAAAGGATGCTGACTAAAAATGCATTTTTCCAGCTGCTTTTCATTCTAAAAGATCTTTAAGAATTAGCAAGACTGTCTTGCTAATCTGTCTGCTATGAACCCCTCTTCAGCCCTTAAAATCAGTCTATTCGCCCTCCAATGCCCTAGGAAAATGTCACTTCAAGTTCCCATCTTCCCTGGCATTTGATCAGCTTAGATTTGAAAGCAAATTGCTCGACATCTCGCAGAACAGCACCTGAGGTCCTCTGGCTAAGTCCCTTCTTCCACAGAGGTTTTCTTTACCCACTTTATCTTGCAGCTACCAATACAAGAAGTTTTGCCTTTGGTTATACTGAAGCAGGATTGGGTCCCCTTGGTTTTGGTCATCTATTTACAGAAGGTGCTCTTAGACTATCAGGCAGCACCTGAGGCCTAAAGGGGACTGCTAGACATAGCTAAGAAATTGGAGTAAAACAGCTGAAAGGGATAGAAGGCTAAGAAAATACTGTATTTAGAGAAAGCTGGCTAAAGACCATCTTTTTATAGACTTGTGTGTAGTTTTATTGGTGTGTCCTTCAATGGAGCACTAGAAGAAACAATTCCTGGTCCCTGAAATTGCCCTTGGAAGTGACCGATGGAGATTCAGATACTTCCACACAGCATAATGGTTAAATTAAGCAAACTCAGTATTAGCCAACTTCATGTGTCTTCATGTGCAGTGGGTTTACACCAGCTTACGTGTATTGTTAGGAGTAGACAAATTTTCTGGATATGGTGGTTCAAATGGAAGAGTTTACACTCCAAGCCCCCTCTCACTTGCCTATCAGTACACTCATATTCTCATAGTGAGGTTAGTGGCTGAGGTCAGCAACCTCTCAGATCTGTCAGAGGACCTAGTTATGTGGTCTCTCTCTGTCTCACTCATGTCAAAATCCATTACTCACCTCTAGTAGAGGGGCTGTGGTGGGCATTTATGTCTAAACCATAAATAGGCAATACACCTTTCTCAGATGCAACTGTTTACAAAATCTACATCTGTTTACAGCCTTCAGCAATTAAAAAGCTAGTTAAATTTCCAGCTAGGTATTTTGCAATACACAGATAGAGTAATGAAGCAGAACTAGATGTTCAGTCAGAAGAAAGACAAGACCTCTGCAAGAACATCTTCCAGGCAGTAAAAATTGAAAGGTATTTCTGGTTTGACAGAAGCCTTTCCAGTTCACAGAATGCTTGGTTCCTACCCAAGGTTAATCCTTTGTTGTTGTTGTGTTTATACACAAACTTTTTGCCAAAGTTTTAATTTCCAGTTGTTCTTCAGGATACCCAAATCTGTTCTTGCTTCATGCCTTTAAAAGTAGACCAGAAAGAAACTTGACCTCGTATTTTCAAAACCTAAACGTGATTTCTCCTTCCTCACCATCTTATTCACTGCTGTGTCCTATGATCTCCCTTTTTCATCTGTTTTTTCACCATCATCCAGGTAATGGATTAAGACTTTCATGCTATAGAAACTGATTCTAGAGCCAAAACAACTCCCAGTAAACTTCCTCTGACAGGCTTGTGTGAAAAGGGCTGTCATTTAGTTAGGAATCCAGATGCCCCGTTCCTCTTGAGGATGTTTAATTCATGTGACTGTGTTTGATAAGGGAAGGTCAGTTACCCTACAAAAGGAATGTTTTTTAGCTCTTTTGTTGTCTTTATACAGTCAACAAAGGAGCAAAAGTAAAGATGAAGATCGACAAAAGCCAAGGCACTCCCTTATATTTTACTAAATAAGATTGCCAAATCTAATAAAGCCAAAGCACATGTAAAGTCCCCCTGGCATATGAAATTACTCATGTATGATTGTTATTAAGTGTTAAGTTCAGATGCAAAGCTGTAGTTCACTATCTTTTATAATCAATTCAATTTCTTTCATTGACCCTAGATTTCAATGACTGACTGGATGAAAGCCTGCACAAATGATAAGATAAAATATATCAAAATAGAATAAAATAATTTAGAAAGAAATGTCATAAATAGGTGGATGTTTGTGGCAAAATGATGGGTTAGCTTCATCTCAGTGTACCTTTCATATCTATGCAAGAAGAGTAGATTAAATTCTTCCAGGGGAAAATCTATTGACTTGAGACAGTCCACATAATGAACGGATGTGTTGCAAAGATTGGAATGGGGAGGATATTTTAGGCTAATTTGCCTATTTGGATGGCACTACCTTCTTCCACAGAAGTCAACAGAAGATTTGTCTTTGACCTCAGAGCACGAATAGGCACTGAAAGCCCTTTGCTACTTTTCCAGGCACAAAAATGTTAACCTCTATATCCTGGCCAAACTCCAAGGTGGGCGATTACATTCTGCTGCCCTGATTTTTCCCTCAGGCTCAACTAGATCTAGCATCATTTCCTGATGTCTACTGTTACTTTTGCAAGGTTATTGTTAACTTTTTCCTCCTTGCCTCCTAATTTTCCTTATCAGTTGTATCTTTTTTGAAGGTCAGAATTGTTTGTTTCTGGATCACAGCTTTTATTACATTGAGGGACCATGAATATGTGCAGTGCTACAGTGATAACAATATCTTTATATCACTTTTACTCTTATATCATATACATAGCATAGCCCAGCTATAAAAGGAAATTAAATGTATTTTTTTCCCCAAGCACTCACGCAGTTATGTTTTTGTCAAATATCACATCATACTGGTCTTGAAAACCAAAAGTTAAAAATACAGCCCAAAATTACAGGGCATTCTGAGTGTGTTTAGAAATCAATTGCCAATTTGCTTGCAAAATAACACATTGCTTAACTCTACATTGTGTTAAAGCAGTAGTTTATTACACTCTAAAGAGATTATGATTTCCATGGCCATACAATCAAATAATTTTTGGAAGAAGTTTGCACATCATTGCTAGCAGAATTAATTTAATTCACACTTAGTATTGATCAGAGACATTACTTTTACTCTTAGAAAAAACATTCACTACAAAAGTTAAGCAGCTCTGGTGTAACTGCTGATTTCACTTTGGCTCTATAAAGCTGTAACGCCTGCACTCTGTTACTCTTATTCAGTAATTCAAGCTAGTTAGGAATATCAGCACTGAAATCACTTAGTAGAATATCAGCACTGAAATCACTTAGTATAAGCAATTCTAAAATAGAGGATGCAGTGCGCCTTCCCTCAGCACGTTCTCAAAGAGAACAGCACTAAGTACAGACTGGTGGATTACCCGTATGGAGAAGCCACACAGACTCTAGCTCTGGGGACGTGAATTGATTGCTTAGTCCCGGTACCACGGGGTTAAGTGAAATGCTATCACAGTAATTTATTATTAAGAGAAATGGTGATGGCTTAGATTAAGAAGATTTGTCTGTCTCTTCCAATTAAGGTTAGGTCCTTAAGAAGCTTTACTATCCTTTGAAGCTACAGAGACTAAAATTAGGATTCTGGTTCTGTTTAAAATGTCACTAGGTTGGTCCATAATCCTGTAGTGATTGCAGCAAGGGATCATTCTTCCAACATTGTGATTCCTTGTTTGGAAACTAGTGAGCCAGGACAAGACCCCATGAATCAAAGTCTGAGTATTCTATTAATCAGCAACAAATTGGTCCTGCAGAACATCGTAACACTCTTGCAGTGACCCCGTGAAGACTGTATAATAAATGGGGAGCTGGCAAAGAAATCAGCTGTAAGACACAGTAACTCTATTGCTGGCAGACAGCAAATAGTAGCAGCAAGTGGGCTGTGTAGAGAGGGTGAAGAAATTGGGGGGAAGATCTGTTTTCAGGCTGTAAGTGAAGTCATTTTACAGTGGCATTTACAATCCTATACATGACAATAGCATCCTAGGCTCTAGTGTCCTCATTTGGTGGTCTACAGAAAATGTCAAAACCTCAAAGCAATAGATGGATCGTTTCCAACTTTTCAATTATGCTCCTATTTACACAGCATACAATGAACCTACGGAGCTCACTGTTACAGGATAATAACAGCAAAAGCGTAAATTAAGTTGAAAAATTTTTAGCAAATTTTAAGCTTGGAGTCAGATGTGTAGAACTACAGCAGCTCTGCCTCAATTAGTAAATTACAGAAATGTAAAACTGGTGAAATAGAAAAATCAGACCCACTTATGAAGAACAAAATCTTCTTTGACAATATTTAGTATAATAAAACATCTGGAGGAAAAGAAGCATCAATATATTAAGTCACAAGTCAGTTTCTAGTTGGTTGTGATTAGGAAAATACTTTTCCAGTAGGTAAGATTAAATTATGATTTGCTACAGGGTGCCCTTCTCTAAATGAACTGATGCTGCTCTGCAGCTGAGACAAAAGAGGGAGAGCGTGTGGCCCAACATTCTTCTGCAGTATGCCAGGTCTTATGTACCTGTCAGATAGGACAGCGTGCTGGGAGCCACTAATTTGCTCTTCAGCAGCTCACAGAGGGAATCATCTTTTAATTCGGTTTAGTGAAACAAAGGACGTTTATATGTATACTGGTATGGATGAGCTGCAAGTTCTGAATCTCAGGTATCTGACCAAGAAAACCTCTCATCAATGAATTCAGTAAGAGTCTACAAGCTTTTACTGATCAATCTGCTGAGCAATGAATGAAACTCAATTGCTCTGTTGGATTGTGTTCATAAACTTTTCATGTTACAGTGCATCTCTTTTGCTTTGCCATTCTTTTCCTCTTAGGTTAACTGTCATGTTGTTATAGACAAGAGCATCCAATTAAGCAGCAAAATCAATGCCCTACCATTCAGATAACCCCTCACAAAGTCTGAACAGCACATGTTCATGAAGGATCTCCTGAGTAAAAGCTATTTGCCCCACAGAATCTTGTGATTGGTTTCAAATGATAAGTAAAAGGGCTCAAAAAGATTACAGGACGTGACTTAGTTCAGTCCCCTTTATTTACTCTTACTCAGATTAAGATAGGGATGAACAATACCTACCTTTTGTGAACAAAGCAGCAGGGTGGTTCACAAAACATTTGTTATTGTGAGAGAAGGGTACAGTTGTAATTAGCATGGTTTGCTTTGAGCCATTCAGTCTATTTTAGTGTGTCCAAAATCTGGTTTCTATTGCAGCAGGCATGAGCAGTTCCTGTGTGACACTGGCCGAGGTCCTGTGGGCAAAAGGAAGCCCTCTGGAGGAAGAAGAAATATGGGCACTCTTGTACCTGGCCACAGTGCAGCTTCTGGAGGACCTTCACAAAGGTTAGGTGAAAAGTATCTTATAATTCTTACTGTTGGAAATTCATTCTTGAGTTATTTTAGCTCTTTTGAGTTTTGGGGTTTTTTTTTGGTTTTGAGACAAAAAGCACCGATGGCAATAATAGCATATTGCTAATAAAAATAAGAAATCTTTCAGTGCTGCTGGGATTACATGCAGACTCCTCCACTACATAGGAGATCTTCACACTTTTTTTTCCCCAAATTACACATCAGAATTCATCTAAATACAACTATACACAGTGGAACAGGACAGAATTGTCCTTCCTAAAGTCTGAATAACATACACACACAAAAAGTGCAGTGCCAGCTGGGATCATGTCCTTCATGTACTGATAAAGGAGGACAGGCAAACCCACAAGACTCCTCATTCAGCTAGTAAGAGACTTTTATCCTTGATGATAATAATGTGACATCATAATGGCTAGGCATGTCATCATGATGAATTCTTGCCAAACAGGCCAGCTGTACAAGAGAGCACAGCTGAGCAACCTGTCACATTTTGAGAACTGTTTATGACAATGGATATTCTTTTGGAGGAGAGAATGGATGAGATGTGTTCTTACCTCATCAGCATGCAGAATCAAAATACAAAATACTGAAAACAAGTGATGTGTAACTTCTGCTATAACTAGAGGGGGGAACTTTTATTACCAACTAGTTTTTAATGTACTGGAACACTATAGCAGGCTGACTATACCATCAGTTCTCTATTATCTAGTGTAACAAGAGGATGGAACAGCCCAGACAAGACAGGCACGAGGAATGTGCAAAGGAGCGCAGCAAAGAGATACCTGCCTGGCTAGATTCAGCTCAGGTCCATCACAGCTTATTAACTCAGTGCCAGACACTAAGCTGACACTATGCTCTCCTGATCTCTTGTTTAAAAAAAAAAAAAAAAAAAAAAGGCAAGACTTCTTGGATGTCTATTGAATTGAGATAATCAGCCTATGTTCCCTATGCTGCACCAGTCAAATTTAGGGTATTATGGTCAGACGATGAAGAGTAAAACAAGAGGTAGTAGGGATGTAGAACCAAGCTGGTCTATAGGTCAAGTGCGAGCCTGCTCTAACACCTTTAGAGAGCTCAAGTCCAGAAGTGATACCAAGTTGGACTCATTCTGAAGCTGAATCCCCAGTGCTCCAGTTTCTTGGAGGGCAGCAAAGGTGAACTGCCTCTGCATAGCATCATCCCAGTTGACTAAAGCATATCTCTGGCTCCACATCTCTTAATTACAGCTATACTGCTTCTGGAATCAGCCTCTTCGCATGGCTAAGTACTAGCTTAGCCATGCTTGTGCTGCGCTGTGTTTGATGTAATAAAACCTGCTAGACCTGGTGATGGTCAGCACCACTTGCTATAGCAGTATTTCCAATGTGTTTGGGCATGCTGACTCGTTGGCCGACCAACATTACAGAAGGCCAGGTAATCTTCATCAAGGCTAAAGTATAAGCTGGCTATCTGTTTCTAAAACAATTTTCCAATGCTAGTTTATTTGCATACAATACTACAGAAAATGAGGAAGGAGCAAAAGAGAAGGCTAGCTGATGACTTTAAGACCTTTAATTTTCTAAAGAAGTAAATGCCACAACTGTTGCAAATACCAGCGGTCCATAAGTCTTGAATATCTGTGTCTTCTGGCTATACAAACCTCCTAGGTTTATGTTAGTTCCCAGGTTATCACTTTACCTATTCTTACAATCCATTTTCCTGATGTAAAGGTCACCATGCATAAGAACTAGGTAGCCATTTTTTAATACATAATTTTTAAATGCTAAAATGCCAGAGCATTTAGGGCACGTTTCTGAGCTCTTCTCCTGTGGAGATCTGAATGGTCTCTGTTCTCATGGTCTAGACTGAAGAGAGTGGTTCAACAGCCAACCTTTTTTTTTTAAAATTACCTATATTTCCAGGTACCCTATATCTAAATATTGCCATAGTTAATGCAGCTTCTCCTCTTTCTAAAGTAAACAGATTGATCTTAGAAGCTATTTATCATGCTTTTATAATGAATATTTTAATAAAATCACTTGGATGTCCTTGGTCGAATTCACTTAACGCATGTATGCGAGTGCAGAGCGTTTGCAGAAGACTGCACGTCCTCACGCTTCCACTCCTGCTTCAGACCACTGGGACCAACCTCAGTGGATCTCTGCAGGGATATTTTTTAAGAGTACTCATCCCTTTACAAGAAGAATCTATCCCATTACTGAAACACCTTCAAATAGATTTTTTCAGGGAACAGCAAGGGCAAGATTTGTACCTTGGTCATGCAACTTAATGGAAGCAAACTTAAGGTCTTTTGCAAATGCCAGCTTCAAAGTATTCACACTTTATTGGAAGGAGTGTTCTACTTTTCTGATATACTCTTGTACTTTGCATAAAAAGATCTACCAAAAATGTTGAGATCTCCAGAATCTGCACATGGGATGTAAATCGTCCTTTCCTTAGGCTTCAGAAATCCATTTAAATAAATATATTGTTTATATGTGTGAAATGATGAGAGAGAGAAATCAAGTCGTTAACCATCACTGAATTCCAGCTGACAAAATCAGCCAGGCATAAATGAACATGATTCCATTGACTTCTGGGTACAAATCGAGGAAACTTCAGTGGCGGGTTTGGCTATGCAGGTGAGATGCCAGCACTATGATTTTCTGAGTGCAGTGAATTTAACACTAAGAACTCCATTATCTTCAACTTTTTTCAGACTCTGCCACCTGTGTGATTTGTCCATGGTCAGTACTACTGTCTGCTGAAGGAAATTTGTCCTTCCAAAACAATGCATCTCAGACAGAAGCTGTTCCTTTCAGTGCACCAGAATTGCTCCATAGACAAAGTAAAAACCAGCGCATCGGACTAACAAAGGTGAGGTATAATACAAAATAAATCTTTACACTACCTCAGGAAGACAAGCTTGTGGGTTTTAATGCAGCATAGCAGGTCTCTACTGTCAAACTCCATTTTTAATAACAATAAACAAATTAGGCTACAGTTAGAAATATTTACATGTATCTTGCAGCTCGCCATTAGATTAGCATGCATGTCAACATCAAAATCAATTTTGAACATCAGTCTTCAAGGGGTGCAGAAACATATCATTTGTAAAGGCCCACAGAAAGGAAGAATATTTCTATGAACATGATGTTTGACCAGCTATGGTAATTGTAATCCCAGAAGCAGCAGGACTGCAGTATCTACAATCAGGGAGTGGAAGCGCTCCCAGGAGGTCAGAAATATGTTCAGCTTTGTTAACAATTTACTTTTCCCTCCCTGCCAAATGAGTCTCTCTGGCAACACTCAGGTACCTCAAAGTTTTAAATACCACTAGGATCACATCAGTGCATACTTCCCTCAGGCAGAACACAGTAGTTTCAGACTCCCACATAACTGATCACTTAGATGCTATGCAGAAATATGAAGCTTTGGAACAGCTAGCCCTTCCTCCAGTAATCCTCTTCCTGGACACGACTTCTAGTCAGTCCCACAGGTAGGGGAGAGCTTTAATTGCCAGTGGGAGAGCTTCCAAACTAAGAAAGAAGTTCAAATTTCTTTTCCTACTCATGGCATCATTGGATAGAGGGCAGCCTGGCTCAGCCCCTCAAGCTGAGCAATACTCATTGCATGCTATCTAGTCCGTAAGCCAAGAGTCACTATTGTACTTTTATATACATTTCCTCTAGTCTAGTTTTTAAAAAAATTATCTGTTTGGCTTCTGCCATTTTGTGACCAAAGACACAAAAAGATGGTCTCTCTAGTATGAAGCTTTTCTGTACTTCATATTGACTTCATAAAGGGTTTCCTTTTCTGTTTTGGCAGATGTTGGTGTATTCCTTAGGAATGACCCTCTATTGGTCAGCAGACTACCAGGTTCCTCCAAACCAGGCCAGTAATACAAACATTTTTGTTTGCTTTTATTCTGTCTTATATTGGTAGGTTCAAATATTGAGAGACATATTCTGAAGTCTCAGTATGAGGGGCTTTATGTTTTGAACCACTAGAAAGAATTGGAAAGCTTGTGTCAAGGTCCAGACTTCACCAAAAATACCAGTTAAGCCAAATCAGGAATTTAGTTAGGCCTCATCTTTACTTTTTTCCCCCTTTTTCTTCAAAAACCAGAATTGTTCCCGTTAAGATGAATTTTACCTTGCTTTTAAGAGTGAAGATTATTTATTCCAAGACTGTAACGGGTTGCCCAGGGAAGTGGTTGAGTTATCATCCCTGGAGGTGTTTAAAAGGCACGTAGATGTGGCACTTAGGGACGTTGTTTAGTGGTGGACTTGGTAGTGTTAGGTTTACAGTTGGACTCAATGATCTTAAAGGTCTTTTCCAACCTAAATGATTCTATGATTCTATGATAGGAAGGGCTAAAAGAAAAACATCATGTTGGCATGATTGTGTTGCTATGCATATTTATTTGCCTCTTCAAAGAATGGGATGATGGAATATAACTACATAACTCTCCTTATTTCTGAGCAATTTCTACCAGCATCTCTGCTAGTTGAAAAGTTGCATTTCTTGCTTACCCAGAATACTTTCAAAGATTTGTAGCACACATTTTGCTTAATTTCTATATCCATTCCTTTGATTGCATGTTTTTGATATGGATACCACAAGCTTTCAGTAGATTTGACCTCCCTTTCATGGGTATACATGGTTTAAGAGAAAAGGCTCTATGAGCTAAATTACTCTAAAATTTAAGTATCTGGTCTCTATGGAAACAGTTTTGGCTGTTATAACTCCTCACCTTTTTGAAGTTAATGCTGCCACATGCCTTACTTGCATGAATCTTTAAGATTCAGTCTAATTAGCAAAGCTGTGGAGCAGACGGAGCTGTTGTCTGTCACCAAGAAGCCCCTATATGGGCTGCTGACCCTCCTTGTAGATGCCAGTTCCCTCCAAGGCTATTCTGGATCCCATCAGAGGCTCCATTTAGTGCTGTTATGCTGCCTGTCTGGAATTTTCCCAAAGTCTGAAGGAATTCAGTGCCCATTTCTCACCCAGGGTGAAAGGCTTACAGAAATTCCTAATCCCAGTTTACACAGGGTTTCAGACCACTGGGAGATGACATTTAACAGTACCTCCATTTTGACTCAGTCCCTCCAGCTAAGTGACCAACTACACATGCTCTTGCTGACACTATGTGAAGATCTGCCACATAAAAGACTTTCTCCTGAATCAATTCTGGAAGCATGTGAGGTGCATCAGAAGGAATCTGCTTCCTTACCTGCAAATGTCTACATAAAGAAAATGGTCCAGTTTGCTGTGGGAAGTGTCAGTGAGGTAGGTACTACTCTCATACTCTAATTGTCTCCTTTTCTTTGGTGAGAGAGATGAGCAGCAACATGGGATACAGGTGAGCAGTTGCCTGAAATTAATGCTTGCATGAATTAAGGAAATGAGATTTGGTTCTAGACTTCTAAGCAGGAAATTGAGTGGGCATGTGTACAAGCAAATGAGGCAATGAAGCCATCTCTCACACCACTCTTACATTCCTGGGAAATGATACAAAGCCAGCTTTTGCACTTACAATATCTTAATTGCTATGGTTAATACTGAAGCAATCACAACCTTTACAGAGACTTCATATTGGCCAGAGAAATGGACTTTACACAAGAGAAAAGATTTCCCCATTGCCACTCTGGTTTCAGACTTTCTTTGTGAAATTCAAAGAAATCACATTTACATCATATTGAGAATTTCATTCATCATCCTTGAGTGGAACTGAACATTTGCCATGCAATTAAGCCTGACCACGTGATGTCTTTAATAAGTGAGCACCTGAGCCTTCTTCAAGATATGAAGTATCAACAAACATTTTTTGTTGACAAGCTGAATGGAACTGGAAGAAAACACACTGCAAATTTTTTTTTTTTTCTGTTTTCAGCTAGTATTCATTAACATTCTGAGATGACCTTTTCCTTTGCACTCTCTATTACTCTATTTCCCACTGTAACAGAGGGTGTCCCCTCTTAAACACAGCTAGCATGAGAGCATGAAGCTGTCGAAACTCAGTCCTGCTTTGTGCTAATCTGAGAAGGTGAAGTTGCTTATACCAAGCAAATCAGCAGCCTCTGAGGAGCAGAGGGCAAGGATCACTTCAGTATGAAAGTCTGAAGTCCACATATCATATGACATTGACTTGCAGTACTACTGTCTTCTAGGTAGAGCGGTTAGTCACCGAAGACAGCACGGCCTCTCAGCTTAACAGAAGTCATGTGATAAGGAAAAGACTGCATGAGAAAATATCGGACACCTCACCACTGTCCTCCCAGATGAATTTTCACCAAGGTAAAGAAAAACTTATAATCTGAACTGTAATAAGGATACAGCCAGCCTTTTCTGAGTCTTTCCCAAACTAGGTGAATTGTTTAATTTCATGCTGTAGTGATTACACATAGTGTTGGATAGGATATTCATTGCTTTACATATAAATGGCTTCATAATGGAAAGACTCTGAGGCAAGTCAGCAAGGTTTCTGTTCCTTATTTCCTCAAAGGACAGTAGTCTGAGGGCTGTGAAGCAATGATAACGGAACAGCTTGCACAGATTCAACTCTTAAAGCATTTTGCATAAAACCTGTGCATACAAAAAAACCCTACTTTCAAAACAGCTTTTGTACTTTGTATACTCCAGTGTATTTTTGAAGGTAAAGAGTGGGATTCCGTGAAGCTATTCTGTTGCCATTAAGGAATATATATTCATCCTTCCTATTTGATTACTCAAGCAAAGATTTGTGGTTTCTTTTTGATTTTAGTTCTGTTTTTCTATTCAAAAGATGCTTTATAAACTCACACATGGATTGCTGGAGTGATTTCAAGACACAAGGCCAAGTCCTGCTCACTATATAAATAAACCAGCATATACTATTTTCATACTTCATTTGACTAAGATCAAGATTTTATTATCCCTCAGAGTAATTATCTAACCGTAACTAAATGTGGCCTTCAGGTTCAGGTAGTTCTTTTTTCTAGTCTCTATATTGTACTGTTCACTTCAACAGAAATCTTTGATTTGGGGGCAAGGCAAAGGTTCACCCAAGCTATGCAGGCTTGTTTTGGATATGCTCAACATTAGGCACATGAATGATCCAATTCATATTCAGCAAATCCCACGTATGTTTCATTAATTTCAGCTAGAATTAAACACACACTTAAATACCCGTGGAACTTTTCTATTAGGTATTATTGGTCATAAGAAAAGGGGATTCTTTTGAAAACATACAGACAAACCACCCTGCAAATCATATTGGCTCCCTCACTCATTCAGAAACTGAGCTTATAGATTCACACTCACATAAGCTGGTGAAAACTCTGCTGCTGCCAAACAGGGTGGTCCCATCTTCAACCCCCTATTAGCCACAAATTACTGCCATTTCCCTTCTACTTGTTCTAGTGATTATGTGTCTGGGGTGATCTCTGTGTTTGCTAGGGATTCAGGTCACTGAGGGGCTTACACTTCCTGAAGGACTTCAGTGAATCAGGATGTCGATTACACTGAGAGCATGTGAGCCACACTTTTCAAGGCAGCATTCCATTTCTTTCTTTTTTTTTTAATTAAATATGATCACCTTCAGGGATTCTGGAAAAGGACAAGAGACAATGCAACCAAAGTAAAGCTAGAGTGCAACAGAAATACATACTTCCTAATGCCTTAGGCTGATCCCTTCATGAAATTTCTGCAGCTAACTCTGGCAGTGGATTGTGTCTGGGCGCTGTCCGTCCAGCAGGCAGAAAGAATACTTTAGAGCTGAAGGTTCTGGGCCTCAGAATATAAGGAAGGAGAACTTTGCATGTTATCTGCGCAACCTTTCAGTTAAACATGCAGAATAGAATTAATATAATAGTTTTGTTTTATTTGGAATGGTTGAGGAGAACTATGAGAACTGTTTTGGGTCAGAATAAGATTATGAACGTAATAGAATGAAGTTACCAAGCTTTCCTCGGTCCTTAAGGAATTGAAGTCAGGATTAGAATACAGACAGACATGGACTATATAAAAATTAGTCAAGCCAAATGTTATTTACGTTATCATGCAGATACAATGATTTACAATTAAAGTATGTGATTCACCATATTTCCTTTCTGTTTCCAGACAAAGGGTCCAGATTAATGAATTATAGTTGGTCAACAGAAGATTACAGACAACTCTCTATGGACTACAGTGACTCTAATAGTATTTCTGAAAGTACATCTTTGATACTGTCAAACCGAGGACACAGGAGAGGTAAGATTTTCCTGAACTATTTTGTTTCTGATTTATGTACTCATCTCTTTTGTCCTAGGAAATGTGAGATCACCCATGTATGGTCAGGTGATAGGTACTCCCATGCACTTGGGGTTACGCGACTAGGGAGGTGTATTTGGGCTAAGCTGCAGAGAAGAAAGATCCTTTTATACTGGGTTCCTTTTTATGTGTGTCCTACTGTAAAGCTATATATACCCTGGTTACCTTGCAGCTACATCACCTCTTTCTTGCTTTATGCCCCCTTTGCCAGGTGAAGCTGTGCAGCAGATCACAGACAGCATGTTTCTAGCACATGGGGTCTTGAAAGAGATGAGAAACAGTGGAGCTACCCCACAAATGCATATGATGGGCAATGTCAAGATAGCAGCACTGAAATCAGTTGAATCTATGAATAATACCTAAGACTTGAATAGTGGTAATTAATGCTTCTTCAGGCCCATTCAAAAACAAAGGGACTAATTCTGAAATCTAGAGGAAAAAACCAACCAAACAACCCTTTTCTTGCTTTCCATTTTTGTCCTAAAGCCATTGGGTATTTCCTGCTCGGTGTGTTGCTTTCATTGTGCTAAATGCCAGGTTGCAATGCTGCTCTTCAGATTTACTTTGTCCAGAGAGATCAGGGTTGGAATTTTAGCTTCACTTTCAATCCTTTTATGGCAGGAACAGCATGAAAAAAACTGTTAGGGAGAGGATCCATTCAGAGAAGACCCTGTGGTAGACATTATTCAGGGTCCTTCCCAAGCTACTTAAACCACAGTGTAGGGGAATACTATGAAGCAAAGAAGGGAACTTAGCAGGAAAGGAAGTACTGCTATGCCCGTGTATCCTCATGTTTAAACTGAATCTGAGCTAGTGACACCTAGACAGGACGTTCACACTGCCCAAGAACAAAAAGTTCCCATTGCCCAATGTCATCAGCGTCTCCTGAAAAACCAAGCTTACCATGCTAGCTCCACATTCTCAGACTCCTGCCCATTTCTATTCTCCATTTCACAGTTACCCACCCTCCCATCTGCTTTCTATCTTTTTTCTGTCCTGCCTGGGGCACTTCTACTGAGCTTTCAGACCCAGAGGTGGACGTTTGCTTCTGTACTTCAGAGTTACTTCCTCCCTCTATGTGCCTCCATGAGAAATGAAGAACTAGGTTCTGCTGCAGCAGGGATTCAAATGTGCTCTGTGTGGTTTTTTTATCCTACAAATTTCTTCCCTAAGGCAACAACCCTAGCATCCACTACATCAGTTACGATGCAACAAGGTATGCACACCAACCGGTTAGTTCATTGATGCCATGAATAACAGAAAGTTGCTGCGTAGTCCTTGCTTTTTCTCACTGGGGAGTGTTAATTTGGGTTTATGATATCCAGCTACTGATTGTCGTGAAATTCATAGGAAGATATTACCCATGCTCTTCCAAATGTGAAAGATTTAAAATTTACTAGGCAAAAATGAAAGGCATAGAGCATGATCTCAAGGGACTAATCTCCCTAGGAAAGGTGGCAAAAAAACCTGGGTGCACACTGCATTATCACAAGTCTGCCATTCACAGAGAGAAAGTGAATACATCCTGGGAAAAAAAACCAAAATGTAATAGTCTCTCAGCCCCAAGGATGAAGAAGGTGAGGTTACTCATACAACTGCTGTTGATACTCTCCTCCTGAAAGGAACTGCTTTTCTGAAGCTCCAGGTTTGCAATCAATATCAGCAGCAATAAAAACCTGAGATTATAGCTGTTCCCTATGGAACACATAGGTGTCAGTCACATACCTGGTGGCACACAGTGAAGGTGAACTGAGAAGCCTGTTTTGTAAGTCCTTTTTTAAAAAATCTTGGTCATAAACTTGACAAAGGCTCATTCCAGTGAATTTGTGCATGTCTCAGTCTCCACTGAAACATTGGTAGGTGTTCATACTCAGGATGTTCTAAGACAGAACTCTAAAAATACAGGAGAAAACACAGAATGTGAGAGCTTGTTTGCCACAGACATTCTTTCATGAGATAATGTATTAGAAAAATGCATTATTCTCTGAAAAGAAATATTACCATCTAGTAGAGCACCATTACCAAGGGAGATCAAAATCTCTGTCCAGACTACACTTTAGAAACTCATTTAACATATAATAAATTAATGATCTACAGGATCAGCTTCTTTGAGGGCCACACATTACTTAAACATCAGCAACGTGTTGGATTTGGGATCCAAGCACAGCAGTCTGGCCACTGAAATTAGCCAACTTGTCCCACTGCCATAACAGCTGAGACAGAAAAACGAAGGGGAATTTTATGTGCTTGTCAAAGTATATTTACACAATTATGTGAAACCTATAGTGTAAGTAGAGAATTTTGTAAGGCTTTCTCATTACAAAGCATGTACTTTCAAAACACAGGACTGAATCTTAACTTTCGTAACTAGCCCTGAGCATTTGGCTTATCTCAAATCTGCAATTCTGTCACTACCATCTGCAGCTTGAAAAAACATTTATTCATATTTTAGCAATATGACTGTAGATTTTCTAGTTTTTAAACTTGCAGTTGGTGGTTGGTACACTAGAATTCAACTTCATGTTTTCATGTTGAATTCAGAGTGAGGTCTCAGAGTGTAGTTCATGGGTATTTTATCTGGAGAAAAAGCTGACCTAAAGGATTGCTTCCACATAGCTCATCTTATCACCTCTATCATTCTGCCTATGTAATAGTTTGATATGTAATTCTTCAAATAAGATCAATGAAATGATCCAGGTGGAGAAAAATTTAACCTTCCCACCCTTCCCTTAAGGATTTAAAACATCTCTGCTGCTAGAAGAAATGTGCATGGAACTACCGCTTGCATAACCCTTTCTGGTTCTACCTCTAAATTTCAGCCTTCATGTATTTGGACAAAGCAATGCCTATCCTTTCTGTAGCAGCTGAAGATGAAAAATCATACAAATCTTGTTTGCTAATGACTCACAAACCATCTTATATTTCCACCAGATTTTTATGAGGTAAAAACATTCACAATATATCTAATGTAGCAAATAACCAGTGGAACATTTGCAAACAGGTTTCATTTCAGTGATTTTATATTCTACTCTGATTAGACCAGAGAAGTTTCATGGCTTTTTTCCCCCCTATTTTATGCCTGGAAATAGAAGAACAAAGAATACTAGGGGTAATTCTGAAGAGCAAAAGCTTTTTCACAAATTACCCCCATACATATGGAAATGACAGCCATTGTACCTACACAGCTATTTTCCAAATTACATTCACATGAAGGGTTATGAAGAGGAAGTAACAATAACTACAGAACTGGGAATACTGCTAGTGTAGTATTCACTTGGCCTTATCAAATAGCCATTTCATCATGCCCAAGCAAGGACACAACAGAGGAAGTAGCCAGTCTGAATTTCCTCCTTGTTGTAATTGTCCCCAGATCAGATGATGAATGCTGCTACAATTGCTTCAGTTGTGAAATTTCCTTTCTTCTTTTCAGGGAGAGTACCACAGACACACAGGTCATGGGACCCCACCCTGAGTGGGTCAAGGACACAAAGTAGCTACAAGCTCTTCATAAACAGGTAATCAAAACTCATATTCCTAAAAGATGGAAGCTGTTTTATTACCAAGTGAAGCAGACAACTAGTGTGACAATGTCATTATCAGAAAATGCCTGGATCGCCATCTGAACCTGTTTTGATAACAGATACTATTTATGTAGAATTAAAGTGCACCTAGGCTCGGTTTGGCTCCAAGTGAAACAGTCGAAATGCTCCAGTGAAATGGAGCCTGGGCCCTGAACAATCCATACAAAACAAGCACACTGAAGTTTCCCACCGTTACTCTTGCCCACTGTGTCCTGCCAGATGCCACTGGCCTCCCCGAACAGCTGCCCCCAGCGTGTCTCTGCCAGAATCAGGCAGGTACGCAGCAATAGCTCGCTGTGACTGAAACAACAGGGAAGCAGCTCCACAGAGAGCGTGGAAGGGAAAAACCTTTTGAAAAGGTATGAACTGTCATTAATTTAACTGGCAAGGCATTCTTGCAGAGTCTGTGTTTGTCTCCACTTTGAATCTGGTCTTGCCTTGCCATCATGTTAGCAGAGGCCTGATGTGTTCTGGAGTGGTGATGACAGACCATGTATACGATCCATCACTTTCAGTGGATTGTTTGCATTTCCATCTCGGTTCTTAGACTGATTTGTCTCACTTGTGTCGACTATATCCAGCCCCATGCCACCACTTTACTGAAGAGTTACAGGCAACCCAGGGACACAAGCAGCAAAGACCTCTGCTCTGTCATGAGGATTAACCTCATTTCAGCCATGGCATGTGCAGCAGCCCTGTACATAGACAAGGAAAGCTGAGAAAGGAAAGCTGAGAACTGTACAAGTGATACTAACTCCTTTTCAAAAGCCAGGAAAACACGACCGCTGCCAAACAAGAGTTTTCTAGACTGGGTGTTAGCACAGGGCAGCTGTAATCATGGCTGTTTCCAAAAGAAGAAGAGATGTAAGTACTGTTAGCCTCTAGGCACCACAAAGACCAGAAACCCATAGTTAAGCACCATGTAATCCCTACAGACATCCCATTTAAATTGAGTTCTTGACCCAGTTTAACAGGAGTTTCTTCTTTTAACCATGACATGAGTAATTCAGGCCCACAGGAAATGCTCCACTTCGATCAACTCCCAATTAAATGTATCCCAAGTAAACAGTTTGAACTTCCTGATAAACCAGCCACGATAATCTCAGTGATGTGAAATACCCCAGTACACCTCTAAATCTGCAATAAGAAAGAACTACAAGCAGGTTGCAGGATAGTGGCAGCTTTTATGAAGAAAGAACTCTCTGTCTACCCATCTTAATCTGCAATAAGAAAGAACTACAAGCAGGTTGCAGCATAGTGGCAGCTTTTAAGAAAGAACTCTCTGTCTACCCATCTTAGCTACACACACATACATCTATATTTGTGTATACAGACATCTATGTATGTGTCACACACCTGGCAATGATATCAGCAACAGAACATTTATTTACTCCGTATTTTTGAGCAATTGCCATGCCTCTGACCACCGATCTGGGTATCATCTGGATATCCTTGATCTAAAATCATGCTGCTAAGAAAATGTTCCCCTCCTCTGCTGAAAGATGAACTCTTTTCTGCAAATTTCCAGCAAGCTCTTTCCTATAGAACTTCAGGTGCTGTAAACCCCACTTTTGGTTTTAAGCCTCTGCAACTGAATTTCTATCAAGGTCACCATCCTATTGTAAGTACCATGACAACAGTGGAGTTGAAATAATTAGTTTGGAAACCACCAGTTTCCTATATAGAAGGACAACCAACACAAAACTTAGTGATGGCTTTACTATCTATAAAGCTTACTAATATCATCATGCTCACTTCTTTAAGCAGTCCAACTGACATAACTTACATCTCTTAAAGTTAAGCTTGTAAGTGTATGCAGGGCCATGGCCTAGATATAGAGCTGTCAAGCCTGGTATCTCTCACCTCGAAGGACTAATAACAGGAAGTGTTTTCCACAGGAAACACGGCAGCTTGGGTTTTGAGCTAATAGTAGTTTCATACCCACAAAAGCCACTTCAGGTCATTTTTAGGCATACTTCTTGGTTAAATATTGATATTTATGAGGTTGCATTGATAGAAACAAGAATATCTAGATATCTTTATAGAAAGAGGAATGCAAACTAGGATAGGATAGGATAGGATAGGATAGAACAGAACAGAAAAGAACAGAGTAGTTCCATTGGAAGAGACCTTCAGCAATCATCTACCCGACTGCTTGACTACTTTAGGCCTGACCAAAATTTATGTCATGTTATTAAGGGCATTGTCCAATGTCTTTTAAACTCTGACAGGCATGGGGCATTGACCACCTCTCTAGGAAGCCTGTTCCAGTGTTTGGCCACTCTCTCGGTAAAGAAATGCTTATCCCAATATCAAGTCTGAACCTCTGCTGACACAGTTTTGAACCATTCCCATGTGTCCTATCAGTTGATACCAGGGAGAAGAGATCAGCAACTACTCCAGCAACTTCGTTAAAAACTTTTTGAAAATCCCTGAGTAATTCCTTGAAGCAACTCTGCAACATGCAAAAGAAAAGGAAAAAACTTTGGGATAACAAAAAAGCTTCCATGTGACTTTGGTATTTGTTAAAAAAGTAATTAATAAAAATCCAACTGAAAAAACCAATTTCCTTCTATACCACATAATCATTCTTTCCTCATTGATAAGAGTATATATTATATTTTTAGTTTATTCTAAGCATACATGTGTCTGCTCGTGTGGAAAACACCATTACTTTATGGGTTAAAAGTACAGTATAAAGACAGCTTTCTGATCTGAGATTTCACACATCTTTCTTTTAATTAAATTGAAAATTCCCTCAGTTCCATAAGACATTAATTTATTCTAATGAATTAGTATTCACATAATTTAGTTCCCATTCCTGGAAAATTCTGAATAATGTAACAACAAATGTTATGGGTTTCTGAAATTCTTTTTGCTTCAGAAAATAAAAAATAAGGAATTTACTTCATTCTGTAGAATTCCCAGAAAGGCATGGGTCTAAATTATTTGCCTGTTGGCTTCACCAGACTTAAACCAGCTATATCTGGCTCACCAAATGAGAAAAAATGGAATTAAAACATGGTTTAGATTTATTTATAAAGGGCATCAGTAATATTACCCCTGTTAAATTATTTTTCTTTTCCTGTAAAGAAACATTTAACAACTTATAACTGACATTGCCTGGGATTTCATAATATTCTGCCAGTCAAGTACCTTATGCTCTTTGTTCTCGAGTCCATGTTGTTTTGTTTGCATGCTGTATATATTGCTCACTATGACATCTCCTTTGAAGGTCAGTCAGTGCTGTAGAAGAAATCCCTGGTGGGACTCAGAAGAACAGCAGACAGAACCTGCTAAGTTTAGGTTCCACCTTCTCTGTGTCTACAAAGGACTACACAGCAGCTGCTGCACCACAGAAATGTTTGTTCCACAGGAAGGAAAAGGTGACTAATAAAAACCATATAAGCTGATTTCTAAATATAAATATCACTAAAGAGAAACCTCTCATCGAGTTGTCGTTTGCCAGTGACGTGCGTATTAGCTACTGAGTCATCTTACTAGATGAGTATTCTTAATTCACAGACTCCAAATTAGGCATGATCCAGTTGTGATAACACGTAACTGAAGGCAGTGAAAGCTCTTGTCCACAGAGACTAAGAAAAAGCTACAGTCGAACTGTCTCTGCCCTACCTGTGTGATTTCTGCAAGCATCAGACACTGTATGGACTGTTTTCATCAACCACTTTGACAGGAACTTCAGAGCATCAAAAACGTTTATAGAGAGACTGAACCCAGACCCTTGCTGGTCAACGGTGCTCAAAGGATTAAAGTTTTTTTTACAGCGTATGCCTGGACAGAAAGCATAGGCTAGCAGTGAGTGTGCCAAACCAATTGTTCACCGAAGGGTCTAGTTCTAGTTGCTGATTTGTTGTAGGACTCTGCTAGATGGGAAGGATATTGTTTCTTTGGCAGTTGGATCACAAAAATCCAGAAATAACTGAATCACAGAAAACTCCATGCTGCTGCTGCCCATGGAGTTTTCTGCTGTGGAAGTAGAAAGGACAGGCTTCAGGCTGCTAAGTCCTTTCACCTGTGCCCAGTTCACAAGCTCAAGACTGACCAGTGGCATAATTTTGATCATGACTTCCAGTTAGATACTTTGGGAAATTATCTTTTTATATATAAATTTAGTTTTCAATTCTGTTAATATGATTTTTGCTGGGACAATAATTAATTTCCTCAGAAGTCCAGCAATTGTTACAACAAAGTGCTAGTCCCTTTTCATATGTGATACAAAACTGCACTGTCTGTTGGCAGGACAATACTAGTTTTATGAAACAAACCGTAAATTTTCTCAAAAAAAGATCTAAATGGGTCAAGCAACTAAGTCACGGAGAATGGTTGGAAGGATCCACATCTTGCCACTTGCATACATTTAGTTATTTCTGCCTGCTTCAAGGTTCTATGAGCATAGATGAACCTGAAAAAAACCCCAATATGCAAAATTCCTTGAGGTGGATGCTCAGCAAAAGAAGCATCTTGAGCTGTTGAAGTTTGTTGAACTTAAAGCAAAAGAATAAAATGTCTGCTAATAAGAAATATCAGTCAGCCTTCATTACAGGGAAGAAAACAGCTCTGCATTTTAGTCTGGTTCCCCATGGAAGCTAGGCTTATGAAATCACAGTGGTGTGTGCGTGTCTGTCCTCATAGTAACTTGGGAATCAAATGGGAAAAGGTCTCAGAAGGAATTAAGAATTCTGTAAGCGTCATTAAAACAGGTGTCTTGCAAAGGAAATAGATCTTGGTTAAGTGCCTTTACAGAAGAAAAGACTTTGGCATGAGCTTGCCCCTAATTAGACCCCAGAGAGTCCACACAGGAGAGACCCTAAACAGAGAGAAGTCTTCAATCAGCATTTGCACTTTATTAGACACTGAAGTCAATTAGCTACAGCATAGATATCAACAGAAATGGGTTTCATTGGTACTGGTGTTTGGGATCTTCTTTACATTAAAGAGACATTTATTAAATTTCTAAATTGTCTCCTTACAGTTTTCAGGTCCAGAATTTATTATTTTGTCTAGTGAACCACCCGTGACCTTACAGCTGCCTGGATCAATTGTGGTAAGTAAGAACATTAAGAATTTAGAACCAATCTAGTGACCTTTTAGTTGGGGCTCTTTGTAAATTGCATCTGAGTCCCAACCCATTATCCTTGCCATGTCCTCCTCCCAAACCAAGTTGGTGTTTCTGCAGAGGTATTGAAACTTGAAAGGAGGTCATTTAATTCTCAGTGCTACGTAGTTAATTCTGTTGGTGTGAAAATAGCTTAATTTATCCTTCTCAGCTAAGAATGCTCACTTTAGCACAAGACTTTGAGACGAAGATTACACAGCAAATATGCAATGTGACATCTAGTGCCAATGTATTGGACTCCGGTTTGAGGCACATCCTCTACCTTTCATTAAGATAGGTAAAAGGCTGACAGCAGTAAAAATGAGGGCAAAGAAAATTTGGAATTACCCTCAAGTCCAGAATAACCCTGGTCATTGTAGAATCTGAGTATGCTCAGTTGTTTCCTGGGGATTTCCTGTTTCTTTTTTTTAAATTAGAAATGTTTGGGGTATTAATTTATGAGAAGGAAGGCAGGGAATAGCATAGTGTTGTGACCAATTCCATCATATTCTGTAGAGACAGGAGGCTAGGGGGCCTCAGTAATAAAATGCTGTGGAACTTGCATCGCTTGTACTTGGCACTCATTCTTCAACTCTTTGTTGCATGTTCTTAGACTAAAAAAGGGAAATCCTATTTGTCCCAAAGGGATCTCAATGTGATTCTACTCAACGGGCAGTGCCTTGAGGTGCAATGTGACGTCAAGTCCAAGGCAAGAGATGTTTTCAACACCGTGGTGGCATATGCAAACTTGGTGGAACATTTCTACTTTGGCTTGGCTTACCTGAAAGGTAATGAGACGCAGCTAGCTACATTAACAGTTCTCTTCCTCGGTGCCTCTGTAGTCACTTTATTAATGAATTCCACCAAGATCATTTAAGGTCGTCAGAAGAAAGCAGGCCCAAAGCTTAAGCAAAAGTAAGGTATGTTGGTTTAAACTGTACTGCACTGATGTAAACCATGTCTACCCTAGGACCATGCATCAACACAGCCATACCGTTACTGGCTGATATTCCCATGCAGAAAATGCTGTGTCCCAGCCTTGCACAGGAATAATACTGTGCTCCAGCAGAAATTCCAGGAAGCACTGTCTTGAGGATGGCTGACTGTCTTTGTTCCCAGATATAAATTGGAGTACAGGCTCAGCTATTTTATCTACAAGACCCACATCTCCCTAGCCCATTTCTGATGGCAAGCACAGCTGAGGCACTAGGAAGAAGCACACCTTATGTGGGGGCATGAGGATTATAATGGGGTGCAGAACCTGAATGGTGAGCAGAATGCAAGCCCCATCAATTCTTGAGTGATTCCATAGATACCATACCCATCCAGCATCTCACAATGGCAATCCTATATTACACACTAAGTGTTATCCTAAGCTCTCCATCAAAGAAGCAGCAAGTTAAGCCATGACAGGGAGAAGTAAATCTTAACTGACATAGCAATATTTTTTATTGCTAGTGATGCACTGAATGAAGACAGCAGATCTTTGAGCTACTGAAATATGTCCAGACTTATCACAGAAACCAAAATTCACATTTCAGGTAAAGAATTCTTCTTTTTGGATGAGGAGACCAAACTCTACAAAGTGGCCCCAGATGGCTGGAATGACCAACCTAATTCTTTGTCAACCACTTTAATGTTATCCAGTAAGTGCATGCTTCTGCTGACTGCAGGAAAACCACTAGCATTTAGAGTGACTGTTCAAGGCTCCTCCTGTCTTCCTAAACCCTTTTCTGTTCTAGGCATGGCTTGACAAGGCACCAGTTTTACCTGCAGCTTCGTAAAGATATTTTGGAGGAACGATTATATTGCAACGATGAGACAGCTCTGAAACTCGGCGCTTTGGCTTTACAGGCAGAGCTTGGCAATTATGCTTCTGAGGTGTGGATAAATAATACAATATTTCTCAGAGGTCCCTCTCAACAACTTTTGCAGCTTTTGTTTGTCACAGAGTTTAAAGAAGAAATGTGAATAGCACACAACTTCAGCTAAGTCCTTGAGTAATCACATTTCAGATTTAATTTAAAAAATTACAAAATTTTCCTGATTAAGGAGCAGTAATGAGCCAGGCAAATTTGGCAGGAAATATAGCAGAATGATGATAACTTCATAACTGATAGCATAGCCAAGAAACTCCAGAAAATCTGTAGAAAATTTCCAACATAGGCACAGCTTGGATGTGCAGAGGGGCTTAAAGAGATTAGAAAACATGGAAGCGAAAAATAAATAAACACTCCAGAACTCACAGCTATTTTGTGTGTAGGCTCTGACCCACAAGCTGCAAAGACAGGAAGGTCACTGATGGTATGGATCTGAACTAGTTATCCTGGTTTTGAAGTGTACAAAAAATACCCATTTATGTTCTCTGCCATATCTTCAGTTATATACATCAGTGTAGCTCTATTAATTGAACTCTGAGCGGTCTGATCCATCTGGTTGGATCCATCTCAACACTGGGTCACCCACTGTAGGTTGCACTGATGCGGCTGTAGCTGTCAGCTCTAAGTGCAAGACTGCAGGCGTGCCTGTAGGCCCAGCTCTTTTCTCCCCTCTGCACAGAGAAGTCGTGTGTGCACAGGTGCTCAAAGGCATATTTGGCTGTCAGGACACTACCTGCTGTTCCCCATCTTCTTTTAGGAAATGGCAGGGTGACTTCAACATACAGGTCACCCTGAAAATGGAAACACACCAAATAAGAAAACTCAAGAAATAACAAAAGAATCCTCTCTCTCTTTTTTTTTTTTCTTTTTTTTTTTTTTAAATTTCTTTCTCCCAAAGATGCATGGAAAGAACTATTTTCGTGTTGAAGACTACATTCCAGCAAGCCGAATAGAGAAAATGACCCTGGCATATGTACAGCGAGAGCTTGCTAAATTACATCGTATGAATCGTTCCCTATTTGAGGATGAAGCTGAACTAGAATTTTTAAAGGTAACTTGCCATATCCCCAAAATTATTTATTTATTTTGAGATAAAAAGCCCCTCTCTATTTACCATTGTCTATTATTTCCTTCTTGCCTGATACAGTAGATTTTATATAAGGTGAAGAAATTTGAGTAGTCAACAAAACACTCAGAATTTCATTCTGCTGTAAATACTGTCATTCTGAATAACCTATGTCACATTTATGTGGTTGGTTTCCTTTCACTGATAGTTTATAAAGGGTTAATGCACATTTCAGGGTATTTTCAACATCCTAAGGGTTGATGCAAATTTTCAGCATGTTACTGAGATGTCTGGGTTCCAGATGATTATAAGTACACCTACTGAATGTATTAGAGATGATGAGAACATAGGAATAAGCACTTTCTTGACTTCTGAAACTGTAGCAGCTGTTCAGCCACTTTCTAAACACGTAGTGATTATTTGTTTAAAAATACCTGTGAACCCTGGAAGTGAGGAAAGAGTTAGCTGAAGTATTCTCACATGACTATTTCTCTAGGGATCTAGGGTGTCATGATAACATGGGATCTAATATTTTCCCCCTAGTTTCTCCTTCTCCCCCAAACTTCTCTGCTTTCCGTCAAATGAAAAATATGAGGCATTAGATAATGGATAAATATCGTTCGCCATTTTGCTGCAGTGCCACATGCTTTTATTTATAGCATCATTTTTGTTCAGTTGCTGTTTAATTATGTTAGTTCCCCATCTAACACTGTCAGTGAAATTGAAGAAATAGATTGAAGCTTAGCCTTAATGACAGTCCCATCATGCGTGGCAAATCCAATGAAGAAAAGCAGCTTTGTTAGTATCTGTTTCAATGAATAAGTCTGTAGAAGGAGTCAACACATCATACAAAATGAGAAAGATAGCCCCCATGGCAAGAACATGCAAATTCCAAATATGAAAGGGATTAAAAATTAAAATGCAGATTCAGCTAGTGATTATAGATGCCCCAGTTTTCAGGACCTGAACGTTGCTGCTCTGGATTCTTTCTTAAAAAACAGATCTTAAAGTGTTTTATTTTGGTCACTGAAAATTTCTATTAATGATTGAAAGTCATTTGGGGATTCTACATTAGTTTCCAAGGAAAATGAGTTTTAGAATAAACTCATACTGATCTGCAGATACCTAAAGAGGATGGAAAACCCTCCTCATATTCCATAGTTCTGTAAAGGGCCTGAATCACATTTTAACAATTTGTGGCCAAGTACAGGAGGTAGAAAGACAAGCAAGAACACCCCAGACCTCTGGGTGAGTTCCTCAGAGTGTCCTCTGCACACTTAGGTGACAGAGGCAGAAGCTGGCTCCTCAGTGCCTTGAGGAGCTATTTAACTGCACCCAGCAATGAGCCCTGTGCAAGAAAGAAGCAACACTGGAGATCTGTTAC
Source organism: Egretta garzetta (assembly GCF_000687185.1). Lineage (NCBI taxonomy): Eukaryota > Metazoa > Chordata > Aves > Pelecaniformes > Ardeidae > Egretta > Egretta garzetta. Next base: position 9,083,780 of record NW_009260182.1, on the reverse strand, counting down.
TATAAAGTCTGGCACTGAAGGGAATTCTGGGGCAGTGAAATTTCTTCAAAAGTCACCACTATATTTAGGCAAGATGATACTTTGAGGTACAATTTAGCAAACCCTAGAGCTTAAGATTCTTGGCTAGAACTAGAACTTAGAACCCTAGAATTTAAGATTTATAATGTCTATTTCTAAAAGACATAGCCATGAAGGAATGGGTGTATGTACCTGAGTCAGTTCATTGCAGGCTGGGAGCTGTGGTGTTGCTGCAGTTAAGACTTCTAGTTGGTCATCACTATTGTAGGAAGGAAACCACACAAACCCATCACAATGTCTGAGTAGCCCTGGCACCAAACTATTAGCAGTTTTACTAAGATCATCATATTTGCTGTACCTTGTGGTTTCTGGGTTTGCTCAGGGAAACAAAGACACAGAAAATAAAATGGAAAGAAACAAGGTCTAACAGTAGGCAAGCAGCATTAATCCTGTGTGGGTTTGTATTCAGAAATGCATGCAAGTGCCAAGCAGCAGTAATGCTGAGTCCCTCAGTGCCACTGTAGTATTTAGATTATTGTGCAGGAAGCTACATAATCCTCCTGCCTCTTCAAATGAGGTGTGGGGGAAAGTACTATTTCAGTTTTACACATGGAAAATGAATGCATGTAATGGCTTTTTGACATACCAAAGGTAATGATTCTGTGAGGCAGTACATATGAAAATTTGGTAAGAGCTTTCAAACATTTCTTGACAGAGTGAAAGAGTATTCAGTAAAGGCACACAAAACCATTTGCCCTTCCATCTACCTACCTTTTCTCCCCGTGCCTTTGAATAATTCATGCTAAATGTACTTTTTCTCTACAAGGTGACTCAGCAACTTCCTGAATATGGAGTGTTATTCTATCATGTGTCCCAAGAGAAGAAAGGAACAGGAGGGGACATCATCTTGGGAATCTGTGCCAAAGGCATCATTGTGTATGAGGTCAAAAATCACACAAGAATTGCCAGTTTAAGATTCCAGTGGCGTGAAACAGAAAGAATTTCAGCTCATGTGAGTTGGAACCAAGTGAATCTCTTCTCCACTCTATTACTTTACTCCCCTTCTGCCTGTCACTTTGATAAATTTATTGCATTCAGAGCCAGGATTATACTCATTCTGTACAGGCAAGTCCTTTCTGAAAACAGTCTAAAATCAAGGCTGGATCTGGATGTGGATCCCAAGATACTCAGTTCTTAGTGAGGTTTAGTTCTGGAGTTTTTTGCCAAGGCTGGAGTCAAATTACTATAAAACTGAATAATCTGGTGTTGACTATTACAGAGACTATGTCAAACCTCTTTATGGCATATTGCATATTCATTCCTCTCTCATCTTTACTTCTCTCTCCCTTTTCTTTTGTTTTCCTTCCTACAACAGGTTATGGGATCACATCCCCCTCTTTGCAGATCTTATTATTACCATCCTCATCTCTTAGTATATTGCCATCTGTTAACAAACCAGTATTGGTGACAAGATTGTGATCCCTTCTAAATGGTATTCTGCCATCAGAAACATATCAACCTACCATCTTAGTGTAGATGTCTACCTACATCACACATTTCCCAGCCTGTTTGCTCTCCCAAAATGGCCCTTATGCCTCTTGAAGATATTTTCATTTTTGCATTAAATTGGTTTAATCATTTTAACATCTGTAGGGCCAAATTTTACCACTTCTATCAACCTGCTCCCAGTGTAGTCAATGCCCAATGGCTCTTGAATTTTCACATAGGGCAGTTATGATCCCAAAGACAGACACCTCATTAACATTGAGTTTACAACAGGCATTTACTGTACCCAAAAGGCATGCAGCCAAGCATAAATACAACTGGATAAACCAACAAGATTATACAAATGAACTTTCAATGCCCCAGAGTAATGACTGATATGTGAAGCAAGCTGTGCCTTTTTTTTTTTCCCTTTAGAGAAAAAAATTCATGATCGAAAGCAGCTTCAGTGGCAAGAAACACACCTTCATTACAGATACAGCAAAGACATGTAAATATCTACTGGACCTCTGCTCTGCCCAGCACAAATTCAATGCACAGATGAATTCTAGGCAACTTCGGCAAACTTCATCAGGTGAGGTATAAATGCACTTTCATGATTCAAGCTGTAGGACGAGGTTAGGTTTTAGGAAAGGTGCATTCCACGAAGCTGAGAATCAGAACCTGCCACATCAGTTTCATTGTGCTTCAGTTTCTCATCTGCAGAGCAGAAAATAGTGTCTCCTACTTCACTGGAAGTTAGAGGTGTGTAAGTCTAACTTAGCATGTGCAAGTGAGTGTGTGTGTGTGCAGGGGGTGGAGAGGGTTCTCTGATTATAATAACTACATAGCCAAACTCAGATTTGAAAGGAAGCATGATTACACTTCCCTTCAGGAAAACTGCTGAGAATTCTGAAGAAACATATCGGGCTTACCCCAGGTGTAAGCTGATAATGTTCCACACAAAGAATAACTATAGTAGTGCCCAAATATGCTGGAGCTGAATTTAGTTAACTGGTTATCTTTGCATAAGACAGGGGTTCAACCCTATGGTTCAGTCCCACAACAAAACCACCAAACCAAAAGCATATCAGTTACACCCACTCAACTATGTAGCTGTAGGTTTTGCCATGTCTGTAGAAGGTATGACTGTTACCTCCTTAAATTTCAGATTTTCCATAGTTTCTAAGACAAGGTTCTGCTCAACCCAGTCCAGTTACATAGCACTTCTCACCCATGGTTCTCAGCATGGTCTCTAAAGATGGGCAAGGATTATTATGGGGAAACTGAGGCACATAAGAAATAACAGCCTAAGCTGACAACTGTCATCACTGTTGTCTTCAGTGGAGCAACATGGATTTTTACTAGCTGAGAACTCATAGGTTCCTTTGTCCTTTGCCCTGAACAGAATCGCCATCATTTACAACTACTGAATATTTGACCCAGTGAGTCATAGCAGGAGAATGAAGTGTTGTGCCTTATCTGCTGGGATGTTCCTTCCTCTAGTAAAACTGTAAAAGTGTTGGCAATGAAATCATATCACGGGATATAACAGGACAATTGACATATTGCTTCTTTCCCACTAAAATTATTTCATGAGAAGTGAAATTCATTACCACAGAAAAAGGCGCTAGGATGATATTTAGGCTCAAGGCACCTTTTGTTGCTTAGGCTCCTGTAGCTTCAAACATAACTTAATGGGACTGTGATTTGGAGCATAAAATGAGTTGTAATAGTGAATCTTAAAGTTTCCTGCATCACATTTGCTTGTGGTAATATTTCTTAATAAAAATTACTACATTCTATATATGAGAACAAAATATTGAGAGCTAAGAAAATTATAACCCAGGTCCTGATTACAAGCACCTCAAATAACAGAAGCCAGCCGGACTTACACAAGCTGTGTGACTGCAGTTTCTGAGGTTCAGTGTGTGCTTGCTGTCCCAGAAAAAAAGGCTTTGTGAAGGCAATGATAGACAGCAGTTCAAAATGCTGCCTTTGCCACCACAGCGAGACTCTTTCTGCATGAGGGAAACTCTTCCTTCTGCTGCACTGTTCAGATGTGTAAGTCACCACCTCTTCAAAACTTGCTAGCAGCCCCCTACTTTGAAATCACCATGGCAACTCTCAGACTGCACTCATACTGCGGACAGTTAAGCTTTCTGATGCCTTAACAAATGCCCTGGATCAAAGTCACTAAGGAAAGAGGGAGCCTAGGTTTAATACTGCAGAACGGTGTTCTAGAAAGCTGCATTCAGGCTAATATTTGTTAGGAAAACACACAGGAGGTCAGCTGTCACGTACAAGCAGAAATAAAGCCCATATTTGTGCTAGCCTATACCAAGCAGGGTTCTTGTTTTACTTTCTGATATGTCCCCAGTTGCCTGCTCTTCCTCCCTTCTTCAAATCCCCTCTCCAGTCCACCAGTTTAGAACCTAAATAAATTAACATTGCCTCCTCCAGCACTATCTTGTTTTAGAGAACTAAAATCTTTTGAGAGGACAGATTCGTATATAGCATAGCCCAGATGTCATCAAACAAGTAGAAGGTTTCACACAAAGGTGGAAAATTGGATAGCAAACATTGCCACCAAGATGGTCCCCGACTCAAGTTTACTTGTGCAAATCACTCAGAGCAAACAGCCAGCTTCTTGGCCCCTCTCTGAACGCATGTGTAAGTAGAGGTCCTGTCTTCTCAGATGCATGTATATTGGAGCAGTGGGCCTGTGAAGGATGGGAAACTACCAACCTGGCTGTTTCAGTCTCTGACAGACAGACATTTCTCATACACCTTTACAAAATCTTTACAAAACATACATTACAGAGATATTAAGATTTAAATTATACAGGGCTGTACATTTCATCTGTCTTTGTGGAAAGTGAATTCACAGGATAATTCATAGAACCATAGAACTGAAATATAAGTACTTTCTATAAAAGTAATTGATTGGAAACCCTTTCCACTCACACCAAGGCCTAGATATCCTCAAGAACACCAAAAGATATATATCTGCGATGTCTATTTTTTGTAGGCATGTTCAAAAGGTTAGACAGAAAGCAGCTTTGAGCTAAAAAAGATGGGGTAATATCAGCGGATTTATCTTTCCTTCCTCCTCCCCTCTCCTTTCTTATTCAGAAGAAAGTAAATTTATGGAAATAGACAAATCAAATTCTGCATACGCAGCTCCGCGTGAACACCTTGCCCTGATTCAGAGACTGTCTCGTTCAGAGAATGTGCTCTATGGAGCAAATATGGAAAACCTTTCTGCTGGGATGATGAGCAAATCTTGTGATAACCTCAGTGTGGAAACCAGCAACAGGACTAGAGACAAAAGTAATCTTGGCAGGTAGGTTTGCTTTTTCCTCTAAACATGTGTAAGAGTGCTCAGTCACAGAGTATATCATTGCAAACCCCCACGGTAAACTATGAGGCAGACTTTTTTTTTTTTCCATCTCTGTTGTGGTCACACCAAAAGGCCCTGTCAGGTGTGGGGCTCCATGGTGCCAGCAGTAGGTGCAATCAGGCAGGAAGCTAACAGTTTAACAGATAAGAACTTGAAAAAGAGTGACATTTAAATTTGTACGAGACTCAGGAATGAACCACTTACTGGGTTATGGAGAAGGGTAAACATAAGTGAGAATAAAAGTAAAATCTTTAATGTTTGTGTATCTTCTCTGGAAATGGCAGTATGTGGCAGACTGTACAGTGGAAGCGGGTTTTGAGCAGGTCTTACCTAATTGACTCCTCCATGTCTAAAGGTGCAAATCATAGAGAACAAAGAACTTCTCCCTTTTCATTTGCATTGGTACAGCTACCAGTGTAGGCGGTTACTATAGCTGCACACAGTCTCAAGGCCTTTGATGAATTCTAGTGCCTTTTAGAATACTAGGAGTTAGAATAGAGGCAAGAAGAACATGAACTACTAGGAAAACTTTCAGACGTGTCTTTGTCTAAATGGACAGCAGGGCTAAATGAATCATGCTGAGGCTATGCTGTGTTTTCCTGATGCCTGCACTCAGCTCAGAGAAAAACACAGGGGTAAATCAGTCGTGATGTGAGTGGTCTAATGGCAACTGTTATTTGGAAGCAAATGCTGGCAAGGATGAACTACCTCTTCCCTACAATGAAATGTGGCCCAGAAATCAGAATACTCGTTGAAAGGCTATAAACATGTCCATTCCTAGCTTGGTGCTGACAGATTAATGACAAAGAAGAGTGCTAAATACCATAGTTGATTTGTTATTCTAATACAGCCTTAATTTCCTGCCATGCAGATCCACATCAGGGCTATCCCAGTCAGAAATGCACATCAATCTGAATGGAAAGCAAAGGAGTTACGACTATCTTTCTATCCACTCAGCTCAGAACACAATCAGTGGTGAGTATAATAATCATAAAGGGAGATGGTACCCTTCTGTATTTATTGTTTCTATAGCAGGAGACCAAAATATATTCTACTTACAGATTATAGAATATCCTTTTGCACTTCTAGTCCTAGGAAGTAACCCAGAGTTTAGCAAGACAAGTGGTTTTCTTCCCTTTCACTCCTGCTTTCCATCAGGATCAGTGGTAATGGACTTCATGATAAAATTGTCCTATCAATTCTGCCTAAAGTCTTTAGAGACATAGTTCAGTACGCCCAGGACTCTCGCATGGGGTAATATCCCTATACTCAGAGGTCATAATTTGGTTTGCAGTTGAGTTGAGATCTACAACTCAATAAATAACACATGAGACAACATAGGCTCCAGGTCCTTCCTCTGTTTTTGCATTTGTATGACACTAACTGGAATAGGAAGAACTGGACACCTAATTTTCTAACAGAAGCCATATTGCATGCACATAGCAAGCTGATCTATGGAATATGAAGCTATGATTATTTGGTTAGTCCATTTTAAAATTAGAACTGTACTTTAAACACACTGTGGTAATTGCTTTTGTAGTGTTAACACTACAAGTCGTCACCACAATCAGTGCTGAGTGGATTGCACCTACAGAGCCAAAAGGGCCAACGGGGCCAAAGGCTAGAATTCCGAAGGAACCTATAGGAGATTTTGCACCCAAACCTCCTCAGTGTTCAATGGGAACTACATGCCTGACTCTTTAGATGTCCTAATCTTAATAAAAATGTTGCAGATAAATGTGTACTCTCCCAGAAATGAACATTATAGGAAGAGCTATAGTACACAGCTACTGTACATACAGTTTTCTACAGAATGCAATTTTCCAAACACTGTTTTGAGTTTCGTTCCTGCATTATATTGATTCAGAAGTAATGGTAATGTTGAGGAAAAGGGTAAAATATATTTTTAATTTTTGAAGCCCCAGTTTTGCATACTATATGAATCTACTGTCTCCCTGCATTAATCTGCATTTATTCTAGCTGTTTTGTTTCTGCAGCACCTGGATCACCAGCCATCCAAAAGGAAGTTTTGCTAAGTGGTCTAGAAAGAGAAATAATTTGTGTCAGCCTAAAACGTGACCTTAAGAACGGATTTGGTAAGTAAGGAACAGAAATGTTTTTGTTACTGGGACTGTCAGATCCTGGTGCTAACACTGATACTTGCTGATTCAAGCTGAGCAAGACTGCAAGCTTCTTCACCTCATTTATTCTTCTTATGGAATAAGACTACCAATCTTTGTTGAAGGACTTAGAATTTCCAAGCGCAAAAAGGACTAAGTGCATAAATCAAGACCACAGTTTTTTTCAGAGGATTAACTAAGGCCACAGAAGTCCAGGGGCCAAGTGTTAACAGTAGAATGAAAGGAACAAGGGTTTAGTTTTGTCACTGAAATATGTGCACCGTGCTTTTATTTATCTTAGACCTTACACAGGGGGAGATAGTGTTCCGCAAACCTTTCAGGTATTGCCTGTGGGGGGTGTAAAATACATACACAACCTCAACACGAATGTTTCCTGACTTTTGGATTTTTATTCGGATACCATTTCTGTTATATAATACACTCTCACACTGCATCCTGTTCTTGTGGATGAGTTCAGAGGTCCATCAGGTTTCACAGCTGATACAATTAAACATCAAATTTCTAAATGGTGCAGGTCTGTGTGGAATATCCTCATCCCAAACCCAACTATTCTACCAGTGAGAAGAATAAATTCTGCAATAGGCAGAATATTCTGAACTAGGATAGTGAAATTGAACTATTTGACAATAGATTTCATTTTCTTAGCTATCTCTTACATATCCATTAGAAGTTTACATGGCCCACCTCCAGGGCCCTAGACTGCATGATGTAGAACAACATTCAAATTTATCTAATGAGCTTTTAAACTATTTTCCTCCTGCAGGTGTTAAATACTAAGGTCCACATAGTTTATGACTCTTGTAAGAAAGTAGTTGGAATCTTTAAAAGCTCAAAGCCAGGAAAGTATTCTTACTGAGAAATTATATTTTAATAGCCACCGAAGTCAACAGCATAGTTTAATTATAACCTGAGTTTAAAGCTCTCCCAAGACCTTGATGCCATGTAAATCACAGCTCCCCATTCTCCATACCATGTATAACATTTATGCCATTGGAGTGAGAGCCTTTTGTGCTCCTAAGGTTCATGTTTTCTAATACTGCCAGTGTCTCTGCTATCTCATTTTTGCAGGTTTTGTAATTATTGGAGGAGAAAACGTAGGAAAATTAGACCTCGGTATCTTTATCGCTTCAATTATCCCTGGGGGACCTGCAGACAGAGCTGGAAATATCAAACCAGGTCATTGTCCTTAGTTTTTAATTAGAATTAAAATACTTTCATCGTTTAAAGTTAGCTATTCTCAATTTATTTCCTTATTTAGATGTGCTTTTTCTTGTTTTTATCCTTTTTTTTTTAAGGAGGACGACTCATCTCGGTCAATAATATTAGTCTTGAGGGCGTTTCATTTAATACTGCAGTTAAAATCATACAGAATTCTCCCGATGAAGTGGAGCTCATCATCTCTCAACCCAAAGGTATAAAGGCAAATGCCTTTGCTGGCTATGGAATGCTGATAGGTAACTCAAGACACTGGTATTTACTAGGCACTGGGATGTAGTAGTTCTTCCTTGCTGCTCAGTGCCTGTTACAATTACCATAGGCTAGCAGTAAAAATAGTCAACTTCTAGTAGGTATCATGTGATCTCTGTTCTACAGTCAGTGTGACAAAATCTATTATGGGCTGCATTGCTGAATACCAAGGGAATTTTGGCATTTCTTCCTCTGGTAGTCATAGTCCTCTGCAATGATGAAGCGAACACATTTCTCCACACTTAGAATAGCAGTGCTCCACTTCACAATGACTGACTGATTTTATAGATCTGATTTCACAACCAGTTGATGTAGGAAGTTACTTTGTCCTCCTGTGCTGAGGGATAATAATATTTGCCTTCAAGTTTACTTACTGTTTGCATTCAGTGATGTTTTATTTTGGTATGGCTTTACAGACATGTATGAAGAAGGATTAAATGAAGAAAAGAATCTATCAAGAGGCAACAGCACTAGTGGATCTGAGATCTCTTGTGTAGACAGTGGGAGAAAAAAGATTCGGGATTGTCATACAGCTCTCCCCAAAGGACAGGACATAAATATAGATGACCTTGAGAAGGCTCTTTCCTGGAGTTTAGCACCAAAATTGGGCCCTAGGATTCCAGTTCCTTCAGCTGATAGCCTGGATGTGGAGGTAACTGAGATTTTGACGTTATTCAATAATATTATCCCCGGCATATGTCTTAACATGTCTGCTACATTAAGAATGGAAAGTAACAGAGAAATTAAAAAAAAAATGAGGAAAGGAGAAAGAAAACCTTGGAAGATATTGCTTGTTAAATTACATTGGAAATGTCAAAATGGTAGACATGTCTGGGATATGTGAAACAATGGGAAAACGTTCCACAAAATGTTATTAAAAATGTTCCTCCCTTTTCCAGTGGAGGTACAAAATTTTGATTATTTTCTTGCAATCTCCTAAGTTTTCAACCAGACATAGAACAGCAACATTTTTTGTCTAATTTCCTTCCATTAGACAGGCCTTCTATCTATGTTCAGTTTACACACATTTAGACAGATTATATTTTGAGTAACATTAGTGTAAACCTAAAATAATGTCAGGATTATAAATGGTACCGCTCCAGGCTTACAGTGACAGCAGGATCAAACCCTTTATATCTTCTGGAAACTCTCTCCCTTTTTTTTTTTCTTCCTTTTCCCCCCTTTTTCATTGAGAAGCTGTAGTCTCATTAGTGTTTATATTTTTGAGACAGGAAGATGATTCTTTGCACTTACCATCTCCATCTGAAACCATCTCAAAGGAAATCTATACTGTGGAGCTTGTTAAAGAAGATGGGACTTTTGGAATCAGCGTGACTGCAAGTGTTACTGTTAATCTTTCAGTGTGTCTGTCAAACTGTTAGACGACCGAGAAACAGATAGAGAAATGTATTTGTCTGGAACAAAGATAGAAAATAGGCTGATAACAAAAACCGTTAGCATGTCATGTTTCAAACCTAAGTGTCTGAGTGATTGACAGAGAAAGTATAAACTACTGGCTCTATTCTTGCCCATAGAATCTGTGAAAGAAATGTGCCACTATAAAGCATGTGGCAGTTGAAGCCCTTTTCATCCTTACTCAGGTTGAGAACAAGACCTACCACTGAAAGTGAATTTGGTCAGGGAGGGATATAGCTAGAGCCTCTAGAAAATGCTGTGATGCAAAGAATTCCCCAAGTCATGACTGGTTTTGCTGCTCCCTGGAGCTCCTGGAACTCAAAGGCTGTGTCTGTACAAGCAGATTCCACGGGACCATGGCATGGGCTCAGGCAGTGGCCCGCAGGCACTGTTTAATTGCTGACAGCCCCTGATACAGCTTTGGCCTGTGCTTCAACACGCAGTATAAGAGAAGCCATCCCATGCTGGGGGGCTGAAAGTTTAGCTGTATGGACTCAAGATAGACCATGCTTCTTACTCTGAAGGCCAGAGAAAGGGCCCTAGCCAATTTTATTGCCTATATGAGGAATTACAGTTCTCCATATATTTAGAGGACCAGAGAAGACAGCAGTAAAAACTATCTATCTGCAACATTTGAATAATAATTCCTTGTCCTGGCTATCAAAGTTGAATTTACCCCTCCAGGCCGAGATGTCTTTACAGTCCTTGCTGAAATGGAGTGGGAAGCAACAGCCATTTCATTGCCTGAAGAAGAAATCAAGGGCTGCTTTTTCATCTCAATTTGGCCAAGGGATGTAGATGGACAGAACATGATTCTTAGGTTAATCTGGAATTCCTCTGAGCCTTAGGCTCTCAAGTTCAGGTCCATGTTTTATATATTGTCTGAAAGGTTAATAATTGCTGAATGGATATTGCACAGTTTGGAAGCTGGGCTAGAGACTGACTGAAAGATGTAACCCCATCTTTATGTTAGCATAGGGAAAAAATTATGAACATTTAGTAAATGTTTTTATATAGCCACATAGAAATGCATTGCATTTTCCTGAGAAAATAAGACAAGATTACTGCCTAGAGAAGTATATTACAACTGGATGGCACTTTGGAGTAACAACCTCTTTCCTTTTTTTCCCTATTTTTTAAAAAATGTAATCCCTGAAGCAGTTGCTTTGCAATGCATGTGTAAATTGCTTAGATTTTTATCACAGGAAAAACATGTGAAGACTCTACTCTAATCTGTGGGCATCTGTTTTGCAGGGTGGAATTAACACTAGCGTGCGTCACGGTGGGATATACGTGAAGTCAATTATTCCCAGGGGACCAGCAGATAAGGATGGCCAAATAAAGATAGGTAACACATCTGGCAATAAAACCCTGGGCTGCAGAACTCAATGTTAGTGTGGAATGCTTGCCTCAGGGACAATGAAACACATCTGGGATTGGAAGTCATACAACTGTGAAATTCAATACGCAGTCCATCATTCCTCAGCTTGTCCCCATACTATGTGTAGATATCCCACTGAAAAAACAGGAGCCTCATACTGACATTGTACAGTTACTACCTGTAGTAGGCTATCATCAGGCCTGTGACTCTGAAATCTACCTTCAGTGTTGCTGTGATAACCAGATACTGTCACTGCATTTACTTACAGAATACCCTGGTATGTTTTAAGTGGTAGTTATAGAACACTGTGCAGCAAACATTATTGCTTTCATACAAAGTAACAAAATTTGACCCATATAAGCATGTGTGTGTTAAGATCAATTGCACCATGCGTAGCCTCAAGGTTTACGCCCATTGATCCTGAACATCAAAGCAACCTTACCGTTTTTTTTGTTTGTTTGGTTTTTTGTTTTCTTTTGCTTCAGGTGATCGCCTGCTGGAAGTAGATGGCATCAGCCTCTGCGGCATCACCCACAAACAGGCTGTGGAACACCTCAAGAACTCTGGCCAGGTTTGTGCAACAGCAGAGCTCAATAAGATACCAAGTAGAATAAACTGCACTTAGTATGAAGCACAGCAGCAAAGCTGGGCCAAAAGAAACTTCCCCACCCCATCCAACCCCATTCTCCAAAAAAGAAAAGTAAAAAGACTTAAGGCTCACTGTGTACTGTGTAACTGGAACCTGTTCATTGTCATTTTAGATTGCCAAGCTGGTTCTAGAAAGAGGAAACTACCAGCTGGCAGAGCCATGCCTGACTGCCAATGACGGAAAACAGGACCAATGTGCAGTTGTTTCTGTGGCAACATCCATCACAGATGGTACCAAGGACTACTGCTTTTGGACAGATGGTGAGAGATAAAAAAGGAACTCAGGGTGACTTCTTACAACATGCAAGAAAGGAATGAATGAAAATAATTCTATGAAGTTTCTGTGGCTGGGAAGGAAAACTGCATACTGAATAGAAATATAATGTGCAGTATAAATGGCATTATCAAAAACCAATTCTGAACAAAATATTTCTGATGTAGCGTTACAGTTGCTAGATATAGCTGAATTTATCCTAGGCATAAATACTCTATCTCTCAGCCTTCATGAGAAGGGGCTGGCAGGGGATGTCCCTCTCTGTACTCCACAGCACTCTCAGGCAGGAAGCAGCCTCTTGCCCAAAGAGAGCACCCCAGCACAATTGCTGATGCTGTGCCAGTGATGGAGCTAGGGTGAGCTGCTGCCCCAGAGCCAGGACCAGAGACTGCTGTAACTTCGTTTCTTAAAAGCAGAAGATTCAGAGATCACAATTCCACTGAATTCAGTCAGTAAATAAATGCTGTATCTTTTACTGTAAGGCTGTCTGATAAGCGCTGTCTGAACCATATTTTCCCATGGGGCAGTTACTCCTCTACATTGTCCCTAGCAGAATGGGGTTCAGCTGCAAGTATGGTATTTGGGAAAGGGCTGGTCTCTTGTTCTTGTCTGGAAAGAGCAGTAGCTCTGATTCTAGCTTATGCTGGTTAGTGCAGGACCCAAACTAACATCAGGCAGCTACAGAATAGTAAGATCTACCCAACCCTTACAGAATAATGTCAGAAAAGGATAGCATTTGAAATTTTTATGTTGGTACAACAGGCTTCTTCCTTTATGGGCTTGTACCAGCATAAAGTCTGTGAAGACACGGTGGAACAGAACCCAGTTCTCCCCATTCAGCCTGTGCAATTTCAAGGGCTTACCTAAGTTAAAGGAACACCAAACCTGTCTTTTGCCATTAGTATCAGTAGATCAACCTCTGCAGAACACAAGGAAAAGGTCTGCTGAGGGTATAATTTACATTAGCTCCTTAGGGGATACATATGCCACAGCTCCCACTCTTCTTCCAATCCCTGCTTTGAACAGATAATACATTTGAAGTCAAATTGACAAAGAATTCTGGAGGCCTCGGCTTTAGCGTTCTGCAAATGGAAGGAGATGCTTGCGAACACCTTGGAGGAGCTATTGTCAGGATCAAAAGACTGTTTCCAGGGCAGCCAGCTGAAGAGAATGGAGAAATTGAAGTTGGAGACATCATTTTAGCTGTGAATGGGAAATCTGTTCAAGGACTCCTGTATCAGGTACCAGGCAGTACTATCACTGGACCTCCTGGTGGGTAACACATTAATAAAGACAATGGGATGAAACTGCATTTCAGCTTAATTATCACCAGAGGGGGTCAGAATTTGCATATAATTAATCTGATTTCTATTTAGGATTCTTCTCTAGAATTCTTATGGACAATTTCCTTCCTAACAGAATTCTTACAGAGAATGTCTTCCACTATTTAATCTATAACTTTCTACTACAGATGCATGAAGTCTACTGTTAGATGCACACCAGTTGTTAGTTGGAATCTTTGTTGCTGTTATGCATAATTAGAACGTTTTTTCCCTGTGGTCATTTGTGCTTTGTAATGTCATGCTAAATACCATGCCCAGATTCAAATCTCTACCAGGTCAGGTAAATCCAGTGTAAGTTTTTTACCTGGAATGAGAAATTCTATACTCACATGAAGAAATTAAATGGTAAAAAAAGAACCACATGTGGATTTATTTTTTTTCATTGTAATCTTTTCACCTTATGGAAATCCCTGAGTTTTGTATATGAATATGCATTGAGTAGATAGGCTTGGTAACAAACAGAAATGATGAAATTATGCAATTTTCCCACTGACAGGTCATTCATAACATTAAATAGCTAGGGCAAAAGACAAGGTGCTGTAAGCCTTAAACACCTGGGGGTGCGGTAATTGTACTTAATTTGGTTTTTTTCTGACCTGGACCCTGTCCTTTTCCACCACCGTCTTGCTCTCTGACATACAGCCTTTTTACTCAGTTTGTGCAGAGGGGGAGACAGGGTGTTTTGGCCTACAGCATTTTTTTTTTTTTTCCTCTAGATTAAGTATTTAAACTCCCACTATAGCTGAAAGCTGAATGCCGCTGAATAGATGTTATGTCAAGGAGGGACTTTAAGAAAGTCTACCATTGGTTATGTCAGTATAGCAGTCTGTGGAGCTATGCTGATATAATTGACTGAAGATGTGTCCCTGCCACATGCAGTTTGAATGCATTTGTCTGAAAATCCCGTTTTCTTCAAGAAATGAAAAAGAATTAATTTAAACCCATGTGACTATTGGTGCAACAAGAGTTTGTAAACAGAACTAACTTTACTTTAGATACACATTCACATAAAAGCTATGGTCCATTTATATGACAATCATACAGCAGTAAATTTTGGCCTCCAGACACTGCTGAGAGGCACAAATGCTAGGAATTCGTCATTCACATTAAAAAATGTCTCCATCCCAGTTGGTAAAATGATGTGTACTATAGACTGTGTTCCATAAGATCCTTCTTCCTGCTTAGGATGTCCTGCACTTGTTGCGAGGAGCTCCTCCAGAAGTCACACTACTACTTTGCAGACCACCAAAAGGTGTTCTTCCAGAAATAGAGCAGAGTGCCCTGGTAAGGAAAAGCTTCTGTCAATAAACTTGCTTCTGTAAACCTGGAAAAACACTGCTACATTTTCTATCCGGTCTTGAACAAGGAAACCTTCCTTTTTCTCCAAGGCCCTCTATTCCATTTCTCTCTCTTCCCAGCTTCACCTCAACCTCTAGAGTTCAGCTGATTCTTCCTTAAAAACCAAAATAATACAAATCTGAGATGTGCACCATGTTTTGAATTGCAGTACTGTCATTGGAGTGAAACAGCACATACCCAAGTAGATCTTCTAGTGATGCTTCTAAAAATGCTCTACTAGATCCTCAGGCAGAAACTGCAGATATTCTCAGCTGCAGCTATTATAACTCATGGGCTTGAGGTAGCTGTATTACTCCCCAAACCAAGAGAAAAATGAAGAACTTTTCTATCCAGGCTACCTCTTATTAACTATAATAAATGAAATAGTGGTTTCAACTGGTTATTCAGCTTCTTATTAATAGTTAGCAAAATCTGCGGGGGCGGGGGAAACAAACAGTAGAGACTGCAGAGACTAAAATGGTGCTGTTAGGTGTGCTAGCATTGTAATTCCTGCTTCTTGAACACAACTCATGGACACATACAGAAGTACTGTTATAATGAACATGCACCTGCATTATTTTTGCTCCATGCAGAATGGCCCACTCACGGCTCCTGTCCCACCACGCTTTATAAGTGCTGTCCTTGGGCAGACAGAAATGACTGTCAGGACCATCTCCAGATAACAAACCGGGTCCTGTTGCTCTCCTGCAATGTGCACTTGGCTGATTTCTGTGGTCAATCACACAGGAGCCAAATCTGGAAGCCACTTCTACACAATGAAGAGAATATAGACATGAAGTTGAGGCATGATATGAAAAGAATAAAAAGGGGCCACCTCTAGCAAATAATTCATTGGGAAAAGTGAACTTATGTAGTAGTTCCCTGGCTGGAACTCCTGAAGAATGTGGAAGATGAGCGTAAAGACAAAAGACTTATTTAGTGACAGAGTACCTCCCTGTATTTTTGCCTTCCCTTTCCGCTACCATTTGATATTGTCACATTCATATGCTTATTGATATTGCCTCTTCAAATTTAAAGGAAAGAAAATGGGAGATAAAAGAGGAGTTAAACTAACCTTTCTGTTATTTTGATAGACTCCAGCACCATCTCCAGTTAAGGAGTTTGTGGCAGAAATGCCAGGCGGTACAGAGGTAGGAAATAATATAGATCAGTCTACCAGTGATGGAGGCAGCACCTCTCCAGACCTTGAAGACTGCCTGGATTCTCCACTGGCAGCAGATTTCAGTGAGCCTCCTGAAGAGGACAGCTCAACTTATGAAGAGCAGGAATCTGAGTTTCAAGAGAAGCCCATACAGAAACTTATGACTCCCAGGGAAAGTTTCTATCAGCGTCTTTGGAGGTTTCATCAGGAAGCTGCCAATTCTGAAGCCTTCCACTCCCTAGAGGAAGAAGTGAAGCAGAACTGCTACTCACCATGTGAATTTGGATGGGCCAAAAGGTAAGGAATATCGAAATCTGCTCTGCAGCCTTTCCTTCAGCTCTTAGAATTTTGAAAGTGAATTGCTTAGGTTTAAGAACAGGGCTAACTCCTAATCACTGCTGATTACTGAAGATTTTTTTTAACCATCTTATTCTGACTATCCTAATCTGCTGTCTCTGTTTACTCTCATCTTATTAGAATTTTACATAAGTCTGCTTTGCAAGAGAGTTGTACAAGTGCTGCACTGATGTAATCATTTATGGCGTTCAGCTGAAGCTGGCTGCAGTTTGAAATATGTGGAAATTGGCAACTCTTGTTGACTTAAACAGGAGTGGAAGACTTTCTTATTTAATATATGATCTTTTAATTTCAGCTTTTTCAGAGTTGACTTAAATAGGCACCAAAAATTTCTTTCTTATTTTATGATCTTTTAATTTCAAATTTTTTCAGAGAAAATAAAAAAACCTCAGAAGACAAAGTGTGAACATGGAGGGGAAAAAAAAGAAAAAGTTATTTTCCAGTCTTCAGAAGCCAATAGAAGCTTTTGGATATCTTTGGGATATACCAGACACTGGCACACAGAGGATGATCCATTCCATTTTAAACATCTTTCCCAGTGCAAAAGAATATAAATTATCAGAACAGAAAGGACTGGTGGAAAGGCAAGTTAAAGGTCTTCTAGAGACCTTTAACTTACAACTTTAGTAATTTTATCTAGAAACTAACTTCTATTTTTCCACACAGTCACTTCAAATCCTTTTGTTGCTCTTGCCATTCATCAAGCACAGAACCAGACAGTCATAGGCTCCAGGCTCTGGGGGTCACAGCACTAGCTGACTGCAAGTCAAGTGGGACCATAACAGCAATTCATAATTTTAGCTCCTCTGTCTCAAGATGAGAGGCTTCACTCACATTCATGAGTGAAGCTCCTGCTTACATACAAGCTTACCTACTGCCGAGAATAAAAGCAGCAGAAATATGTCTGTAGCAAACGTATTTGCCAAGAGATACAGTTTCAGCAAAACTAAGCTTCTTGTGGGAAAATACCAATTCCAAGGAAAGTTTTGGATTCTTCCCAAGAAGGAAGTTCTGAAATAAATGTTTTTGTTTGGTACATTCTTAGTATCATTTAGTTTCAACTTTTGCATTTTCAAAAGGTAGTCAGAGCAGTTTAAGACTGCATACATTTTAAACAATATTTTAAATGTAATCTCAGTTTAAATGATACTTCCAGCTAAAAACATATAAAAAAATCCAGAGGTACATAGTCATTAATGAAGGAATTCCTTCTGATTAATGAAGAAATTTCTTTCCTTCAGATTGCTCACAACTTTTCATACAAATGTAGAAATCTGATATGGATTTTAAAAGTTCCCTGCTCAGGGTTTCACACGGAAAGTTCCTTTCACTCTCTTCTCATTGCCACCAGTAAGAATCTTTGAAAAAGCTGCTTTCAAAACCTTTAACCCATAGTTTTCCCTTGTGAAGTCCATGTGTAGGAGTCACAAGACTCCAAAAGAAAGTAATTCGAACACATCAGTGGAGCTTGTATATGGGCCTGCAGGACCAAGACTTATGTTATTTCCCATGGTGATGTAGAAATGGGCTAGAAGCTGTGCTGTGATTAAGCCACTGCTAGCTCATTGCCCTGAGCTTGTGTAGCTCTGCAAACACCTTTCATACTGTTTGAAGGTCAGTCAGGACTCCACTAGCACATGACAGCTTCTATGACACCCACATTGACCAACATCAATTGAACTTAATCTTTTCTTTCCTGTCTCCAAAAGAAAGGAGCAGGCTGCATTTGTTGTTATCCCTAAACATTTCTTTTAATTACCTCAGTCTTCTTCCACAGTATTGTAAGCATCTGTTGTCCAGCTATTAAAGCAGTCAGCTTCACTCTCAGCTTTGCTGTGTTATTGGAGGTGGCCAACTTCTCGTTTCCTCCCTGCACAGATACAAGCTAACAGACTAAGATTCCTTCCCTCACTGAGGGCATACAGCATGAGCCTATAGGTTTTTTTTATTTTCATCAGTGTTCCAAAAATACCATTGAAGGCTACTAGCATATCCAGCCAAAATGTCTGTTTTGCTACTTTGCTTTATATTTTCCTTCTGACTATAGACGACTTTTGAAACAAGAGCTTAACACTGGGGATCTATGATTTCACACAAGACACACAATTTGTCTTCCTTTGAGTTGTATGTGGTTGCTCGGGAGATGGCAGGCACAATTTAGTTCTATGAGAGAGCAAAAGATCCTAGGCTACTGTTGTATATGAAAAGACATGGCATTTTTGCTATGTGAAGCATTAATAAAAAGGCTTAAAATTACATAGCTTTTAAGATGAATGAGGTTTAGCAATATTTCAATAAAGATTGATATGAAGAAAACACACATTTTTTAAAAAAAGTATTTCAAGCATTTCTATTAGCTTTGATGGTAAATGTAATGGGAGACAATGCTATAGTAGTCTATTAGAGCTCATTAACAACAACACTCAAAACGATATTAAAGACAGCACATATGACTACAGTCTGGGCTTGAACATTAAAAGAGCTGAATACTGTATCCAATAGAGTGGAATAAAATCAATAATAATTTTAAATCAAGTAATTGAACAAATTCATTGTTTTCTGTAGGACAACTCTTACGCTTCAAGGCAAGCATAAGAATAAAAGTAGGCTTACAAAATGAAGTCAGGACTTGTATTATTTTTGTAGAGACGGGAATAATTTTCGATTTCATGTTTCTGGTTTGTGCCCCAGTTACCAAGGAAAGATGTGTAGAACCCAGGATTGTGGCTGGTGTTTCTTTTTCAAGAGAAATGGAAATATGAAAATTTTAGTAATATTATAATGTGCCTCCCACTTACCAGATAAGTTAATTAAGTTGTTTATGGCAGATGAAATAATTAATGATCTAGGAATTGTTCAATTATTCTTTTCAAGAAGCAACCAAAGTACTAATTAATGGCTTAAAAAAAAAAAAAAAAGGAGTGCAAGATTTTACAAAGGCAGTTTCCAAATTCTGAAAGCGTTTTAATCTCTTAGCTAGCTTTGCAAAATATTGATAACTTATTTATTTTTATAGTAACACTGAAGGACCCAGGCAGCAATTGAACACCATAACTAGTACTTCCGTTAAAATTAAAATAAGGTCTTGTATAAGCAGTAGACTTTCAGTGGCCATCTAATAAAGCATATGGAGGAAAACCCCAGCACTGCAATCTTTTTATTTTCCAGCCACATATTTAATAAGAATGATGATGACCTATCGAACACAAAATGTATGCCTGAAACTCTCTCTCTAACCCCTATTGATGAAGAGTATCTCACTATCAGCTCAGCGTCTGTGACCTCACTTTCACGGGGAGGAAGCTCTGAGACACTCTCCACAACCATGGTGACCCCACAGCCACGTGCTTGTGGTCCTTTCTCATCATCCCTGCCTGCTAGAGAGACACATGACAGTGACAATGAATGGGAAGACTTGGAGGAACTAGAGGAAGAGAAGGAAGAAAAGGAAGACGGCACTAGGGTATGTGATAGGCTCCAGATTATTAACAGGTAGAATATGACAAGGGAAAAGAAACAACTTCAAGAATGCAACTTTCTTGAACATTAATTTTACCTCATTATCTATGCTGTTTCTGCATGGCTTTTTTTACTTTCCTGAATGTCCACAATCTTCAAGTAAAGCAGACCTTCCTCTATGCCCAGGTCTCCAGAATTCTTTACCATTTGCCTTAAGGTCATCTCCTTGCTCTTGCCATCTTACTATTTCTTCAGCTTTCCAGCATTCTGCAGTATTATTCCCAGTGTATAAAGGCCTAAAAGCCCTCTAGTAGCCTCTAAAATTAATTGGAGTCAGCTACTTGGGTTTTTTCTGTCATTTTTTTAAACCCATGTGGAAAATCACTTTGTTACAGTGATACTACTGTAATGTCCTGATAAGAAAGTATGATCCTTGCACTAATTACTATTCAAAATGTAGGGCTCAGTCCTGCCAAACGCTGAACATCTTGCATTCCT
>NW_009260182.1:9044793-9063281 GCF_000687185.1 Egretta garzetta | reverse complement strand
AAATGAGCTCTGAAATCCTACTAATTTGAGAGCACTGAGGACAAAATTTAGGTCCAGCCATGTCCTTCAATGGGATAGCAATAGCAATAACAACAATAATCTCTGCACCCTACTATTGCAACACTTGCCAGCTCAGAGGACTCCGAGCCTTTCTTCACACATCTCAAACGCCAAAATTTCAGTCCCCGATGGCATTCTCTGCCTTATCAGTCAATCACTGTGAAGCTCCACTAGGTAAAAAGAAGTAAAATTAATTCTGAAATAAGGCAATGACAGATCAGAGAAACCCTTATATATGCTCTCATTTATACCATCTGAGGATCTGATTCCTATCTGCATATAAAACATAATGGAAGATATTAATGAAGCATCAGCAAAGCCTACATCAAACATATCTTGTGCTTATTTTAATAGGAAATGGAGATTTTTGTGACTTTGACAAAGTCAGAGAACAACGGGTTTGGATTCTCTGTAGTTCTTAGCAAAGTGGACAACTACCTGTATGTTGATGAAATCTTGAATGAGCCTGCCCTGTCTGATGGACGACTAAGAAGGGGAGACAGAATCATCATGGTATAGTAATCTTTTGAGTTTATACAGAGGAGAGAATATTTGCAGATCAATATAATTTAGCTTCAGTATTTTTCCTTCTGTGGGTCCAGTTTATCACATATTTAGGCATGCAAGTGCAAATTTGATCCTAGAATAAGTGATTTTGCTGACTTCAGTGGGACAAATTTCAGGCTGAATAGGTTGTATGACCAGGCAAATAACAGGAATCATCTAGCAGCAATGCAAGTCAACGAAGGCATTACATGCCTTCCCAATTAAATGACATAAACTGAATTAATGCAATAAAATAGGTGACATACAAAGGATGCAGGAGTTCTGTCCTTTGTAATGTATGAATAAAGCCTGTTTTCAGCCTGGTTCTTCTTCAGGTTCTTACATTAGTCTGCTTTCCTTGGTTTTTGATACAAGACCTTGAGTTTAAAGAAAAAAAGAGCTATTTCTATGAAAACTCTCCATTTGGAAAAATTAAAGTTCAGAAAAGAAATCTTACTCAATCTTAACTGTTGCATTCACTAACATTAAATACCACAGCAAAGCAGTAACATGAAAGTGAAAACCAAATTAAATTCATATGCAAAATTTAGAGTGGAGGGAGAAGTACATGATGGTCAATGAGATCTATGACATAATTTTGCTGGTTTGTCATTTAGGTGAATGGAATTGATGTCACATCTTTACCATGCAATGAAGCCCTGACTTTACTGCAAAGCTCTCCTCCTGATCTGCACCTTGTGGTTGGTCGTGCTGATAGTGATCCGCATCCCTCTATTAGGCCAGATGAGATTCCTGAAATTACTCTCACAAAAGGTGCCAATGGACAGCTAGGTGTGTAGCAAATACTGTACATGCTTTTTTGGACAGGGATTACAGCAATCGTAAAATAATCATAAGCAACTGTTGTCTTGGGTCCATATGATCCTGTGTGACCTTGACACCATCACCCATGACCAAGGAAGGGAGAATTTTATATTGGGCAAGGCCTTAAAGGGAAGACTAATATCTCTTTATTAGACCAATGAAGATAGTTGGAAAAATCATCTTTGTATGATCACCCTATCAGCTGAAGTGTCTGGCAGATGTCCGGTCTCATATTTTTATGTTACTGATACACAGAAGTTGTTGGTAGTTAGATAATAATGTCTACTACCTGCTGAGATACATAAAGATCTATTTGTAGGGAAAGGAAAAAAAAAGAAGAAGAAAAAGGCAAAGTTTAAGAAGGATGAGCCAATGGCTAGGGCATTAGCTCGCTATTCAAAAAACCTCCACTCAAATCCTTATGCAATAAAAGCAATAAAAGAAATCCCTACAGTGTGAATCTTGGTATTTCTGCAGAATGTGGTGAGTACAGTACACAGATAAACCTGTAGACCCAGGAAACAGGACAGCTGTATTTGCTGAGGTACAGCATCCTGTTTCCGGCTCAGAAACAAGCTTGTTTGAGGATTGCTTGAATATTGTTGCACAACTCTCTTTTGCACTGTATACATGTCTCAGTTGTCATAGGCCTCTGTTCCCTATGTCACTTTAAAGATTGCAAGACTTAGGCACTCTGGCAATGAAGGAGTTACTGCTATACAGCTAAGTGTCTTATTCAAATGACTGTTCAACCTCAGGTGAAATAAACCACTATGGAATAGCTGAAGCATAGAGATGGACAATACCATTTAAGTTTTTTCCATGCTTTTTTAACATCTAATTGCATTTCACTCTCCCAGTCCGGCTCTTATACTCTGCCTCACCGGGGCAAGACTCTTGCTTATGATGTTGGTGATTTGTTCAGCCTATCTTTCAATGACCTGCATGTATTCCATTAGGCTGCATGTATTCCATTAGGCTGCATGTCACTGACAGTGAAATTCAAGCCAAGCTGCCACAAAAGATGCTTTCTTTGCATTATTCTAGGCTTGAAGCTGACAGGAGGAGCTGGAAGCAAGTTACAAGGTATTTATGTGCTAGAGATAGTGCCTGGCTCTCCTGCCAGTGTGGAAGGCAGTTTGCAGCCCCAAGATCAGATTATTTACATCTGTGGACTGTGGACTGAGGGCATTAGCCTGGATGATGCAGTGAGAGTGTGTGAAGCTGCCACCCAGAATGTCCAAATCAAAGCCACAAGGTAAATCTGAGCATACTCCACCTCAATCCTAATGTTAAGGCAGGTTTCTAAATTTTACATCAACAAGTCAAACAATAAAAACGAGAAAAACTACAAGAAAAATGCTTTACCTCAAAGCTCTGAATGTTACAACCTGATACATAACACCCATAAGATATCTTAACCCCTTGTAATTACAACTAACATGGTGAATACACATAGACTCATATGGCACAAATAAGAAGTCTTCAACCTTCATCATCGAAACACAAATGTGAATCCTTTAACTGTGAGGCTGGCCACCATCTTCAGATATCCTGTTCTCCAGGGAAAATCTTTATATTTCCACCACTAGTGCCAACCTCCACCGTACGTTCTCAGATTCACAACTACAGGCAAGAAAATACCTCTGATAGGAAACTCTGAGTTATTCCCAACAGCCAAATGTTTTAGAAAAGTGTTAAAAATGCAGAATTTCAGCTGCAGCAAGTTAAGAATTTCCCTCATCAGTTCTTGGCTGCACTTTAGATTTACTGTGTTCTACAGTCTGGTAGAGCATCAGCAGAGGTCCTGGACTGTTATCGAAATAGCTTCCAAAGATCTCAGAGGAACAGTCAAATAGTAACCCAAAAGTATGTGACTGGCTGTTGCATAACCAGGGTTAGCACCAGTGTGGCTGTCACAGCTGTCTTAACGTAGTTAAAACTTCTATCAGTGCTTTAGTAACTTGCACGAGGCGAGCAGATAAAGAAACTGCAGCCTCATTGTACTTCTTGCTGTACCAGCAGTTAGTAGGCAACACATCCCAACTGTAAAAATTTACAATCTAAGGAGACAAAGAGAAACAGGGCAAAGGAAATTACAAAAGATCATCTCCACTTTATAGAGAGGGAACCAAAGCTGAATTCAAAATGTACCACAAAGCAGTTCTTTCTTTCCCCAACCCATTTAAATAAAACATTTCACTGTTGTTAAATACAGTCAAATATTTTGTATACTGATGTAAATGCTCTTTAGGAAAACACCATTAGCAAAATTGTAGAAGTGCAACTCCAATTTAGATAACTGATTTTCTAAAAATGGATTTCATATGTGCTTTACAAAGCATGCAGCTCTTAATGGCTCACATATTTCACTTTTTCTGCCCCCAGAAATGGCAATCCAGTGGTTCCTATAGAGCAGGAAAATAGTAAGTAAGGCTAATACTTTTGATATTTAGTTCAAAACTTGCTTCTGATTTTGAGAATAAGCATAAGGTATTGATTCATTGCATTAAAAAAGTTATTAACAGATTGTAACTTGGCATTCAGTATTCCTGTTACAGCCATTCTAAGGGTCTGAAGAAAATTTGGTAGCTCTTTAAAGATAGAAATAAAATGTATAGTTCTCTGTAAAAAAATTGTTTATTGCATTTTGCATAGTCAGTTTCTACTTTTTTAATTTGTTGTTATAAAATGAGAATTTTATGTGGTCATATTTCAACATCTGTTTTGTTTGAAACTACTTTCTAAGGGGTTTTCCACTTACACTTTTTGAGCCACTACTTAATATGAGCCACTATATCATCTAGACCAACTTTCTAAACTGTTGTCAATAAATCTAGGGAAAATAAAAAACAGGCAGCACCAGAATCCCTTAGTTAATATAAGAGCATTCCTATCAGGGGATGATACTTAATACTATAACTGACACAAAACTTCAGTGATCATCTGCACTACAAAGACATGACCAGAATTGCTCCAGCAGTAGAGGGAGTCTCAGCAAGCAGAGGCTCCTTCTGCACCATCAGGTGGAAGGACAGGTATCACATCTATGTCACTGCGTAGAAAGCACATTATATATGCAAGTAATACTTTCCATTGTACATTTGGATGGAGTGTTGTCAGGCCTAACCCACATTTTCATCTACCCGACTGGATATCTGAATTTTTTTCAGTCATGCAAAGATGACCTAAAAAAATTAACCCTGGACCAGATTTGCTCATATGCCTACACTCATCTGAATACGCGCATATGGCTACCTAAAGAAATTGTTCCAAGTCAAGCTAGTTACAGATTTCCTACTCTACAACTAGGCATGGGTTTGGTTTTTATAAACCAAAGCAGCTTATTTCCCTTACTGAAGAACAAACTGCTTTGAATATACTACAAGACACAGATAAAGTTACATGTACTCTGAGTTCCTGTGGTATAACTAGAGCATGGTTAATGCACATCCTGGTAGGACCTTGCTTACACATCCTTGCTCCATGAGCTTTGCAGATTCCAAGATTTCTCAAGACACCTTCAGAATAGGTTACCAGATCTAATCCACCTCTGATACAGATTTATGAACTCTGCAATGGTACAGTTATCTGTCTCTCTTATAAAACAAGATTCTTCCTTTTTATAAGGCACTTGAAAAAAATCTATAGTAATTTGGTATTTGGTGTTCTGTTTGCTACCATCTCTGATAGGTTTATAAGTAAATCTATAATAATTTGCTATTAAGGAAGCACACCTTCATTTTATAAACTCTCTCAGTTACAAAAATGCATACTAAAATTGCAAATGCAATAGGGAGCTTTTTTTTAACAGAACAGTCATAATTTTCTATAATTCATACAGTAAGAGTACTTTGTGGAAGACAACTGACATCACCAAGATATGATAAAGCAAAACCCAAACTGGGGGTGGGTGGGTAGAGGTGGGAGTGTCAAGAAATGCATGTTGCCTTCCTACAGATCCATCACTGCAGACACACATCCTGCTTCTTCCTCTGCCTGATCATTGCCACATGTCTGGAATGACTCAGTCTGATCTCTGAATGTTGTTACAATTTTAAAAATAGCAGTGACTGAGATGCAATAGCTATGCAATTCATGACAGAATTGTTTATATCACTGTGCAAATTGGCAAACTTAATCATGCAGTAGTGTCTCAAACTGCCTCATATAGTACCAATATTGGATGTTGATGCTTTGTTTAATAATCTAAGCACAGAGTTTACATTCCCACGTGTATATGAAGGTTAGCAGGAGGTCTGTCAGAACAAATCTGCATGTATGCTTTCAGGGCCACCTGCTGAGACAGAGAAAGCCAATATTTCTTTCTCAAATGAAAACCTGAATTCCCAAGAACAGCATCTGTTGCATCAAGATGGTAAGGAACTTTGTATTTTTCAATTAGGGTTTGTAAAATTTTGTGCCCTCTCTTTGAAAGAAAATAAGTTGGGAAAGATTAATTCTTCATAAACAAAACTGCCTCCCTCAGAGTTTCAGAGAACAATTATACATTACCTGTTGTCTATCTTGTGTCCCTGACCCTGTAACATCCAGCTTTTAAAGCTTGTTTTGGAACCTGCCCACTGGGAGGTAAAAAGTCTACAGGGACAGCATGCAGAAGGCTCAGCTCACAGTTCAGGAGTGTAAGCCCACATAAGCCCACAGGAATTTCTTTGTATTTTACATGTCAAATATAATATGTTTTATTATGTCTCTGAATATGATTTTGTGTGTTACACTATAGAACATTTTACCAGTGCAACTGTGTAAAAATTGTTACTGCTTTTTCACAGAAAAACATCTAGAGGAAACAAACTGTGGTGCTCAACAAAACACTCCTGATTCTCCAGAATGTAAGGTAAGGGACAATTTGATCAAGTGTGAGACAGCCCATCAAGTGAAGTAAGCTACATGGAGTGAGATTTTTTCAATAGGAATATCTAATGTATTTGCTCCCTCTCCAGTTTCTTTGAAAATGTGAATATAATGAATTTGGAGAGTGTCCTGTGAAGTGTTGAATTGCTATAGTATTCATGGACTACAATGCACTGACCTCTTCCTGGGGTCAGACTCTTCTATTGCTGGTTTTCAATGCATAATATCACTATTTTACCAGCTTGGTAATATAAGCACGACTCATATGATGTAGTCCTTCCATTACATCTTCATAGTACTCTTAACAGTTTACAAGATTAATCCTTATCTTAGAAAGTAGCTCAGGAAAGAGATATAGAACATCACAGCATGGCATTCTGGGGAAAAAAAAGTGTAATTGTAATTGTGAAGCATTTTCTGCAACAACCTGTGAAACCTGAGATTAATATGTTTGGTTCTGAAATTCTCAGATGGGGCATTTGAAAAGAGGGTAAAATTACTCCAAACCTTTGGAGTATTATGCAGCGTTGACATAAAATATAACGGTTTGAATTTGGCAAGAGTAATGCCATTTTTGAAATGATGAATTCCTAAAACACACAGGTGTGTCCTTTGAAAAAAGAAGTAGTAATTTTCATGCTCAACATACGATGGGTCAAAATTCTTAGAATTGCAAACTTTACTTCTGTTTGTGCAAACGTGGAAAATAATAATGTTATTTGGAATTGAAATTACCCACATCGGGACTGATATTTCATGGGAATAGATTTGCTAGATTGTGGTTTGCACAAAAAGACTCTTGTTAAAATTAGACCTCCAACCTAGCAGAAAAATTGGAACAATATTCTCACTTTTGATTAAGTCATCACTATTACTGCTTTTTCTGCACCATTTAATCCATCATGGTTTATCTGTTCAACTTGCTAAAATAATTTCTGAGAATGTAATTTGCAACATTGGAACTAGCCATGCTGCAAGTCATAAACATTTCTAGGTTGCTGCTATTTCTGACATAATACTTGACCCTAAAAAAGCAGCTGATTTTAAAACTGAATGAAGTTCTAAAGCCAAACAGACGGGTACGTTGGGGTTGCAAAGTTAAGATTTTCATCACAGAACAATAAAAGAATGGAGTATGTACTGTGTTACTGTCATGGTGGAGATAAGAATGACTTGCTCATCACTGAACATGATGTATCTGATATAAAAGGATTACAAAAGTACATGTTTATTCCTAAGAGGTATTTTACCCTCCAGCAATTATTAAAAAAATTATGGAAATAAGCATGTACCATTTTCATTCTGATACATACATGCAGCTTTTGTGTTAATCACTGGAAGCTCTATACACCTATTCAAGAGAATGATATATCCCATAATCTACGTCAGCCAGTGAGGGCTGTGAAGCATAATGGGATTCTTTGGTATTAAAAATGCAAACAAAACAGAGCCCTGAATAAACTCCACTTTAGACTGCATCCTTTCCTATTGTAGGACTTCATTATTAAGATCGAGTTGGAAAAAGCAGAAAATGGAAGCCTAGGATTTGCACTGGTAGGTGGAAGAAATGGCAGGGCTATCCTAATAAAAGCCATCAGCCCGGACAGCATTGCAGATCTAGATGGGAGGCTTCAGGTTGGTGACATCCTGCTTAAGGTAATGCTTGTTCTTCTTTGCCTTGGCCTATGTTTTCTCTAGTTACTCTATAATGAGCATTCTGTTCAGTATAAAGGTTGTGCAGATTGGAAATCTGGGGCTGCTTGGCACAGTAACATGTTGAAGATGGTGTCCCTTGGCTCCTGGGGCTCAGAGGGCTGTCCTGGCCTCCCGCCCCTGCCCCTTGCCTAGAGGTCAGCTTCCTGTGGGACTGGGCTGTTGGCCACTCCAGCAGAGAAGCAGACACAGAAGAGCAGGGCAAGCAGCAAAGGGCAACTACTCCATAATGTAACTGTGCCCAGAGAGGATTACATGTCAAAAAAAATCAGGGAAACAAGAGTTAACTGACCAAGGGCGCACATAACAACTAGCCAGGAGAATAATGGGAGGAACCCATCATCAGTGCCAGTTAGGTATTACAAGACCAAGCAAAAGCCACTGGAATTAGAGGTTTTGAATCTTTATTTGAAATTTTACTATTTTAACTACCTTTTAACATAAATAACCTTTTTTTTTTTTTACCCAAATTATTTTTTTTCTGCCTCCAGGAGTCTCAGTATTTTTGTTTACTTTTCTATTTTTCATTTATTTCCATCTCTCCTCCATCTTCCTTCTGAAGAGTGGGGGAAACAATGCCCTCAGTCTCTCAGAAGAGATTCAGACTATACTTACGTGGTATACTGCTGGTAATCATGGTATAAAGAAGTAGAGAGGAGAGGATCAAGCAAGTTACTAGAACAGGAGGGGATGAGGACACATGAAGCGCAAAGAAGTTCTATAAAAATTGCTCAGTGCTGGGGTACATGATTTTAAAAAAGCTTTCTGTTACAGGAATCTGGAAGGATGTATCATTGTATTTTTCAGGTGAATGAGACTTTCGTGTCTGGTCTGCCACGCCAAACAGTTATAGATTTGCTGCGCAAGGCTCGAGGCACTGTTCAACTCACCGTCTGCCGAAGCACGGCTTTGCATTGGGCTTATTCAGGCAATCAGAGCACAGGTACACCTTCCCCCCCAGCCACAAACCCAGAGCCTGGTAAGCAGCCACATCCACTCAGTACATGACAAAAGTGGGATTATGTGTTGCCTGTATTCAACTTTCCTATTAGCAAAACAATTCAATATTATTAACTTTACAGTTACTCCTGACTCATAGCTATAGATACAGATGCTTTTTCACCCTGATTTGCAGCTCTGGCTAAGCGGCTCAAGATGTAGGACCACAGGGAATGAATGCCTAAGTGTGATTTAAGTCCAGTAATAGTGGAAGCAAAACCTCAAAGATGCTTTAACCCAGCTTATGTTTCTAAGAAATCACAAAGGTTCCTGGTCTATGCTGATTTTACCCAATTTTACGCAACTCACTGATGGAATCTCAGCCAATTACTGACCCAGCTGCTAAAATACATTTCCCACAAATTTCACATCCCAGCACTCCTACCTTATCTCTTGGAAGCACTACACCTCCTGTTCTGCCTGGCAGACAGCTTCTCTCCTTTCTGTGCTTGTTCATGTTCAAATCCAGAAGCCCCTGCTCCCAGGTTGATTGCTATTAATTTGAGAGCACACCCACCTGCATAAGGCAGTACTTAGAAAGCTGACTAACTCTAATGGAAGAAACTGGTGCTGCAGGCTCTGCTCTACTGAATACTTGAAATTTAAATACTAATTAAAGCTGGGAGTGGAAGCAAGGGTATACTATTACCAATAGATTATGGGTTTATATTCCTCAACTTTCTACTTCTTTGAATGCTGAAATGTTTCCTATAATGTAGAGAAACTTCAGTGAGAAGAATTCCTCCTTAATATACCTTCTGGCCTGCTGGTTACAAATTGGAGGTTTTGTTTCACGTCTTCTCAGGCAAGAAGCCACTGCCATTGCTATTTGCTTTGTCCCCAGCTGACTAGGGAGGATGCAGAGCTGACTGTGAGTTTCGGACGTATTTTACAGCAAACATTTATGGATTTAATTAGCTTTACTGTTGCAAACTTACCTATGTAGGTATTTTAGACAATTCTGCTGTTAGGCAGCAGCTGCCTCTAGGGTCTAAGGATCTCAATTTTTTCAGTATCTATTAGACTGAAGCTAATCCTCTTGAACTCCTAGCCTGTGTCATAAGCACTGGACACTCCTTCGCCTACTGGAAGCTACCCTGTGTGTTTCAAGAGCCAAACTTTCCCCTAAGGATGAGACAACTATGCTCAGCACTGGCCTGGAAAGAGGATGTTCACGCCCTATCTCTATTCTAGTTTAATTTGGGGGGTTAATGATGCAAAAAAAGTGGAAGGACAGCCAGTTATGAAAAGGCTGATTGAAGCTCTTGCCCTGTTAAGGGCTGTGGAAATATTCCCATTCGCTTCAGTGAGACTAGCCTTTCTTCTAGCTCTGGAAATTAACTGAACCAGCTGTGGGGACATTTCTTTGCATCTCACATGACAATTACACAGTTGCTGGAAAGTTCAAACTCTTTTCCTGGACAAGCAAATCCCAATGGTATTATAGAATCACTGGCATCAAAGTTAATCTGTGATATTTATCCCTTAGCAGTGCAAAGAAATGGGATGGGTTAGGGAGGGCAGATTTAAATTCTGTTTCAGTTTTTTTATAACTGCTATTGATACAGGGGTCTACTTCAGTGTATCTTCTAGCAACCTGAATTACACTGGCGTGTTTGGTGGTGATACATGGCATTTGTGCTGCACTAACCCTCCCAGAGCATCCATGAAAAGGATATTCCATGCAAGATTCTGGCACTGTATCTTGGTGCATCTTCCAAGATCAAAGTCCTCTGGAGTGGGTGGCATGGAAGAAATGGATCTACATTTTCATGCTTTGTGGGCATCTTACTTTGATTTTGTTTTCTGGTATTCAGATAGTGCTGAGGGAAACCTGAGTGCTCAGCCTGCTTTCGCTTTCAAGGAAGAAGAATCCAGCCAGATGTGCACCAAGGTAAAACCCAAATCAGGCTTCTAGACATTATCAGGCAATGTACTTGTACGTTTGTTGACAAAAGGGGTTTGCTGCAATGCAGGCAAGAACCACACCTTCTTAATAAAAAAAAGATTAATGTGAGGGAAGTGTACTGCAATGACTGGAACTGCTAACATTTGAATGAGTCAGGGCATTCCACTGAGATAAGAGTGTATGATTAGTATAATATATGTACTAAAAGGGTGGGGGGAAGGAAGGTTGCATATGCAAGTCTAGTTCTCATGCTTTATAATATTGGAATGAATGATTTATTAGTTTTGCCATTATTTCAGTATTTTAAAACAATATACTTTAAAATATTTCAATTCAACTGTCTTCCATGAATATCCATAACTCCAAGGCACCCAAACTTCTTCAAGCATTGTTATTTTTTGAATCTTACTAAGTCCTGCAAGACATTCCACATCAAATTTTACATCTTCTATTATTTTGAAGTTTATAAGTGTAAAACCTCTTCTCAGAAAATGTGATAAATATAGGTCACCTTATCCTCCAGAACAAATAAAAAAACCCCAAACCCTGCCTCAACCAATATAATCAAACTGGAAAAAGGAAAATGGAAGAAATCCTTGATGTGAATAAGCTGAGAAAACCTTGAAGAGGAATTTGAGGAAGTTTTAATTACACTGTTGGAATGGGTGTTGGAACTAAACAGTTAGAGATTGGTGAAAAGTAGTATCAAAACAAGGTCATGTCCACGATCTGACAAAGTACAACCAAGAAATATCAATGAGAAGCAGTAGACAGTACTAAGATTACAGGTTCCTTATTAGATCCCTGAGTTAGCAAGGTATTATGGCACACTTAGCTTTAAGCACGTGGTTAAGTCTATCTAGTTCAGCACAGCACATGCCTAATTTCAAGCATGTGCTAAAAGGTTTTGCTGTATTTGTTCCATTAACTCTCTCTTCTTCATTGTTTCCAGCTTGCCTTTAGCTGTCTCCTATTAATAGAAACTATTTATGCTTTACTTTATAGAGCACAGCTGCCATCTACTCCAAAGATGTAGACTTTGAAAATGACAAGCTACTGAAAAAAAAAAAAAAAAAAAAAAAAACCAGATTAAAAAAGAAGCAATAAACTACCTTCCCTTGGCAAATAGAAAACAAAAATCCGTATAGCATTCTCCAATCAGTGCAGTCAGTAGGTACAGAAACTGGGCAAATGAATTAATGGTTAAATAGTCAGCCATGAATTCCCTATTCTAATAGGGAAATACAAGCACAAAAGTAAGAAAATAATATGTAAGTGGCAGCGACCATTAAGATTCTGTGAGGCATTCAGTAGTTTATACTGTGTAACATCCAGGGTGGTTTCTGAGTGCATGTGGAATAATATTAAGCAGGGAAAGAAGAAACAGCACTCTAAACTAAAATTTAAATAATTATCTGTCAAGTGTTACAACTGAGAAGGAGCCACTTCCACATACTAACTGCAGATGTCCTGCATCTTTATTGAAGTGCACGACCCAGATATCATTCTCTAGGATGGAAAACCAGCCACCAATACTATTGCTTCTACTGTGTATGGAGGGCGATCAAGGGTCTTCCTTCCCTGTTAGTTGAGCAGCTCAGAGCAGCTGCACCCTGCTTCTAACAGCTGGCATCGTTGTGTCTGAGATAAAAAAGGGAGATTATTACCAACAATTTCATCTCAGACACTGCTGCCAAGAGCTGGGGGGTGAAGAGTAGAATATGACTCGTGATTCCTGTGATTGCATTTTCTTTATGAGATCAGAGAGGATATAGCTAACATGAACCTTTTCAAAGTTCAGTCATATATGCTAAGTTGTAGGCATGTCTGAAGACTACGTTGTTTTGAAACTCACCAATACAGCTGATGAGGATTTTTAATCCTAGTAGATACTGCAATGCTGAGTCAAAGTTATATACTTTCTTTTGAAAGTGGAAACTATTCTATTTTCCTTTCCTTCTTGAGTGAAGAACACATTTTTGTCAGATATAAGAAAGATTGTTGATGAAATTAACTATATTCTTGATGTTTCTGTACTGATTTTTCACATATTTTTCTCATTTTAAACCTGCAGGATCCAGAAAGCACAGAGAATTCTCCTCAGCTGGCTGGACAAGACTATAAGAATATCATCAGCAACACTTCAGACAGGTAAGGCTTTCAAATGCAGTAAAATTATTAAAATAAACAGCGTGGATAATTTATGCTTATATTTCCAGACCTGTCCTAATATGGTATGCAAATGCATTCATGTCCCAAATGATAGAAATACAGTTCTATTTAAACAGAGCTCCTTCTGCAGTAAAAGTTGCTAAACAGCTTCCACAGAACTACTAAGACAAATGAAACGGAAGCTTCTAGGTGTAACAGCTCATGCAGACATCCCTAAACTAGCTTCAGCCTTTCTAGCTGAGGAGCACCTAGTGGCAGCACTATCGCATCAGAGTGGGCAGGGTCCCTGTGGGTTTTGCCAAGTGTTCAAGCAGGTCTTGCAGCCTGGGCTGGACCCTGTGCTGATATGGCTGTAGTGATACAGATGTTGAAGTCCAGACATGTAGGAATGAAGACAATTTGAGGATGTTACTCCAAAGAAATTACACAGTACAAAAAGAGAACAATTTTACTGCAAATTTTAAATCTACAGTACAATGGGAAATCAAAGACTAATGGAGAGTTGATGACTAATGGGCAGTTTTGTCTATTACAGTGATGCAGAATATATGAAATATAATTATTTTATTTATAACTTATAACCCACATAAATGGAAAAAAGGACTAAATCTTTACATTTAAAACTTCAAATGTTGTAAAAACGGTACTTGGCCAATAAATTAGGAATGAAAATCTTCCCTAACTTACCTGCTTACAGACATAAAGTTTGAAAGAAGCTTTGAGAGCATCTGCAAGTGAGAACATCCGTGTGAACATAGGCTCAGTGCCACTTGCTATTATCTCATTGCTAATATAATATTGTCTTGTGACATATCAGGTAACCAGGTGTGATTACTGTTAAATTACCTTGCTCCATGTGCAAGACACATAAATGCATCTGTGACTAATACAAAGTCATCTTATCATATATAAGGATTACAGGTATCTTTTTGAGTTGTTTTGCAAATAGGGTGGTTTTCTGGCCCCTGTCCTGTAATCTGAATCTTTTTACTACCAGTATTTTCTGGTATTTCTATTTCCTACTTGCAAAAGCTTTGTGTAACTTGAGCATGCACAGCCTGCAATAGTTACTGATATTTACAAAGCTGCTGCTTATTTTCTTATTCTCCCTCATGAGTGTATCTTTTATTATTTATAATATTATGTATTATGATCATACATAGGATAGGATAATGTAAGACTATGATATGCTTACGCCTACTAACATAGCTAAATGTTAGGTCTGAGGGTTTCGGAGTTAGTCAGTAGAGGAATATTTGACCCATTCTGAACATGGGTCAAATATTTGTACTCTGGACTTTGGCATACCTAAAACATACTTAAGTGCTTTAAAAATTTCTAAATACTTTAGGAAAACGTAACAAGCAAAGCCTATTTCTCTATGATTGCCTAACAATTCAAAAATGCCATACGTGAAAGTTTGTCTGTAACTGTGACAAACCTTATTTTCAATCATTTTGGGGCAGCTTTTTATACAAAGTGTGTTCTTATCTCTTGGAAAAAATAAAGTACAACATACAGATAATAGTGGTTTTTACTAGCTATGTTTGCAAAGAGTACTCCAGACAAAATGCTACTATTACTCCTTGAACTTATATTCTTCAGAGTTCACATTAATTCTTGAAAATAGCTGCTCAAGAACGTTAAAAGTGATGAAAAATAGATTAAAACCAAAACATTTGTATGGTTCAGATTATCAAAGCTTCTGCCACTTCCATAAGACCATTCAACTAATGCTGTTTTACAGGTCACAGAAATATGCAGAATGTGAAGGCTGCAGAAGAGAGAGTCATCAGTCTGAGTCAGACAGCTGGAACAATGAAGATGATGATATGCCCCACAGGATTTCCATTCTACCTAGAAGTAACCATGCAAAATCTTCTCTAGTTTCTTTAACATTATAGGCCACCTCCTCCATATACATACAGTGAGAACAACACTAATCCCTTGTATGCAAGCTAAGAATTGGCTCTTTGTGTATCAAAAGACCAGGGCACTCATGACACAATTTTTATCATTGGTACATATGAAGGCCATCAAACCTTCGCAACATCCACAAGAAGGTGGCCTACATCAGGGTCTCTGCAACTCTTGGAGAGGGAGGAACATGAATCTGAATGTAGTTAATTGAACCCAGGGGGGGCAACTCTGCTGGCCATCACCCACTCACCACTGCTCTGAGCACCTCTGCTTTGGAACCTCTGTTTCAAAAGGATGAGCAACTTTTTAGTTTGGGGTTTGGGTTTTTTTTTGCAGGGGGAGTGGAGGGGGAAGGCGCAGGTGAAGCAGGGTCAAAGAAGGCTTTGAGAATTAGTGGAACAAATTCCAGGAACATACTACAAAATGTGCTTGTTACCACTGCATGCAATAGGTTTTTGAAATTCTTCTCCTCTCTCCTTCTCCTTACTGTGCCCATAAAACTCCTCAAAAAAGTAAATGAAACCTTACACAAAAAAGTAAAATGAAAGGGTCAAATTCTATCTCAAGACTCACCAAACTCCCAGAATCACAAAATTTCACTTCATATAATAACTTCCTTAATACCTCTAGACCTGATATGCTTAAACACATGCTGAAGCACTTTCACAGCTCAGATGCTAAAGCCCCTCTGAGATCAGAAGACAGTTTACAGAAAGGATCTGCCTAGTTGTTCCTATAGGAAATTAAGCCGCTTCTGCCCCAAACAAGAATAATTTGTGAAAATAATCATATTGAGGATGCTGTAGTATCCCATAGATTCTCTGAAATACAGGTCTCTCCCTGCTGTTTCTTGCTCTGTAGAAGCAATAGGTTGCTGATGGCTTTTATCAGAAGTAAACCACAGTTATCTCCCTCACACTACCAAGTTGTGCTGGCTAGCAAACAGAAAATGATAACCAACCTATCCTCTACTACCTGCTCAAAAGTTTGGCTTTTTATTCCACTTGATTTAGAAGGAAAGAGAAGTGTATGGGAAATAATAGAACACTCTGTCTGGAGCAGGGAATCCTATCTTCACTGGCACTCTCAACTACTTAATAGAAACACCCCTGCATCTGTGAAGGTTAGAGAACAGAAAGTGAACAGAAAGTGTCTTAGAAGCTCAGGCAAGGCAAGTGCAAATTGTAGCCCAAGACAAAAGCATAGCAAGCACAACACTTCTGTAGTGGAGAATAGTTAAGAGTAGCAATGATGTCTCATAAGGGGAAAATAGAGCGTTGCTCCTTGTCTTCAGCCTACAATAAACCTGTGGGACAGATCATTAGGTTTTCTTTGAGACAGTGGCATGATACTCTTTGCCAACTATGCCTATGACTAAAAGGACAAATTTCATAATCCCTTTGCCTCAAACAACTACTTTTTACCAAACAAGCTACTGTTTTTACTCTACATGGTAACAAAAGGTTTTCAATTGCTCCAGTAGAGTAGTGATACTTCTGGAGATATAACTGTTTATCCATCTTAAGCTGCTGGGTTTCAGATCAGAACATATACGTCAGGATGAACTCATTAGTAAAACTGAATCCTGATTTTGGTGCATCAAAGGTATCTCACATCTTGTTCTTGAAGGGGAGTGTGAGGTCAGGTGAAAAGAACAGAAGATATTTTCTTACTTCAGGGAGGAAGAATTTGCAGTGATTATTCATAACCATGGGGTGTGGCAATACTAATTTTCAGGAAAGTGTTGGAAACATGAAGATGATTCCCTGTGGAGATGTGGCCAGGGTCTCCTATACCAATAATAAACTAGCATTGAAGTTTACAATTCTGCAAGAACAGTAAAACAGACTGTATTTAGAAACTGTATGAGGCAAAAAGTTGCAATAGTTGATCTGCTTCCAAATTACATGAAATGTGGTGCTGGTTGTATCCATGGTGCTGACTTATTCCTCTTTCTGCTGTGAACATAAGTAAGCCAAAAGTATTTTTTCATATTTCACTTCTACAGTATGAGCATCAAAACGTACTTAAGTATCGCAGCCTCCTAGTTTCTAAAGCCAAGACTTTGCACTATGAACAATAATAATTAAAAACTCTTTTGTTTTTTTGTTGCTATATAGGCAGAACCTTTGCTTCTGGAAATGAACTGACTCAGTTAATTAACTTTAAACCATCACTGACTGGAGTAGGTCCAAGGACTGGCATCACAGGTCTTATTCGAGGCCTTCAGTTTCGGATTGAGAACCAAGAGGTGTTAAAGGAGTTTATGGTAAAGTGTGATACCTTTTTTAAGATCTGAGTGTTTAGCACAGCTAAGAAAGTGACTTTTAGCAGCCTTCTGCATACTGTATGGGAGATCCACTTGTATATCCCTACTGACTCGATTTTCTCAGAGAATTATTCCAGCCAGAATGGGGCTTCTACTCTGCTGTTTGGTGATGGTACAATATTTGGATGTCTCTTTTTCCACACAGGGCAGGCTTACATTGTTCCTTGTACAAAGATACTGCTCATGGAATGAAAAATAAATAATACACAACAGTAGAGTATGAATTGCTTTTTCCTAGACTGACTTTTTCCTATTACCCCCTCGGCTCTGCTGAACTTCTGCCTAAGAACTATTCCAGGGACTGCATTAAAAAAAGACATCCACACTGCTAGAGATTCACTGGTGTTGAAACACTTAGTTAATTAAAGGAAAGTGTTTCACACAATGCTCCAGTGATCCATGGAACTCATTGCCACAAAATGCTATTAAGGTCAGGAACTTTGTGAAATTAAAAAGAAAAAGTAACTTACCTCCATAGATAATTAAAACACTTGATTACATCTGATGGCATATAAATCATGAAAAAGTGTAAAATTAGGAAAGCATATAAAAATCTCTTGTTTCAGGATGTAAAAAGAGTACTCGGTTGTCAGCAAATTCCCAAAGAACAAATTATTTCATAACTCTTCAACACAGTACTGGAATTTCCTTTAAAGGATGTACTCATCACCAGTGAAATAGGTTGCTACCACTTTTCCATAGTAATTACAGCGTTATCAATTTCTTCCACTTGCCTTTCTATCTCTGGCTTTCTGAGTACAAAATCCCACAGGCTCAAGTCTATAGGATTTGCTGACTTTCCCTGAAGGCTCAAGGGCATGTATTAATTTCCATTCATTCCATTTCATTACTGATGTAGGCATTGCAGACTATGAGCAGAGTTGCATGTCTGCAGGGAAAACATAAAGATCTAATAGGGAAAGCACTGGTTACCAGAGCCAGTGGATATTTTATCTGAGTAAAAGCTGTAGTAACTGATGAAGATGTTAAAGAACTGTCACATGTATTTTAGTCCATATACAATGTATAGTGCCATAATGTGATGTCTGAGCATTATGCAATGCATACTAAAGAGGTAAAAGAATAAAGAATAGTGAAGGTAACTCAAAACTGTGAATGAAATGAATTTGCACATTCCTG
>NW_009260182.1:9027142-9044664 GCF_000687185.1 Egretta garzetta | reverse complement strand
TTCCTGCTTCCGGCTACGCTGCATTCTGTTCCCCTAAATCTGCTATGAAGTACTTACAACCATATGATTTGCACTTAATATCATTGATGCTATTCCCTACATCCACCACTTTCTCTGTCACTGAAAAGTACCCACTGGCATTTGCTATTTGTTAACAGTGCAATAGTTGGTGCTTCAGTCAGTATGTTATCAATTATGAATGCTGACATTTGGCCAAGACATTATTCCAAACATCTATTTTACAGAAATAGACAACAGGGATCTGTAATGACAGGGGCTGAGGATGTGGGTTGAAAATCTTCACTTGAAAACCCCAGAAATTTTGTGCAGGCTGAAGAAAACACAAAGCAATTTGAATTCCTTGCCTAGAAGTTTAGAGAATGATGTACTGACTCTCTTCTGTAAGAAGTCTATTTGCCAGTCTTGGGTCACATATAATAGTAAAATTTGTTCACACCGACCCTGTAAAGGTTGTCTATAAAGGATGTGAACACCATGGATTGACTATTTCTCTTTGATCTAGGCTTTAGAAGATGTGAAACCAATAGATGACTGCAGAACTGGCAAAGCACCAGAAAACCAGGATAAAAACAGATACCAAGATATTCTTCCATGTAAGTATGCACAGTATACATTCAGTGAACAAAGACATTGGGAAACAGAAAAGCAGCTGTAACACTGAGATGTAGCAGACAAATCCCACTACATCCTTAGTCGCAGAGAGCTCCACTAATAGTGAAATGTCTTGGGATTTTTCCAAAAGAGGTAGAGCACACGTAAGGATGTCTGCATTGCCCAATATGTAATTTTCTGAAGTATCATCTTCCACAAGGCAGGACTTGGTCTGGTAGGGGGGGCAGCTGTCTTGGTGTTTCCTTCCCTCTTTCTCAAAGATATCGATCCACTACATTTCTGTGGGCAAGTGTAACTCGAACTATAATAGCAGTTCTTTAAATCTATTTAAAGGTACAGCTACATTACTGATTGTGACACAGTGGCATTCTGAAAAGTACAGTGGAAATCATGGAGTTTTGTAGCTCTGGGAAAGATAAAGATTCTTTAGAAGTATTTGAAAGCATAACATCCAACCAGAGGTTTCAGCTGCTCAGCTCTGTTCTGAGTCAAAACCAAGTTTCATTACTGATGCAAAGTCATTTTAGAATGAAAATTTGAGTCCAAGACACTATTATGAATTACTGCCAAAAAATTCTATGGTAATTAGAAGGCTTGTCAGAGCATTACACAAGTATCTTAAGAGAAGTAAAGCTGCACTGAACCATACAATTTATCTGTGGGAATTCCTATTAGCAGTGATTAATATTAGTGCTACTAGCCAAATGTATTCTAAAATACAGAGGCATACTTTGCTGCTAGAGGCTGAGGTTCCCCATCTCCTGAGTGCTGGAGATGGTAGAACTCTCAGATCTACAGCTGGAACAGCAACTTTCTGTTTCTGTACAGATGATAAGACACGAGTTCCTCTGGGAGAAAAGAATGGCTACATCAATGCAAGTTACATTAGAATGAAAGTTGGAGAAGAGGAACATTTCTATATTATAACCCAAGGACCTCTGCCATCCACTATGGCTGATTTTTGGCAAATGGTCTGGGAGAGTGAATCAGATGTGATTGCCATGATGACAAAAGAAGTGGAGCTAGGGCAAGTCAAATGTCATCGATACTGGCCTGAACCTCCCTATGACCCTGTAGACCTGGGTGATTTCCATCTCAGGCTAGACAATTTCCAGACTCTGGAATACTTCATCATTAGAACAATAGAAATGATCAACAAGCAGGTAAGTTGGGTATATTTAATACTTTCATATATGATGAAATTTATTAAATATTTTACATGAGTAAATAGTAGTAGTATTGTTTGCTTCTGTAATATTTTCTCAGCATTTTTTAGGAATGTAAAAATCTGAATAACAAACATGAAATTAGAATTAATGATATGATGCTTCTTTGCTCATTGCTCAAGTGATGGATCGAACATTACATACATTTGGACAAGAATATCCAAAAGTTAGGCCTTTAATAGTCACAGAGCTGGTGTGTTCAGTGTTTTGCAGAACTGCTTAGTGTTCACGAAATCAAATTGTAAGGGCTGCTGGAATGGATTCATATCCTGTAATGGTGACTGGAAGGAAAGAGAGATGAAGGTGGTTTCATCCTAGAATTCAGAACAAATGATACTTCCTTCATCCATGAAACGACATGAATACACATGAAACTACAAATCTAGCAGCAGATTTTTAGAAACCTAACAAAATACAGAATCCAGGTTAAAAACACGGAAATCAGGACAACTCTAAGTCCACCAGTCTTGCCTCAATATTAAGTAAAGCTTTGCAAAAATTTCTGCAGGACATATTAATTAATGGAATAATTAAAAGATCTGTACTTGTGCCAGACTAACTTGGTGTCTTTTTCCATCGAGAAAAGAATATCTTTATATGAAGAGAACACAATATGTCACTGAGTGTGAAGCATAGTAAAGCATTTGATTTGAGTCTTCCCAAAAGATTATTAAGATGAGTCATTATATGTGATTGTTTCAATGAACATGTTACGTATGCTATGTTTGTCTTGCACCAGTATCAAATCACTACAGAAAGCTACAGGTTTACTTCAGCAGAAATCCAGACATGCATTCAGATTCTTCTGATGATAAAAACCCAGGTAGTTCTTTTGCACTCAGCTTAACATGTTTTGGCAAGCTGGCAACAAGAAGTACTGTCCCGGGAACATTCAAATAATAATACTCTACATTATAATATAAATAATAATAATCTACATTATGATTATTCTTGTAAGTATTTTTTTAGTTTATTTGGTTTGTATGTTAGGACATCTAACCACAAAATGTTCTTTTATATCTGATAGAGAGAATAGCATTTACAATCTTACTGTTGTGGCTACCATATTACTACTCTTCTATTAGTACGGCTCAGTTCAGTTACAAAAGCAATTTAGTAAACAGTACCAAAATGTTGAACAGGGCGACCAGTTTGTGTAGGCTAACCAGGAAAGAGGGGAGCTTTAGAGCGATTGGATATATACAGCAAAGCCTCACTCATTGGTTACCTCACCCTACTTGCGGTTACTGCTTCTCTATTCTAGCAACTAAGCATTTCCCCTTTAATAGCATCCCGTACACTGGCTAAGCATTTCCCCTTTAAGAGCATTCCAACCCTATCAGAACCTGGTGTCCTTGTTCTGCTAGGAATGTATCTACAATCCCCCCTTCTTTGTTTTTGTGCTAACCGAACTCCAGGAATAGCCCTCTTTATCATATCAGTCACACACCTGGATTGTCCACATAGCTCCACAACACATTGTGGCCCTGTTGTTCAAGAAATCCCTCTACACCAAAATGTCCTAATTTAGCAAATGTTTTTGGTTTTTTCCATTCTAACCAACAAATAGGATAACTATATCCTTTTGGGACAACAGAGTAACTTCAGTATCTCATAAAAATTATATTAAGTAAATTCCCTAATGCTGTGTCTTCTGAATGCATTTCTGAAAACCTAAAAGAAACCTTAACAGGGCCAAGCATGAAATGCTAAAGAATTGTAGGGTAGACAAATAATTGAATAAGAATGAGGCTGAAGGAAAATTTATCAGTGGAATTCCTTGAAAAGTGGTCTTAGGACTGATGATTTTCAAAATTTTTCGTCTTTCTCTTCCAGACAGAAGAGAAGCGCATTATAAGTCATCTGCAGTTTACCACTTGGCCAGACCACCATAATCCCAAACTAGCTGAGCAGCTTGTAAAATTTATTTGTTACATGAGAAAAGCTCACGGTACAGGACCTATTGTTGCTCACTGCAGCACTGGCATTGGAAGAAGTGGAGTTTTGCTGTGTGTTGAAGTTCTTCTCAGCTATATAGAAAAAGGTCTATGTGTAAGTATCAAACAGAATGTTAAGTATTACAAATTCATATGGAGGTCAACAACATGTGGGGGTATCTTAGACCACAGTAATTCCTGGTAGAATTCAACCTAACAAAATGGAAGGAATCAAGTTTTTGTTATTTTACATAACAAAGATAATAACTACAATCATACTACTTGTAAAAGAACTGAGTCACAGCTTCCCCATCTGAACATGCTTAACTCTTTCTTTATAACTTGCATGTCAACAAAATAAAAAATGTTCTCTTCTGATAGTTCAACATCAAGCAGATAGTGAGAGATTTGAGAGATCAGCGTTTTGGCATGATCCAAACTAAGGTAAGTTCTCAATATTCAACTAGATTATGATTTTTAAAAGCCTCAATTAGTGGTACACATCCACATGCTTTGATAAATCTGGAGCTTAAAGCATAATTTTAGTCCTCTCATTTGAGGAAAGTAACAGCCTTCCAGGCAAGTGGTGTTTAGATTTAAATATGAAAAATCTGTCCCTTACTAACTGAAATAACAGCAAAGCGCTAATACAGTACAGATACCAGCCCCCTCTTTTTTTTTCATAAGCAAAAAGAAAAGCAGAGATCAACAACAAAACCAGTGAGACACTGTAAACTCTACCTGCAAAACTGTGGCCTTCGGCTGAATTCTTGCTATTGCTGGCTTACCATCACCTCAATAAACCCCTCTACTGCTGAGTAAACCTACCCCTGAAAAGAATTTTTGCCCAGGAAAAGACAAGATGTGGCTAACAAAACGTAGAGCAAACACGTGGTGGGAAGAAAAGCAAGACAAGACTAGGATAAGTTCTTCCTATAGCCAAATATTTTAGCACAAGCTTCAATATCTTTTTCTTCAGAATAATTATTGAGCATGTGGTTAAAATTAAGCAAACAGATAACCTTCATTGACCTAAATGAGACTTGAGCACATGCTTACAGTCATTGCATTGAATAAGAAAGCATTCCTGAACTTTTACGAGTGGTGGAAAAAAAGAAAAAGGATGCTCTTAAATATCTAAGTTTTTGTATCCATGTTACAAAGATTCTGATGTTATAAACAGTACTTCAGCCAGTCCATCCTTCTTTGTCTAGAATTTATGTTGAGTGTAACCGGGTGTTTCACATTGGTGTCTCTACATTCAGGATGAGTATTTATTCTGTTACGAAGTTGTGCTGGAAGTCCTTCAGAACCTTCAAGCAATGGATCCCTACTGACTGCAGTATGACTCTTCCCTGTTGCTCTTCCCCTTGGACTCCAGGGACCACTCAGCAATTGCTTTAAAGAGATGTCGAGCCAGAACAGACAAGTGTTATGTTACATGCTTTGTGAGATTACTTTGATTTCTAAGGCATTTCAAAACTTTGCTTAACATACCCTGGGTAAATGAATTAAATCTTGGCTCACAATTTGGAGAAACAGCCAGCCAGCACTGCAACACTGCTGTAAAATTGCCATGGCCAATTGATATGTTCTGTGTAATAACATAATAATTGTTAGGGAAATATTTTGGGACTGTGACAAGAAGATAGCAGCCTTTGGAATTAGCTTTACTGTCCAGAAGGCAACTATAAAGATCTAAGATTCTGTTGGCGTTGGTGGAAGATTAGTTGTCCCTTGCATACTGGCTTCTGGACTGCAAATCAGTATTTTCTGCCATAGTTATCCTTTTATGTGGAAGGACTCAATTTGTTTCCCTTTGGTTGCTTGAACAATGTAGAACCATTTCCAGTCATCCCTCCAGCCCAAGAATTTATACCACCATCACTAGACATCTTAAATCAAAAAACTGACAGAAAAATAGGATGCCTTTAAACCCTAGT
The DNA here is from genome assembly GCF_000687185.1 of Egretta garzetta. NCBI lineage: Eukaryota > Metazoa > Chordata > Aves > Pelecaniformes > Ardeidae > Egretta > Egretta garzetta. The sequence continues at coordinate 9,038,925 of NW_009260182.1, read as the reverse complement.
TGGTTCTCTTCAAAGCAGGAAGAGCCTTCCAATAATTGGATGGAATATTAATTTTTCCCAGCGATAAGAACAGCTGTAGATAGCATCAGTATTCTTTCATTCTGCATCCACGTACAAAGCAATGCAATACTAAGCCAGATGAAATGACTGTGTGCGCATTGTGGCACGCAGATACATTTCATCTTGCCCTGATCCTTTCCATTGATTAACTCTCTTGTAATTCTTAGCTAGGATCTGAACCAATCAATGGGAAGTCCCACTGGTTTCAGTAAGGACTGAATAACATCTTTAAATTAGAGTAAATAACTCTCTGTACAGTTTATTTCTCTTGTAAAAAAGCATTTCTATTAGTGTAAGTGTGAGTGGATTTGAGCAGAAATCTGCTGTTCAAGTTTGTAAGATTGTACCTGTTTCTATAGTACTGCTTCTAAGTCCTTTATCTAGGATGTGATATGTATGGAAGTGAAGTTACTAGATGTGCATTGGAAGAGTAACTTTGAAACATAGGAAATTATAATAGCATTTATTTAACTGAATTGTACATATTTTTAAACTTCTTTGATTTCAGGAAATATTAAGAGGCATTTGAATATAAAACTGCAATAGAAACAAGATAATAAAATCACTGTTTATTTTCATTACAAATGAGAGGTTTATGGTTCAGAAAGAATGAGGGAATAAATACAAATTAAAAGTGGGACTTTTAGAAAAAGCCACTGTAATACAATTATAACTAAGGTCAAAGGCCATTTTTTCTTTCTGCCCTCAGATAGTCTGCTGGAAATTAGGAAAAGATAGAAATGAAATTTATTATGTGAGCCAGATGCTAATTTCAAACATATTGATAGAGATCCAGAGTAACTCTAAATCAGTGGAGTAACCCTGGACTTATATTGTTATAAACATAACGAAAATTTGATGTTTTGTCTTAAATTCACTGAATTTGAGTCTTCCCAGAAGCATTACTCTCCATACATTCTGCATTTACTACCTTTATGTCGCATATAAAGGACTATTTGCACATTTTGTCAAGTGTCATCAGCCAATTTTCATTCATAACTTTGTTACCTTCATTTGGTATTTGGCCTTTCACTTTCATTTACCGCAACAATTTTAAAAGGCTTCTCAGTGAAAATATTCCTGTACTTTATGCAAAGGTGATTTTTCTGTGGTTTAGAACAAGCATTCTGGATTTAGAAGACAATCTTCATGGCATTATTTGTTCCTCCACATTTGTGCATAATCTGTACAGCTGTACAGAATTTGAGTCTTCCCAGAAGCATTACTCTCCATACATTCTGCATTTACTACCTTTATGTCGCATATAAAGGACTATTTGCACATTTTGTCAAGTGTCATCAGCCAAATTTTCATTCATAACTTTGTTACCTTCATTTGGTATTTGGCCTTTCACTTTCATTTTAATTACTGCACATGTACTACTATGCAATGAATGCACAATTCACTTTTTATACCGCAACAATTTTAAAAGGCTTCTCAGTGAAAATATTCCTGTACTTTATGCAAAGGTGATTTTTCTGTGGTTTAGAACAAGCATTCTGGATTTAGAAGACAATCTTCATGGCATTATTTGTTCCTCCACATTTGTGCATAATCTGTACAGCTCTTCAACAGAAGTGTTTGCTGTTTGACAGATGTTTTTTCCTGTTTTACAGGGATATTAAAAAGATTTTGGAAAATCCTGAACTGCATTTCATTTCAATTTCTTTTTATGAATCCTTTAGGAACATAATAATTGCATGCTTTAAACAGATACTATAGTTACAATCCCCGTAACGACATCCTCACTCAGACTGAACTTTGTTTTGGATGAGACGTACAATTTCACACAGATGTAGTCCTCTAAGGTTGCTAGCAGAGTAAGATAAATCAGAACTGTCCCCCCAGATACTTCACAATCTGTTATATAACAAAGAAACTTTCATCCCCAGGAAATCCCAGAGCCTCTCAAACCAACTTTGAGCAGAGCCAGATAGATGCAATTCACCACATGCTTGGTGACAGGCCCTCCATCTGTCGCAGTCCCGGAGCGATCCTACAGAGCAAGTCTCTCAATCCACAGCCTGAAAACATTTTAAGAAAACTGCAGACTTGCAAGGTTTCTGCAGGTGCTTGAAGCTAAAGGCTGGTCACCTCAGTACTAGTACTGCTCATGAGTTCCACTGCTGACAGCCTAGACAGCAGATAAATTTTGAGGGGGAAAGGACTGAAATGATAGACACAGCTTCTTCCTACAACAGACACCATGCTTGGGGAAATAAACAATGAGCCATCACCAGAAAGTGCTTAGCAGATGTGGCTGCAGTATATGCTCTCTTGGAGATGCTAAGGAACCATCTGCTCTCAGCTTCCCCTTGAAAGGTAGGATTCGGGGATTCAACTTCCAGCTCTGCTGCAGACTTCCTGAATAAGCCAAGTCACTTAACAGGATTCTCTGCACCTCACAGGTTTCTTCTTTTACAGTGCCATTACTGGGGTACACTCGTATCCGTTATAGGATAAAGACCACTGAGCACAAAGTGCAGATAAACTGAGAACAGTTAGAAGACTGTTAAGAAGCATTTAAGCGTAGGGGAATCTGGCTACACCCAGAAGCTCAGACACCATTTTCCCCATACGTAGCACAAATGAGAGTCCCACTTCTGTGTTCTTTATTCATGCAAAACTCCCATGGAGATCAAGGCTCGTTGATATGCATTCACTTGGAACAAGAGATAACCCACTCCTTAAAGAGCCCACACTACTTGACAAGTCAGGATAAACTGGAAAGAAAGGAAGATTTACTGTCCCATTTCAGTCACAGGGAAGTGTGGCAGGGGTTGGTGATTTGTGGAAGGTCTACAGAGTTTTTTGGAAAACTTGGGAACTAAACACAGGTGATGTAAGCTCTGATTCAGTGCCTAACACAAAAGTATTTTTCCTCAGTCAGAAAATAGGACCATACTGCTCTGTCCCATTTCTGATGGGATATTATTTAGCATATAAAGTGGTCTGACTGGAACTTGTACACATCTTAATGTGCAAGAGATTTATTATGGTACAGAAGCTCAGTCTGTGCCTGTGATAACACTTACTTCAGAAGCAGCACTGAGATCACTATTTGAATTTCTAAATTGTGTTACTCTACTGCCTAGTCACCAATCAGGACAAGCTGTAGTACAAATGCAAACAAGAAGGACACACTTGTTGGAGGCAGCATCTGCCATAACAAGCACTCAAAACAAGGAAACATCTTCTAGTCCTCAGATTCATACTGTAGCACAAAAACTTGTCAGTGATATTCTACGTTCAGACAGTAGCTCTGTCCACAGAACAGCACATCTCATCATCGTACCCTGGGGAAGCGACTGGTTTACTGCCATTGAGACTCCTGCTAAGTTTTTGACATCTACCATTTTATCTCAATTTAAAAGCAAGTATAGCAAGGACAACGACCTCATAGCTACTAAGTTACAAAGTGATGTGAGTAGGGGGAAACCAGTGTCCCCATTCTTTCCTTTAGCCTCTTCATTGAATTCCATGGACTGAGGACTGCTTCGTGCTGATGTCTCTGTATACTCTAATTCCCCATCTGCAAGGGCAAGATACCTTAAAATATCCATGTCTGCCAAAATGGGTGCTATTGGCTACAAGAACATTCTCAGGTTTGAATAACTGACTTTTTAAAGTACCAACTTGTATTTTTACAACTTGTACTAATATAATCAGGCTTTCTTTTAGTTTCCTTAGAAAGCCTGAGAGGTGATTCAGTAAATTTTCCCTAACCATCTTTTTTGGTTGGAGTTTATGGCACCATACCAAGCAACAGAATCTTCTGTGATGGAGCAAATACAGTAAATGCAAATACCGCAGGTATTGCAAAAGAGCAGCAAATAGTGCCATCTATGGGCAAATGCTACTGCAACAGCATTCATTGCAATTAGTCACTCGTGCTGTTGGCACAGAACCACTCCATGAACTTTCACCAAGGGTCCCTCAGAAGTCTTAGCAAGACAGGCTTGGATTCTGTCCTCCTGCTCCAGCCCAGCAAGACCCTGCCTGGCTGGGCAGGTGCTGCATGCTGCTACCAGTGATACAGCCATACTGCTGCTTGTCCTACATATCCTCAAATACTGATAATGAAGTACTTGGTCAGCCTCAGGAAAGGGTATCTAGAAATCTGGCCGGATTTGTCCACATCTGATGAGAGCCTAAATCATAAATAAATTTGCTCTTGACCTTAAAGCAGGGGTGCTTTTGGAATGAAGCACTTTCTTTCGTAATTTACTGAAAATTATGAGTAATGGGAAATCCTCCTGGAGTCTTAAAAGAACTAGTTTTAAGAAACACTGTGAGCAGCTGAATCCAATTGGGTTGGGGTATATTTAGTGTAAGATAATCCCTGTAAATTGGTTTCTTTTGTCAAGTATGTTGCAAATTCATCTGCAGAATGAGGACTGGAGATAGTGTCACCTATCTCAGTGTAATGATCCCAATCATTGCACATCGAGGAACATGATCCACATAACGGTTAATCTGAGTAGGCCCAAGCCTGTGCTGTGCTGCACATACAGCTTAGCCTTCAGGCCTGTGTTGTGCTCTGAATATCTCTTAGGTACAGGATAAGCATAGCCAGCTAATTGTAACACAGAACCTGTAGGCAGCTCCCACTTGCTGATGGTGTCTTTCTTTATGTAACTGAGATTTGTACATAGCTCCCTCCCATAGAAAGTAGGTGGCCATTCAGAATTCATTACCCCTTCTGCACAGCACCAGATACACATGCACACCTGAGGGACAGTTAACTTTTCAAGATCCTGCTCTGAATTTTACACCTACTTAGCTTTTTCGTTAAACTATTCAAAAACAAAAACCAAAAACCAGCTAAAATGCCCGAGAGCAGTACACCCCCAACCAGGCGGCAGACACAATGGGGACCATGCAGTAGCTGTCCAGCCACCCCAGTTCATTACGCAGCCTAGCAATTAACTGAAGCTGCCTGTGCTCCCTCCCCTCCCTGCATTTGTTCTCTTGAGAGATGACAATTCCTTCTGCTCCTTCCTGCTCAACCCTCTTGGAAAGGCGCCCTAGTGATCGTAGGCTTTCCTTTCCCATCACACAGCTGTAAAAAAGCTCCTAAGTATTTCCCTGACCACTTCCTTCATGGCTGAGGTAGATTTAGCCCAGGCAAAGCACCAGCTGCAGTACTTTTTGGCCTATTCAGTACACCTACCAATAGCTCCCAAGGCAAAAATGCTGTGAGCTTGCTTAATGCCAGCATCCTTGGATGAGTGACAAGGACACTATGAGAAATAATGAACATTAGGGAAATGTAGCTATAGCAACACTAGCATTCACAAAGCAAATCCCCACCACGAGTGCAAGGAAAACATTGTTATTGTATATGTAAAAGTGCTGATAAAGCAGGTACTTAGGCTACAGCATCAGGAGAGAGCATGCCTGGCTTGCAGTCTTGCCACAACCAGTTAACACATTCAAAAGCACACCTATAGCAGACAGAATCTTAGCTCACATGCATTTGGAAATGTTGGGTGAGACAACAGATTCAAAACAGTGGAGTCTTTGCAAGGAAATCCCAAACCACACTCAGCTGGCTCCAGATTTTACTGCAAGTTTAGCACCGTGTCATCAAAGGAACCATCTACTGATTACACTGTCATGGTGATCAGGAGGCTGCCATTGTTCTAGAGGCAGGAACTGAATCTTAGTCTCTCACTAAACTATCCTGCCTCCATCTCACACTTATTCTATCCACCAGGCAAAATTTGTAGTTGTGTATTGCACAGAAACAGGAACACAGTGCTTTCTGACTTTTTTGGAACCCTAAGCTGAAATAATTGAATGAGTCTTGGGGAACTCTGACTTCCAGTAGATAAAAGAAATAAAAAGATAGTTTATTTAATTTGGAATAGCACTACACATATTCCTTCAAAACTCCTGGGTTCCTCTCTCCACCATAATTCATTGTAAGACAAGTTCCTTAACAGTATAATGCCTCATTTTCCTTGTCTACTGTTTTGTCATCTTAGAGGAGATGTAATGCTTGAAAAGTGTCAAGGAAGTACTAAAGGAAAAGACAATACAAAGCATAAAATATTCTTCATGCTTGCACTTTTCAGTTACCAAACTTTCCCCTCCACCCCTGTGTGTGAGTTAGGGTACATGTAGCAAACATCTGTCTTTATTATTAGGAAATTTGTGCTGCTTCATCAAGGACAACATTGCACATGACTGTGAGCTCTATTTCCGTTTCATGTGCCTGTCCCTTGGAAAGAGTAGGATTCTGCTAATGTACTCTTTGAACAGCGAGTCGGAACAAAGTGGTTATTTCACAGCTAGAAATTCTATTAGTATCACCTAACTTGAGCCACTTAGCACAGACTAAGCATTATTCCTTTTGCTTGACAGCAATTTTAGATTAAAAGATCTAAAACTGTTCTCATAATCAGAATCCAGACAAAGCCTGGGATGCCAGCAGCAGTGGGATGACCATACCTCTCAGGTCAATACAAATGCTCAACTCCTTCAGCACAACAGTGCTCTAGGTAACAGCAGCTCCTTCCAGAGTGCTCTGTGCCAGCTCCTGCCGAGATTTTCAACCTCATGGAGACTTCTCTACCCACTCCCCTTCTCATCAACATTCACTTCGAACCCTAGCTATGAGTGTGGGTGGCCTGCTGGGTTATGTTCTTCTGCTAGACTTTGACAGCGGTTCAAAAGGCCAGGTTCAATTATCCAAGGAGTCCTCCTGGGGACTTATATGGCACTGATTTGAGCTCTATCAAAGCATCTGGTGAAACTCAGTTATCTCCTTGGAGTTCTGAGAAGGACACAGAATAAGCTGGAAGCACCACCAACAAGTAAATATGTTAAAAATATCCATTAAATAACACTTTTCTTCCTTCCCCTTTGTCAATAGTTCTCCCTTCTTAGCTGTCCAGTTAATAGGGCAACAGATTTGCATAGCCCACTTCTGACTGTGCACCTTGACTCCCAGTTTTTGTAAAGTCCTCGAGGAAGCCAAAGTGTAGCTAGGCTACCTCCAGGTGATCAGGACTGCACTGTTCAATGGCCCGTAGCCAGCTGAAGTGATTACACCTTGGGCAGGGAAGAGAAAAATTTATCAAAGCAGCTGCTCTCTATAGCTTCAAAGTTGCCTCAAAATCATTACACAGATCAGCTCCCTGAGAAGTCTTCAAAAAGCAACCCATATACAGGGCTCAGAATAGACAATAAAGTTTCTTACCACAGTCTAGGTTACCACTTAGCTTTTCTAGGACCTGCACCACACTGCTTCTGACAGACAAGGTTAGGACTTAATCAAAGCACATTTGGTTCCTTTCACTTGTCCACTCCTTACCAATACAAGGTTGGTAAAGTCTAACCACATCCTCATTCCTTCTTTTCTGCCATTTACACCAAAATGATCTGTGACTAATGTGTTTGTGAGATATGTTCTGGCTGCTCTTCTCCCTGTCCACCAAAGGGAGGACACTCTGTCCTCTCCACAACTTTCAGCCACAGGGTTTACACATGTTCAGTTGCCTTTGAAGCTTCCCTCCAAAACTCCAGCATTTCTCCTCCTGTCAGGCTGTTCTTTGAACACTGACTGAGATGTGACTGATATGCTTTTAATTCTCAATTACCTCTTCAACAGCTGAGGGTACCAAGCCTGTATATTGCAATTGCCTTGGCTTCTGGAAGAAAGAGAATATACCCATTCCCGATCCATCTCATATCACGAACACACATGATCTCTATTGGTCTGGGAGAAAACTGGCCGGATTGGGAAGGGCATCTGCATTAGTGTGGAGGTATTCACCAGCGTACAATGCCATGGAAGCAGGCTGATAATGGATGCAGGTTGCCAACAAATTATGCAGGAAATGGGGCAGGCAGGGAGAATTCCCACCTTTCTTTAACTCCTTAGAGTAATGTCCTCTTTTCTTTGTTCTCACCCTCTGCCAAATCACAAAACAAGACATCCGTTCACTCCTCAACCTAAGACACAGTAATGTGTGTGTTTGTGTGTGCGTGCACAAGTATGCATGTATGTAACACTGCATGTATGTAACAAGAGAACAGAATAAAAAGCATTCAACTAAGTGCCCCTTTACAGCTACTAGAGATTTTGTCAGCAGGGATTTTGCCTTCATTCCATGCGTGGTGTTGAACACGGCTTTCTCTCTGGGTATGGACTTAACAGCTTATCACTGTGTCATAATAGTACCATGAGCACTTCAGTACCAGCAGAACTCTTTCCTGCTCCAGTGTTGGTCAGGGAAGCTAAAATAATGGGCTTACCCAACACTAAACTCTAAAGACTCCACATAGTCTGCTATGTTAAAGGCCTAAGGTGTCCAAGTAGATTCAGGCTCATGCCCTGGGCTAACGATGCCCAGGTAAATATCCACTAACTAGACGAGCTTTCAGTAAGGGCCCCATCTGCGTGCAGTTTTGTGTTTGCGTGAAGCATGAGGCTAGGGCTAGCAAGGTGCTAGCAGGAGGTGACAATGGCCTGTCAGAGGAGAAAATCACCCTGTGAGGATATGTGTGGTGGACCCACTGGAGTGAATTAGGTCACCTAGGTCACAATAGGGTCAGAGCTCATACAATGGCAAGCAGCCTCCCATACGAAGTTCTTTGGACAACTGGCTCTGCTAATAAGATCACCAGCAGTGATACTACATGTCATGACATCAGTGCAGAGATGAGCTGAGATGGGAAGGGAGGCAGAGGTCTGAGGAGCTCAAGGCAGGCAACCCAAATCCTTAGAGTGAAAATCTTTCTCCTAAGTAGCTAGGATATCTGTTTTGAACTTGATGGATTTCCCCCTGAAAATCCACCCTGCTTTGTCCTCTAAATTAACTCTTTCTTACTGAATGATAAAAAGATAAATAGACTGCAGCAACAGGCTGCAATCATTTAAACTTACCCAGTTCAGCATCCTTCAAGGGGGGTTGAATTTCAGGAAGTGCTGTGTATCCATATTCTGGATTCTCAGTAGAAACTGGATCTGTGGTGTAGCCTTCGCAACTGCTTCTGAAAACTTTGAGCGTCACTTTACTGATTTCCTCATTCTATATCCATTCTTTCCCATTACAAATCCTAAAAAGGGATGAAGGAAAACAGGAGATTGGTAACATTTCAGACTCTTGCCCCTTTATCAAAGGCCTCACAAACCCCTTGGCAAATGCAGGGAATCCTCTGTCTTTGAGGGGACATACTGTCCCAACATCTAAAAGACACTGGGAGAAAATTTTGTTGGTTATTACTTGCTCCACCTTGTGAAGCTGCACAAATGCTGTACACAGCTAGATCCAAAAAGTGCACTTGCGAAAATGAGAGCAAAGGCAATAGTGCTTATGTTTACAGGATTAAAGAGAACTAGAAAAAAAAGAATGGAAAAACTCATTCATATGCATCTGCATGCAGATCCAATGGGATAATTAATCTGAACTTCAAGCTTTCACTTTCCTTACCAGAATTAGCCTGACTATAACATTAACTCCACTACTCTTCCCTTAACTGAAGTTTTGTGCTCATTGTCAGACCCACACCTAATCCAAACTCTGGGCACACATACCTAACTGCTCACAAGTGGGTTGCTGAACATACCCACAATGGTACTTCCCGGGCTGAGGCGTATATGCGCTTTGCGCAAAGTTTAAACATGATGGAGACTGGTTATATCACAGAGGTCTGGCACTGCATGGTGAGCAAATGTGACCTGCATCATTTGCTTTTTATACAGACATTCTGACCAGGCTGATAAAAAGATAGCAGTTACATGCCTGCAAAAATCCAGTGCCAAATTCCTCATATTTCAGCTTTGTTAAATCCCTTCAGCATTTCAAGCCCTTTGAGCTCTAAACCACACAGTGTTCAGTATGCATCATTATAGAATCATGTTTTGATTTTGTACTCTTGTGATTCTGAGCATAAAATCAATAGAAATTTTATGGCTTGTTTTGGGGGGAATACTTTTAAAATTTGTTTTATAAATTGCTTGGGAGTGAGGGAAAAGCTCACAGTGGAGAAGAGGGTTGGTGAGAGATAGAAGCAAAAGCCTTGTGATCCTTCCATGTTCCACCAGATGTCACCAAGCTCTCAAGGATCTCTGGAGTCAGGGCAGCAGAAGCCTCCTGCTTGAGTGCCAGACACATACTGTGTCTACCTTTTAAAGAGAACAGGGTATAATGGCAAAAGTAAGGGCCGAGGTGAGAGCCTTTCCTTGTGTCAGTGGATGAAACACTGCTGAGTCGCTACTGAGCCAAAGCTGATGTGATTTCACTGATGTTGGATAGTTTAATCTGAAAGGAGTCCTTCACTTCTGAATCTGATCTGAATCTCCCTTCACTTACTACTAGGGAACACGACCACCACAGTTCAGCTCTCCTCTACCCAAAACACCCAGCAGAGCAGGCAGGAGGTACAATAACATGCACATGAAAAAGTTTGTGTTACTGTTTTACAGGCTACAGGCTGGGATGAAGTGGCCTGCCTGAAACTGCACTGGGAGTCATGAGCTAAACTGGGCACTGAAGCCAGCTTTCCATACCTATCCTGAAAAACACTTGCCAGTAAGCACCCTGCTTTTCAAGGCAGTGGTTCTCTTCCGAGTTTTACTGAGTGCTGGGCATTGTGGTGTCTTGCACAGCATAAATGCCTGAGATCTCATTACTCAAATATGTGTGTTCCCCAAGAATGAGCCAGCTTGCCAAGAGGCTCTCCTCAATGCATCCCAATTGGCAGAATAGCACTCTTAAGGCTATGCCATCAGAGGAAATGTTTAGTCTCAAAGAGATTAGATGCGCAGACTAAGTAAAATGAATAGACGTTGACAAATATCCAAGATGTATGTTTGAGAACGAAGAGGCTGAACTGGAAATGAATGGATTTTAATGAGAGAAGGGAAGGAAATTCACCATGAATCGCAGACATCTATTGTCCTGAAAGGGCATTGTTCCGCATGGCCCCAGAACACACATGAAAGGCACGCATTCCACGAGGTATTGTTGGGGCTGGATTGACTATGGCAGCTTGGGCCTGTATAGCACCTTTCATGGAGGGCTTCAAATCATTTCACTTCTGAGAGGCTGGTAGCATTATTCTGGGCTTTTTGCAGATGCTGAAGTATGCACTGAGACAAAATAACTTGGCCACATGGTGAACAACTCCCAAAGCTGGGAAAGTGAATCCTGATCAGTGTAAATGAACCTCTAGCCTACTGCCTTATTTCTGCAACCTTGCTCCTAGGGAAGCATGGCAGTTGGTTTCTATTGTGCCAGATCTCACAAATGACACTGTAATGAAGAGATCCTTGTCCATAAGAATAACAAAGCCCATTTGTCCTGGGTAGCTGGGAATAGAGTGCACATTGCTCCTACAGTGTACACAGCAGCCAAGGGCATGCAGAAGAACGAACACAGTTTGGCCTTACTCTTTGGTGCCCTGACGAGCTGACAACGGTCACAGGGTGATTCAGCTCAGGAGTTAGTTTTATGCATTATTTCTGTGACTCAGCAGGTAACCCTAGTCCTGTCTCCTGCCCACTGCAGCTATCAGTGGTACATTCCCTCCTGGCCTACCAATATAGCTTCCAGTCTAGAACTGGAATATCCTCACTGTTAAGGTGTAAGTTGTCTCTAAGTGTTCTGTATATCTTTTAAAAATAGTTCATGACTGTAGGCAGAACACACACAAACCAGCACCACTTCCCAAGGAGGAGGGGGGAGCTACAATCCCAGCCTGGGCTTTCT
>NW_009260182.1:8903233-9026713 GCF_000687185.1 Egretta garzetta | reverse complement strand
AAAGCAATCACAAACTCCTTCTCTTCTTCTGTGAACTTCCCTCTTCCCTCAGATGGGCCAATGACTAAATACAGTATCATAGCATTTCCAATGCTTCATCTTCTGACAGAATAATAGTTTCTTTTCCTGCCATAAATATCCCGCTTCAACAGAAACACCCACCATTTAAAAGGCAAGGTGGACATTGTAAGTCCTCCCCTCCTGGTAGAGAATCAAATTACCCTTCTTTTCTCCCTCCCATCAGCATTCATTGTCATGCATGCCCATGACAAACCCTACTTATAGACACACAATTAGGAACTGACTATGGGATTGGAATCGCAGACCTCTGCCACTTACAGAACTTCTGCTTTTCTCCTCCACCACAGACAAACGCGATCACAACTGACACAGTGCATTTGCTCACACACCAGCCAGTCTCATTCAGGCTGTGTGCAGCCTGTGCTATTGAACAGCCACTGCTTCTGGTACCCAGCTTAGCTATACTTAGTCATTCTAATAGCTGGCAGCTCTTTTGCAGCTACCTGTTGTAAACTTGAAAGGCCATCTGAACGTTTTGCCCGTTAATGGTTTTGTTACCGGTGGGAAATTTTCCACTTTTGGGGAAGGAATTCAAGCCATAAAGCAGAAGGGTAGGAGGACTCTGATCAGCTGAATACTAACTTCTAAAGTCCTGAATTTTACTTCTGACTCCTTTCTTGATCCATTTGCCTTCTCAAGATTGTTCTATTTCTCATCTGTTAATTATAGCTCATCATTTTTTTCCCAATAAAAAAAAAACAGATGAAGGGAAAAGAATGAAAAAAAAATCAACAATGAATTTCAAAATGAATCTGAAAAGCCAAAACCTCTTTGGTTTCCCGAAATCTAGACAAAACTGCAGAGGCCCCCAGGAAGAATTCTTGTTTCCAAGCAGTTCAATAAGCAATCTGAGCCAGGCATTACTTTAATTCTTCTCTAAGAAAGATTCCTTAGAGGGCAACTAATCTTGAACAGTTCTGCTACAATAAAGTATTAATGGATAGAAGTCAATCTATCTTCAATATCACTGCCACATCATGGTCCCATAAATAGATGCACCTACCATGGCTCAGGTTTAGTAACGTTGGTCCTGCTGTAGAGAGGCAGCCCTACCTGTTGCCTGGCCCTACCACAAAGCAAAACAGCACACGTCATCCTAGGAGAGCATATAGAGATATCTGGCTCCTTAATTGCATCAATGGTCCTTGCTTGATAGTGTGCACTTCCTTGACTGCAAAATGAGTCTCACAGAAGTTGATCATAGAAATCTCCCTATAATGAAGGTTTGTGGTTTCTCTCAGTCATACAGTCCCTACAGGCATAGTTGCATTCCAGACTGCATTTAAAAAACTGCTAATGGAAAATACTTCCACACCCAGAGGCTAATTACTTTCTCCCTCAGAAGTAAAACCTTGGTTTTGTTGTGAATACACCACCTTTTAACTGTTAGTTTCAAGGGATACCAGAAAGACCTAAAAGGGTCAATGATGCTCTTTTGCCTGTTAGACACTGTTTTTAATTAACTGATAATTAGTGTTTAAAACCCAGTTTGGCTTCCTGTTGATTCATGTCTGAAAATCTAGAATATGATGGAATATTAGTGATAATTCACTAAACTTCCTGTAACTCCCTATATTCCCTATAAGGTTCAGCATTGCTGGCATCAAATGCCTGAAAATAAGAGAGACCTTTCTTCAAAACTCTAAGATTCACTTAAAAATAACTTTCTTTTTCAGTGAGGTGTTGGGTTGGTGGTGCAGTTGTTTTCAATACGATGTTCAGATTTTCTTTCCCAGCCACAAGCATTATTTACTTCATAAGCACACGACTGCATGAGCCGGGTTTTCAAGGAAAAAAAAAACACAAATGTTTTAAGACTTCCATTTAAAGCACAAGATTTAGTGATGCTGACAATTCCTACATGGTTCTAGTCAGAACTGCACATAGGTCACGGGTTGTAGGAACGTTTCTTGCTGGCATCCACAAGTTCAGAGGATCTGCTCTCCTCCCTGCCCTCCCCACCAAAAAGGAAAAAGATATAACTATATATATGAACCGTGATCATGTTCTTGGAAGGAAACATAACAGGTTAGCAGGTAGGAAAGGGGCCATGTTGTTCTTCAGGAGGCTCATTAATTTGGATTATGAGAGGCATTGTGGGTTGTGCATACTCTAATTTTGACATAGCAGCTGTGACCATCTAAAATGACCTGCACAATACAGCCTGGAGAGTCAAATCCCCTCATTCAGATCCACAGTTTAGCAGTGAACAGTGATACACATTTTAGGGAAGCACTGCTACTCTGTTCCCTCTCTGGACCCTGAGATGCTTAAAAGCCAGAATCTCACAGACCTCACCTCGGTCCAGATTTTCGTTCAGCTGCCTCCTCCAGCATAAAAAAACCCCATACTGAGCTCTGACAGTCCCTCAGTTGCCCATTTTATCTGAAAGAGGATCGCTCCAACTGGGACATCTGGCAAGCTAAAAGTAGCAGCACAGTGCTGAGAGTGAGAAAGGCAATGCTGAGAAATTAAGTCATTTGGTTCCTGAGCACAGCTGGCTGCCTTCACATCCCTGAGAGGACTAGGGCTTGGGGGAGGGGTAAAATTGCTTGTTTCAAACTGTCCTTATTAACTAGACATTTCATTTAAATTGTATTTAGCACCTGCCTCCAATTACCTGACTTCAAGGCCGATGCGTGACAGAAGCTGGAGCTCTGATTAAATCCATGCTTCGTACTAGTGAGCCATTAAGCCAAATCAAGGCTTGCCGCTCCTTTGAAGGAGATCATTTGTCTTCATTAAAAGTGGCCATCCTTGATTGCCCTGACAGGAGCTTCTCCCTGCAAGATAATAAGGTCTGTTATTGTTGAGAGGTAAAATAATGTATTGCAGTCCCCTGGAGAGTGATTTGTATTTATTAATGTTCTCACAAATTACTGCACCCTGATAAACATGTGACTGTGACAGGCAGCAGGGTGTGCTGCTCATCATGTCCATCCATGCCGGCCACTCTCTCTCCTCAGATCACTCAATAGGAACAGAAAGTAAGGAAGCTGCCTCCTGCCCTTCAATGATGCCTTGGTCCTCTCAGGGCGTGATGGACAGAGGCTTTGCCCGGTTGTGAAACCCTAACTAATCACATCTCTGATCAGGTCCTAATCTTCAGTCCAGTTACAGAAGAATACTCCAAAGTCACTTTCTTTGCTAATACTATAATCCTTCATATTGTCATCACTGTGGACCAGTATCTTATACTTCTTATCCGCAGGATATAAAGTGTTTTACAAAGGAGATCCAACTTCAGTGGTGGGGAAAGAGAAAAAGAGGAAATTCATAAAAATTTCTCACAATCACCTGGGAAGCCAGGAAAAAAGCAGATGTAGAATTCAGGTCTTTTGAACCACTAGCCTCACCATTTGGCACATCGAAAACTGTTCGAATCCCAGTGGACTTGACTTTTCTGACAATCAAAATTGAACTCAAACTAGTGTACCATGTTCTTCCACAATATCATAAGTAAGCCGTCTTCAGAGGTCCTGTGCATGGGTGACGGGAAGCATATAGGAGATTTAGAAGTAGACAAATACCTGCAATACCTATTGCGGTGGGACTGTTTGCTAGCCCATCTCTGGGTTCCAGCTCTGGGTCGTCTTCATTCACCCCTTTGAAATTCAGAGGTTCTAGTTTGGACCAATATCCAGTTCTGGCTAAAACAAGCTCATTCCATATCCTGGCCTTAAGGTAATTTTTAGCATGCTACTATGCCAGTTCACTTCCTGAGGGAAAACAGTGGCAGACAAAGACTTCCTAGTGCGTGGGTCAGAAAACAGGAATGTGTCTGAATAGCTGCTCTCATCTGTACTATCAAACTTCTGTTAGTTCAGCAGAGTTCAGATAGGGACATTTGATTCAGACCACTATAAATGAAGGAGATATAGTGTGGGGAGAAGTTGAAAGAAAGCAGAATTTTAGAGCAAACTCAAAAAGAATTTTCCATTGAAGCTTAGAGTGCAGACAGTTCCAGTTGTTTCTACTATATTTCCAAGTCAGAGGAATCTATGATCATGTTACCAGTTCTCCCTAAATCCAGAACCAAACTGAGTTGTTGATACAGTGACAGAAGCTTGCAAAAGCCCTAAATGGATTTATTTTTTGAGCACTCTAAAGCAGAGATGGGAACTTTCCAAGCAGACAAGCTTCATAGCCAGTTACAAAGGCAAGGTCTGTGGGTAACTGCAACTATGTCCACTGAGTGAGCAGAGGCCAGTACCCTCTACATGAGCACAGTCAGTGACGTTGCAGAGCCTGTGAGAATTCTGGTCATGCAATATATAATAGACGTCCCTAGTCTCATACTAGGACTTACCCTGCTATGGAACATGACTTTCAAGGGGACCCATCACGTGCCCTTCTGTAAGACACTCTTGGTCTGCAACAGAAGAAAGCACTTGGCTGCCAAAACAATTCATTTAGTCTGTCTCAGTACTATCTCCACAGCTGAGAGATGCCCAGGATAAAAAGAGGTTGCAGTAGCCTGCAGGCTGGATAAACTGCTCTTGCAGGCTGAAGCTCCATCTTGTTCTAAACTTTGGATCTCCTTGATTTTGGCAAGTCTTCTCAATTCTTTAAATACACACTTAAACAGTCATGTGTTTAGAATTGATTTGCTAGTGACATTAGCCAGATGAAGAAGCAGAGCATGTGACCTTAAAATTCTTCAAATGTCTCTTTAAAACTCTCTTCCATGAAGACCTCTACAAAACATTGGGCAATGTTTAGACAGCTGAAATGTCCTCACACTTGTTTTAAGTAACCCACTGTCAGTTCACAAAAGAGTCTGAGTTTGCTCCAGCCAGCCCTTCTGAGTATGAGTCTAATTCATTAAGCCTAGCAGCTCAGAAACTTTTATTTTTGATGACCAAATTGCCTGTCACACTGGCCACGAAAATAGCCAGCACTCTGTAACTACTGTTTATTACACAGATCCTTACTGTTTAACTTTCACCTTGTACATCTTTCCTTGTGTTTTACTTAACTCTTGCTTTGCAAGTGATATTTAGATGCCATACAGAACTACTTGCAGCATTTCCAGTGGAAGAGTTTCATTGTTATCTACTGACTTCAGCAAAGTAAGTAACACCTGAAAAGTATCGGGGGGGAGGGGAATCTTATTCCCTAATTCCAACTTTTTACTTAGTGAGTTTTGACTTGATAATTTCTATCAGTTCCATCCATCTTACGCAGCACATACCCATGTCTGGGTGAACAGATATATGAAATAATTTAGAACTGTTGTCTTATAAGGTATGTTCATTGTTCTGCAGTGAAATCTTCTATAATTCTCTTTCTCCAGGAATTTTTGAACTGAAACCTAAGTAAGAGGTCTAGGCCACTGAGCCCTGTTCTATGACAAATCACATAGGTGAACATTCTTCCACTCTACATAGTAGCAGTAGAAGTAGTATGGGAAGACGTATCTGAAAGTACATACTGAAAAGAATACAGGCTGCATCTTCATACTGTATTTTACTCTGCCATTAGAGCTCTTTGACCCAAGACTGTCAAACAACTAACAGGTCGGCAAGAAGAGAGCAAAGTCTGACTCACTCGCATGTGGCCCATCAGTGCCTTACTGAGAGCAAGCTCTCTGCTCTCAGAACCTGCCTGGCTTCCTCATAATTCCTCACATGCAAAGTAAAGCCTGTCACCTCTCTTAATGTGTGGCTGAGAACGTCAGCCACTTATCAGAAGCTGGGTGATTTGGCAGAGGTATGTTCCTTGGGATGTAATGATCAGGTGGCTTTGGTTGTGCCTGTGCCATTAAAAATGGGGTAGTGCTGTGTATCCTGTGAGTCTCTCCACACCACAGAATTCTGGATTTCTCTACTCTGACGTTGAAGTCTTTAATTAGTCCATTACACTAACCCTCTGTCATTTCCTCTCAGTCTAGGAATCCCTTGGTATCCTGCCCTGTTATCTCCAAGGCAAATATGAATAAGGGTCTTGATGATTAGATAAATAGTGCAGAAAACAGATGTGAGGGGCTGCAAAGTGTATACATTGTGAATAGTATTGCAATAACATCTTTAATCCCTTAATGAGGGCACTTTGTCAGGGTAATGGAAGATAGACAGGCTGAGGGATTTTGCTGCTGTATACAGAAGCCTGAAGAATGCTCTTAAACTAACAAACGTAACCAACGTCATGACACATTCTTATTTCTTATTTTCATACTCCATGAAACTTGCACTGATTTGCACATGTTTTCAGAGATTCCATTTTGATTTTTATGCAAGGGCCCTCTTTCATATATTAATATATTTGTCTGTGACTTTAACAACAACATACAAGGAGAGCTGTAAATTGGAAGACAGTTGAGAACAGCCAAGATCTACACACCTCTGTTGAGCATTTTGGGCAATACTTTTCATGATCTGCTCACAGGAGTTGCTGCGAGCCAGCCCAGTTCTGTGTTTGGGAAGCCCTCATGTGCTGTGTAGATTTGCTTGGGAAAGTTTGTGTGTGCCCAGTAACCAAGAAAGTACAGCCTAAGGAGCTGAAGGTCTGACACTGCATTACTTCCCAGAGCTCTGGAGGATGCCTGCTAATCCTGTAACACATCTAGGCCCTTCCGGGGGGCAGGCCAGAGTTCTGTCCATGATCAGAAGTAGCATGCAAGACGCTTGTCTTGTGGTATTATGGCATTTCTGTCTCCAGACCCAGATGGAAACCAGACATGAAACAACATCTTATTCTAATAGCTGAGGCACTCCAAAGGTTTGGGTTATATTTGGTACTGAAATGGTGGGGGGAAGGTGGGGAGAGAGGAGGAGGGTTGGCACATAGATTTTTTTCCCTGTTCCCACCTAGATTTGGGTTATGGTAGGATGTTTGCTTCCTTTTTTTCCCTCTCTCCACTAAATTGTACATTTAACATGTAAAACAGAATTTAGCGCTACTGATGTCTAGGGCTGTTAGCCCATGCTCACTCACCCCTTGTGTTATCTGACAAACCAGCAGTTACACTCTTTTCACCTTACAGGCAGCAGCAGCCTGACACTTGATACGCTGCTGGGTAAAAGATGCAAAAGATGTTGGAATAAAGAAATAAGAGCAGCTTTTTGTATACCAAGCTAGTATCACATACCAGTGTACAGATCTATGCAATTGTTCAGGACAGTGAGGGTAAATAAAGCACTTAAATTCCTTGAACTCTCAACGCAGAGTTATCATTCGCCCTCTCCTTACAAGTGCAAAGGCTCGACATGGAAAAGATGAAGAGTTCTGCCTCCTCACTACATTGACTGACATAAAGGATCTGGCACAAGAGGGGAGCCAGCTACTCAGAGAAAATTATTGGTAAAGTTTAATATGGTTTTAGTATAAAAGAGAAGAATGCACAGCCACTGTTTCCCCCTCAAGTGACAATCTGTTTCCAGCCTTGGCCTTTACAGCTTTGTGCCATACCATTCTCAAGATGCACTGCAACCTGCCAGTACTAATCTTATGTGGAAAGGGTAGGTAAAAATTGGGAAAGTATCTAAATAAGTTGTCTCTCTGTCTAGATCACAGCCAAACCATCTTAATCTGAATGTGTGAACACAGGACTGGTAGGGGGCATCCAGACTGTCAAAGCCAATCTTCCACAGCTGTAGACAGCCAAGCAACAACTGAGCTGGCTGGTATATGCAGGCTCTTTTGCAAGATTTCCAGGACTTCCAGCATCTGGCTGGGCTGGAAAACCCCAGCCTGTGCTGTGGAGCATTAACACAGTGCTTCCATTTCAGACTCCAGCTGGAACTAAGGGCCATAAAGACAGCCATGAAAAAGAGTCGCTATTAACAAAAAAGGGACCCTTTGAACCAAGCTTTTCCAAGCTGCCAAGATGAGCCACAGAATCTATTTGAGCAGACACTGTTCCAAGCAGAACAGAACTGGAAAGACTGGAGTCTCCATCCATTTGGGTGAAATGCAGGCAGGTGGTATATTGCTGTGTCATGGAACTATGAAATAGGGAAAGGCACTGATATCATCTTAGTATGAAAAGGTTTCTGGAATTCTCTGCTGTATGTATTATTTTGTCTACTAGCATAACAATTATTTGATTGCGTTGTGCAAATTGTCTCTCATCAGGAATGGGACTTCATTGTAATGGGTGCTGTGCAGTCCCTGCCTTCTAGAATTAATACATGAAACATCATAAGAGATCTGATTTTATGGATGTTTGCACTGGAGATAAATCCAGTACCAAAACCCTGGTTCCAAACATTAAGTTTATAGTAGAATTATCTCCCACTTTCTTTGATTCTAAAAATACCCCAAGCCAGGTCAGAGCTAGGAAAAACACAAGCATTTAACTCACATTTGAGGAGGTGGCTTCACTCAGCATAACCCTTCTTGTTGCTAACAGAGAGATTGCCAGTTAGTACTCTAAGTGACACTGCAACCCTTTTTTGTGAAGGTTTCAATTGCTCCACTCCCTATTCTCCTGGACATATAGTCTTCAGAGGTGAATAATTATAAATTTCAAACCCCATAAGTTCAAACCAGTGACTTCAACCCTGCCTTATTCCATTAGCACCTTAGTGAACTCAAGGGAAGTTGCAAGTCCTTAGCGCTGTCCAGATCAGAAAGAGAAACAAAGAACCAGTCCAGCCATTTGTACTATTCTACATAGCATGAGAAATAATCAACTTCTAAGGATTTCCCACGTGTTTTATACAGTCAGTGCCTGATCATATATTATTTAACCCCAGGCTTTGGGGGCTTTTTTTCTATGCTGAATCCATGCACCATGTAACTGTAAAAAAGTCACCTTTCACTCTTGTGAAAAGGGGATTTACAAATCTCAGAGTAGGAGGCCTTTCTCACCTGTGGTATTCAAAAATCTTCACCCTTTTGTCTTCCTCCAATTTGTTTCAAAGGGCATGAGGGAATAAACAGGCATTAGCCAGTCAGCCCCATTTCATGGCTTTGATCAGTTTGTAGATGAACTTCAAGACAGCTAATCATTCTCCACGTGGGGAAGCTCAGCATCACCAGTGATGAATTTGCCTATATTTTGTGACAAGGTTTATTTCCATCTGTGCTGAGACCTCCTAACAGTACACATGTGGCAACTTGTGCACTGCTGCATAATGAACTGGATTGGAGAAATTGAAAAGCTTTTCACTCCTTCTATATACAGAGTGGGCACAATGCCAGACCTGGGATAAGGAAAGGTGCCAAGTTTCCAGTTGTCATGAGTCACTACTGCTAAAAAAATATGTGCATACATACACACATATATATATGTATGTATGTATATGTGTGCATGTATATAAAATGTACTCTGCACTTTGTCACTTTCATTCAAAGTGGTCACATTCAGGGTAGTTAATTCCTGCCTAAATCTACTTCTTGTCCAGTCTTGTATTCCACAGAAGTGGGTCAATAGCACCTGTTTCCAAATACCACAAAGCAGCCATGGCATAATGCACTTTGTCTACAACATCATGGGACTAATCTGATAAAATTACACCTGATACATCTTATAAAATTAATGGAAAGCAATGACTGCAGCATGACTAAGAATAGATTAAATTTAATTCTAGTCACACTCATTTTTGCCTTTATGGATAGATACATGGACAATTTCCTGTATTAAAGCCTAAATTCACTTCCTCTTCAAAGTGTTTGGCCACATCCCTGTAGTAAGGCTACTCTGTGATGGGGGAACAAACTTAGCACTACATTAATCTTCAGCATGGGCCCAAGTATGTTTCACATTAAGAAGGTAATTTAGTCACTATATTCTTCCTAGAAAAGCATCACCACTGTGTTTGCTAAGGGATAACGGAGCAGGTAGGCAGCCCAGGTTTGACCTGCTTTGTGGCTACATCAGACTGAACTGACCTACAAGCACCCTAGGTCCTAGCAGTGCATATAACACAGTCAGGCCAAGCAGCTTGCTGTGCTTTAACGTGCTTGCCCATCTGCATTTTGTCAGGCGGTCTAGCAAAAGCCTCTATATAACCCCGGGGATGTTTACGCCATAAAATGCAGCTACCACCATGCAAACTGGTGCTTCTAAATGATGCAGTGTAATACTTATATTAACACAGGCTGATATTGGACTGTATTTTGGCTACGAAGACTATCACTTTGCAAGACAGTTTAACCGAGTGCCACTTTTACATGGCTTTGAGCTTCCAGTTCCTGAAGCTTGCTCAAACGTTGCTAGCTTGGGGCATCTGTATAGGACAGTAGCACAGTACTGTACAAGATAAATGCATGCTTAATGCTGCTCTGAGTTTTGCATCTGTAAAGCAATAGAATTTTTTTGTCTATTTGAGACATTAGGTGAATAATTTAACCTAGATTTACATGCTGTAGCAGAACTCAGAATTTGAACATCATTTTCAGCTGTAGAAATACCAGTTTAGGTTCTTTGAAAATGATAACCACACCAAGCTCAAGGGAGTTCCACCTGGTTTACCCCAGTGTGTGATGAGCATTAATTAAGCTGCGTGCAGATCTGGCAGTGCCATACAGCGGTTACTTTGAAAATGTGACAGTAATTTCATGGATTGCTACTTAAAAATAGTGCGTGTCTCTGAATGTTTTGACCCAGCAAGAGTACAATCGTTCCCTTAGGTCAAAGAGAATAAATATTTTCCTTTATTTCTGGCTGATAATGTCTCTTGAAGAACTGCAGTAAAATGAAACTATGTGACAAAACACAGAGAAGGTGATTACTGAGCAAAGAAAGCTGCACTTACAAAGTGAAGCACCCAGTGATTTTCAGCAACATGCAGAACTCTCATAGCTGCGAAGCATCAACATAAACCCTGTTTGTTGTGAAGTCAGAATGGAGCTCTAATTATACCACACCAGTGAAGTTCATGACATTGTTGGAAACATAGACCAAAGAGACAAAATGTTTTGCAGTCATTTTTATACACTGTAACCTTTGCTGTGAAAAAAAAAAAGAAAAAAGAAAGAAAGAAAAAAGGAAAAAAAAGAAAATGCTTCTAAGAGGGTGAGAAGATGAGAAGGAGGAGGGGGAGTGCATGGGTGGGACCCCAGACCGAGTGTCTCTTCCCTTTACAATTTGTTGCACATGTCAGCATTCGACAAGCCAGCGGTATTGTTCAGGGCAGGCCTTATTAATTACTGTTCAGTAGGTGGCAGATGATAGCGCCCACAACTGCAATTGTCATTGTGCCACCAATCATCCCATTCCATACCCCTGCCAAAGCAGCAGCCTTTATATAAAAAAAAAAGCACAAGCAATGGGCAGATGTCTGTGATGACCGGCAGGGACTGCCCTGGGGATCTGCTTCTCTTTGGATTCTCCACCTTGTGATTTTTGATGCGCTTAGAAGAGCAGCCCCCCCTACGTCACGTTGTTCTTTAGACTAATGGATTTTTCTCGCATCAGGGGGTGCCATGCTCAGCTGACTGGCTGGCTTGGCATGATAAGCTTTCGTTCACGTAAACCTGTACTGCTCATATAGCAAATATTCTTCCACAACACTGGAATCTAGAGGAGGAAGCCAAAGCAAATGGAAACTAAATACTATTGTTGAGTGAAGGTTTCCAATTTTTTAGCTGTGTAACTGGGATATTTATTTTTAGAAATGAAAATATCGACTCCATCCTGCCCCCCGCCCCAAACAGATGGAAAAAGAAGTCATGCCAACCTATATTGATGAAAAGCATGTTCCAATACTTTGGGGAAAAAGCTCAGGAACAGTTTATACAAAGGAAAATAATAGTCTTGTGTTTTCTGGCCAAGTCAGTGGCAGCTTGGGTTATCTGCAGCAAACATGCCCGTTAGACTTGCCCAGAGAAATGTCAGGCTTTTCCAGCCTGCTAACTCATAAACATAATTCTGGTCAGTAAGACTGATTTTTCACTTGTTTATGCCAGGATCTCTTTGCTTAGCCCTTCTGCCTTCCACACAGCAAACAGTTTCTGCCAGTGATGCATTCTGATAGAATTCCAGGATCAAGTCTAAATGTGATACCTGCTCCAAGCCAGCTTCCATGCTGGAATGGAGTCTAACCAGACCTCATGAGCAAACATTATCATGACCTCGTTCAGCATGCTAAAGGAAATGTTCAAACACAACCTGGAAACTGCAGCAGATGGTGCTATTTTTTCTTGTGGTAATTATTGTCCTTCTAGTTTCAGGAATGAATCTAATACAATATATTAGTAAGGGCTCTGCTGCTCGGATTCTGTGAGAATAGATGTTTTGGAGGTAAAGCACAGAGTCAGATGATCGTGACTGCAGGGAGATTCCAGTTTTTGAATTCTTAACCAAACTCTGGTTATTTAGAGGTTCGCCCATTACTTCCAGACCAGATGGGATGAGGAATTAATTTGCATTGCCTGAAAGCTCATACCCTGGGAACTATTTGTTGTATTCACCTATTTTATTGCGAAGTTGTTCTTCCAGTTCTCAGCATGCTTTTCTGCTGTGTTCCAGGAACAATAAGAAAGTTCTCCCACTGCATACTCAACGCATGAAAGTTTCCATCCTTGTAACCTAACCCCATAAAGCGTAGAAAAAGTCAAGCTTTTGGTGGGGCCAATGATTTCCTTGAAATTTACACAGTGCTGCTTAGGTTCTGGTAAGCAGTTTCTTAACAATAAATTTCTTGTTTACTGATCGCGATGAACAACATCATATTCAAGTCTGTTCTTTGTCATAAGACACACACACGCTACTGCTGAAGCCTGCTTTTACTCTCTCCAACACACCACCATGTCCAGAATCTTCTGTTGCTGCAACAGGACTATGGGATGGACTTTTTTCCCCAAGCAATACTATTTCATGCAATTCAGTCTCTCATAATGATGGGTCATAAGAGGGCAAAGGATGAGAGAACAGTTTGCCAATGCTGCCCCATTACAGCACACACCCTGAATATAATCCAATTTACACCTCCCTAACTCTTTGCTTCTCTTTTAATTTGATAAGAACAAACTTAAACTTCCAACTGGATGTGACTTCTCTTTTAGGACCCTTTTGTTCTGTCATCATTTTGATTTGCTTCAGAAGCACACACAACCCCTTTTACGTACTGAAGGGACAGTAAAAGGACCCACCTGATGTGGCTGTCTAGATAAATTTTAAAAAGAGCTATGCATCTCCTTCGTATTTAGTAACTTGCCCTGTACCTTTGTGTGTATGAACTTGAGCATTACACTGAGATCAATGTGTAAAATGGTTTAAAACCAGGGATTTCACTAGACTCCATAGAAAAGGAGGGCTGATCCATTTAAAAACATTATTGCTTCTCTTCCTTTGTATTGAAGAGTGGTTTTGGAAATCTGCACATAGGAAAAAAGCAGACCATGAGCAAACTGTCCAAATGGATAGACTAGAAATAGTTTTGTCTTGTGAGCACAAGATGACACATGACCCATCTTTAGGGGATACTATGCCAAGAGAAGTGTGTTGGAAAACAAAGCAGAGTCACTGGGCTTTTATGCAGACAGACCGTAGCTCCTAATAAACACAACCTGCAAAATCTATGAGGATTGCAGACCCCTCAATGAAACAATAAAGGAGAGATTTTGTGTGATTCCTCTGGAGAGAGAATTATTACTTATCTCAGAAACTTATAAAGAAAAAATGTCAAGGCATTTTAAGCAGGAACACAGAAATGCTAATATCATCATAGCACTGGATGGAGGATAGAAACACAACAAGTAGGGCTTTTTTTCCCCCCTGTAACTTGCTAAAACTATCTAAACAATGGCAAGATAACCTTGATTTTTTAAATTTATTTTAAATGTCCAATGCCAAATATCAAAGACCTGATTTTTCATATCATGCTAGTGGAATATGAAAATTTTAAACCAGATAAGAGGAGGAAGAGAAAGATCATTAAAAAGGAATAGGCAGTGGGCTATAGAATCAGAGTAGTAAGGTGTAAATTAGGAGGATTCTGGAATATTTCTGTGATCAACCTATGTCCTAACACATGCAAACTCTTTGAAGTTAACAGTCACCTCCACTGCAGCCAAAGGCTAGAGCAGCAGCAGAGTGCTCGGGCTTTTCAGATCTTCAGAGAGGACCAGGCAAGGTGTTCTGCCCATTTTATGGCTTCTGTTTGAGAGTTATTTTTTGGTATTTATTTTCCTGTAGTGCTGAAGTGATACACAGTGTCTGTCTTTTCTGGGGGCAACAATGTTTAACTTTTATTCCAGTAAGAGTAAATATGAATCTTTTCAATGCTGCTAAAGAATATAAATGGGTATGCTTTGAGAAGCTCAAACCTAACCTTTCTCTTAATATTTTATTCTGAAATGCAGCCACGAAGGTGATACTGACTGGATGTTAGTTTGCCAGTCATAAAGTACTGACCAGCTCCATGTATCACGGACACTCTTACAGCCCAGCTGAAATACTTTCATTCATTTCCTAAATAATGTGAATCCATATATGTACTTTGTACTAAGACAGCTTCTGAAGCCTTTAAAAATCTATCTTTAAAAATTAAATTTAAAAAATACATACAGGTAGATATACTTGAGAGTTTCATAGCTGTTTTTAAATGAACATTTAAAAAATTAATGTAAAAAATGGAAGTTACTAGGAAAAATAAGAAAAATAACATCGAAAGTATGAACTAGAATTTGAACAAGCTTTTCAAACAGCATGATACACCTTTCTTCTCATTAAAGTGGATGTTGTTATGGTACTGTTGCACAATCTGGCACAACTGCGGGATTTAGCTGCTTAGGCATTCTCCAACCTGCATGGTGGAATATCACAGCAAGGAAACAGATGGATAGTGTCTGCCCAATATGCCAGTGGTGCCTTGCTCCCGTTTACACGTAGCTATCTAACCCTCTTTAGAAAGCATAGTTTTGACTTTACTCATCCCTTTGCGTTACTGCGCAGCTTAACAGGTTCTGCTGAGGATCTGACAGGAGAACAGAAAACACATTTTTAGACATCAAGCTCAATTTGCATTGTGTAAGGAGCCTGATCACCTAATTCAGGACTGTAATTCCATTTTATGACCTGCCATCAAAGTTAGACATTGTAACGCCAAGTCTTAGCTGCATCATGCTTGGGATGCAGCTCAAAGTGTATCAGTTCTCTCTACAATGGGAATTTGTACAGCATTACATAGTATTATAATATTACCTAACTTCATGTGAAAGAACAAAAGCGTTACAAATTGTGGGATGGCTATGCTGCAGGGGAATGGAACTGTACAAATGCCTTTAAAAGGTGACGATCATATTGAAAAATGACTACTGACTTACGAGCATGTAAGGTATATGCTGGCAGAGCAGAAGGGGGAATTGTTTTTCCAGAGTCCCTGCTTTTCATTTCTCCTCATCTCCTAGTACTTCCATTCACTGCTTTCAGTATAAAATTCATTAACATCTGCCTGGAAATCTTTGTGGTTGTTGTTTCTCTGGTGTTCAAAAGCACTTCCCATTCTTGTCAAATGGTTTATGTAATTGAAGGCAGCCAGGCATTCAGGTGGCAGAATATAAGACACTCCTGCCGTGGCTTCCTTCTTCATGCTCCTTCCTCCTAGTTTTGACAAGCGTTGATCTGTTTCACTTGCATCTGGGATTTCTTTCTTTATAAGCTATGGCTAACACATGTTCTTGTCCAACTGGGAACTGGACGTGTCTTTGCCAACGTCACTCAGATGCTGACTTACTCCTACATGAAGTTCTCCTGGATTTTTTCCAAAGCAGCATGGTTATCATAATTTCATGTTGCCTTCTACAAAGTCCTGGGTAGGTCCTCTGTAAAAGATAAACAGCTCCATGGACCTCAGTGAACTGATATATACTCAGCTAGAGGAAATTGATAGCTGTTTTCTCATGCCTCTCTCACCTTCTCACTTTTCCCCGTAAGCCGCTGTTTGGTAAATCTAGTCCATATATGGGATGAAAACTGAAAAAGCATGGTTCTGCTTATTTAGTCTAGAAAAGGGGAGCATTACACTAAAAAAAAAAAAAAAAATCAAAGTTACAGAGGAGAAGAAGATTAACCTGCCATCCTGCTATCCTTTCACCCCATTTCATGAGATGTGAACTGGGGCTGTCAATGAAATTCAATGGCTTGTGACATAAATCTAAAGAGAGATTATTGTATGCAATGCATAGTCAGATGGCAGTGTTCACTGCTGCAGGGGCACAGAGCTAAGCGCTGAGACAGGGGGTTTAATGGCTAGACATAACCACAGTGATGTGGTCTGAGAAAAAGAGGATAATCAAATTTCATGCTTCAGGACATGAGCTGATTATTTTCTGAGCCCTGCAGGCTACCACACCCTCTACAGCACCCAGCCTTCTGACCGATGCTTTGCTCAGGCTTCGGTCTGATTCTCCAGGGCCGTGGTTGAAGAGAAGACTAATGTACAAAGTAGGAGAACATACTGAGATTAGCCTTGACATCCTCTTCCAATCCTGACAACAAAACAGGTATGATGTTCTAAAAGCTGTTCATATTTTCTTCATTAAGCAACTTTGCTGGAAAACAACAGCACTTAGAGGGGAAAACCTCAAAATATGTGCAAGTGTGACTTTTTTATAATTTTTGTTTTTTCTCAATGTGAATTTTTGTTTTGAAATTTAATTTCTATGTACAAAGTGCAAGTCTTTTAAAAGATTAAAGTGAAGCAATGTTTTTAAACTACTGAAGCAACATTTCAAGAAACCCAATCTTATTTTTTTCCATTTCCACTAGCAATTTTCTAGATTTCACTTTTCCATTCCAGTAAGATGAGAAAATAACAGGAAATACCCACTGTTCTTGTGGAATAGAGAACAAAATTGTCTGTTACTTCTGTACTTGGGAGAACACAAGAACAGCTACTCCCTCTTACCTACTAAGATACTAGGAAACAAGACTAAGGCTTCTGTCTCTGTTTCTCAGCTACCAGCAGATCAGACTGTCATACACCAAGATGGAAGTAAAACAAGTGTAACACACTCTGCATCGACAGAGGCAACATTGCTTCTGGATTTCACTGGGATTCTTCAAAACCAGTATTTTTGTGAAAGAGTTGAGTAAAAAACCACCTTCTTCAGTCAAATATAGACTGAAGAATATTGTCTTTCGATCAGCCCTAGAAAGATGGCAGCATTTCTGCTGAGGATCTTGACTCAAGAACATACAGAGAGATTAAAATAAGAGCCAGATTTGTCTGACTTATTTTCAGACATACGTACTACATGGACAGCTAAGCTGACAGAAATGAGCATCCCGAACCACTGCAAATTATAGCTTGGTGTATCAAGGAAACCAATAGAGATTTTGGTTTTCCTCAGTATGTCACATAACTTGCAAAGATACAGCACATGTTTCAGGATAGGCTACTCATAGAATGCTGTAAGGACTTTCCAGTGGGTGAAGAATCTCCAAGGGAGAGAAGTGAAGCAGACAGAAGCAGGTCATAATCTCTGTAGCCTATGTCTATGAGTCAGAACTCCATGTACTTTGCTGTAGGTAACTGAGAAGAAGGATCTGGCAGACCTGTGACACAAAATCTGCTCTTCTGGGTATGAACTCACTGCTTTACAAAGCCAAATTCTTTCTATTGACCTTAAAATATAAGTTTTGTCCAACAGCCCCTCTCATTTCCCGTGGGGGAAAAAAAAAAAGAAAACACCAAAAAAACCGAAGCACAACAGAAACAAATCTCTCTAGGTCTATATAACGGCTAATGGAGATAAGAGTGGCAAGTGATTTTTTATAAGAACTGGACTGTCATAAAGATGCTAACTGCTAGCATGCAATGTCACAACAAGGCTTGCAGGCTTTTCCATGGCAAGCATTAGTAAGCACCAGAGAAACAAAAGGAGATTGTTTTTAATATTTGAAATATTTCTCAGGTTCTGTTCTGAATCACTTTGAACTTCAGAGGCAGCAACCTCTTGCTAGGTTTCAGCCGTGATCAAAACAACCTAAATGGGACATTGTGAGCAGTTTCCATTTCAAAGCATTTAAAGGTTTTGCACCATGAATTTGATTCCACTTAAACAAATCTAGTAAAACATTAGAACATCTTGTAAAAGTTGCAGAGAAGAGAAGGCTGTCGTTCAGTCTCACATTCCTCCTGAACTGCCCTCCAAGTCCCTAACTGTGTTCTGTCCCCACAGTCTGTCACAAACAATGTCTCCACAACCTCCCAGCCTCTGCAGGAACAAGGAGCTTGAGTCCAACTCTCATGGACTCCAGCAGAGGTTGGAGAGGTTCAAATATGGGTCTAGTTGTCAGTAAGTTCTATTTCACATAAATAAAACTTTTATTGACATTTAATCACTACTGAGGTGAACAGAGCTAACTTGTTTCCCCTAAAGCCTCTTCTGGATAAGGTCAGAATTTCCAAAATTTTTGTTGTTTGGACAAGAGAAGTGGCAAATTGCATGATCCTTCTCATCTTTACATGCCAGGAAAGGATCTTGGTGAGAGAAAGGAAAGGAGACATCTGTGGTAAACATGGTCTGGAACAAGCTTCCGCTAAGAGTCTCTGGCAACAGATGAGAGCCTTCCACCACAATATCATTATTTCCAGTTAGCAAATTCAGATTTCATGACTGCTCTCAGGAGACCACTGTCCTGCTACCATGAATCACCAACATCAC
The DNA here is from genome assembly GCF_000687185.1 of Egretta garzetta. NCBI lineage: Eukaryota > Metazoa > Chordata > Aves > Pelecaniformes > Ardeidae > Egretta > Egretta garzetta. The sequence continues at coordinate 9,008,071 of NW_009260182.1, read as the reverse complement.
TGAATGACCTTCTACAAGTCCAACAGCAAGTCTGTTCCTTGCATTCAAGCAGAAAATAAGGCTTCATTAGCCACACTCCATGTCAAAACCAGTAGCACAAGAAGTGGAAGGCTTATTACCCATTTATTTGCAGCAAGGACCACAAAAGCATAACTTCATTCCTCCTCCCTCTGTAACATTATTTTTTCTCCTTGAAATATTACCTGTACTACATGAGGACCCCGTAGTTCCAGTTGAGATCATTATCACATTGCAATAAACGGTCCGTAAATGCACACAGTAAATCTTCACTGTAGACTTAACTCCGACTTCTATTCACAGTTGCCCCACACTGGACTTGTGTCTGTGCAGCAATGTTGTGGAGTTACCAGCTTAAGCTAACAGGCCTAGCTGAGGCTCCCTGGTTGATTAGGAAGGTCCCAGACGGGATCAGCTAGCTGCATATAATTTGCACTAAGGCAGCTAGTTGGAACTGGTATGGAAACTCAGTTGCTCTGGAGATCAAATCAGAAGACTGCAGTGCATATTCACACAGCTCTTACTGCAAGGAATCCCCTTTTTTGTATGACTCTCAACCTCTCAGACTCCCTATTTATTTTCTTCCCATGCAGAGTCTTTATTTCTTGCCTCCTTTTCCTTCCTCCCACTTAAAGGCTTCCTCCTTCTCTGCATCATTTGTCTTCTCTCCTAAACTGCTTCAGCTACAAATGCTGCCTTCTCTTCCCACTCCAGCTCTGCATTGACAGCTCACATCTGTTCTTTCCAAAGCCTCATTAGTTGCTGGGGTTGCAACCATCTTTTTTGTCTTTTTCCTCTCACACACTCATATAACATTATAGATGTCTTGCTCTATCCAAGAATCCTTGGTGAAATCTCTGTGCTTTTCCCTTCATTCTGGGTCTGTTCTGCCCAGGCCCCAGTGATCCTGCTCAAGTGATGGGGAGCTGCTGCTGTATCCAACCTCTTCCTCCCTCAGAAGTTGTGTTTGGGAAGGGCCCTCTAACAACCGGTTTCCAGGATGGACAATGAACCAGTACAGCTGCCCTCCTTACATCCTTTCTCCTTCTATGCCCTGCACTTGAGGGGCCACTTCCTGCCAAACTGATTTGGAGCTATTTGTAAATGAGGCCCAGAAGTGTACGTGATACTTTTCACCTAGACAGACTAAAAGGTGAGGAACACAAGACGTCCCAACTTCTAGGTACATGCCTGTTTTCAGCTCCTTCCAGAACTGACACAAGGAGCTGGCATTGTGCTTAGTTCTCAATCCCCACAGAACCTCTGCTGATGGGGAGACATAGCAAGGCAGCCACATGTTTTCTGTTTATTTCTCTTTTATCAGTCTCTGTCATGAACCTCTCCCACCCCACAAACAATTGAAGTAACAGAATTTCATCTAAGGCTTTCCATCCCTTCTTTTCAAAGGCTCTGCTCTCTCAACACTCTCCAACACATCCGCAGACTGAGCTTCCCCTGGGTCAGCTGCCAATCTGCATAAGTGCAGGCCTATCGTAAGCCAAGCCTAGAATTATAACTGATCGCAGTTGTGGTAGTGTAGCAGGGAGGGAGTGATCTGGCTTCTCTGCTTGCTAGAGGCCCAGCCAGAAGGCATAAGACAAGGTCTACTCTGTAACAATATTTGGGAAGTCTTTAAAAAGTGATCAGCTTTGAGTTAGGAAAATTAAATCAGGTTTTTTGAGTTTGTTCTGCAAAAAGTACAGACTATTTCATTTTGTTGAATTGCCTCAAAACATTTCAAAGCATTTATCTGCCATCATATGGTTATACGTATCTTTTTATTCCAGATCCCATTTTCTGGGTAATTTCAACAAAGTATTTCAGATAAGATCAGGCAGAGAAGAACATGAAAAGTTTTCATTTCTGAATGCTGAAATGTTTTGATTGAAACAACAACAGTTCCAAGTATTTTTTTTTTTCAGAATTATCATAATGCAGTTTATTTTTTTTCAGCTTTTTGTTTCACTTTGCAATGAAATTAAATTATAGCCTTTTGAGCTAGTTTTTATAACAAAGGCATTGTGACTAAAGGGGGGAATAATTGGACACTGGACACATTTCATATCTCTTTTGTTTTTAAGTCCTTCTATAAAATTGACCAAGAAGATTCACATTGTGGGTTAAAGACAGTTTGAAAATTAATGTCTGTTTTTATACTGCAGAGAATTACTTTGCTGATTAGGTGAAGTATAAACTCCCGTCTGCATGTTTTTGCAGTGAATGCTCTTGAAAATTCAATCATATTAAAGGAACAGTAGGGTTAGGGCCTGTGTTTTTTAATGGACTAAGCCAATACTTACCATAAATGTTTTACCACTGAGGCACCAGATTGGGTTGTTGTGGGCCTGCTTTTTCTCAAAATTGCATTCACTAATGCTTCAGAGCAGTCTACAGTCATTAGGACTTATCCTCATACTATCCCTGTTTGCCAAGGGAATACTGAACCCATCCTGGAGACATGAAGCAATCAGCTTATGGTTAGAAATTGAATTTCTGTTCCTTGGAATGCAAAGCCAGGCTCCATTCATAATTCTTTCCTTTCTATTTTGAACAGGTTTCAGCTTCCAAAATTCTTTATCTCACATATTTTACCCATGCTTAAAAATAAAATTTAGAAATATCTTCAGTATGTAAGTGAAAACATTTGTCTGCTTTTTGTTAACTGTTGTGATCAAAACATTGAGATACTGAGATTTTCTTGTGTAAGAGAATGATCATGGTGACTTGTGCCACGCCTGTCAACAGCTGGGATATGGTGCAAGTAGAAAGACAAAAAGTCCTCCCCTTACCTGTTCACCATCTCACCTGACCTTGAAAACACCTATTTGGCTCTTTGAAAGTAGCTCATAAATATGCTGTTGCAAAGAATCTGAAGCACAGTTAGAGGCAAGACCTCTGCCATAGCTTCAGCAGAGGGAGCTGTTTTACCGGCTAAGGAGGAGAGAGGAGGTTGGGATTCCTGTCTTGGTAGGAAAGGGCATTTTCAGAATGAAGTACACCAATTATTCCCTTTGACAGCTCCATCATTCTATAGTTCTAGACTATCTGGACTATTAGTATCCGTAGGCTGTAATTAAGCACTGATTTCTGTTGAATATTAACTCCTCTTTCACCAGTAAAAATACATACAATGAGATGACAGAGTAAGAAAAAGTGGTTTTCTCTCTTAGTGCTCTACCCTGCAAGTGAACCCTGTAACATCCAAGTGCCTGATATTCTAGATACCAGCTGTCAGATATCAACCCAGAGGTGTTCATCACCTCTAAAGGATGGAACAGCTACACAATGAGACTGCTACACAGTGACACCAGGTTCTGCAGGCATTTTCCCGACCATGGGATGTCTTTCTGCAGGCAAGGACCAGTGCTTTGTGGAAAGCTGTAAAGAAGTCTAAATATGTTGCAAACACGTACATTTTATAGTTATATAGGAGGGGAGGTGTGTAACCAGCTACCACACAGGGGCAGCTCAGAGATCACCACTATTGTAGCAGCATACTTCTCCAGCTGGTCACCCTTTAACTTGAAGGCCACATGAACTTTGTTTTGCGCTTAGCACTGAGATCTACTTAACATCCCTAGCAATGTAAGAAAGCAGAAAGAGGGTGACAGTGAAAGGGCTTGCAAGGAGCTCCTCGTTGGTGCATTATTTTTGATCCACAAAAGCAAAAAAGTGAGTATATAAAAGAGAGGAAATGCTTCCAGTGCTAAAGTTCTACATGGAGTCCTTTGTCTTCTGTTTCTCTGATATACTAGTTTTATTTGGATTTTTTACTTCTTCAGCTGGAGAAGTAAACAAAGTGGAAAAGTCTCTTGTGGAAACTGGAAAACAAAGTACTTGCAATTCTTTTCAAAGAATGTTTTTAAAAAATTATCTTCAGTATCAGATGGTGAGCTTGCAGTCAGTGAGATTCCACAGCCCACCTGTATCCTGGCCTTCCTAAAGTGGGATGCTGTGAAAATGAGAAGTCCCTCTCCTTTCCTTACAGGAAAATAGCAAAAGCTAAGCTCTGAAGGATGGCACTCAGCCTAAAGAATAAGTAGGTACACAGAATACTGTGTGGACAGAGAGATCCATTTAATCTATCATGTATATGTTTGGGAATGCATGACCTAAGTCTCTATAAAGGTGGCATCTGTTCTTTTCAGATACAGTGAAAGAAAAATAACACCATGTGAACCAACGCTTCCACTGATAAACTGAATGACAAGGTGTTACCTGCTGCCCACAAGTGTTTGGGTATGCTCTGGAAATTGCTTTCAGAGATTATGCCAGGTAGCAAATTTGCAATTTATAGTGCTGCATCTGGTTCTTGACCGGGCCTGAGATTGTTCCAGCACAGATACCTTTAGAAAGAGTCTGAAGACCTCAGTTTAGCAAGGCTTTTTACATAGTACTGTGATGAAAACTTAAAGTCCATAGGGGCTTCTTTGGTAAACTAGAGTAGATTAGGTACCAGAAAAGGAAAGTGTATAATGTGCCTTACTCACCAGACAGGTGGGGATTTCCCTTTATCCACCAACTACATACATATATTGTACACATAAAATCGGAAGCCAGTGGATTTTGCTGCAAGTAGTACGTTAAGAAAAATAGTCCTATCGTAGTCCCTTCATCTGTAGCACATTTGATGCTATCAAACTATGATATCATCAACTGATAAAAATGAACTCTTGAATGAAAAGCAGTGGGGTCAAGCCAGAATAGAAGCAAAATAGAAAAAGACTTGGGGTATAGCAAGAGAGACATTCCTCTTTGTTGAAGTATTGCCACTTCGGCATCCTCTTGGTCTTCTCTCCCGTTTCTGGGTGCTAAAACAGTACCAATGGCCAAGAATACTTTTTATGTATCACGAGCTGGCTGGCAGGATATACCTTTCTTCCTGGAACCAGTCATAGCACAATAATCCAGGATTTTGTCTGCACTGCTGCAATACATCTACCTGTGACCAACAGCACATGGGCCACCCAGGAGCTCCAGCTGAATCAACAACATGTAGCCACTTGCCTCTTTCATGGTAAGCGAAAGACAGATGACAACACATGGCACTAGGGCTTCTTGCTATATATATTAGTACAACATGGACCCACTTAAAGGCCCTGACATTGATCTTAAGGGGTTCAGTAAGTAAGCTATTTACTGACAGCTGATGATAATAGCTATCAGTGAAAACGGTTAGACTCTGCAGGGGGAAACGGAGCTAAACCAGGAATCTAGTATTTATCGTGTGGTTTTCTTAGAGGTCAGGAGGGTCCAAAGATGTTATGCTCTGTTCTGTGATGAGCTTGAACCACATAAAAATTTTAGGTCAGGGATCCTATTAACTACGACAAAGAGATATGTGAAGGGACTTCTGTCAAAAAGACCAAATCTGACAATTTAAGTTCAGCAGTATGTTTAGTCTGAAATAGATATAGATGAGAAAAAAAAATCAAGATATTTGAAACATTTGGGATTTGACTTAAAAAAAAATAAGTTTTCTTATTTTTCACTTTTGAAAGTGTTACTTTTCAAAATGACCTTAAGGGTTACATACTTTCAGCCACATTAAGACATTTCAAACAAACAAATATTATTTGCACCACTTTACTGCACGGCCTCTGGGCAGTGGATGTTCAGAATGTGGTTTGCTTCTCTCCCCACCCTTCCTGACCTACTCCTTCTATCTATGGCATTTCCCTCTCTTGATGTGAACATGGTGCCAGAAATCCATGGGCTTCCTGCTTCTTGCCACCTACAAAAAAGGTAAGCCACAGAAACCCCACATGTACAAAATGAATATAAAATCAATTTGGTTGATCACATATTTTTCTAATAGCTTTTTGGCTTAGTTGCTTTGGGCAGAATTATGAAACAAAAAGGACAGACGCAAGCTGAAATGACTAATTTCTGGGCTGTACAGCCTGATTCCCATCTCAGGCTGGTGTAAATCTGGAGTGACTTCAGTGGAGTCCAAGAACCAGTTCCAGGGATACTACATTTATGCAGCTGGTGAAGTACAATGATGCACTCATGGCTTTGGGCAGCCTGACTCCTCTTCTCCTGTGAGCTAAAAGAAAACAGAAAAGCTGGGCAGGCTTCACACAGTTTCCTAGCAGTTACCTACATTATTAAGATGCTGTTCAAAGATAACAAATCACTAGCCAGAGGTGTTCCGGTTTGACAAACATCAGAGAACTCAGGAGATGAAGATGATACACTAGATACTTCATTTAGCTTAACCTGTAAAACACCTGAAGAAGCCTCATACAATGAAACCTGCCTGACCTTTGTCAAAGGACTACTGTATACCCACATAGCTCTTCCTTTCTAATCCAAGTCTGCACTCTCTCATTTGGCAGCTGACACTCTACTGATATTTAAAGGCCAGTAATCCCAACCCTCGCTCAGTTTCTAAGGTAATTACACATTTACAGGGTATAGTAATTCCTCCCCAGATCAGTGAGAATTTCTACCTGTAGGTGCCCTTCTCTCACTCGTCACAATGTTCCTTAAAGCCAGTTTTTCAGAATATTTTTTAAAATTATTGTTATTTTGATCATGTGCAGCCTGGAACAGAGGTTCAAGTTTTGCAGAACATTTACATTCATTACTTCAATCAATCTCTGTGCAGCAAAACATGTCAACATATGCTTAATTGTAGGTATTCACTCAAAACCTCTGCAGAGCACAGAAGGACTGCTGGAACAGGGCCTGCCTCCAGGACTGTTTGTACAGTCTCTGTGATACGGACATTTCTAGTGCAGTTCCTGGTTATTCAGGGTGATTCATTTCACACCAAAGCTTTGCTGTTAATACTCCAGTCCTCCACAAGAGATAAACATCAGCTGTGCCATCTAGATTTAAGGCAACATTTAAAAAGTAGCAGCAAGTCAGAACATACCCTTGTAAAGCTTTGTGTACCAGTTCTTCTTTTAGTCTTAGCTGGATTTTCAGCTCCAACTGAGGCACAGCCAGGGAACGCTGCCCTTTTGCCTACCTTTCTCTCAGCATCACAGCAAGAGCCTTACGCTTCTGACACTTTGCAGTGCCACACACACACTGCAACTGCATGCGGTGAAAGAAGTCACTCCTAGCCAGACATGTACACAGAGTTCTGCGAGGTGGATGGTCTGATATCTGGTACCTGATGAAGCACAGGGCTTACTGGTGTCTCAACTTTGTATGATGCACAGCTTGAAATGATTTTTCCCCCTAGCAAAGCCTTGCTAGCATTCTTTGAGCAAGTAGTCCTACTGATTTGCAAGCATACTGTTCTCCTTACAAAGGTGAACTTAAAATATGTTTCAATATGGTTTTCTGGAATGGGAAGAGCCTGAAGCCAGCCTTTGGTGTTGCACTCAGATTTTATATTAGCCTTTGTCACTTGTATGTGAAAAAGATTGTGTATACACAGATTCTTTCTTATATAAAATTGCACCCTTGGGGAAATGAAAATTAAGTTCTATTATTCCTAAGAAATAATTTGCATGTATAATTCCCATGGAGACCCATGGCTTCTAGTAATCTAAGTATCTCATTATCTAAGCCTGAATCTCTAATAAATTAAACTTACAACAAAACCATTTAATCAGTCCCAATAATATTAGCTGTATTTTAAACATCAGTTATTGTCTGGTCTATGATTCCATTGGTATGCACAGATAAACAGTGTATTCTGTCAGGCAGCATTGTAGCCTAGTAGATCCTAATTAATCGCAGACCAAGAGATAAACAAGATAGAATCCCTGCTCCTTGGAAGGAGCTTTTTGCTGCACTCAGTTTTAGAAAAAAGTTGCTGACTGTCTCATCTTTAATCAGTAATTAGAAAACACCTCTGCCCCCAGTCTTAAGTAATGCATAATTCTGGTTGCTACCAACTAGACACATTTAGTGTGTGGAATTTTAACTTTATGATTCTTACATGTTTCCCAGGCTGGAGTTCTGAAGAGACAGAACTGGTAACTTTCATTCGTAATCAGAAAAAGTTTTAAAGATCCTATCGATCATTAGGAAGATGTTTTAAGTGCTCTCTCTTTTCAAATGTGTGTTTTATAATCCATTGCAATTTTAAAAATCAGATTTAAACAACTTTAATGTCAGTGGAAAATTTCTGGAAAAGTTTGTCCTTGCAACGCACTGCTGCCACTTCCATGCTTAGACCCCAGCTCTCCCACACCCTCCCTTACAATCTCAATCCTAACAACTTCCATTCATCCTCCAGCCACATATCACTATTAGTGGAGGGAACTGATGATAAAATATAATCTCTCCAAACATACTTTGGGTTCACTGGTAGCAGCAACTGATGAATTCTGATCCTCCTGGAAACACTGAGCAAGGGTTTTCCTTCACTGCTGCCATTTCTTTAGGAGAGGAATCATTGCATGCACATCCCCCATCTTCCTACACCCAGCACGAAATACAGCCCTGCAGTGATTTCTGGAAAAGTTAATCTTGGGAGATCAGCTCCCTGACCTTGAGATGTGGTACCATTTCACGTTCAATCTTGCATTTGAAAATTCTTGCAACTGAAATAAACAAACAAACAAATAATCCCAAATCCATGTAGGACTTTGGATTTGTCACCTTAGTAAAAGTTGTAGCTGTTCAAAACTTTTCCACAAAAGAAGAGATCTGTAGATCCATAGCTGTGGAGAGGCTTGAGCAGCTATAGAGAAGTGGAGCTCAGTGGCACCAGCAGCTATCAAAAGCATGGATTTCCTGAGATGCAGAAGAAAGCAAGTCCCCTGACACCAGGGTTACTTTGATTCTTCAGATGTTCACAGCTGACAATATTGCCAGATTGCCAGGATTGGAGAAATGTCCCCAGAAGGGGCAATCCAGAATGTGTCAGCTGCTATAAGGTTTTTTTCATTTGCCTGGGAAGCAGCAGCAAATAGAAGGCAGCGGTGACTTACTGCTTCTGTGCAGATTCCAACAAACAGTTATGAGGTGCATGTGGTCCAAGAATGTAAGGGGACCAAAGAAATGGAAAGATACCCGTCCTGGGATGCACTGCCATGATTTTAAGGAATTTAGCTCACAATATACCTGCAAAGGAGGTGAAAGACACAATTTGGACTTGATGAAGCTGGATTGGTTAAAGTTAAAAAGTGCTCCAAGGCAGAACTAAGAATAAGCACAGGAAACCCTATTTGCTTACATGAATAGTTGCATAATAAATATAACAAACATGTATACATATATCTCCATATGTATATAAATGTATGGTGAAAACAGTGAAGTGGCATTCAAGTGCATTACACAGCTGATCAAGCGTCAGCAGATAATGTGGGAAAAGATGCGAAAGAGTGTCCAGAATTGACTGCTAACATGGTTCTGGCTGATGCCTTGGCCTGTCAAGTTTGTCTGCGATGGGATATTTCCAGCAGCTAGGGAAACTGAGAAAGTCAGCCTCAGCACTCCCAAGACTTACAGTGGCACTCACTTCTCCGGAGAGCAATGTGCCACAATGCAGAGACCCAGCGAAGTGCCCCACTGGTTAAATCATGGAGGATGGTGACTTCCTGACCTCTCACCTGGTGTTCTAAACTTCACCGTCATAGAATAAGCTGTTAAAAAACCAACTCAAACCATTGTAATTGTGACCATCATCACCATGGTGTTTGGGATTGCCCAAATTATGCTACAGAAGGGAGGGGTAGATGGAGGGAAAGAAGGGAAACGGCCAGTTCGTATAAACTCACTCAGAAACAAGATATGAAAAACAAGAATCTCATCTAGTTTTTGCTCCTTGTGTATGATGATGATGACTTTTTTCACAGAAACTTTTGTCAAAATCTCAAAATGCAGCATTGGTCCAACTGAAATATTTAACAAACATGCTTTTGGAAATTTCTTCCAGCAAAAAGATTGACATTTTTCTTCTTCTCCCATTCAGAACTTTTTTCAATTAGAAACAGCACTGCACTTGAAAAATTATTTTATTTCATAAAACTAAGTTTTAAGCATCTTAGAAGATGCAACACATCATTTGATACTAAAAAAACCAATCTCCCCTTTTACAAGTATGTTAGAAAAAATGCTGGGGGTGGGGGCAAAACAGATTTTGATTTTGGTTCATGGAAAGAACCCAAACAAATAATTCACAGGCATAAGGAAGTTGTCTGAGTTGAACAGCTCTCATTTCTTATTGCAAAGTGACCTACAGTCCAGTTTTTTGACCAGGCAAATGGGGTTTTTTAGTAGGCAGCATACAGTGCTAGCTGCTATCATGCATTAAAGCCACCATGCCTGAACCCTGACAACTGCATTTTATAAGTGGATCTTTATATTAGATCTTTGTGAAACCACAGAATCCCTTTCCCTTCCAGGCTCAATAAACAGCTTAGTCAAGGTTTTGACTATCTGTTTCATTTAATTACATATCCCTTGATTTATGGTTCAGGAAAGGCTGTAAATGAGGACATCACATTTTCAATCCAACTTCAAAATGTTTTCAAAATCAGCAACAAAAATCCTCACATGAAGTCTTAAGAAAACAATCCCCTGGGGAAACACATGCAGCGCAGCCTAGTTAGCTTCTGTGTTTACCAAACAGGAGAGATGAATGGCTGACTTTGATTTTTTCCTAGGTGTGCAAATAAGGAGCATTAGACTTGCTTATCCTAAAGTGTTTACCTTCATCTGTCAGTGCTGGGAGCTGAACACGTGGCTCCGTGCCCCAGGGGAGGCACAGGCCAGGAGATGTAAGGCTGAGTTAATGTGGCTTGGCAGAACTGCACGGTACCGGAAAGGCAGAAGACTGTCAATTAACAGGGGTAGTAGGCACCAGAAATCATAAAACAGAGTTTCTAGATGCTTGGTCATCCCACTTCTCTCAGGCGTCAGAGTCTCCAATGAGCACATATAACAACAACAACAAAAGAGAGGCAAAAACCCTAAGGAAATCCACACCAAACGCCTGCTCCCAGCATACCTGAATTTTGGGGCCATTAAATCCAAAGCCTGCCTGAGGGTCCATATTTATTCCATGACCTGTTATATTAATAGTGAGAGAAAGTCCATCTTTAAGCTTTCTGTCCCGTAAGTGGTTCGAGGCACATGATTTGTGTGGCTAGTGGCACACAAAATAGCAGCACATCAGGAATCCTCTCCACCCAGAGGTGTAGCAAGGTACGTTACACTCTCTGGCATGACACCCCTGGGTGTATAGTTGGCAGAACAAAAATTCCAAGTAGGAATAATCTCAAATAATTAATCTCATGAACAGCAATTCTAAGGGAAGTTCCAGGATATGGGATAAACATGTAGAGAGAGTCCTGCAGGATGTGTAATCTTGCATTATCCCAGGCATATTTTCATTCACAGGCAAGCTTTAAAACCATATGGGACCACTATGATCATCTATACAAATCCACACAATGATTTATGCAACAATGTTATAGTGCATAGTTAATCTGCAGTGTGCCTTTTAATGTTAGCATGGATGTCTTTCCAAATACCTGTCGGTGATAGAGAATCCACCACACTTCAGGCAAGTTATTGCATTAGTGAATTATATTCTGTTCTATAAACTGTTAAAATACCTTTTTACTAACAGATTAAAACAGAAATCTCTCTCGCTTGTGGGTGTTTTGTTTTAACTTAGATAAGATTAATATTTTGAGCTTCTTAAACCTTTTGATCTAAGGCTTTTGATTCAAGACTTTCAATCATCCTTTTCAAACTGTAAAGGACTGGAAGAAGAGACACAATATCCTTGAATGAATCAGCACAAGCACCAGTCACACTTTGAGCTGGTCAATACATTTATATTTTTTTCAGCTAGAAATGTTTTGCTGGGAGTTACTGATTCAGCCTCATGCAGCGCAGTAGTTGAGGTAAAACTTCAAGCAGGAAGTTCAGGTCCAGGGTGGAATTTCTGATCAAACTGCGAAAGCAGCCTTTAGCACAGGCAACGGTCTGTAACGCGGCAGTCACACGCAGAAAGAAAAACGACACTGAAGTTTCTCCTCTAGGACAAACACATCAAGGATGTGAACTTGGGTCTCACACGTCCTTGGTAAGGTTTTTTTGCCAGGCAATTTTGGAATGTTTCGTGTGCATGGCAATGCACCACAAAAACAGAATTTGAAATATCTTATCTATTTTTAAAAACCAGAATTTCTATTTGCTGACCAGCCCCAGATATTTCAGTGAAGCCTTCTTAAGTTTATAAACAGAAAAATGAACTTCCCTTATCCTACTTGCCATTCCTGTGTCTACATTCTGGCAGCAGGCAGAGATTTAAAACAGAAAGTTTAAAACAACTCTTTCAACTGCAAAGGTTTTTGCAAGAAAAATGTCCTTTTTATGTTCAATCAAAATCAAATGCACTGTTTCTGTCTAGCTCATTCTGCACTAAATCACTGGATCCACATCTCCTGCAGAGAGAATGGAGAGGAATCTTATCATTCCCACACTGGCTCGCTCACCCTTAGGTTGACAGGAAAACTTAAGCCCTTTTCATGTGGCTTATGAAATGGCTTACGGGCAGGAGGTGCAGAACAGAGGCCAGAGAGTGTGATGGCCAGGGTAAACCTGCCCGAAGTGCCAAGCAGCTCACTATAGCGAGTGCTGTGCAGAGGCTTTGTACACGGTAGACTGGAGATGGAGGCACCCTGCTTCTGTTCTCACACACTCTTTATTAAACGGGCTTTTGTTAGGCTTATAGTTAAGATTAATGCAGCTCAATGAAGTACGAGCTCACTGACTCTTCATTTGACGGGTAAATTTCAAAACTGGACAAGTAATTAGAATATCTCACCCCCTACAACTTAATGTATTCCTGTAGTTCAAAGAACTATTCAATAATAAACAGCTGTTGCTGATATTATTTTCCACATATTGAAGTGCTTTTGATTCAGGTATACAGGGAAAATTATGATTTAAGACACTGGTCACTCTGAAATAGGAAAAGCTATGTTTTACCATTCCCTTAGCACCAGCCACTGTGGGGCAAAGGTTTATGTAAACAGCATCTTTTAGTATCTGCATTCATACTGCCTTTCTGTCCTCATCTCTTTTTCTTCCTTTGTAAAAGGACACAGAACCCACACTGGAGCTAGGCTCTTACGCCATGCTAATGCACACCTCACCTCTCCCACTCATGACTAGAGAAAACTGGGACATGGGTTCCTCAGTGGCATACCTGCCTAACATCAGGAGCAATTTAGCCTCCAAAAGCCTTTTTTACTTCAAAGTAGCAGTGGTAATAACATGAGGTGCCTTTAAAAGCATGCTGCAATTTCAGGTGGATGTCATTGATTGCTGCATCTTATATTGGGCCATAAAACAAAAACAAAACAGCAAAAGCACATACATCACAGGACTTGCAAGTCTGAGTGTTTGTTTCGAACTCTTACAGGAGGAAAAAACATTACTTTCAGAAGTCAAAGATTTAAAGAAAATAAGCTCCAAACTTCTTGTGCTCAAAAGCCCTATAGTTCTTTTGGTTGTCATAAAAAGCCAATTTCCTGATTTTTTGTGGTTTGATATCTGGTTTGGGGATTTGACAACACTATATGTACTTTCCTAGCAAGGAATGGAAAAATGCACTCAAGTAAACACTCCTTTTGCTTGCTGTGCCTGTGTGCCTTAGAGAGGTCATCCTCGCCGTCCCCATCATTGTGCACTCTCTGCTACACCCCTGACTGTGCCGCTTGTAACCTCTTTGGCTGAACCAGCTGCCTAATGAACTTGCAAGGAAACACCAGAATAGGTTGCCCCCCTGGGAATATGCTGGATTCTGGCATGCTATTCCAAAACTCCTAACTCAATCATTTTCCAAACATGCTTTTCAACAGCCTGAAGTCTCTGGTTCAACAGCCTATTAGGGTCCATATAGCACAGCCTACCAGATTTTACATAGCACTCTAACGTCTCTAGCTCAGTCTGTTTGATTGGTAGGCCAGGGCAAAGGGGGAAAAAAAAGTACTGAAGAAATTTGATAAAATATCTTTTTCTCCCCCTCACCAAGTTCTGCAGCTTTGAAACAGCTTGTTCAAATAACTTCAAATTTGGTCAAATTATCAACTGCCTACAGTCCACTCATGCCAAATTTGGAACTCAACAGAGTAAAAATAAGAGTGCTTTAGCAGACATGCCAGTAAAAACTGGATTTATAGAGGAAAGCAAATTTTGTCCTCACCTAAAGGGTATAAGATTGTGAGTTAGACTTACAGAATGGTATTCACTCCGTTCTGAGCGATTGCTATATCCTTCACATAACAAAAATCAGATAATGCACCCAGTCCCACCAAGTCACCTTCTGAAGACACAGCAAGAGATTCTCTCTGCTTCCAAGATCCTGCAGTAAAAATACATAAGATATTCAGGGGAAAGCTGTATTCACTTCATTTTACATCTAGGCATAGGAAGACCAAGTGAATTGTCCATTGTCACTGAAGGAATGGAATTAAACTCAGATCAATTGAATCCTATAACTGAGCTTTATCTGCTTTCAGGTCCATCTTTTCCTTCACATTTATCTATTTCTAAAGCAATTTGAGATCTCTTGATGAAAAAAATTAGAAAAATAGAATGCATTCTTACTTATGTTACAGTGGAAACATACACTTATAAAAGGAGTAGCAAATATTACATGCAGATAATTCAGAAATTATAAGTATTTCTCACACTGCCCATTGATTGACCTTTTTAGCAGTCAATGAATTGATTTTTGTGGGTATTGCAGGGCTTGCACGAGCTGAAACTTTAATAAAGTTTCCAGAGCGATGTATCTACTCCCTTTTTGACCCTAGAAATATCTGTATCCTAACAACTACACAAAACAATAGTGAAGTGTGACTAAACGTGAATGGCAATGTACTGCTGACAAGCTCTGACCATTAACATTTTTCTTTCTGTTTAACTCAGCAGGCGAAAGGCAGCAAACAGAAGCCGTCTACTCTTATGAGCACTCACAAGCATTTCATTGTGAGCACGCAAAAGAAAATGAGTGCCATTCTCTCTGAGAATCCTACTTTCTAGGTTTTCATTATTCCTCTACAGATTAATTGTGGATAAATGCAAGCAGCATATTTAGGAACAGGACACTTTCTTCTGTTGAGATCTTTGAAGCCTGCAACCCAAGCAGGTGAAATAATTGAGATATACAAGGCCAACATCTGCTGTGCAATTGTACTAATATGATTAGTTTTGCCATGGTGTTACTAAAAGAAGAATATAGTCCTTTTATAGCTTAATTGATCACATTTAGATGTTTGGTGAAGTCTGAATGCAATGGGAAAGCTTCTGCAGGGGTCAAAAGTGACTCCCCCTCACGCTGGTATGTAGCCTCACTGTTAACTGATGTGCCGAGCCCCCTTAGACTTCATCAGGGTGTGGGGAGGCAGAGAACTCGGATCTCCTCTTTTCTGGGTGAAATTACTAGCTGCTCTGTTGTCACATAAAAGGCATGTCCTGATTTTCTTGCAGTTGTGTTTTAAAAGAGAACAATGAGCCCTGCTCAGTTCTCTGGAAAAAGACTTGTAGGTACCTATATTCAGGAGATGATTCGTGGCACTGGATCCCGAATGGACGGAAGAACCTCTGTGCTGTCTAGAATGCAAACCTCTGTTTCAGAGAGGGCTCCGTGCTGAACACTTCCAACTGTTACTCTACATGGCTACCTTCTCCCAGCACTGATCGCTTTGGGCCCCATTCTGAGACACCTACCTTGGCCCACCTATTGTACCAGGAGCCTTGGCACTTAACACTAAATTCTGGATTCCACCAAGGAGGCTTGGTACTTACGTTTAGGGATTACAACAACTTTTCATTTTGGTGTGCAAGCCTGGGAATCCTTTCTGTGCCTTGACCTCCTATAGTTGATGAGACCAGTGGTTGTTTATTACTTCCCTCTGTAACTTTACAGGATTAGTCCACGAAAAATATTCTAGACAAATTAACAAGTTAATAAAGGGGCATTCCTAAAAATATTGTTACACATTTCTCTGTCTACAGGTATGATAGCAATCAGATGATACTAATCCTTTGGCTGCTGTAAATCAATGTTACCACTGAAATCGGTGCAGATGTGCTGATTTACACCTGATGAAAACCTGGACAGTAAGATCAATTAAAGCAATTATCTTAGGAGAGAAATAAAGACTGTACAGCAATGTTCACGTATAAGAGAGCCTCTTCTTGTAAATATCATGTTGTAGTTCTCTGGATTGTTACTGGAGGGTTCTACGGTACTTAAATATAAAGGGGCAATTTTAAAGTACAAAAATTTAAATAAAGAAAAGCAAAGCCCATGCTCAGTGAATTATGGAGAGTCCATGAAGGGTGGTAAGTGTGAGAATCCAATCCTTGCTCATAGAAAGAGCCCTACTGTATGTTCCTACAAATATTGATGTTTGAAATCCAAAGCACATGTGATGCATTAGTGTGAAACAGGGATTACATACATGCTGCTCTCTGCCCTGCAGTTCAGGAAAAGTCCTTATGTAATGAAGAACTGAAAGACTTATGAGGGAATCCAATGGACTGTTATCGTGTAAAAATACCAGTGCTCTCCAAAGTCAACTCACAGTTGCTCAAATGTATGCCGGTATGTGTTTTGTTTTCCAATAGGCCTGAGAGAGAAGGAGCTCCATTCATGTCAGACCCTGTTAATCTCATACCTACAGCTCAGTCTGTGTGAATGAAACAGTGACTTGGGAAAGCCACTGCTTTTCTTTCCAGTCAATTTTCAAACATATAAAACCTACCGCAGGAGATCCAAACACACTCAAACAATAACAGGCAATTTTGCCAATTACAGAAACTATTTGTGGGCAATAAGAAGGGAACTTTTCATCCAACTAGGGGCTCTGATTTTGCGTGTTGGAAAATTAAGAATGATTTCTTGATGCTTCCTTCATCTGCTTCTGTCAATAATCTGAATCCTGTAAGTTTCAATCATACACTACACAAATGCTCGGAGCAATTCTTGATTTAAGAATTTAAGAACAAAAAATCAAGAGGATTTAAGAACAAAAACCCAAGCAAAATGCAACAACAAAGCTGTGTAGTCCCGACATGTTAGAGAAGAAAATAATTTTATTTTAGTGGGCATACAAAGAACAGGACCAAGCCCAGAGTTTTCCATAGGCCAAATTCTGAGATCTTTTCAAATTAAGCAAAGCTCCCATTAATGGCAACTCAATAACAGCTGTAACTACCTAAGATGTGCTAAATAGGACCTAGAAAGAGACCTTCATACTCACTTCATATATAGCAAATGCTCACCTCCAGCACTTTGAGATGGTTTGTTTTACCCATCATGCCTTATCCCACATGTTAAAATCCCACTGCCCCTAAAGGATATTACTGCTATAGAAATAAGACCTTTGCTTTCGAGAATTTCTCAGAAACTGCATGCATATCCTTGGCTCTGTTTCTGATCTCCAGTAAGACATGATTGGTATTGTTACCCGCAAAGTTCAATACAATGCATAATTGTGTATCAGTATGACAGAACGTTTGAATTCACTCTTGTTTCTGTAGCCAAGCTAGCAGCACCATCTATGCTTCTAGATCACCTCAGCCCCAGTGATACGGTGTTGGTATGGAAAACTCAAAGAACACCTGGGACAATGGGGCCTCTGACTCATCCAGAGATGGAAATTTGAAGTGAAATAGCAAGAGTCCTTTATGTTCCATTCAAACAGATTGAGTTTGGTGTGCTTTCATTGAAGAGTAAGGGTGAAAACTATTCTGAGTCTGTCTGCATTTCTAAATGGGTTTTGTGAAGGTCAGTATCTTATTTGTAGCTCACCAGGCATGTTCTTGCACTCCTAGGTCACAGTGGTCCCATAACAGCAGCTGTTTGATCACACCTTTTTAGGAGAGGAAGGCGCATTCTAGGTTATTGGCGCAACCAAAGAGCAGAATAAGCATGCTATATCTGAAGACATCAAGACCTACACAGGTAAAAAACTTTAAAAAATAAGTCCTGGTTTTCATTCTGCTTCCCACAGCCCACGAATTTCCTCAAAAATTATCTTGATGGCAGTTTTTACATTTGATTAGACGTCCAAAGAAAGATTTATTTTAAATTCATACAAATTTTGCTAAAGTAGAGGGTACAAAACTGCAGAATGGCATGATTCATTCAATAAATTCTCCTGTTGGAATAACATCAACATTCTGGAAATTTTCCAGTAATATTTTTTTAAGAGCAAAATTTACTGTGCTTTCTGTTAGCACTATATAAGAATATCAAGTATTGGTACTGAGGAGCTCTCTGAAACATTTGTTTGGTATAAAAAAAATACCGAAACCTTTCACAATGCCAGGAAAAAATATGTTATATACAATATAAGTTCTGGTCTTGACATGGGACTCTCAAGAGGTCACAGTTGCCTTAAAGCTTTGTCTGGGGCTCCATGGAAATCACACAGAATTTCAGGTCTTGCTTGAAATACTGTATGCCAAAAAGAAAGAATTCAGGAAAGGAATGATCAGAGCAGAAAGTAACCAACTTTGTTTTAACAGCAAAAGGCAATTGTAAATTGAAGAGAACTCACTATTAAAGTTGGCTTATTCTACAAAGCACAAGCATTTTATATTCCTCGTAATTTGCCCTGGATGTTCACATTCATCTAACTGTTTCTGAAAACCTAGTAAACTTCTAGTCTCCATGACATCTGTGCCAATGAGTTCTTCAGATCAATCATCTGCTACGTAATTTTTATAGTGTTGCCTTTTGATCCCTACTTTCAAAGAAGTATCCAATATATTTTTGCTAACTTCTTCCCTAAACTTTTGCCAGGCCTCTCCTTGCCTATTGTCTATTGAAGTTTACAAGTTTGAGATCTTTACAGCTATACCTAGTCAGCCTTTGGTAGCTGGGCTTGAGTTTGCAGAATCTCTTTGTCTGGTTTGTGGTGTGTGAATTGTCCATCAGAACAAAAATTAATCATGAGTCAGTCTGTGTGAAATTCCTGAGTTCATTCACAGTCAGTGGGTTCATTTCAGACCAGAGCTGGAATAAGAACTAAAATATAGCTCATGTGGACAACTGGGTCAAAGTCTTGCCCAGAGCTAACTCTCCACATATAGAAGGGACTCCTGCCTTATAAGAATAATTATTCTCGAAAATATATTTAAATAACCAACACCTGTAAATAAAACATGAACCACTGTGGAAAAGACATGAGCAGAAAAAGCATGACATGCTTTCTGGAAAGTTTTTGCAGGTTCCTTAACAGTGAACAAATAATTAAAGATAGATTTTTAGGAGCAGCAGGGAGAAAAATAGTGGTGAGGTGAAGCACTTTGAGAGTGTAATAAGCAAAGCAAGGAACAAGGTGGGGAGCAACATATAGACTGGGGCACCAAGGTGAGATGACCTGATGAGCTGGAGAACACGCAGAGTGGGACCGTTCTGACGGACTCTTGACATTTCTCAAGTGTGGAACAGAGTTATTTGCAGATTTAAAGAATACCTGTTTCTGAGCTGGAATTGGGATGTACTTAGCTTATGAAATCTACTGTGTTCTTTCCCAAACCTTCTGCAAAGTTTCAGCAGAGTCCTTCCTCCCCTCAGCACCAGGATTCCATTCTGCAACACCTCCAGCATTTTCTGTAGGTAGACATCACTTAAGAGTCTCCTTTGACTCTGACCTACAGCCCTCATGGATAGACCACTATTCTGCAGCCTACAACATAGGGATATTCAGTGAATGCTTGGTGACCAATATCTTAATCATAGGCAGGGGTGTTTACTGCGGCTACTACAATATAGACTTTTGCAGAGGCTCACTGCCTCCCTCCCGTGCTCACCCTAACGTAACAGGAACTGCTCCAGCCTTATTACTGCTACTGCCACCAGCCACTCTGGCTGGGTGGCCCTAAAACTTCCAGGAACCTGGTGTCTGTAGCTAAGGAAAGCCCAGGTTTCCTAGCTACAGTACTGAAGGCTTTTAGTTGCAGTAGAGCTGGCAGGAGTACTTCCTGCTCTGGCTGCTGCAAGATGGGCTGAACATCCTTCTGCCCCTTGCAAGACATGGAGACAATTGCAGTGCACTGGGAAGCTCACCAGTCAAAGAGTTTTAAAGCCAGGATCCAAGTGGCAGCTGACAGGAGTGGAAGGAAGGAGAGGCTTCTGTGAGTATTAGAGCCTGCCCCTTCTGAATCTGTGCACATGCCTAAGAAAACTCTGCCATCTGTACTTTAAGCTCATAGGAGATAAGCAGAGGAAGGAGGGGTTTGTATCACATGTGCTGCAAAGCTTTTCTAAAGAATGAAAACAAACTGTGGTGCTGACTTTGTCTTTGAAAAACAGCAAGGCCTCAACCATGCTGACATTTCGTCAAAAAATATTGAATCAATTTAGTGACCGTAACGTTTTCAAATAGCTTCCAAACAGCAAAACAGATTTTGGCATAAATAAAAATCCACTCTCTTTATTGAATCCTTATACGGCAAGTTTCAGTGCAGAAGGAATTCCTAGCAGCAGAGGTATCAGGCTGGAGCCTTGCAGTAGGGGTTCACTCTCACAATCAGGGGGAAACTCTGGTAGCAGATGGGGCACAGAATAGCAAGTTGTCACTCCACTGTTAAGGCCTCACTTTAAGGCCAGCTGGAGTTGCTAAACGGGTGTCAGTGAGATTTCATTGATGCAAAGAGGATGAATGTTTCCACCGAGTACAGAAGCTGTATAGATCAGGATTTTGTCCCCTTCAACGTAAGTTTGCAGGAGTCACTGTAATCTGGCTTCAGTCTTCCTTTGCCAGTCAAAACCCGTGAAGTGATTCACATGGTGATCTGATCCTCTAAGGTGATTTCCAACCAACTTCCTTCCTTCTTGGGAGCAGCACTCAATGGCCTCTGCAGTGTTAATCCTCTCTCCAAGAACATTTTAGGTTTGCCAATTTAGGGGATTCCAATCAAAGGATTAAATGTATAATAGTTAGTCATCTTTCTTCCATCCTAACACCTGTACAGAAGGCATCTTCCTTCCTGGTTCTGTTTCTCAGTTGTACAGCTGTCTCAACTGAAGAAAATAGCCATTGATCTTCTTAAAGTTCCACTCAGGAACTCTTTGGTCACTCTAAACTGCTTTCGCTTTGATTAGTGGATTTGTTATCTCCAGCTTTTGCAAGGCCTGCAATCTCAGCTCAGGAAATAGTTAATCTCTAAATTAATCCCATAACTTGGCATATAATACAGGATAGATACATAGAGGAAAAAACACACCCACACTCAGTACAACTGGAGCATGGGAGATTTAATGTGCATTTCTAAATAATTCTGAAATATGAAAACAAAGACCATATTTTAAAGTGATTTTTCACCCTAAGTTACATAAGGTGACCAGTATTCATCCTGCAGCCATTAGGCATATCAATGCCTTGCATTTTTTAGGATACTTACGAGACTTTGCCAAAATTAACCGTTAGAACTGAAATTTCACATGCTAAATGTTGGCCAGAGAACTATTATTTTATTTTGCACACTGTGCCAAAAAGGTTAGCTGTTTCCAACAATGAAGTTAGGCAGGAGATGTTGTTTTGTGTATGTTAAAAATATTCCCACAGCTTTTTTTTTCCAGAATGTTCTGCTGAAAAAGAGATTTGAAATTTAAATGAGTTTATCCTATGTCAGAGATGAGCCTTTCGTCTTCCCCACTAAAAACAGTTCAAAGTTGGCCAAACCCCAAGTGATTGGAGGCAAAAAATGAATGTTTGTGTATATACAATGCTGTGGTAGAGTTAGACAGTTAAATTCTACAGTGAGTATACTTCAAATGAGGGATTCAAGGGCTGACCAGGGTTTTCTCCACAATTGCTGTTTCAGTCTGCTGGCTAAAACATCAAATCTGAGATTAAGGGAAATGTTCCTCTTTTATCTGCAGGGCTTAATTGTGCTCAGGTGTCATGGGACATAGAATCATGTAGGTTGGAAAAGACCTTTTACATCGCCGAGTCCAACTGTAAACCTAACACTGCCAAGTCCACCACTAAAACCTGTCCCTAGGTGCCACATCTATGCATGAAAGTAGCTGGACTTAAATGTAAGGAGAAGAAGAGAAAAGCATGACTGCAGGGAACTAGAAATACCCCAGAAGACAAGGGCATATGGGCAAGGTGATCAAGAGCAAGAAGGGGAAAAGGAATGATGATGATGATAATGATGCAGAGATGGTAAGGCAAGAGTTTGAAAAGTAAGTCAGAGAAAATCTCACCCTTGGGGTGATAAACAAGAAAGTACCATCTGTAACCAAAGATTTCCATAACTCACTGTTCCTTTGATGTCAGCAAGCATTCTCAGACTGCACTGGCTAGTTGGTACGATGGAGCTTTAGGGACTACTGATTTGTTTTCTTCAGGTTTTGTCCTTGTTACCATTGTTTAATAAAATACCAAAGACATTCTGAGAAAGACTGCATGTAATACTTAGGGGCTGCAGAACCAAATGTCAGGGAAGAACATGGAGGCCTGGCTTAGACCTCTGCTTGCCTATCTCTGTGTTACTTTGCTATGTGCTGTGTGCTCCTGAATCTGCTTTCATGAAGGATATCAGCATTTCCCTGAAGAAACTGGAATGATAAGCACACCAACAAAATTGCCAATAAACAACATTCACTGTGTTGGCAATTAAATTTTAAATTAAAAGAAATTTAGGCTGATTTAAAGATTCTGCTAGTTCCTTTACTCTTTCTCCAGCTAAATGCAATAGGGGTGCTACACACATAAGAGGCCCACAGTATCCAAGAGATTCAAACATATTGTTTCTAATTGTTCTAATGATGCCTAAAACATGCAAGAATCAGTTGTACACTTTGGTTTGACAAAAGTAATAGTACGCTTCCAAGGGTTATTACAGAGCAGGCTGTATCATATCTGGTATTAACTCACTCCCCAAGGGAACACTTAACAGTGCAACACCCAATCAAACAAAATGAAAGATGTAGAAACATGAATGGGCTGAGCCACTTGCTTGAGATTTCTCTGTTCCCTGCTGCTCTCATCCCAACAATGGCAACGGGGATGATGCTAATTTTACAACAGAAATAACACAGTAAATAATTAAGAATGCAGAGAGTAACCATTTTTATAATTCCTTAACTTCTGATCCCTCCCCCAGCGTTCACCTGCCTGACACTAATCTTCACTTACCCAAAACTCTCCGGTCATTTCTCAAACTAAATTTTCAGCTTCTTGGATATTTTGAAAATTATGAAGTTCTACAGAGATGAGGGCAGCTGAAAAGATCTCATCAAAACTACCAAAATCTGAGTGTAGAATTCCATTGAACCTACTAGAGGCACATATAAAAGCTAGACAAGTGTTTAATAACTCCACAGGATATTCAGGATGAAGAAAATATTCAATTCAAAATTATCTGCATGAGCTAGATACTGCACTGGAGTCAAAATTGTTTGTTTGTCTTTACCTGTGTTTCCTTTGCAATTTCTACATTTTCATTTTTTTAGAAGTGTTTGTGCATGCCTCTAACTAAAGAATATCTTTTTATGTGCATGAAACACTAATTTTAAGATAGGAAAAATTTGGCTTAGAAGTTGTAACAATCAGTATTAGATCAATATGCATCTGCTATTGCCTGCATTGCAGACATAGCCCCTTAATGTTTTTTTTCTTTAAGCTGTGTTTATCCTCCTGTTTTCTGTTCCACAAAGCTCTGGTCCTCCTGGTCTGTTCATTTTATGACACCTTTATGGTCAAAAATTGACTTAATCACTTGCTGAGGCAGTGTCCCTGCATACATACTGCCCTACGCTCACACATGGTAGACTCGAACCCTGCATATGTAGATACCCGATCTGTTCTCTAGAAACTTGTTGCTTGGACATGATTCTGACAAACCGGAATGTCAGCCCAGGTTTTTTGGCAGTGTGCCTCAGTTTTCTGTTTCCGTAAGAAGCCTTTACTTTCCCAAGCTCCTTGTCCCACTGGTAGTTTTATAAAAAAGCTCAGCAGGTCCCTGGAAGTTCACAAAGCTTTCTTCATTCATAAACAAGCTGCTTGCGAGCCCCTGAACAGAATGGCTCTATCCGTGACGTCTGATTGACCTTCAAGAACTGCACACATGACAGAAAAAATAATAATAATAAAAAAGGGGGCAGAAAGTTTAAGGAAATAGACAAATGAAGAACAAGGGGCCCATCAGTGTGTTAGTAATGTGGTGAATGCAAGAATTAAAGATATAAATATCATGATGGGCTGTATTTGCATTGCTACAGTCTGGTTAAAAGAAAGGACCCCAGAGCTAGGAACCGATGCCTCTTGCATCCCTAATGGCTTCTATATAAAAATTGTCATTTTCTTTGTATGATTAAAATAAAGAGCATCGGCAAAATAAACTCTCCCTTCCTACATGTTTCTTTTAGTGAATCCACTGCTGATAGAAGATGCCAGTTTAACAAGTCTGCAGACAGAGGCCTTCTGTCCGCAGAATAGGTACAAGACAAGTAGTGGCAGGGAGAGGGTCTCTGCCACACACACAGCTCTCTCAGACCAGCAAGACCACCCCAAGAGGGAAAGGAGCATTGGGTCGGCCCTTGGCCTCCTTACTGACAGCAGCAGCCTGGAAACCAATCAGTGCCCTTTGCCAGAGCAAGTTCCAGGCGGTCTGGAGTCTGAGCTCTTGTCACTAGCCTGAAGTTAACAGCTCGTTTAGCACCATTTTATACCGGGTGCTTCTGACAACCACTCTGAAGAGTGTAAGGCATACCATTACTGGCCTCTACCATATGTGCCATTCAAGCAATTGCCATTCCTAGTTATTCGGTTAGTCACCATTCCCTGTCCTCTCTTTGCTCATCTACCTCCAAACACCCCTGCATCGTACTTTGAATCAGAGTATCTTTCAAAACAATCCCAACGCTGTTTTATCCTCCCCAGAACGCTCACTTGCTCTCCGTCTCCTTCATATCAGAACCTTCATCCCTTCTTTTCCTTCCCAGTTGGCACTTTGCTTATCTTCCAGGGTAACCATTCACTCCAGGGGAATCCGAACAGGGCAGCAAGGACTTCCTTGGCTTTGAACTGCCAACAGCTGCACAACACTCTCTCTTCTTCACCGAATCCCATGCCCACGCATTTCTAAACATTTTGAATGCCAAAACTTCTAATTCCTTTCCCCCTACACACTGCCTCCTGACTCTCTGTGGGAACAGTTGATGACATTGCTGTGACCTCTGCAGTGCAAAGCCTCTGATGGTGGGCAGAGGGTAAGTGAGCTCCCTCCCATGTACCTGCTTTGTGATACTGAGTATAGGAGAAGATAGTGTTCTCTCTTTTTCTCCCACTCGATCTAACGATTTGTTACAGCACCAGAAAGGATGCTATGGACTATTCCATGCCAAATTCCAGCACTCTGAGCAACATGATGACTTACAAGACTGGCAATGGAACAGAGTTCAGTCCCAACTAATGGTGATCACAAGCCAGGATCAGGTTCTGGCTGTAGGTGTCCTTGTCTCAGATGAACTTCTGCACTGGTTGCTGAGTTTCCAACTGTCTGAAAAACCATCATCTTTTTAGGTAGCATAGCTGATAGTTATCCATCAAGATGCCTGCCAGTGAATTAGTCATTGAAAATAAATCAGGCTTTACTACTCTAGAAGCAGTCACTCCAGTTTAAGACTAAGCCATGCTAGCAAGGCTCGGTAGAGAAAACGCTGTTATTTCCTATACTGTAAGTGCTCTGTGGGTAAATAAGAACTTTCATCCTTAGGAATGTGAATCCAGAATATCTCAGCAGTGTTCTCATCATAAGAAAACTATATTACAGTCCCTGAGGGACATAAGCAAGGCCAGGTAGCAAGCCAGTGAAAGCTGTCAGTGGGGACCTCACAATGACTCAGATCATGGTCCTCTTTTTTTAGTGCTGCTTTGCCATCCTGGTCACTAAGCACAATTTCCCCAGAGGCATTCAGGTAAACAAGCTATGATTTACTGCTACTGAGATTGTTTTAAGCCAGCGTGTGACTTGTTTAAGAGGGGTAATATGTACCTGAGCATGTTCTTTGGTACTAATGTCAACTAGCATAGAACAGTCCTCTTCCATGCTATTAGTTTCACTTACCCTGTAACAGGGTGGCCACATCCAAACTGTTTATTGCAAACTCTTAACTCCTGAACCATGCCCATGAATTGTGTAGGAGATTTCCAGGTAATGGAAGTGCAGCTGTGCCAGGAACTTTTCCAACAAGCTAATAGCAAAAAGAACTGAGTTCCAGGGCTGAGGAATGCTTCCTGGCACTGTTTACTTTACTAGTAGATGAAGCCTACAGGGACACTTTTTATTGCTAGCTTTGCTGGGCTCAGGCACCATTAGCAAAAATGGCAATGTGCGAAAGTTTTCCAACTGTAGACATGACTCCTGAGTACTTGAATGTGTTCCCTTTACTGTTAACAGAGATTTCTAGAAGGTATAATTTCCTCCTCTGATTCTCAAGAATATAATAATTTTCAGGCTAGCATCAAAAGAAACAGCCAGGTCTTTATCCCCATCCTTGCGTCTTTGGTTCAGGACTTATCAGCTTTATGTAGGTGCTCATAGGTAACCTCTCTATTTACAGATTCTGATCCTTTAACATTAAAAATTTATTAAACTCCTCTCAACTGATAATTACAGGACTTCAGCAACATATTCTTTCCTGAATCTACATGAACATTGATGGGATTTCTGAATGCAAGTTGAAGGCAGCAGTTTAGAACAGGAAGCATGAAAATAGACCTTTAACAAAAATCCCATTTTCAGATCACTTCCAATATTTCACAAATTTATTTATACTCTGCACTAGCAAAAATAAAAAATATTCAAAGGTGTACAGCAAATGGAAGCACTAAGCCAGCTGCATAAACAAACAACATTGTTGGGAGCTGGAAAATGGGCAAAGAATAAATTTGCAAAGGAAGCAATAATGGATTATCGATATCTGTAGATATCAAGTAAGATTCTCACAGAGCAAAACAGTTCCTCCTGCAATTGTCTTAATCTTGGCCCTTCTCTAAGTGGCTATCTAACATGACAATACACTGCAACTTCTGGTTCACTCCCCTCTGCCTGCAGATCACATTTTGATCTTCAGAGCTGGTAAAGCCCAGATTTCAGGTAAACTCCTGTTTTGAGGAGTGCTTCATAATTTGTTCTACAAGTCCAGCTGCAGTGATTATTGCTTTGATGACTGAATGGGGAGCTCACAGAAATCCATGAGCTAGGCTACTGGCTTCTCTGATGTCAACAGAAAAACCCACCTGGACATCATCTGCTTGGTTTACAAAAGGTGTCCTGATGCTAGCTCTCCCCAGAAAGCTCGGCACCATGCAATATCCAAAAGAGAATCATTACCCTCATGAATGCTTACCAAAAATAAAAGTATTTTTTCCATTTGATTTTATTTCCATTCAATAAAACTTTTTTTTTCCTGTTTTCAGCATCCAATCACACCAAACTTCAATTAGTCCTGGTAAACATTCATTGCAGGCATATTTGTTGATATTCTCCTGTCTTCTAATTATCCAGTAGAAACAATAATGCCTTATTATTGGTATACATGAAACTGAACTGATTTTCACTAATATGCCTCCAATGTCACATAGGAGAAAGGCAAATGAAGCCTGGTCTAACTGCCTGACTCCCCAGAGATTGTGACAGCATCCCATACATACAGAACCAAGAATCCCCAAGAACTCTGTTTCTTCTCTTTATCAGTAGATCACTGTTGTGAGCTCCTGAGTCATCAGCTTTGACATCACAAGGTACAAAGTCTTGGAAGCAGACCTCTCAACTCTTCTGTGTGTGTGAAACACCAGAGGAGATCACACACACAGTCTGAAAAGCCATTTAAGTTCTGGAGTATCTTGACTGCATGTAGAATAAGCTGATAAGTGAACAGCTACTCACAGTCAGAACATCAGTATTTTAACTATTCTTTCCACTCATCACTTTACAGACGCATTTTCTGCTAATTGTAGTTGGCAAAATTAAGTCATGACAATTTCCAGAGTTGGCTAGTACCTGCCAGTTTTTATGAACATGGCTATATATGGTAAAAACATCAGTTTTAACAATTACAAATGGTATTGTTTTGCTTTTAAGGTATTTGTAATGTTTTTTTCAATAACCAGACATGTTTCAAGTATTTTCTATGGTTCAGCTCTTCTTTTGAAACCCAGGCTTTGACCTTTACCTGTTGGAACTCTCTCAGCTGCCTGAGAACAAAGACCAGATGCATCTCTGATTTTTCCAGATGTTCAGCAGTAAGAACCCTACAATTTTTAGCAGCTTCAATGCAACTTTCATAACTCTCTGATGTTTTCTGACAGGGGTTATGCACACAACTGCTCTAATGTTAACTTCCTATCTCTCCTTCTCCACCCCCCTTCCTCCCTCTCCTGGACAATCAGAAAAAAATACAAAGGTCGTGAACCTAACTGCAAGCATCTCTTCCTACTTCTTGTGTGGTTTTCACCCTGACCTTGATACTCTTTTCTGTTTCCCTAGTGGCACCTCATGCTCACACCACCCCCTCATGCTTCCTTAAGAACAGGAACAACAGAAAGAAGGAAAGAAAGTCTGGCAATTAGAAACATACCCTGAGATTTCCTGCTTCTAATGCCTATTGCAAAGGGGCTGCTGTTTCTCAATTAACAGGGAGTAAAACAAGAGAAAATTAATGAGCTTAGCAAATTGAGGACAAATTGGACAAAATCGGGCCAAACTCATCCCTGATGTCTTTTCTTTGAGGGCAACAGAGGGATGAATTTATCTTGATATTTTTAACTGTTTTTTAAAGACACAAGTGAGGATTGGGGTTTTTGTTGTTGTTTTGGGGTTTTTTAACCATGCAGTCATTTGGTACTTGCTACCTAAACTACTTCATTAATCTTCTGCAACTAAATATTGTTATTACATTCACGTAACCAATATGATAGAGAGAGGAAACAACACAATTAAATGGCTGAGTTACTACCACAGCCACGACCGGAGACAAGTCACTGTTACTCTGTGCCTTCGGATATCCCTGGCCTAGAGCATTCCCTTAACACAAGCTCTTCAATACAGACATCATCTCTTTGCTATGCTTAAGTAGTTTTCTGCTTACTAACTTGGTGTAAGTGAATGTTTATTAGAATGAAATATTTTTATAGATGGTTTACCACAGAACTATAACAAGGACCCTTCCACGGTATTCAGGTGCAAAAAACTGCCATGTACTACATTCAACGCTAAGAGGTGTTGACAATGTCACCTTGCAGACTTACTTGGCTCTAGGAGAGAAACAGTTTTGGCTTGGAATTGTTACAGAGCTTAAATATGCAAATAATTGGAAAGTCCAACAAGAGTTTCCAGTGAATAAAACACTAATTTTCATTAACCACACTTAAACTGTAAGTTTACTATTATGCAAGTCACATGTAAATGAAAAGCCTTAAGATCAGGTGTGCAATGTACTTGTAGACAAACACTTCTTAACAATAAATTCAAATGAAGCAGCAATTGCCCTGTTGTGGCCTAGGTGAAGCATTTGCAAGTGCCGCACACAGAACTGGCTATTCACATGGTTCTGGCACTCCTCCCTAGTTTCCTGCTGCTAAATTATATTAAGAGACTCTAAACATACTTTCTTAATATCCCTGCCCCCTGCAGGGAATTATTGTGGTTGCCACAAGAACATTACTTGGTCATGATGGGGCAGGAAAAGGGCTTGGTACAATCCTGGACAAGCGATCAATGTAACCATCTCTGCGGTCCTAATTCAGCCTGCCGTCTCTAGTCAGCAAAATACGTGGCCCCTCTGTTTGACTTACATAAGGGGTTAGGTAAGAGAGACTGCAATGACAGCTAGCGCCTTTTTAATTTTCCCAGTGATGTCAGTGAAGTGTTGGAGGTTACCACAGGCTGTACAACTGGGGTTATAGACAGTAAGCTCTGGGGAGCATGGAGAAAGCCACAGTATTGCAACAGTTTGATCATCACAATGTTCTGACGCCAGTCAGTGAACTGCCACGTACTTAAAAGTATACCATTTCCCTGTTCCTGGGTCCCAGCTTACCCTCATCCAGTTTTCATATTCGCCATTCTTAAAATGTGTTGGTTTTTATTTCATGGCAGTACATGCAGCAGAATTGACTCAGAAAGTGCTACTCAGTGAATTAAAACAGGAAAATATGTTTATATCCCTGTTTCTGAATTTGCGATCATATATTTACCTGTGAAATGCACACTGCTGAAACAATATTCATTGATAATTCTGAGTAAAAAAAAAAAATAGCCAAACCTCTGGGTTACATTTTCTGACTTAAATGCACTTGCCAAATTGTCATATTTTGCTAAATATAAACCAGCAACTTTAAATCCATAGACTCAGATCACAAGCCAGACATTCCTCTTAGTGATGTCTGCAGTAATCCCCAAACCTCTGCTTCAGCTACACTAGACTGTTAGAAATGGCCTATCTTGATCAGGTGGATCAGGTTATTTGGATCAAACTTAATGAGAACCTTACTTGATATAAATTGGTCAATGGGACTAGATCAGTTTATAGATGAGTTTATCCATCAAAATGTCTTATATATGGATACTCCTGCAATCCTCGAATGTGTTGGTATAAACACACACACTTCCTGCAATAAAATGCCAGGAAAGCCTGACATAGGGTAATGATCTTCTAAAGATTGTCTTTTGAAAACATGGAGCACCCTCAATCTGTGCTGCTACCATCTATGAGCTTGTAATTGTAGCAACTAGAGGTTCTGTCAGTAACAACAGTGCAGAATTACAAAGGACAAAAATGTGAGTTTTCAACCTTTGACCTGTCTGTGCTCTCTTGACTTATCTGTGCCCTAGTTTCTTACATTGATCTCAGCTGGTAGAAGTTCCTGAGAGGTTTTGTACATCCCAAACCAGAATTGTGCACAGATCGTCCTTCCCACCGAATCTCAAGTCAGATGCGAACAAGGCAAAGCAACTACATTGTATAAGCCGACTGTGCTTTGCACAAATTCCCCTGTATTCTGGGGCTTACACCATCCGACTCAAGCATGCTTTTCTTATTCATGGTGTCTTATTTATTTTTTCCATGTCTTTTACCAAGTTCTACCTTGCCTGACAGAGCTGAGGAATAAGATAGTCTAATCCCATTCTCCTGGAACTGTTATTTTTATCTGATGGAGAGAACAGGCACTTCCCTTTCACAGACGCAGCTAGAGAAAAACGAAGGAATTATTCAAAGGCTCACTCAGAGACTGAGGGAACACCGCTCATTGCTGCTGTTGAATTCTGGCAAGGTTGTAAAATAGCCAATACAGAGGTCCTTGATTTATAAGATAATTTGGCACTGCTAACTGGGTGCAGCTGGGACCTACCAACCTGTGTTTGCACCAAATTCAAACCAGCCTATTACCTGCTATGACATGCATTTGTTGGTCTCCAACAGGCTCCATTTCTGTTGTTCAGAATGCTTTATGCTGGATCTGAGCCTCCTCACTGTTGCTACATCCTCTGCAGTGGGGACCACAGAAGTGAGGTGCAGGAGGGTTTGCGCTGGGCCCATGCACAATGAGGACTTCCCCATACTGATTGGAAACCATAATAAGGACCGTGTTCCTGTGCTATTGCATAAGCAGAACATAGAGTGGAGAGAAGGAGATGGGTGCTAATCTGGTTTTGAAATTAATTTAAGCCCCTTTTTCTTCCATAATCCTTTATTCAAGGTCTGGTGTTTTCACAAAGTATCAGAAAAATGAAAACACTTAAAACCCTTTGCTAATAGGCAATGAAATGTAAATTATGCTCAGTTGGAAGCTTTGCAAACCAAAGGCATCTTTTGGACTTCATTAAAAAGCAAGGTACCCCACATGAGATTTAGCAACATATAGCTATTGACCTCTCTATTAACAACATATTGTCATACACCTATGGAGCTGGAAGCCAGATGTGCTGTACTGCTGCAGTACAAAATTTCTCAGTTCTGCTTCATAAAGGTACTGTGTCCCAGAATTAGGGGAACCTGCTATTAATATACTAAGCACATCTAAGTGCTAATTTACAAACATGTTCTTGTATCTGCCTGTGGAAGGTCTCACGCATCAGGCTTGGGTTCTAAAGATCTAATCTGGCCTTGGTTAGGATGAAGTCAAAGTCTGCCTGGACGACATCCTGCGCAACATGCTCTAGGTGAACCTGCTTTAGCAGGTTGCTTTAGCAAGGGTTTAGCAAGGGTTGGACTAGATGATCTCCAGAGGTCCCTTGCGATTCTGTGATTCATAGCACATAGAAAGCTATGAATGTGTGCATATAAAATTTACATGACTATATATGTATTATTTATCTCAAGTTTAAGCAAAAGTACTCTTACTCCCAAGGAAGCTAATAAAGAAGGGAGAAAATACTTTTTGATGGTATTTTTATGTGGCTAAAGCTTGTTAATTAAAGAAAAGAAGAGAACTTTTCATGGAAAAGTTATTCCTGACAAATGAGATATTGCTGTTCTGTATGAAAAATTATACAATTACTTTTGTGTTTCATACTTTGTGGGAGAGATATATTAGGGAAACAAAAAAAACCTACTCATCCCTCTCTCTCTAATCATACATGGCGTGTTGCTCCTTGCTGTATGAATGAAAAGAAGCGGTATCAGTGTGCAGCCCACTCACTTCATCATGAATACAGCTGCATCTGGCCAGGAATTGCACAGTACTTCATAAGAGAGTGATAAATCCTAGCTGGAATTCTATGGGTGCTTTATGCAGGAAGTTGGGTGAGATAAATATAATGATCCCTTCTAACTTTAAATAAAAAACACCCTGGGAATCAGTAATTCTCAGTTTCTAAATTAAGAGATGGCTGCACAAAGAAGGGAAGTGACTACTTAGAATCATGCAACAGGCCTGCAGGACATCGCTAAGTAAAATCTAGTCATCATTATTCTTGTCTGATGAATCTTGCACCTTGTTTCCCTCAAAGCAAAACATGACAGAATTAACACTTTTTCATACAGAAAACAACTGCCTTTACAACAGCTCATGCTAAGTCATATGCTTGATTTTCTCCATTTAGCAAGTTTCAGATGCTGTGCCGATTCAGCACATTCTATACAATTCCAGTTCAACCTTTTGCACTAATTATGATCAGAAAGACTTATCTTCATAGGAGCTAACTGGAATTGGAAAGGTGCAATGCCTTTGGTCTCATTGTGGCAATTCCTGTATCATTATACAGTCAAGAGGACTGCTGTACTTCCATTGGAACTTCCATGCAAAGATCCAAATCCGTTTTAGAGAAAGTGAAATTCTGATTAGGAACACTGTTCTAGAATACAGTGATGCTCAGTTTAGTGGCAGAATCATTACTTGAGTCCAATTGCTTCATACAACACACAGAGCACAGACTTGATCTAAAACTCACTGAACTTCATTCCTGTGAGATAAGGTAGGTAGATGAAAATGGCTCAGGGCTAGCATAAGTGTTGTGCACCATTCAGGTCCCACCAGATCTCTGCTAAGCAATGCTTAATCTTTGTAGTGTTGTTCTGCAAACGGCCAAATTTCACTCTGAATCTCACTTTAGAGCTAATAAAGTCACTTATATCTTGCAAGAGGGATATAAGGAGAGGAGAGGACAAGGTCCCTAATAGAGGCTGACTCATGGTCAAAGCACTGGCAGAAAAAAAATTGCCTTAATCATTTCAGTGGTCTGTTGTTGAACTAAACATCTTGTTCCCATAAGATGCTTTGCATCTGTCTAGAGACAATAACTATCGGACCACAGCTGAAATGCAGGTTATTCCATGATGTGTAGCACCCTTATCCAGCCAGAGATAATATAATTTCGCTTACCATGCATGCCTCTAGAGCTGAAAAACTGTTTGAATCTCAACAGCACACTCCAGAATTGCTGCTTTTTCAGAAGGAACTTTCTTCTTCCACTCCAGCTTCAGCTTGGTACCTATATAACATAGGCATTGTACCCTGCAAATAAAGAACAAAACAAACTTTGAGATTCCTTTAAACCTACACAACCATTTCAACCTTCTAGCACATGCCTGTGCATAGATTCCCACTCTGCAACTGATATTTATTGATCTAGATTCATATGATCCAAGAAAAGCTTGACTGCATTGCCTTGTGGTAAAATTATAAGGGGGAAAATTGGAATGTGGAGGAGAAGGGAGGAGGAAAGCCAAGCTTTTACAACTCTTTGTAAACCTGGTTTATGCGAGCCTAGCCAACCCAGGGTCTAAATGATCTGTTACACTTAAGAAGTGGATGTGAAAGGCAGCACTGTTGCTGAGCTGCTGGTGCCCCACAGAATCAAAACATTTCTGCTGAGCTACAATTTAAACAGTCATACTCCAACTAATTATGGGAAGCAGCCCCTGTGAGGAAGTATGCTTTCCTTCTCAAAGCATTTTACCTTCAGCAAGTAAACAGTCCTAAGTGTAATATTAAAAGCACTAAAGTTTATGTGCATTTTTATTTTGTGCTAATAGAGTAATTTAAAAATGCACACTGTCTCAACTTTGCATTTTTATTCTAAAGAGGTTTCAATGTTTTCCTGTGGATTCAGGTCTGATCTACACATCACTGTCAGGAGAATACAGACCTCTCCTGCCTTTGGGCCTTCATTAACATAATAATTAACTATTATGGGTTCTCCATCATGACCAGTTTCTGCTTAAATTATCAGGTTGCAATTCCCTGATATTGTGCCTTGCTCTGGCACAAAACTCCAAGGAACCATCTACCAGCTGAACTCCTGCCTGCCTCTTATGAATATGCTCTACTTATCCTTACAGACTGCAGAATCAATCAGAGTAAAATAAGATTTCCCAAACCATGAAAATACATTTAGATCCAGACTCCCCATCTTCTTTCTCCTCCACCCCCATACGATGGAAGTGTCTGTACATTTGGCAGACAATAAAACCATCCTGTTAGAAACCTGTAGACTTTCTGACAGTGCTGAACTGACCGTGGGAGCATAAAGAGATTTGCGCCGGCAATCAGGTAAAGTGTCCAGAGAAATGCACACATGATTGTGAGAAACCTGTATGGTGGTGGGCGGAAGGGGGGAATATTTACTCCTTTCCAGTGAGTCTGTACAAAGAATTGCCAAGCATCACATGAATCAGAATAAAGCTGTATTTTCCAAAGCACACAAAGCAAGAAGATTTTTCAAGGAGTTCAGCTCCTATTTAGCAACCTTTACACATACTCAGATTCTTGAAAAAAAACTCAACACTGTACTGATTTTATGTATATATACCTACAGAGGTGCCAGGCCCTTGAAAATCTGGCATCTTTTCTGGATGTATAAGCCTTAAAATCTTGAGAGGAGTTCTTTCAGTAACGTGCTCAAAGGCTGAAAATGAATTTGAAATGGCATATGGCTCTCACACAGCTTCTCTGCAAGGAATTTATCCATTATGGGAAAGAAAACTGAAAGAACATCTGGAGGTCTGTTGAAAAAAGGTTAGCAAGAATTAATTCAAGCTTTCCACCACCCCCAACCCCCAAACTTCATGTAGGTTAAGAGTCTGAAAAGATCTGGGCTGAGGCTCCAAACTAAGGTGATGCTCTCTTCACTCAATCTTCTGCTGAGTTCAAAGAAGTAATGTAGGATACAGTACGGGAAGAAGACAAGAGACACTGTGAGGATGGTTTACAACTGGAGCAAACTAATTGATTTTTCATGTCTAAAGGTCTTCATGTGAAGACTTGCAGACAAGCAGACTGGAAGATATGCCTTAGTTAAGCAAAAAGGTTCTTGGACTCATTGCTTAAGTAACCAGATGAGATTCTCTGGCCTGTTACACCGATAGTCAGGCTAGATGTTCTTACGGTCCCTCCTGGCCTTAAAATCTGTGAATCTAGAATTACACACCACTATAAAACCCATGTAAGGGAGGGGAGAATAGAGGCCAAAGAATTACAAAGAGTATTTATAAGCCTGCTACAGTCATCACTAATGTACATATAATTGGCAAAGCATTTACATCAGAGGCCAGATGTAACACATACGTTTATTGAAGGCTTGCACATTTCATTATAACTGAATTACTGAACATATCTAAGCCATTTATAGTGAACTGTGGCAAACTCTAAAATAAAGTAAACACATGTGCAGGGGTTATTGATGTGGTATGGCTGTTCTGATAGTTAAAGGCATTATAAACTATTTGCAAGGCATTTAATAAAACTGACCTACATTTATATAGCGCCTTTTATCCTGAGGTATCCCAAAAATTCTGTACAAACTGGATAGCTTGCCACTGCATTACTGCAGGCTGACACCAGTGTGACTCTTCTAAAGTCATCTGAGTTGCAGCACCATCATGCTGGAGTTAGAATATGACTAGTCCAATCTTGCGTATATAAATGATGAAGTGAAAGGGAAGTAGCAGTGGTTTCACAGGACCTGAGTCCTTAAGAAGCCATTGGATCATCTAATCTGATTTATACCTAATAATATTACTCAGGACACCTCTGGAAAACAGAGGGTCTGGCATCTTTCCTTACATATCTCAGCATTGCGATTCTCAAACCTCACATCTAAGCTTGCCTCCTAATAATGTCTTTCTTACACATTGTTCTTGGAAATAGGGACACTAAAACTGATCTCATCAATTCCATGTACAGAAACAAAATTCCTCCTGTCCCTCTTACTTTCAGCACCGTGCTAAGAGATTTTGCTGGGATGGTTATTTATAGCAACATCTCACTCAATTTCCAAGACGGTCTCACAGCATATAGGAATATCTTGCCTTCTTAGTCAGCAGTCTTAAAACTCAGTTTGTTGGAAGAGCACATGTCCAGATGATTCCGATCACTCCATGGTAGAAACTTGCCTTCATTATTTATGATTTCATTAGTCTTTATGACAAAGCTATCATTCAAAACTTTATTTTATTATTTACTTTTTTGAAGAAATTATTAAATTGTATTGGAGCAACAAGCAGCCTGTGGGGTCCCTCCTAGCATCCCTGTAACAAATAAATGAGATTTGTTGGCGATACACCTTTTAATACATCCTTTTAATTCTAAAAATTACTAATCTGTGCAAAAGGACCCTTCAGCCCTGGTCTCCATCTGCATTGTGTGGAAGGAAAGATATGTGAGCAGGGAGGGAACTTCCATGAACTCCAGTAGGTGCTCTGATTTTATGATCAGAGGGTTAGGACTGGATGGGGCCAGGTGACAGGATATTGCAAGAACACCTACCCTGGAACACAGTCAAAGACTAGCAATAAGTCAAAAGCCTTGGAAAAAGCCATGCATGCTGTATCAGAACACTCCTCATATCAAATAGATCAACAATCCCATCAGAAAGAGACAATTAGTTGACTTAACATGGCATGCTTTACATGAAGCCGTACTACTGGCACGAATCTACTTTTCAGTTTGTTGCTGGTGGAGTTCCAAATTAACCAAGCCATTACATTAAGTACAACTGATGTGAGGCTATACTGTTTTGCAATTTTCTAGCTTTCCTCTTAATTGCTTTTAAATAATAGAACTACACTGGCAAACCTCCAGTCCTCTGGAATTCCTCAGTTTTCCCAGATTTGTTAAATACCCATGCAACAACAGTATATAGCCTGGATACATTCTCATTCAGTGACAGCAAAAATACACTTCTGGAGAAGCAAAAAGGAATAATTCTTTTGACCAAAGCTACAGTGTGGTAAGCCACAGTGGAACTGAAGCAAAACCCCAGGACTAACATTCCTGAAAATGGCATTAAAGCATCTTTAATTGACACTAAATGGTCAGGACATAGTTTTAGGGCTTCTCCAAAAGTGTTACCTGTAGCAGCCCAAAGCTCATAAAGCTCTGGCCTCTAACACAACATTTTTTTTTTCCTGGCACAGGAAGGACCTTTCTAACAAGACCTCAAACCAAATGCTAATACCTTTTACACTTACTTGTTGTGTGATAACATAGCATGACTGCTTGTATACAGACACCTGATAATGGAAACAGAATGCCAAACTTCTCCACTTTTTTGAACTTTCTGAAACTAATAAAGTATATTACTGCTCCCCACAAAATATGCCTGTCGTATCATTATGTCTTCATCACTACAATCACATTACTAATGTAGTCTGCATTCTGCTATAGGACTCTGGCTGCATACTGCTGAACTTTACTGATAATTAATGCATATGCTCACTATATTCTGCAATTAAAAAAAAAGTCAGCATTGCGGGGAAAATTATGTGCTTGAGCTATAATATAGTCACCCTCATCTAAAGGCAGCTGTTTAGAATATTCTTAAATTTACCATAAGGATCACAAAACTGGTTTTACAGGGTAAACACTTAAAATACTCTGAACTGTCCTAGGTAAGCGATCAAGGCAGATGACAGTAAGGACCCTCTACTTGCATATTGTGAAGATCCTTCATTAAGCAGCATTCATAAAGTATTTTCCCCTCTCATTCTCACCAGGGAAAAATGTAGCAGAGCCAATATACCTGGAGTGATATGAGGTTCTTTTATCCCATTTTTGGGGGGGAAAGATCAGAGATTTTCCATGTTGTGCTTTTTTTAAACAGGTCGTTTCTTAGACCTCTTTAGATCACAGTTACACAAACAATTTCACTGGTGTGACCAAAGGGCTGTGATGTCTAGCAGGTGGCAAGAACAAGCAGCTGACGGATGTAGGCAGGCTTGGCAGGGACAAGAACAGGAACCCCTTACACTCAGCTGTGAAAGGATTTGTAAAATGGAACTGCAACCTCAGGAACTTGAACTTGCTAAACACTAATGACAAATCAATGAGAGACTCAGGATGTTCTTAGATAAACACTTTCTCTGGTGCCAAAGCTGACTTAAGAAGTTCCTGCCCTCCCCTGCACCTGCTAACCCTTTTTCTCTCCCTCCAGCATTGCCAATTGCATCACTGAAATGTGTTGGATTAAAATGAAAACTTTTAACCCTATTTTAGTTCTGGTTTATAGAGTGGCTCCACAAACCATTGTGATGTAAGTGAAGGGCTAGATTCTGACACCACAAGAAGAGACAGATGCAACTAATTCTAAAAATGGCAAATACACATCTCCTGAGCTTTGGTATACTGTTTGATACCACACTTCATCTGATCCAACATTTCCTGGGAGTTCATGGATAAATTTCCCCCGAGTTCAATGGCCTTTGAATGAGGTCTCAAAAGCAGGTATTGTTCAATATTATCTCCTTTTATCGCCTGTTCAATTTTATCTCCTTCTGGCTAAAAGATTGTATTAAATAAACAAAACACTATTTAGAAAACTCCAGAATGTGGATCTGTCTAACCATTGCTATTTTCATTGTCACGTATTATGCTATTTCTACCTTTAAATTTCAATTTTTCCCCTTTACTTCTCAATTTTATACTGTTATCCATAGGTTTATTATATAGATTCATACAGTCTATGAAATCTCAAACACACTTGTTTAGACTATGAGCTTGTTTATTCTGGACTACAATGACCAAATACACTCTCTGAAGCTAATGTGATTAGCTTGGCCAAACTGATTAGGAAAGAAGAATGTCAGGAATTCCTCTTCCAGATGTAGCCTGCATTGCTCAGAACTTTCTCCAGCGGCAGCATGGCTCCCAAGCTCCACCTAACTTCACATAGATGGAGAAAATCCCAAGATATAAAGTTAAGGAGGCAGAAGGAGGTGTGGGAGAAGGCAATGATTGCCTTAGACATGTTCACACTTAACGGAATTAATGTTTACTGATACAATGGAACCTAAAGAGGCAGGCACATCGTTTAATGTGTTAGACTTGCAGACCTTTGACTCTTTTATGGTTAATTAGCCTTTAGCTTAAGAAAGCCCCCAGGTCATAGAACTTCCATCAGCTCTGAATTCAAAGCTTTGCCCTCTCTCACCCTGGCAGTTTACAATGTAATGATGATTGATAGCCAGATGAAAGCATTAGCTGGGGCCTGTCTTTTTGCATTGTGCTGGGAGAGAAATGTAATGATCTATAGCTGCAATGGTTTCAGAAACCATTTTAGTTGATTGTGACCTTAATTACCCACTTAAGCAGGCTTTGGCCAAATTGATTTTATACTGCTTTATTCTACAGCAGGTTAAAATTTAACCTTGCAATCTTAGATGCATTTTACAAGGTTTCTATTCCTTTGTTACCTAAAAAGCCCCTGGTGAATATGATCTCAAGCTGATATTCATGAACTCAAGTAAAAGGAGGAATGATACCTTTTAACAGTGACAGATTTATACTTTGAGAAAATACTGGGCCAAATACTGATCTGCTACCAAAGTTTACTCAGATGACCAAAAACCATCTTATATTTGGTTAGTGAGCAGTATGTGAGCTAGATTTCAGCCCAAACTAAAGCTTTTTTGCTTAGTCCCAGGAATCATAGGCAGCTTTAAAATGCTCCAGACAAGGAGCAGCAAATGCTGTTGGGATGGTAAAACTGCACATGTGCAGGAGCATAGTGACTGACTTTATTGGCCTAAGTAGCATTGAGATCAGACTGGCAGAGTATTTGGAGCAGGGACAACATATTTCCCCTCAAAAAGTCCAACCTTCCCTACATCCCATAAGGAACGTTCTGTATGAAATCTTTCTAGTGAGAAAAAAAAGAGAGAAAGGATCATAAAGACACATTATCCTTTCCAACATGAAGAGAACCCTCCAAAACAAGCCAAGGCACAGGGAAGAGAAGGACTGGACTTCCTCACTCTGTGCGTACAGGGTAACATCCAGAACATTGCTAAGATTGCTACAGCAGGACTGAAACCATGGTCTGTCCAAACTTGTCTTACATCCTCTGTGAGAACAAACGTTTTCTGACAGAGAACTTGGGTCTACACTGCCTCACTGTGCAAGCTCCCACGTGCAGTGGAGAGGAGGCCTGGTAACCCCATTCTAGATCTGTTCTTATTGTTCAACCAGTGTGAGCAGATAATGCGTCACAGTATCATTCCTAAAGGAGACTTAAAACTGTCTTTCAGAAAAGATCATACTTGCACACAGCCTGTGCTCCCATGGGAACACTGGCAAATCCACAGAGCTATAAGGCACCCCCTATCTAGGTGATGTGGACTGGGGAGGCTGTTGAGCTCTGGCCTGTGCCGTAGTCCAGCTCACTGCAATGTACTACAGACATAACTTAGCTCCTGTGCAGGAGACAACCAAAATCATATGTATTGTACAGATCCACAATATTTCTCATGTGATCCACGATTCTTACATTTTGGCTATAAACTACTCCAAAACTCTCTTTTACACTGATTATGTTTTCTAATCGGGATAGCTGGCTCCCCCAGGTTATAGGCTAGGGACCAGACAGCATGTTGATTCCCACTTGTAAGCTGCTCACATAAAACTATCTGAAGGTCACAAAGCAGAAAGAATCATATACATGTTCAGCTTACTGACACACCAAGAACTGCAAGACATTTCCAGAAAACTTGATAGCACAACATGGAGTGTGGAAGCAAGGAAGTAAGGA
Organism: Egretta garzetta; assembly: GCF_000687185.1. NCBI lineage: Eukaryota > Metazoa > Chordata > Aves > Pelecaniformes > Ardeidae > Egretta > Egretta garzetta. The sequence goes on along the minus strand of NW_009260182.1, from coordinate 8,966,620 downwards.
TGGAAAGAAGAAATATTTTTGTATGTATGGCTCTGTAGAATAACTGTTGCTCACTGCTAGAGACACGACAGGGATGCTAATCGTCCAAACTAACTCTGTAGCAATGACATACTCCAGTTGGTGCAAGTGTCTGCACATGCATTTTCAACAAAACCTTGATAAGCAAAAATATCTGCTCCATAGAACAAAGTAGGCTTTTGACTTGTGCTCAGTGAGCTCTGAACGATGCTTTTGCCACCTGTGTTTTAAGGAAAGCACTTTCTGTTCTGTTTTATTCCACCTGACACCGATCTCCACATGGCCCCATTCTCTGTGAGACAGAACAGCTCTTTGATGCCAGGAGAGGCCTTTCTTGGACATTATTTGGGTGCAGCTGCATGCCAGTACTTGCAGCTGATAATACTTTTAACTTCCATCTTAGCTTTCCAGCTATTCATTTTATTCCTACTGTCCTTGTTGCTTTCTTCTAACTTAGCTTTAGGGACCTCCCTATTTACAGCCTGGAGCAAAATTTGTGATTTTGCCTCTCAACTGAAAATTATTCTAGCTATATCCTTTGCAATACTGGTAATGAGGTTTGAACAGATAGATACCTGTAAGATTACAAATTGAGGGTGCTCTTATCAGGGGATTCTTTATTCTACAGGGTACAGTGCCTCTGAAGCCTAATGTCTTTGTTGATCTAGCTTGCAATACTTAATTTGCTAGAATTTTGCTCAGTTGTATGTGTAGTTCCTTTTGGCTGAGTATAGCAGCCACCAAAAATTAACAGCGCTTCCCTCTAACTCTTAGTCTGAGGTGCTTACACCTTAAAGAGACAGTATTCTGTGTCATGGCTGTCTTAAGTAATGAAAGATACTTGTAAACTGATCTAAACAATCCACCTGGACCAAGAAAGCTTTTATTAAAATCATAGAGACAAACACAGAAGGTATTTTGCTGTAGTTCCCTTGGGCTGTCTTAGCCTCCTCAATACAGCAGTCCACCTGGCCTTCAGTGGAAAATCATAGAATCATAGAATGTTTTGGGTTGGAAGGGACCCCTCGGGGTCATCTAGTCCAACCCCCCTGCAGGAGCAGGGACACCGCTAACTAGATCAGGCTGCTCAGAGCCCCATCCAACTTGGCCTTGAATGTTTCCAGGGATGGGGCCTCCACCACCTCTCTGGGCAACCTGTTCCAGTGTTTTACCACCCTCATTGTAAAGAACTTCTTCCTTATATCTAGTCTAAACCTACCCTGGTTTAGTTTAAAGCCATTACCCCTTGTCTTGTCACAGCTGGCCCTACTAAAAAGATTTTCCCCATCTTTCCTATAGGCCCCCTTTAGGTAATGAAAGGCCGCAATCAGGTTTCCCTGCAGCCTTCTCTTCTCCAGGCTGAACAAGCCCAACTCCCTCAGCCTGTCCTCATAGGAGAGGGGCTCCAGCCCCCAGATCATTTTTGTGGCCCTCCTCTGGACCCGCTCCAACACTTCCATGTCCTTCTTGTGTTGAGGGCTCCAGAGCTGGACGCAGTACTCCAGGTGAGGCCTCACCAGAGCAGAGTAGAGGGGCAGAACCACCTCCCTTGACCTGCTGGCCACGCTTCTTTTGATGCAGCCCAGAGTATGGTTGGCCTTCTGGGCTGCCAGCGCACACTGCCGGCTCATGTCCAGCTTTTCATCCACCAGCACCCCCAAGTCCCTCTCGGGAAAATGACCCAGTTCAGTTAAAAATCCCTTTGCATCTTGCTGGTGGAAACCCATTAATATAATGCAAGTCTTTGGCCCTCTGTAGTGATCAGTCCACAAGGACTTGAATACCATTTCTTCAAAGGAATATAAGTAGCCCTCACCTAAAGGAATAGATGTATACATACTTAGATACCCAGGTCCTCCTTTAATTTCCTTGAAATAACTATGGGTTTCATTTTGGATCTGCCAGAAGACACTGACATCATCTTGCTCTTCTGTTTCCAAGTTAAAAGTTACCCACTTAGCGCATTTATTTCCTGGAGTCAGTACGGGATCCCACAGCAGACACATACGGACTAAACTGCCTTTATATTGGAAGTGTTTCTACTTAAAATGCAGTTTTTGGTTAGAGTGCTCTCACATGTGCCATTGCTTCCTCTGCATAAAAGGGGGAGCTTTGATATTCCCGTTCTTGAAACACATCACCATGTATTTTAATAATCCCAGCACAAAACTGCTGAAGTTAAACCAGCCCCCTGGCCTCTATATTGTTTGATTATTGACACATGCAGTGATTCTAAAGTCTGCTTGTGACTTTATCTGGATGGGATGAAGAACAGATTTGCCTAAATTCTTGGTGACAGAAGCATAAGAAGGATAAAAGAGAGGCTATTTTCCATCACAACTGTTACTTGCTTAAAAAAAATCTTCCCCAAAGCAGTTATAATGTGATATCTTGGAAGAACACTACTCCATTCTTCATTCAAACGCCCTTTAACTCCACACTAGCAAGATAGAATCATATTAGCTAGCTAAGGACTCTAAAGATACTGATCAGATTGTTTTAAATTTCACTAAGGCTAGAGCTGGGAAAGGTTAAGATGCTATTCCCTGCAAGAAAAGTAGAACAAGTTTGCTGCCAGGGCAGCCAAAAAAAGCTACCCATAATATTGATAATGCCTTATTGATTTAAACAGCTACTTTGATGAAGCCACTTCTTTTTTTCTTGCAATCCTGCTGCAGGCTGGAAAGGTAATGCCAAAGGAGCACATTTGGCAGTTGGAAAAATATTCCATGGACATAGAAACATTTGGGGGGCTGGAGGGGGGAGGTGCAGGGAGAATGAAGCAGGTGATTGAAACCAGATGAAGCCAGCTCATAATCATGGCTTCCACTGCTGAATAACTAAGTCCATGTAAAACTTCCAGCCATGTGAGAAACCCCAGGGAAAACCAATCCTTTGTCTTCTGACACATGATCTAGTGAGGGTATTATTGACTGATAGAAGGTCCACAGCATCCATCACTCTCTTTGGTTTTGGTGAATATTAATGTGACTTGCCACTTCCAGACATGGGCCAGTTATCAGGATATCATTATGCTGGAAGCCTGTTAATTGCAGATCAACAATTCCCCTGGTGCTAATGTTGTCTACCTCGTATTATTTTCTATTATTTGGATGCCACATAGCGGAACTACCCCTATCAAAAGCTGTAGCATAAATCAAATGCAGTTGAGCTTACATATTTATCATTGAAGCATCTGACCCTAGTAGAATTAGCAGACAGTACAGTACATATGCAGCCTAGTAGGCAGAACATTATAGAGAAACTTAACAGTCTGAGGTTTTTTTCTAGACTCTGTTTTAAATAATCTTAGAGATCCTCTCCCTATGCTTCAGCTACGTTAAGAGCTACATAGATAACAAACTATCTAGCTGAAAGCTAACTTACCTGTGTTCATGCAAGTCACAGACACACCTGACCACAGGAGGATACCCATAGGTTTTAAGCTCTTGAAGCTGAAATCTTTTTGTTCTGTACAGTACTGCATGCTGGTTCATGATGAATAGCTCTAAACACTACCGTGGCACAAATGGTAATGATAACAGTGATCATCTGTCAGCACTTACTTAGAGAAAACCAAGCAGCTAGAGACACCTGTGGCCAATAACATGTTCTTGAGGGTCAGCTGTAGGCAATGACACTTTCAAACTTCCTCCTACAATTGGACAGCCTGGCGGAAGCTAGAAAATCAGTCATCCAGCTGAGTCATAAGAATAAAGGATCATATCCACAAACATCACTACTTTAAACATTATTCACTAATGGCGTGAATATCTGAGAGAGAAGAAGGAGGTTCTCCCAATACCTACCCCTTAAAATGGCATTAGACCATAAAAAGGAGAGACAAAATGTGATACTTGTCATAGATGTCCAGAAGAGCAATACTTAAGACATTTCCATCAGTGAACAGCATTTGATAGATTTAGTACTTTTAGCGCTTTGAAAAAGAAAAACTATAATGGCTGGAATGTTCCTCTGTGTCTTCCCTTGTAGGAAAGTCAGCCAAGAACATTCCCAAACCTTGTTGATTTACTTCCTACTGCAGCTGTAAAGGAGCAGAGAGGGTATTCTCACAGTTGTCATGCTTGTAATTTGGTAATTAACATATGATTGTAAGTACAGAAATTCAGAGTTCTAAATGGAATTGGCACCAACCTCTAAAAATGAAATATTTTACCTCAGTTTTAACCTCAAATGATAGAGTTATGGAAATTATAACACCTTGTTATGCAGTGCTGGTTAGGAGGTATGATGTAACCCAATCCATGAGTGATGTAATCAAGACAGCAATTCCAGGGACAGTGAAACAAGGTGACAGCCCTCTTCATTCCTACTGTTTCTACCCAGCAACTTTTCAGCTAAAGACAACTTCAACATTCAATATTTCAAAGCAAAACTACTGATTAGGCTGTATCGAGGTGCTTCAAAATACCAGCTAAATTATATTCAGACAAGCTGAACAGCCTGAGTAAATGCAATTCATAATGTAGACCACTCGAGGGAGTATATGAGTGGCAGATAAAAAGGTCAATATGATAACATATTTGTGAACTACAGACAACAATTTCCTTGTTCAATGAAATAAAACATTAGTACAATTACAAAAGTGCTATGTTCTGAGAAGGTCAGACAGGACATCAAGTTTCATCAAATGAGCTCTTAAGAACTGCTTCTAATAATTAAATATTGTTTGAAAAATGGTTATGCAGGCCAAGGCACTGAGCTGATGCCCACCCTCCCCATGGCCTGAAATCCTGTTGTCCTCAGCTAGATGACTGCTGGAAATGGAAATGCGCTGTAAAGGCTGGCTGATGCATTTGGCTTCAAAGTTTTTACTGACAGAAAATTACTACAATTGAATATATATTTTCTCCATGGGACTTAAGTTCTGGCCAATATTTTTAATGTAATATTTTCTGATTTTCTTGCTTACATTTCTCCCATTGAAAGAGAGGAAAAAGAGCAATTACTTCACTCTAACACATTCTTACTTAGATTTTCTTTTTGAGAATACAAATGTCAGCTATTTGAAAATTAAACAGAAGCATTTTTTGTCACTTTCAGATTCTCACACAAAACAAACTTGCCTTTTTCAGCTGACTCTGCTAACAACAGAAGTTACTGTTGGGACATATCTTGGAAGCTAAAGGTGCACCTGAAAATACCTGTACCTGAGAAGGGCTTGAAAGATGAAGGCGACAAGAATAAGAGGAAAACAAGAGAGGCAGGGGGATATATCTTACTCCTGCATCTCCTATTTGAGGCCAAGGACAGTCCCTGGAACTGACAGACTTCAGTGGTGACTGTATGTGTGCACACCTGGAGATGCTCATCTTTCAAAAGAAGGAAGAAGATTGGGCCCCTCCATCCCTGCTTTCTGGCTACAAGAGGGAAAAAAGCTGTGCTATCCAAGGAAGCAATATCTTACATTCTCCTTTGGTCAACTGCTACCACCAACAGCATGTGCAACAAAGGATCATGTGCTCTTGCAGAAGGTGAGCCTGCCAGCCCAGCTAATACCACAGCAGATGAAGCAAAGGAACAAGCTAAGGAAGTGTTCAGGGGAATGCTGCTGGTAGTTACAGGACTAAAAATGCCCGGTACTTCTGCACTCTGATGTTCTGGTTATTCATTTGTCCTTACTAACCACTGTGGGGGACAACAAGAAACTCCTCCTCCAAGGACAACAAGCTCAACCTCCACTAAAAATCCCCTCTTCAGTCTCAAAAACATCTGGCTTGTATGCTGCAAGAACGAACATACTTTCTCATTATTTATTTATTTATTTTAAAATAGACAGGATATTGAACCAGCATGAGCGGGAAAAAGAGACGCAACAAAGCACTTCAAGCTAAATTCCCATGAGACAAAAGCACTGAACTGCTGCAAGTCAGGGCAAAGTACATACTTAGTTAGCTTTTACCTCTTCAGTTTCCAACAGGAAAGACAGGGGATGGTAAAACAATGTTGGGAGGCAATGAAGAGAAAGAGAGAGAAAATCAGACGCTTTTTTGGTAAACTGATGCTGCAACTTTTGTATCGACAGCAATTTACTATCTTGAATTAGTCTTAGGTACGTCACAAGAAAAACAGAGAAACAGAAAGGTGGTTTATCCGTCTTAGTGTTCTTTTCTGAAACCCAAGAATAGGACACCTCGAATACGAGGGATATCTTCCAGCACTGTTACAGAATTTCTGGGAAGAAAAAACAGAAATTGGAGATAGGAAGACTTACTGAGTTATCTAACTCACCTCCATACTAACACAGAACTACACAGACCTCTAATATAGTCTCTGAGGTGTGAAATTCCTTGACTGGGATGAGTATGGTATTTCTCTAGACTTGTTTTATTACTGTACAATCATTTGCTACAATGTGGACAAAAGGCGATAAAATCGATGTTGAGAGTTCTGGGAGCATTTTGCATTTGGGATAGAAAGAACCTGCAATCTCCTCAACACCACTAAAAATAAGACATAGGAATCCCAGTTTGCATGCACACAAACAGACACTCCAAAGACCTTTTCCGAAAGTCTCCATCTTAGTTTCTCTGAGGCAACCTGTATAGGTTGTTTGTTATGTTAATAAATTTTCAGCAGTACTGGTGTATTTGATACGCATGCCCCATTTTTGTGACACAGGGTGCTAGCACCAGGTCAGGTCAGGTTACAGGTGCCACCCCCTACATTCATTGTTCTCCTGTGACAACAAATATTTGCGCCTGGGTGCAGTGATGATGGATTCTGCTTTGTTCTATGTCATGGCTGAAACAGGAAAGAGGAAATCCCTGCCCCATCCCTTTTTCCCTCTTACCTCATTTTCCTCTCTCTCTCTCTCCTGTTTGGAAAACAGTCTAGCTTGCAAAAGGTCTATAAAAACTAATTTCTTCCTGCTGGTGACAAGCAATGGAATAATTTCTGCTAGCATAACAAATGGAGAAAGCAGATAGTGAGGACAACGATCTTACTCGTTTACAACCTGGTATCACTGATATCAGTAGCAATGCTCCCCGTGAATTTCTGTGGCAGTGATGTGGATCTCAGCTGGTGAGGCAAACATCCTCTTTACTCTACTCTACAGACACTAAGATCCACAGGAAGGAAAAGCAGCATCTTGCAAAAGTGGGAAGATAATGAAGACGGCACGAGGAGACATTTTTCCAGAAGTGACTGATGTTCCAGAAAGAAAGTAATGGATTTCGAGTCATGAGTAGTACTGCAAAGTAGAACTCACCAGAAGTACTCCAACAAAGCGTTTTTCCTCTGAACTTGCTGACTTAGTCAAATTAAAATACTCTGTATAAAAACCTTTATTCCCAATCTCTGACAGTTTCCTGTTACTTTGTGACAATAGTTTCTGAAGACTCAAAATTATTTCACAGAACTAAAATTCAGTTTCAGAGCCAGCTTTACTGCTGGCAAATCAAGCATGCTAAAATTGTGAGTCAGGAACTTGTACCCCTAAAACTGAATTCTGAGAGTCTTAAAAAATGGGATTAAATGCAAAAATCATTCTTAATTAATTTGGCTTTGAGCTATCAGGGCTCAATGGTGTCAAGCTGTTTTATATGGGTTTTTTGCACCCAGAAAAGCAGGATGTTATTTAAAATAACTAGAGATCAAATTTCATATGACTGTGGGAGCTAAAGAAAGACACCTCGACAAACATGAAAAAAATAATGAAGATATTCAGTTCCAGAGAAATAAGATGCATCCAGAGAGCTGTGCAAGATCAGCCCATATAAGCTTTGTGTTATATTTATTAAACAAAAAAAGCTGTAAAGAACCAAAATAATGCCCTCAGAAAAAAAGCACGCTGTCCTTTACTTTAAATAGAGTGCACATCCATTGTTTTTACTTGGGGATTTAAGAAGATTTGACCCATCAGGATGATAGTCTCTCTTAAAAATTATGGTGGCTAAATATGCAGCCATGTCAGAAGACAGAAAGGGAATTTCATTTGTGTAAGATCTGGCCTCATCCTGACTCATTAAAGCTTTCCTGGGGTGACTGCTCAGTCAAGATTACGTAATAATATTTAAAGTATGGCCTTGTTGTTGGCCTGTGTCATTTTTGACACAGCATTTAATTTAGGTGACCTCAGAATTAAAGTACAGGGTTCCAACAAGCAGGTAAGCCCGCACACACATCTGGAGTAATGCTGGCAAAACACAAGGCTGGTTTTAAAAGACATTGATGCTAGGCAGTGGCATGGGAGCCATGTCTGCCACAGTTCAATCAGTCTGAAGCCACAGATTCTCACGCCTCACAGGGGTCAGGAAGCACCACATGTTGGTGGTATGCCCAGAAAGAGATCCAGGGAAAAGCAGCTGCCTCAGACTTCTTGCATTCTTGCTGCTGTTCTTCCCACTTCATGTTCTACAGCCATCCTATACTTCCTGCTCAAAGGTGCTGGTAGTAACATGTAGGTGTTACCTGGAACTCTTAAGTAGGCTGTGCTAGGCTTTGCACATAGAGACAGCAAGAGAGGGATCCAGCTCTATAGAGATTCCCATCTCCAAATATGAGACCACACAGAGTGAAAAAGGAAGGCAATGCAAAAAGTGGGCTGAAAAAAAGAGGGCTGAAGGAACTACAGGGGTCAAAGTGTTCTCTGACTTGAACCAGCATGATTGCAAGTGATAGCGATTGTATTCAATTCCCTGCCCTGTGCTGGACTTTACAAATTATCAGGGATTGCTGCTTAGGGCCTACAGCTATTCAGATCCCGAGGCCTCCAATTTCCACTGTGGATCTGGGCCTGACCTGCCAAGTGCTGTGGTGGTGGTCCTTGGTCAAAGGGAAACCTTACTGGTACTTGAGCCTCATAGCCTGGCTAGCCATAGTCTGGGCAGATTGTTGCTCTGCCACCTTCCTGCCACTGGTTTGAAATGTTTTCTGGAAGGCCAGAACTGGGATTATTTTGGAGACAGAGTTACCCTGGAAAGGACAGACCGAGTCCTGTGTATTTCATAAACTGTTGCCAAAATCTTCTTAAACGTATCCATCAAAAGCTGGTTGTTTTTTTTCTGCAGCTGAAACCATCTGAACCTCCTCGTCATGAGGAGGAGGTGAGTAAGTAAGAGGGAGGGAGAAGCCCTCATTACCTTGAATCTCAGCTCAAGCACAAACCGCAAAAAATAATCAGCCATTGGGCTTAAAGGCAACATATCCCAATGTAAATATTGATATTTTGCAGCACAAGTAGCTATTGAGAGATGAATAGCAAGGGGAACAAATTCAGAGGCCAAGCAAGTTAGTAGACATTGAAGGGGCCTGATTTAACCCTCCCTTATATTGTTACAATCTCCCTGCATTTCATGGGACTAATTCCTGGTTCATAACAGATATACCAGAAGCAGAACAGTGCTCTAAGCCTGAACTAATATTCTAGATGTCTCACAGCCTGTCTCCTCAGCAGGTGTACATGAGTACAACCCCACCAAAGCAATGGGTAACATTCCCAGCTGGTATAAATCAGCGTGGCAGCACTGACATCACTGCTGATTTACACTGAAATGGAGGGCCTGTATGTACATATTTCAAATTCCTCATGCTTTCCTTTTGGTAAAATGCAATCTGTTCGGTTGCAGGATCACAGAGAACAGAGATGGAGGAAAGCATTTTAAGCTCTCCCTTTTGTTTTGATGCATTGTACAGAGTGTCTCTATTTGTTTTATTGCTCTCTAAGGACTTCTCTTTTTCCTCTTTTCTTTCTTTCTTTTTTTTTTTTCAGAACAGCAGGCAAGTGTTGGGAGAAGGGATATATAATTAAAGTAAAACATTAAAATGTCACGTAGCAAATAAAAAATAAAGAGCTGCTGTGCTGTTTGACGGTGTTTTTTCACATATGCAAGCCAGGCAATCATTGGCATAGCCGAGCCTGACCTTTGGCAAAACAGAATCCCCCTCATCTGCTGTGCTGCCTGCAGCCCTGCTAAAAAAAACCCTACAAAAAATCAAAACAAAATAAAACAAAGAACATACGACCACCTGCATACATAAGTAGAGATATTGATCATTCTGAATGCAAAGACATGCATCTTTTTGTTGTGAAAAATTTTGGGGGAAGGAAGAAAAATATTTTATTAACTTAGTAATGAGGAGTTTCCACAGCTAAGGTAATACATGATAATACAGACTGAACAGCAGCCCATTGTTTGAGAGCAGAATGGAGCCCTGTATGGGATCGCTGCTGGATTCTGTACACCACAGATGGGAGGGAGGAATTACACCCTGGATTGGGGCAGGGGGGTGGGGGTGTATGCATTTCTTTTACAGTTTTATTGGTCTTGCACACAGGTCAGTAAGTCACACGCTCAAACACATGCACGCAAACACATGCTTACGCATATACATGCTGCAGCACAGACAATCTGTCAGAGCTAGGAGGCAGCTTGTGTAAGTTGAAAGTTTAATGAGTGCCCAACACTAAGCTAACAAGGTTTTCAAACAGTGGCTAACAAAAAACAGGGACCAGGGAGGCTGCATTTGGTGCCAAGATATTTGTTTTAATATTAACAAGGGCTGAATTCAGGCAACAAAAGACAAGGAGGAAAATAGTATCTTTTGAAAGTGCTGAAAGCCAAGCGGTTCAATATATTTGAAACAACATATGTGTTTAAACAAGAGAGGGGTTTTTTTAGGATAAGAAAGAAAATCCATGAATATGAAGCAGAAGCAAGTGGTTAGCAACACAAAAATTTCAGAAAATATACCATAGCTGAATTCATTTTCTATCCTATGTTTCTTTAAAACTTGACATAATATTAGGTGTGGAGTCTTTTTTAGTACAACAACCCAGATCCCCCAAGAGAGTCACACTACATTCCCACAAAGGTCAGGATAAGATAGTTTAATGAGTGCCCATTTTAACACTATTGAGGATCTGGGTCTCTGATATTAATCCACTGCCCAGTTAAGTAAAATGCTGTTGTTAAGTCTTTCGCCACACTTCCTAGGCTCTTCTTGAGGATTTTGGGATCCAGGCTTAGAGCTTTAAGACATGCCAATGGTGGACGACGTATGAAGGGATTAAAGGAGAGTACATGAATAACAGGCACAAGGAGGTTGAGAAGGATGGTGAGAGGTATCACAAAACTTCCATAAGAGAAGACAATAAGTAGGACTCTTCAGGAAAAGTTTTGACTGAGGAGAGATATGCTAGAAGTCTGTATAATGATGAATAATGTAAGGAATTCAAGCAGGGCATTCATATTCTTTTATAGCATAAAAATTAGAGCCCTCCCCCCCAATTAAATTGTAAGTCTTTTGAGGACTTATCTATGTCTATGTCTAAGGACATACATAGTACATACATAGTACATAATTCAGTAGTGAAACACACTATGCAGGATCTGTGGAGGTCAGGAGCACTACTGACTCTGAAAAAATATATATACATTAACGGAAGATAGATCATATATCAGGCAATAAACATGTCAGCCTGGGTGCAATCTTTCACTCAGGAGATCCTTAAACTCCTGATGACTGGAAGCTGGGATGATCAAAAAAAGTAATGTGTACCTCATGTTTGCTCTGCTTTTTTTTATATTTATAAAAGCAAAACACCTCACTGATACAATGTTTAGGAAGAGTAGAAGCAGATATTCCTTCCCTTACACTCCCGACTCTAACCCCTACAAGTAAATTTGACATCATGACGTAACTCCAGTAAGTTAATTTTGATTAACACCAAAGTCGAAAGAGCAATTTCAAGCTTTGCATTTTGCTTTCTCATGCAGTAGGCAAGTTCTCTTGAGTTAATTTTTCAAAGCTGAAACCTTCGGAAATATACCAAATGTTCTAGAATTTGTCATTTGAAGAGTTATCAAGCAAAACATGAAGAATGGTTCTCATCTTGCCCACAAATAGTATGAACTTTTGAAAGTACTGTTAGCAGAACCCAGAGGAAAACCCAAGAAATTTTCAGGCAGGCAAAGGCAGAAGCACAGAGCAAGCTTCTCACTCTGAGGCTGCTCTGTTGGTTTTGTGCATATTACAATACCACAAATTATGGAAAACTGGAGGAAAACTTGGAAGTCACAAATTCAATGCATTATTTTACATTTTATTTTCATTTGTTCAGCTTTTTCAGAAAGCTGCCAAGCATTTCAGACTGAAATTTGAACCAATGTGACCTGTAACCCTAAATTCATGTGAAGTTCCATATTGTATTCTGCATACACTCAAACTCTACTAATTCCACTTTACTATCTAATATGCAATATACTGTTTCAGATTCCCAAATGATTCAAATATTAATAGTGACATGACTGACAGTAGTTAAGGATCTGGTCAGCATATAATCAGATAATTATCTTTATTTCCTCATTCCTTTCTGACTCCCCCACTCAGAGGTGGATAAGCAGATAAATGTATGGAATCTTGGAAAGGCACTGGCAGTCTTCTTACTGTTTCAATGCTTTGCAAAATCTTTTCCTGAAGACATAGTGCCTCAGCCCTTATGGTATAAGAATTTGTTCAGATTGCCTAGGCTTACCCATTTAAAGGCATAACTGATCAGTAACAGCCCCACAAATATTCTAAGAAACAAAGATTCAACACTAGCTGCAGACCACTAATACAATACGTTGACCGCAAACAATGCTGAAAAAATTCTCCCTAATGTATCTGGCATGTTTACTCAAAAATACGTAGAATGTGCCCAGCCCAAAGTACAGTTGTCTTACAATCTTCCAAGCTGTCTTCACAGCATCCTCTTTGGAGCAAAAAATGGGTGCGTATGCTCCTGGTAACTTTTGCTCTGAAGGTGTTCAAAATTAGTAACAGACCTAGCACAAGTGATAGCTGCTGCTGTCATAATCAATGGCAGGCTCACCATTGAAAAATGCTTGCAAAAGACAGTACCAGTGAAAAGGTACTCGTGCTGATGCTATCATAGGACTTGCAACGTTATCAAAGTCTCACCTATACAAATCTACATTGAAAATGAGACTATGCCTAATTTCAGAAGCTAAATGGGATTGAGCTGCTTTATAATGGAAAAGGAGACCTCCAAGGGTGCTTGTGATCCAAACCATTATTTTTTCATCTGATTCTACTTCATACTATCACTCTACTGCTAGAGAAGTTGTACATCAGAGGAAATTGTAAACTGTGGCCAAAACTTACTGATGCAGCTCTTAGACAAGAGTCAAATTACTAATACAATGTTCAATTAAATTTTCAAACATTTTCATACACCCGACATGATCAGAAAGCATGCAAGTTCGCTCCAGCTTAGACAATTTAATCAGCTAGTGGGATTAAAATATTTCCATTTCCATATCCAGTGGTGCACAAAGAAATGATGTAGCTGACAGTACTTTGTCTTTGAATCATTAGCCTGAATGACCAGATATCAGTTTCCAGTTGGGTCATCTGAAGATGCTTGTAAGAATCTCCACAAAAGCTAGCCAACTGGTATACTGAGACCAGTGTCTAATTTACTGACTGATACTGTCCCACCGATTCCCTGTGAACCCTTGCATTTCTGTACAGTGAAGACAGTCCTCATCATTTTTTGTAATTGCCTTCAGCTTCTTTTCTTCAGCTTTCCTTAAATCAAATAATGGGAGGAATATGTGCTAGTTCTTGTGATTGTGTAGAAAATCAAGAATCTTCGGGAAAGTTTTGACAATGACCATTTTGAAGATATGTCGAGCTTTTTGTGGACACACAGGCATTTCAAATAAATTTTGGAGACAAAGGCTTCCTGGGTTCTTTAGTGATGGAAGAAGGAATGAAGAGGAGAGAGAAAAACAGAAGAGAGCCAGTTAATATGCACTGTCAGTAACACCCAAGGCATTAAATACCTCTAAAAGATTGAAGTCAAAACTGACAAGGCAGCACTTTGTATTTAAATAAAATTTGGTTATCCCAAATCTATAATTCAATTACAAAACTATGCAATTTCTGTCTTCTTATATGGATGTAGCAGCTGGAAACGACCAAAAGTACTGACAGACATCTAAATGCCTTTGAAAATAAATGCCCTAGAAAAGTACCAGGGATTAAATGGAATGAATTTAAATCAAATTCTTAGATCAGTCTGAGTTCAGCAACCTTTTATTTCTAAAGTTATTCTACAAAGAAAATGGAAATATCTAGGACGTGTTTTAAGTGAAGCCAGAGCATTTGCCACAGCTGACATGCCATTAGGCAACTGAAAAAAATATGTAAAAGGAGATGACTGGAAGAATGACTCCACTGAACAAGTAGAGAAAGAGAAAACTTTTGTGATCTACTAACATGTGAGCAGCAAGCTAGAGAAATGGAAAATAGATGAGACTTTTTCCTGCCAATGTGATAACATAGTAAGAATCAAATTTATATGAATGATCTACCTGCACTCAGAAAAAGGAATTCCATGTGGAAATTTTTCTGCAGTAGCTACTGAATTTTAAATTTACATCTTATTCAGAAATGATTCCATGTAGACAGATTTTAAACTATAAATTTTAAGAAAGAAACACTGTCCTTTTTTGTGATTTTACTGCTGTTGGGACAAGGGAGGCCTGGTCTATGATGGACACATATAGATAATATAACAGTGAATAACCATTAATTCAGTGTATCTCCCTTTCCTCTTTTTTTATGAGACAGAACTTTGTTCTTCATTTCCTGGCTCAAGCTGTTGTACAGTGTCATTCTTCTGCTGTACTTGGTCATAAGTCAGAGGTGGCTTCCAATTTTAAAGAGTTTTGAAAACTGACAACATAAGTTACTGATTTTATCTGCCATTCTTAAAAAGGATCTAGCAGTAAAATACAGAGTTCAAAATAAGATCACTATTACACAGTCTAATTTTATGTTTATAGGTCCTGTAGACTCCAAATGTCTAAGAACTAAATGATAAATGGCAACAGGCAATGATGGAGTAACTCAGAGAAGACAGTAAATCACAGGGATAAATTCTACTCCTGCAGGGACTTTCAAGAGAAGTCTATGAGTGAGGACTTCTTTCCTGCCTTCCTTCCTTCCCATGTGCAAACCTACACAAAGTCCTAGTGGAATGATAGTTATCCCATTTTTTCCTGTACTGGTTTCTAGAGGGGACAAGACCAGCTAAATTGTGGGAAGTTGTGCTATCCAACAGGACTCTTCATATGTTGAATGGTACACGCAGCTGCAGCAGTGTATGTACTCTGTCCCTTCAGTGCCATATATAGAAGCTGATAAAGAGTGTTTGAAAAAATCTGTGTCTTTCAGCTCAGCAAGGCTCTTAGAACTTTTTAGTACCAAAATTTTGAGGTTGGTCACTGCTGTTAACAGCTATCACCAGAGATGTGGTGTCATACATGTTCTTCTCAGACAATGTAATTCCATTTTGCCTTGGTTTCCAGGCTAAATAGCTTTTTTTTTTTATCCAAATACAAGCAACAACTATGTATTTTTTCAGTGCTACTCTAATTTCCTTTAAATTAATAGAAGCAATAAGGAAAAATACAGTCTCTATGAAGAGAGCACGTCACCTTTAGAACACACTGTGTTGGCTCTTTGTAGCAGTCTTACAAATTTACATGTGCAGTACCTAGAATACAAGTAGCAAAAGAGCTCCATAGCCCAATGGACAGAGCTTTATGAGAGCCAAGGGGCATCTTGCTTTATTATCAAATAGTGTTATATTATCAGATAATGCAATGAAGATGTTCTGTATCTTCAGCAGTGCTGAGAATCAGCAGTTGCAATCCTCTAAGTATCAGCGGTTTGCACTTTGAATCTAATTGCTTCCCAGCAGACCGATCCTCCCTTTCAATCCCAAACACGAAGACAGTTGCTGACACTAAAGGGCACGAAATTTTAGAAGCAAGAAATGGAAAGATTTCTGAACAGCATGAAACTGACCTGTTAAAACTCACCGCCCCAGAAGGTCACAGAGTGAGATTAACTGCGGCTGGGCACTAATGAAAGGCTTGGATCATTTTATGACCATTCACATCTTTAGCCATGCTAGGCAGAGATAATGATTGCACTAATCAGACCAAGCTTCGGGGCATAAACTGTCTGTCTGTGGGATGTATCTGCCACAGATTACTTGCCAAAATAGGATTCTTTCTCTTTCCCCCTCTCCCACCTCATAAACTTTTGAACAATTAGCCATCTACATTAACTGTCACCCAGTTCTTTCTCCAGTGGTGGGCACCAGTCAGTGCCAGAAACACTAAACCAAATTTCTTCAGAATGTGTGGTTTCTGCAGTTGAGACTTTCCAGCGCGACACTAAGACAATGCACCGGCAGGACCTGTGGAGGTTGGAAAAGCTCAGCATAGAACACACTTGAATCCTGAACACTGTTTGCAACACATGTAAACTTTGGAACAAATATATCACAGTTTTGTAAAAGGTTACATTATATTTTCCAGTATAGTGGACTCCAAAATTTTTGTCACTGTCAACCCTCAGAATTTCTCTCTGCCCCACCCTTCCCATCCAAGTTTTCACTGGAAACACAACAAAGGTGATGTAGTTACAGAAACCAGCCACAGACCCATTTATCATTGTTTTATGGACCACCACTGGTCCATAAACCACAGTTTAGGAATTGCAGGCCTAAAGCATCACAGAAAAGCTAGGAAATAGCAACTAAACTATCTGTGGTTTAAACTATGAGAATAATAGTTTTGGCAAATCGCACTCTTCTTTTTTTGTCCATAAATGCTCTACCAACAAATTGTGACTTAGTTTATTTATTATTCACAATTGCTGGGCAAATAGAATCCACATGTCCCTAGATTTTGCTAGCATAAAAAATCTTGATCTCAATTTCTCTGCTAATATGAATTGGAACAGTCACTGTGTCATTTCAAGTAGGTAAAGATCCTATTTAAGTCAGAGCTCTGGGCTGCTGGTCAGTCTCTGACAGTTTTACAAGAAAATCCTTGTCAGTAGTTATTTTCTGTCTTTTATTGTAAGGAAACAGGGGCAAAATGGTTTGATATGATGACTGCTTACCTACTGAACTGATGAGTAATTTGCCTACTGGAAATCAGTGTCAGATAGACATTACTGTATATGAGATCCTCTTGGTTTTCAATTCCATACTTGCACATCTAAGACAATGATCTTACAATGGTTCATTTTTAAAATTGCCATTTATGGCCCTAGTCCAGTGTTCCACTGGCAGCTAACTAGATGTCACAGGTGCTCAAAAACATTGTTTTCTGTTTAAAATAATTGTTTTGATGAAGCTGAAACATTCTGTGATTATCTAGATGGTGCCAAATTACAAGCTGTCATGGTTTTGCCTAATTTTGCTTAGCAGTGGTAATACTCCATATATTATGCTTACTTTCATTGCAGCTTCTCAGCACATTCTGGGGATATCTTGAATATTTACCTGTATTTGAATATTAAGGAAAATGTAAATATGTTTTCACATGCCAGACTTTTTGCTCTTCTGCAAAGGAGTGTTATGGTGAAATCATTGCCCCCTGCATCTATGTCATAACCCAGTGCTTTACGTAGGGCTAGCACTTAATCCTGAGCAAGGAATTGGTAAATAAGAGCCAGAAAAAAAGAGAAAAAAAATTCTAGAAAACGTAAGAAATATTCAGTAAGATAGGTCCTCATCCTGGTCTATTTCTTTCTGGGTCTATAACAGGATGTTGCCATTTTGGCTTCAGTTGCTTTACATTATAATACTCCCTTCCTTATCCAGTTTGGTGTGAGTAAACAGCACAGCAAATGGAAAATAACAGGCTACTTAGTCATAAAAGATATTTCAAACATCCCATAATATGTGACCACATAAAAATTGTTGACCATAGCAGAAAATGGCCCTGTAAATTTTCCACAAATTTTCTATGGCTCTGGATGAAAAAAAAAAAGACACAAAGTTTTGATATCACTGTAGTGTTTTTTTGGTTTTTGTTTTTTTTTTTTTTTTTTTAATACAATTCTGTAGTTTCCTTTCTGGCACAGAGCTGAAATATGTGAGCCCAGAAAGTTTCTGGTATTTTTTTAAATGACTGGATTATTATTATAATAAGCTCTGGTGATATGGGATAGCAAGAAGATTGTTTTGTGACTTGAATTTTGATTACTGGATAAACATTTTTATGAAATATTGTAAGTTGTTCTTGGAGCTACATCATCACTTTTGGTTTAAGTTTTATTCTCTAATTTCTTAGCTGAAAGTTACTGCAACAAAAAGATCTGGAAATTGGCCTGAGAAAAGTCCATGTCAGGTTCAAATAAAAATGTATTAGTTTATGGTATTGCCAGATGATATGGGAGCCCAGTAATACTAAGAATTGCACAGACACGTAACAAGAATCCTTGTACCAAAGAAGTTTGTGTGAGGTCAAGAAGGTGAATAGCAGACCTGGGAATAGAATCCGTATCTCCTGGCACCTGGTCCAGTGCCTTTGCCCAGGACTACCTCAAATGATGCCTTTCTCCCATCTTCAAATTTCCTTCTCTGTTTTTTCAAGTGAGCACTGGCACTGACACACTGGAGCAGCCTGGGGTCAAACTAGTCCAATAGGCTCTCTCTAACAGCAGTCAATGCCACATGTTTCCAAGAAACATTTTGATCCTAGATGTCTTATAATAAAACTTGTTAAAATGTAAGGACTAGACTGTCTTCTGCCAGGCTTTCTTATGTGCCTTTTTGCTGCCTCATTATTGTTTTCTTCTTTCTCATTTCAGCTGCAAGGTAAGCTGTGGGAATGTGAGCTGCTCTGTTTGATAACTGACACAAGAGGGCAAGGCAATGCTAGGGTACCATACCCTCCCAACATTTCCTCATGTCTCTCCACTTGCATGCGCTGAGTTCCTGCTAGAGATGGTGGCTGGCACACAAGGTGAGCACTCCCAGTTGTGCGCCTCCTGCCATTCCCACACAAAGGGTCAGTTTGGGGAAGATCTTGGACAAATCCAAGTTTCTGCTTTCTGAGCTATTTTCCACCTTCTCTTTGTACCCAAGAAGTCAGAAGAAGTGAGATTTCCATAGGATCAAAAAGCAAAAAAACTTACTGTGAGATTTATGACAATCACAAGAAATTTCAATTTTTTTTCTTTTGCTAGTTGTACTGAATTGCATTTGAAATAGAAAAGAAAGAAAAAATTGACAAAGGCAAACCATCAGCGATGGTATCAGCTTTCAGATAATTGTAACTTTGAATTGGATTGGCATCTGTAACTTAGTTTAAATATACATTCACTGCAAACAGGCAAAAATGGGCTATGAGAGTTGATCTCTGCAGTCTCCCTGAGCCCTCCCAAGTCAGTCAGTTGCTTGTTCAGGCAGCTCTTACTCACTGTGGTTATACAAGCACACTGTTCTATTTCAAACTTAAAAACACTCTTGCTTTGGTACATGCATCCTGGTATCAGTACACATGCATTTAGAAGTCATGAAGCATTAATTACACTAGAAACAATGGGCAATCAAGTATTGGGAAATTCCTTGTTTTCCTGCATGCACGACATGCTTAAGTTTACTTTATGCCTCAGTTTCCCCAGTAATGAAATTGAGATAATAGTGCTGTTCTGTCCTCCAGGGCTGCTGGGGATGAAAGCATGAGAGACTCTATGTTGGTCAGATAGTGTAGCTACTGGGATCCGCTAGTTCAGAAAAATTTCTTGTTTTAAAAGGGTAGCTGAAGTAAAACCATACAGCCCTGGATCTGGGATTGGCTGAGGATCTAAGCCTCATCATGGTTCCAGCTTCAGGGCTGAGCCTGCAGCTCAGCAGGGCCAGGACCCTGGGTTCCAAGCTCACTGCAGAGGTGGTGCCTCTTCCGTTTTGGTCTGGGTTCATCTCTACTGGACCTGAACCAATATAAGAAAGTGATGAAAGATACACAGTCAGCCATGGAAGCACAGACACTGTAGTTACAAGAGCAGAAGATGAAACCTGATTGCTCCAGCTCAAAAATAAGAAAGTCTCCTTTAGTTTATGCCGTCTAAAGAGCCTTGACTTGGCATATGGCTAATCTGCACATGGAGAAGGGCAATGAAATACACATGCAACTGTCAGTTCCCTGCTGCTCTGTGTCTACCAGTAAACTCCTGGTCGGGGCATGTATGTTTTCTCTTATCCTGCCATTCTACTTCTGAATGCTCCCACTCTTCTCCACCAGTACTACACGATCAACTCACAACTCAGTGTGCATAGTGGAGGTCTCTCTGTGTTTTTTCCCTCCCGCTGGGAATTTTGCAAACCCATCCCTGGCTTGTCCGGATGCATCTAAAGCTCTTCCCATTATAAACAAATAGCAACAACAAAAAAGCTGCAGTCACAGAATTTTGTTGATTCTTCCTGTGCCATGTTAGGGTGCACATGGTTCCCAGTGGCCTTTGAAAAACTGATGCATGGATTAGCTACATCAGCATACGAAGCCCTTTACACACACTGAAAAAAGGAATAAGGTTGTTATTTTGTAAAAGACCTGCACTGTCACTGTCTAGACTTACCAGGCACCCATTCCATTTCAATGCATCACAAAAAATTTAACTTAATGCACCTTCACAAATGAAAGCTCCCTAAACAATATATCGTCAACAGGGCATCCTAATTTCAGGCTCAGTGCATCCGGGATAATGTGATGTTCCCGTCAAGCTCGTATCCTTAGGCGTAGTGCTGTGAAGGACCACTCATTTCAGCCAAAGTGAAGGTAGAAGGACCATGCTGTTAGTTTTAAAATATTTTGTTAGCTTAACAGAAAATCTCATTTCTTTTTTTCTTTTTTTTCCCCAGTCCTTTGCCTTCTGGAGGTTTTTTGGGGGAAAGAAATAAAAAATGTGGAAGGACCCTCCCTCAAAATGTTTATTAAACCAAAACAATAACAAAAGGCTACAGATTCTAAATGAAATACAAACAACAACATTAATTTCTTTCCAGTTTGGGGGAAAACATGCACAATTGTTTATAGTTCAGATTTCCCAGATGGCATTTCAGAGCTTGCTATTCTTCTGACACTTCCTGTCACAGAGGCAGGAAAAAGAAAATGGATTTTTATAGGTCCTCAAAAAGCAAAAGATATGACACAGATAGCATCCATGCACGCATACATTTAATCACTTAATTCCCTGAAATACAGCTAAGCAAGACCAAATCAGTTCAGTAGAATGAACTCTAAAACCAATGGCAATATTTCTCTTATTTAAGCAGCCAGTTGTTGGTTAGTTACAATTACTCCATAAAATTTATCACAGTTAGACTAGGGCCTCTTTTTCCCAGTACTGCAGGTGTAAAGATATTGCTGAATATTTCTCAAGCAGGAAGTTCTGAAATATTTTTCAAAAGGCAGGTACTAATTTCTTGGATATCCTGAGACTGGTGGAACTAGACTTTACCACTGAAGTATATTTTAAACACAGATCTTTTACTCAGGGACTTGAGAGGGTATGACACAAAAGGTATTTTTTTCTAAGACCAACAGAAGCAGCCACACCATTAGGGGCTCTAGTGAGAGTCAGTATTCAGCAAAGCAATATTTAGTTACTTCATATTTCCTAATATATTGGGATTATAAAAACAGAAAGCACAAATATAAAGGACTCTCTTCTTGTACAGCTCAGGCTTAGTGATGATCTTTCCCAGTGCCCAAATGGCTTGCTAGACTGGCACTTCCCAGCAACTCTGTATAAGTTCCACAATATAAATTGTCCAATTCCACAAAACCTCATGTAGCCAGCTGAGGAATCTACATTATACAAGTTTTTTCCAAGATTCTGCGAAACCCGTAAGCTAATGCTCCTATTCCAGTAGTCTGTAACAGAAGTGTCTTTTCCACTTTTGATACTAACACCACGGTTTTGACAACTCTTTTTTTGCTGGAATTTGAAATCACCCATTATAATAAATTTATACCCACACTTAAAGCCAAAGTTCTTCTGTTACTCCTGTGCACACAAGGTTGAAAATTAATGCTTTGCCATTCTTTAGGACCTTCTGATCTGGGTGCAAAGACATACTGTTAAGAGTTTTGAGACTTCACATGGGCAGCAATTATTATCCTGTTTTATAAAATTACAAGGAGGGCAAGTTTGACCTGGGGGCCTGTGAAACACATTTGTTTCCTGCTGCTGTAAACTCCATGTGACCTTGGGAAGTCACTTAGACATACATTTTCAGAAGTACCAATCCTTCAGTTCTGTGGGAAAGTTACCTTGAAGCACCTAAAACACTCTTTTCAGAAAGTAACTAGCATTGATCCTTAGGAAATGAGTCCCTAAACAGACATCTCTAATCAGAACTACCCAGGAAGGCAGCCAAAGTTCTAGTTACTTTAAAAAAGTTGTTCCTCTCTGCTTCCCAACAACATCTGTAAGATTAAGAAAGATCTAAATCATAGCATGTTTTATTGAAAACACATAAATCAGATACAGGCAACTGGAGTCATGTAAGTACTTGAATAGACAACTAAGCCACAAGGACGTTCAGTTCTACACCCAAGATACACAAAGCTGAGCAGAAATCCAAACTGGCTATCTACAGTTTGCTCGAACTCTAATTCTCTGTTTTCATTGTTGAATTATCGTCTCTCTGCCACCTTATGGTAGAAAGAATTGTGTTTTCTTCTTTCCTTTCCTCAGCTGTACTGAGTGTTGAGCAGGGATGAGGGTGGTTTTGGCTTCCCTTTATTGAATTCGGTGATAAAAAGTGGTGTTAATGAATAATCATCAACTATCTGCTCTAAAAGCACCATGAAAAAACAAGAACATTAGTTCCTTCAAAGAAAAGTCTGACTTTTATGGGTACCTTGTATTAAAACCAGAAGCATCTTGTCTGCATTGTGTTTTCAACTTGGAAAGGCTACTGAGATGTAAAAAGCACAGCTTTTTTAATGCACTTATTAACATTGTAAAATGTGAAGCAGTGAAATCCCTTCTAGTTTTGGGGCAACCTTGCAAAACTTTTTTTTCCAAAACAAATGAGGAAAATATGAAATTAATTTGTGTTTCTTTGTGTCCTGTCTTTTTAATTTGGCAATTCTGTTTTTATTGTTATTCCAAGAAACATAAAATAGTAACAGTTGCACTGACAAGCATACTGTGTATACTAGTAGCATAATCTATAGAATTGACCTCTGTGAAGAACACAGGCCTGAGGATAGTAACGTCCAGACTAAAAATCTAACAAGGGAAGCCCTCAGGTTAAAAATCAAGACTCCCTTAACTGGAATTCAGTGACTGTTCCCCACTCAGTGAACATGTTGTGTACCCAGACAGTCATTTGTGCCTTTATGAATTATTTTGTTGCACTAGTCCGGAGATTGGAACCCCACTGTACACTTACACTGGGACCCCACTGCACACTGGAATTACTTATTCTGCTTAAGACTGCAATTGCGGAATACTTTAACATTGTGGTTATGGTTGCCTATAAAAGCACTGGTTCTTCATGAACAGAGGCAGGTTTTGGGGTAGCTGTAGGCTGCCCCATTGGCAACTGACAAGACTGAGACTAGACTGAGGCAACAGCATGTTCCACATGATAACAAATCTTCTCTTGTGGCTATGGTTTCATTTTAAAAAGATCTTACCCTTCACAGCTGGATATACACTCTGAAAAGATACCCTGGAACGAGGTGTCTGTCTGAGAATTCATAAAAAACAGCTCAGAGAGATGTGTGAAATTGCCCCCTTCTTTATAGTGGAAAGTTCCACTAAATTCCAGTAAATTCTGCAGCTGCTTCAGTGTTCAGAGTAGAGTCATGATACACTAAATTCATAGAATATCCCTCATTGACTTTAATGAAAACATAATTTTGCCCTTAATGGTTGGGTAAAACGACAGATGGGCAGAGTCTAAAGCAAATGCAAAATGTTAGAGATCAACACTACAGCACACCTGCACTTACTACATTTAGGGGCCTTCGCAAGTTCAAAGCAACAGCAGTCATAGCATCTAAAGTAGCACCTTTCTGTAAACAATATGTACTACCTGTTCAAATCCATGTTCTTATTCCCTTCAAGCTGTTCAGCATATATCCTACAAACTGGTGCAGAAGTTCCTAACTGTAACTAATTTTAGTACGAGAATCCAAATAATCAAAATCTGGTAAAGCAAGCCATGAGATCCGAGCATCTCACTCTGGAAAAGAGAGTTGAAAAATAATAGTACTCCATGCTATACAACATTTGGACACTTTTCTTTCACTAGTGCAGTATCTCATTTCTCTCTCCTTTTTTCTCTTTTTGAATACTGGCAACTCTCTGTCTTGTGGTTACTTTAATTTCTGCTTTGAATGCTTCCCTCCAAGCTAAACTGGCTGGCTTTTGATTTTGCCTTGTTTTGTTCTTGTTTAAATGGTGGATTGGAAACTTCCAGATGTCAATATTCTAGTAAAATTTTATCTTGGAACAGCCCTTCCTAACATTCACTTTAAAACTTCAGCACTCTTCCAATGCTGATTTACACTGCAATCTCCTGGCTGGAGAGCGTACCATCAGAGCAGGACAGCCGCACACCAGGCTGACAGTCTGCCCATTGCCGTTACTGCCACTTGTCTTTTATAAACAGCAGCTGGCCGCAGCGAGGGAGGTCACTGGCCCATCTGGCCCCGAATTCCACATTCAGCTGTGGTGTATGCCAAATGCTTCAGAAGGCAGAAAAGTCTTGGTCACAGTCAGTTGTACAAGACTGTACACAACTGGGAATGAGGGAAGGGGAGTTAAACTCCGTCTATCACTGAAGATCAGCATGCACCTCTGAGAAGGAGTTATGATATTCCTCAAAACTCTTCGACTAGCTAATATCACTTGAAATGTTGCTGTTCAAATGAATAGTCAACCCGTCTACCAAGTCTTGCTCAGGTCCATAGGGCAATTACTCTGCCAAAATTCCATTCATCCTGAGCTGCAGTTTTGTGTCCTGATGAGCAGTGATGAGCTCTGAGTTTGTGCCTCAGAGTAGGAATGACAGGAGACAGTTTCTAGTCCTGTTTCTGATGCTCTGCTTTTCTCAGCTCTGTTCCCCACCACCTATGGTCTTTTCAGAAAAGCAATGATTAATCATTGGTACGGATGCTAAGTTTAGCATGAATGGGGATTAAAGCTCTTAACAATGAGCTAAGAGTGTTTACGATGAGCTAAATAATTTTTAAAACAAATTTGTCACTAAATATCAAAGAGGTCATCATCACTGGTCTAAGGTTAGGGTAAGAGCTAGACATACAATTTGGGACTACAGGAGCAAAAAACAAACTTCTCTTGCTCAGATTGCTGAAACAAGGTTGCCATGCTGGCCTCTGTGCAGAAAATGATTTATTTTTATTCCTGAAGTGACTATGAGCTTTTGGGCTATTCTTAAGATAGCGTTAGGGCTGAGATTAAGTTAGGGTTAAGGACAACAAAGTATTAAGAGCCAGTCACTGGACCTGAAAGGTTGAAAAGACAAGATGAATACTAGTGCTTCCAGGGAGAATGTTTTTTACTATTTTATGTAGCAGATTTCAGTCATTTGATGATAGTCTGGTTAGAATAGAATAGACTATTTCAGTTGGAAGGGACCTACAATGATCATCTAGTCCAACTGCCTGACCAGTTCAGGGCTGACCAAGTTAAAGCATGTTATTAAGGTCCTTGTCCAAATCTCTCTTAAACACTGACAGGCTTGGGGCATCGACCACCTTTCTAGGAAGCCTGTTCCGGTATTTGACCATCCTCTTGGTAAAGAAATGCTTCCTAATGTCCAGTCGAAACCTCCCCTGGCACAGCGTTGAACCATTCCCATGTGCCCTGTTACTGGATACCAGGGAGAAGACATCAGCACCTTCCTCTCCACTTTCCCTCCTCTGGAAGCTCTAGAGAGCAATGAGGTCACCCCTCAGCCTCCTTCTCTCCAAACTAGACAAACTCAAAGTCTTTAGCCGCTCCTCATAGGACATGCCTTCCAGCCCTTCCACCAGCTTTGTTGTCCTCCTCTGGACACATCCAGGGACCTTCACATCCTTCTTCAATCGTGGGGCCGAGAACTGCACACAGTATTCAAGGTCAGGCTGCACCAACGCTGAATACAGTTTGGATTAACAGTGAGGGCTTGGACCAGCTATGACTGAAGACATCAATTAATAGATGGATTTCTTGATGTCTATATACCTAGGAAAAGCACTCTAATGGTCTGGGACTCCTAGTGTATAGTTACTTATGTTGCACTTAGGACTATTGATTTGGGGTAATAAGGAATTAAGAAGTTTTCTTATCAGTGAGTCCCACATAGAAGAGGTCTAGTACTGGCACAGATAAAATCCTCAAGATTAAGATGAGGGAGGAAAACATGGAGTTTCTGGCACCTGATATTTTCTTCCTGACTACCAGGCCTCAGGCAGAATTCTTTCTTTGGGAAATATATTGATAGAAGTGAAGGTGGACTGAAGATACAGAGTGTGTACATGTTGGGAGAAAGAGTTTATCTTCTCAGTGCCTTGCTCTGTATCTTCTATGGATAAACAGTCCTGTCAAGTCCATACAAAATTCACTTAAAGACAAACAAACTTGATGGTAACATGAGGTTATCTTCATACACCATCCAAATTCATGGGGCACTCCCACAGTATCACATACTCTACAGATTCCACACCTGAAGTCCTGGGTCTGTTTTTAAATATGCTACAAGCCTGATTATGATCACAAAGCAGCTTCACATCTGTGGAAAACCATTGTATCAGGTCAGGTGGTGAAAAGTAGCATAATACCACCTTCAGTGAAATTAAGACAATGTACATATGTCAAGGATATATTCCACTGACTTCATTATCAAGGTCACTAATAAAGTCAGTGGATTATATCTACCACCTCTAGTTAACAATCACACCAGACTGTGTGTCAGTCATGCTGTAAATCCTCTTAGCTGAGAATAGATACATTACATATTCCGAAAGACTGGTGGAGGAGCTCCATACCATGGGAGAGAACATACCAGCAAAAATTAGTTTCCAAATTTAAGAAGATGCTGAAGAGTTTGGAATACTGCTTTCAACAAAACTTTAACCACACTAAAGATAATGTTAAAAATTGAGAATTTTAAAAAATAAAGCAATATTTTATAATATTAGCAGCCTTCTTTTGCCTAACAGAAAAGTAATTGAATGCAGTTTTTAAAATACAATATAAATGAATTCTGTTCAAAGGACTGAAATAATAAAAATGGAACTGACCAGAGAGAAATTGACTGCCAGCTGTTATCCTGAGCCACAACATAAATTATTTTGAAACAAAATTACAAATAAAATAATAAACTGGATTTCATGCAGAAATCACAAATTTGTAAGGAATCAATTATAGTGGTGAGAAAATAATTAATGCAATGAATTCTGTAAAGGCCATTCCCATGCACAAGATGACATGGAATATTCAAGCAGTAAGCTACATAAGCATTCTGTGATTGCTTACATAATACAAGTTATATATTTGTCCAGTGTCCTAGGAAAAAGAAAAAAGAAAAAAATAAATAGGGACTGAATTTGAAAATGTGGAAAAGACAGACTGAATGTTTCTTAATTTGTGTTATTCTTATAGTTTTGTCTTTAAATTTGCTCCCAGCTTCCTACTTTGTCATTTTTAAGACTCATCCCTGACTTTTATGCTGTAATAATGCAGGTCATAACTAGTACCTGTTGTGATAGTGAGCCAGACCTGGGGAAAGGATGCACCAAACCCACCAGAACAGTCCAAATTAAATGGTTAGCAGTAAATAATGCCATGATAACTTTTGCTCAGAATTATTTATTTCCAGCTTTTTCTTTCCTCCCTGTAAAAATTAGAATTTCTTAAAGGAAAAAAAAAAGTTGAGTGCTCCATTATTCATACTATTTCTATAGCTGTGTTATTAAAGAGGTATCTACATATTTATATAGAGACATCTATATATCTAGCTATATTTCTATGACCTCAGTACCTCCGTGTTCTGTGATCAGAGAGCTCTACTAGTCAGAACACTCTACAGATATTAAGAAGAGTTTCTGTCCCCGTGGTGTTACTGGCTAAACACATGGCAGACAAAAGAAATATCATCAGAGAGAAATATGCTCAGATTAAAATTGAAGGGCAGTAATTTGATTACAGTTGTGCACCGACTCTACCACACAGCCAGGAACATAAATCCATTCAGGAGCCAGGTCCCACCTATATGCAGAGCAAGACTCAAACAAGAAAGCCAAAGTGCTCTTTCAAGAACAGTGATGCAGACCTGTGGGATTTTTTCTACATAAGGTCAGACTAACCATCAGCATCCTAACTGTAGCTGTTTAAAACCTATGTTTTCACAGAAAGCCAAAGTTTTTTTACAAAGTATTGTGCTGGATGCACCTGCTGCATACAAATTCAAAGGGACTGAGCACTCAGTGGCATTGTGTTACATTACAGTACTGCAGCCAAACCCTCATTCCTAAGTCATACTGGGAGTGGGCCATTTAGAAGAGCACATGTATGGTGATGTGGTTCCAGGGCTTTTACTTCCACTGAACTTCTGAAACGCCAGCTATTCCACAGTATCTTACTCAGGCTTTTCTTCTTCTTCCCTTGCATCAGAAATTGACTGACCAGTTTTGTGCCTAAGAAGAATGGATCTGAAAATACAATTAACTTCTAGTTTCTCTGCAGTCTAACAGTTAGGGCTGATTGTCAATGTAATAGTATTTTCTTCTCAAATATGAGGCAGCAGGAGGTTTTACAGAGTCATTATCTATGACATAGCATTTCATTAGGTTCCCATCCTTGAGAGTCAGGCTGTTGGGAAGTGATTTTTCTCTGCAAAGTTAAAGCGCATGCCTTTTTTTTCATGGTCTGCTTACTGAAAATGCCCCTGACTATATTTTTATTGCAGTCTACTATTCAGTTTTTGCATAATTTAGAAGATGTCATTTTCATAGGTGATAATGACTGCTTTGAGCTTTCATTGACTTCAGTGGGACTGACAGTGTTCTGCATATCTGTAAAGATCCTCTTTAATATATAGTTGGCTTGATTTTCAGTGTCTGGCTGCAAAACCCAGTGCAATGCAGAGGTGCTTCACATGGATTTTAAACTAGCTTGAACTCCTGCACAGCACAGCTTTCTAAATTTCCCCTGATGTTTTCTTGTACTAAGCCATATAAGCAAATTTGCAGTTGTTTTTTTCTTGCTCCCATTTCAACAGGCAACATTTTAGCAAAAGCCACAAAACCATTATCACTTTACCCAAGTATGGAGTCCCAGGCTAGTAGGTTACAAAAGCTCTCAACACAATATTCTCCTTACCTAGAACAACTGTGCTCTTGGGAAACAGTGAAAGATTGCTAGTCATTTGATGAACACCAGGTGAAAACAAAACAGAAGATGTTAATTATTATCTCAGAGAGCAATTAGATTGAATTAGAAAGACTGAATAGAATTCACCACTGGAAACTTCCTCTTCAATGGAAGATTTATGGCCAGGTCATATTTTAATGGTAATTCATTTACATGGTAATGTAGATTTATTTAAGTTACACAGAGAGTGATTAGAGTTATTAGATACAGATGTGGTACTTGTTGGCCAGATGCAGGGAAACAGTTTATATTCTGTCCTGAGTACTTATTCCATGCAGATCATTTATGTTTTCACTGTACCACAGTGTGGCTGAGTGTACAGAATACTTGTGAGTAATGCTGTTTTCTATCTAGTTTATTAAGGTCCATGTGTTAAGCTACACATATATAATAACTTACCTTCCATATACTAAGATACAGCCTATATTTTCCATAACAGCAAGAAGAGAACTGTGAGAAGCTGCTAGAAGCTTTCCCTATGTTGGGTAGAGCCAATGCCAGTTGGCTCCAAGGTGGACCTGCTGCTGGCCAAGGCCAAGCTGATCAGCAATGGTCATAATGTCTCTGTGATAACATATTTAAGAAGGGGGAAAAAATTAACAGCTGTGGAGAAAGAAGTGAGAGAAACAACCATGCAGTCACCAAGGTCAGTGAAGAAGGACGGGGAGGAGGTACTCCAGGCGCTGGAGCAGAGATTCCCCTGCAGCCCGTGGTGAAGACCATGGTGAGGCAGGCTGTCCACTTGCAGCCCATGGAGGCCCACAGAGGAGCAGATCTCCACCTGCAGCCCCTGGAGGACCCCACGCTGAAGCAGGTGGATGTGCCCTGAAAGAGGCTGTGACCCCATGGGAAGCCTGTGCAGGCTCCTGGCAGGACCTGTGACCCCTTGAAGAGAGGAGCCTGCGTTGGAGCAGGTTTGCTGGTAGGGCTTGTGACCCTGTGGGTAACCCACGCTGGAGCAGTCTGTTCCTGAAGGACTGTACCTTGTGGAAAGGAGGGACCCACGCTGGAGCAGTTCATGAGGAACTGCAGACAGTAGGAGGGACTCACTCACGCTGGAGAAGTTCATGGAGGACTGTCTGCCATGGGAGGCACCCCATGCTGGGTCAGGGTAGAGTGCAAGGAGTCCTCCCACTGAGGAAGAAGGAGCAGCAGAGAAAACATGTGATGAACTGACCACATCCCCCATTCCCCATCCCCCTGCACGACCTGGCGGGAGGAGGTACAGAAAATAGGGAGTAAAGTTAAGCCTGGGAAGAAGGGAGAGGTGGGGGGAAGGTGTTTTAAGATTCAGGGGGGTTTTTTTATTCTCTCCTAGTCTGATTTGACTAGTAATAAATTAAACTAATTTCACCAAGTTGAGTCTGTTTTTCCCATGATGGTAACTGGCGAATGATCTCTCCCTGTCCTTATCTCAACCCACAAGCCTTCTGATATATTTTTCTCTCCCCTGTCCAGCTGAGGAGGGGAGTGATAGAGCAGCTTGGTGGCACCTGATGTCCAGTCAAGGTTAACCCATCACACCCAGTTTTGCATCAAGAGAAGTGTAGGTTTCCTTGTTTTGATCCCTTAATCATAACAGCTGATGAAGAGGAAATCATAGTGGTTTTGTCAGATAGTGCTGATTTCAGAATTTGGCAGGTGAAGTACGCCTGAACTTTCTACCTAACATAAAAGTATTAACTACTGTGTCTACACCTTCTTGTTTATTTGATTCTTTTATTTGAAAGGGAAGTCCCTACCAGAAATAATCTTTTTTTTTTCTTTTAGAAACCTAAGCTTTTTACTCAATGTAGTATAATCCCAAAAGTAGTTGCTTTGCACAAAAAAAAAAAATTGTGCTTTTGTGGAAAAAAAAATGCAAATAAAAATAATTTGAAAAAAACCCAGATGTTTTAAACATGTGGAGCGATGCAGATGCTATAATGTATTTGCTTCATTTTGGACAGGTGCCCATTTTCTTCTCTGGATCAAGTCCCTAACTAAGTACTCTTCATCACAACTACTTTCTCACATCCTGAGGGGATACCTTGGTACACTCTGAAAGATCTAATACAACTTCTGAGAAGTGCTCCACAGGGCTAAGGTAGAAGGGGAGCCATTATTCATCTTTTCGGCAGAAAAATGTATGCATACCTCACATGGCCTCCCAGATACGCTGATAGACAAAGAGTGAGAAGGTTTGGGAGTCAGAATATTTGGTGGTCTTGGCAATTCTGAAAAATTATGCAAGGCAACCTGCTGCTTACTAAGGTTTTGAACTGCAATTCTTTGTCAACACTAGCTGAAACTGTTGTTTAT
This sequence comes from Egretta garzetta, assembly GCF_000687185.1. Taxonomy (NCBI): domain Eukaryota; kingdom Metazoa; phylum Chordata; class Aves; order Pelecaniformes; family Ardeidae; genus Egretta; species Egretta garzetta. Next base: position 8,935,057 of record NW_009260182.1, on the reverse strand, counting down.
ACTGCAATACTGTGCAATCTACACACCAAATAAAATGCTGGAAATGTGAAGAGGAGTCCTTCCACAAATATTTTCCTCTGAGATAGTGATCTTGGGTATGCTTTGAGGAGAACTGTTGGAAGCATCTCTCCATTCTCTCAGCAGTGGTTCTGGTAATTTTATAGAGATAAACCACAATTTTTATGCAAATATAATTAAGTTGGAAAGTTTCCTAAGTTTCTTTCTAGCCCACAAAGTTTCAGTTCTCTCATCCTATAAAGCATGTCACTGTAACACCGAAAAAAAGTAGTATTTGATAACAATGTAAAAGAAACATTGAAAGATTCACTTCCTAATTGTTTACTTTGGAATATCTTGATTAAACTCTACATTTTCAGAAGAGACTACCTGTTCTGTACATCTGTACAGCACCAATCACACTAAAAATGTACATTGGGCTCTTAGAAGCACAAAGGATCACTTGTTTAACCCACCTGACCCTCTGCATAACACAGTCCATAGATTCATACCACTCATTGCTACTAGATGACTGTCATTTCTGGTTGAACTAGGCTGTACCTTTCGGAATGGCATCTAGTATTTACTTACATTCCTTACCCTAGAAGATAAAATCTTCCAGAACCCCAATTAAGTATTTATATTTATGAATTACCTTCACATTTAAAAAATGTATGCCTTAGCTCTGTGTGCCCTGGTTTGGCTTCCTTCACCTGGTAACTTAAGTCTATTACTATCATAAATATCCTCCTGGCTCATGAGCACAGGATCTGTATCTGCTCTTTGCTACCTAATTATTTTTTGTATTTTAACCTCCCACTGTAAGAAATAAAAGAGTCATAGAATCATAGAGTGGAGACAGTGTTTCCTCCATTTCTTCCAATGATGTTAAGTGGGAAGCTCAATTGCAGGCTACTGTTTTTCCCTAAGGTTGAAGGAAAAGATCAAAATGACAGTTATTTGCCCACTTGAGCAAGTTGAAACACATGACTGGACAAAGGCAAGATATATATTTTGGATGTTCTCCTGGCAAAGGACTGTCCAGGGAGTGTGGAGCCCCATACAGACTATTCATAGACAGACAAGAAGGCTTAAGTAATTGAGACACACAAAAAAAGGCTAAGATAAGAACAACCTTTGCATTAGATGCTACTGAAATAAAACAACAGAGGTCTTGGAAGCGTATTGCTCAAACAAGGTAAGAAAACTAACTTACTCAAGGTTACTTAGTTTGTCTTCAGCAGAGCCTGGTAAGAAAACCATCCCTGGAGCCTTGCTTTTGTGACCTGGGCATTGTATCACATTGTTCCTCATTCGCAGAAAGCCTCTGCTATCAGTCATAAGGAGGAAAGTGTTTTAAAGCTGAACCAGGATGTCAGAACCTGACTCTTAATCAGGTATGTGTGGCAATGCCTTATATTGTTCAAGTAAGTCATGATGTGCTTTTACAGCTTACTATTGCTATTAAAACAGAATACTCAGTAAATTAAAGGACAATTTCTGTATCGCACCCCTTAAAAGATATTATAAATTTTAAAATGCCATTCTAGCTGCAGACTAATTTGTACCAATACATTTCATAATTAGACCTAAGATCCACATAGCATGTTTCATGAAGCATGACTAATTCAGCAGGCATGCTAATATAGTAAATCTCACAAGCACCTGTGACTTAGATAACCATATCCATCATCATCTTTACAGAAGTATGGCCTTGGCATATAGGATTGAGGAAACCAACACATAGAAGGTAAAATGCCTACTACTATAAAGTAAATAGGCAGGCAAGCTAGGAATGTGCTCCTTTGCATGTAGAAAAGTAAATGTAATGATTTCAAATACTTTTCAAAACTATTTTCTGGTATGAAGCATGCCAAAAACTGCTAAATGACAATATGGCCCACAGCACGCCTGGAAATTGTCCAAATATGTCATTGGTCTTAACTCTTAATTCCTTCATCCCCATCCCTAGTATTGCAGCACTTTAATTGTGAGCAGTTCCTCTAGGTAAGTTCTATAATCGATCACACCTGCACAGAGCCTGTCAAGTAAAGGCTCAGGTTCTTTCAAGCACCTTCATGTTCACACGCTGTTAATAGTAAGCAAAAGAAATATTGTGATAAGCCACATATCTCTGACCATTAGACATCACCATGTATCAAGTGATTTTTAATCACTTTGTGTCTACAACTTTATTCAGCCCAGTAATTTCTCTAAATGCATATAAAAGAAATAAAAGGAAAAAAATTCAACAAAATCCATTTCACAAGACAAAATCTGAATCTCTAGCTAGTGAACCTTTGTTAGACTTTGTTCCTTTGAGTAGTGGCAATTGAATTCCTTTGCTTAAAAAAGTCTTCTGTTATTTGCCCTCACAGGCATTCATTTCAAAGAAAATGAAAAATGATAAATTTCACTTCAGTTTCAAGCTATCTGTGATAAATACACTGAGACATTTGATTCCCCTTGTCTTTTTGGTGCTACTTCTAAACAAACATTGATGGCCTGTCATGGCATTGCTATAGCCAGAAATGTTTTCATCCAAAAATTCAGATTTTTAAACAAAATGTGATGGGCAATAGAAAAGACATATTTTCCCAGTGGCTTTTAGTTTTCACAAATGCTTACGTCTTTTGATTCTACAGTTGTTACAGATGGGACAAGCTGGAACTAAGGACAGAAGGGGGTCATGCTTTTATTTTCTGTTAAGGAAGTAAATGGAAATGATAATGGAAAACATGTAGAGAAGTTGACTGTGTTCTTACGCTCCAGTAGAAACAAGATCAGATCAGATCTTCTTATAGCCTGAACACATGCTCAAACTCTGGGGAAGTTCTGATCCTTCAACCAAGTCTGAATTCTATGGCTTTCTGTTAAAGCCTGGATTTTTATAGCAGTCTGAGGTTGAATCCTGTTGATTCAGTACAAACCAACTGAAGTAAATTCATTGGCCTTTGTTAGAATGCAAGTCAGATTAGACGGTCCCTTCAGGCCTCAAAATATCTGAAGCTATGACTTTATGGATCTTTTGAAAAGTCTTTACTTTTCTCTATATTTATCCCAGACAATGAAATTTTGAAAAAAAAAAAAAAAGTATTTAAATTTAAATCTTGCATTTTGTGTCCACCTCTGCAGCCTAGAGTCAAATGCTTTTTATGTTCCTCTCTTTAAAATGTAGAGTATACACAGGGAAGAATCCTAATTATGGGAGATAAGTGTATGTGTGGAGAGAAATGGGAAACATTTAACAGAGGAAGTTCTGTTTGACAATTGAGAACATTATGTGTTTTGGAGGACCATTTCTCCTATGGCACATCCTCATGGCAGAACATGCAAGCTAGCCCAGATAGCATGTGCAACGCAGTGCCAAACTAATTAACCCATCTTGGAGAGAGCCTCATGTTATTCAGACAGTTTGGGTGTACCTGCATAGCACTTTATTATGCCATGAAGACAGATCCCCTTTTCCAGCTCCAGCATGTAACAAAATGAGGCCCCAATGGTATTTGGAAGCAGTAGGGAACACCATACAGATAGTGATTTGTCAGATCCTGCTTCTCAGGCATTACCAGTATTTTTTGCTTTCACTGAGCAGGTCTTCATCATCCTGTTTATTTGGCAAAATCTCAAACCACAGTGATCAAATAAGAATCATTTAACAGCTCCAGTGACACCAGTTTTAGTTTATGATATATCTGGGTGATATCTCTCCAAGTAGTCATCAGTGGCTGCAGGAAAAGAGTTCATGGAAGCTATGAAAGCTGAGTAGTTACTGAGTGCCAACAGTAAAGTGTGGTGCATATTCACAAGTGAAATTCCAGTCCTGTCACTGAAAATTTGTGTTGTAACAGCAAAAAGGCTATTGGGGCTGAGTTGAGTTCTGCAAGATAATGGAATTCCAGCAGGGTCATTAACAGGGCCCAAGAAATCAAAAAAAAAAATTCTTTCTTTCTTCATGGCAAAGGAGGGAAAGTCCTGAAATTATTATTTTTGGTAGTCTGGGTTTGGTGGGGGGAGGGGGTTGGTTGGTGTGGCCCTATGGCCTCACTTTCCCGTCCTGTAACATAGTGATAAAATTCCTGGACTCCTTTGAAAAACACTTTGGATTCATGGATATAAAGTTTCATATAAAAGCTACGTATAACATTTGTCTACAGAAAAGCTACCTTGAAAAATGTTAAAAAATGTTCTAATGTTCACCAACCACTTAAGCGGAGGTGAAATGAGCAAATTAAGTTGATCTAAGTGTGGGCTGCCACTGAGAGGGATGCTTGTGTGGTTGCACGGTAATTTGGGTCAGGGAACTAATCCAACTGAAAAACCAACCCCCTCCTTCTACAAAAGGAAGTTTTCATCCAGTTCTCTGATTCAGCTCCCTGTGCAGCCACATAAGCACAAGTGTCAGCACAAAGGCAAGTACAGCAATTTGGGTGCCAACTGCTTGGTGTTTTAAAATTCTTTCCCTCTAATGAATTGTTCCTACTATTAAATGAGCTGTTTTATGCAGGCTGCTTTGCCAGTTTCTTCACCGATATAGTTCCTGAGGAAACAATGACAGGTATTGAACTACATAGATCAAACTCTACACAATGTGCTAGCTGGTATTCAGGGTGAAGTAGTTTATGTGCAAGAAGGGAAAAAAAAAACTAAAAAAACTGGGAAAGGTATAAACTCATGAACTAGCAGTTGAGAGATGCACTCACAAAGACATGAATGGGAATAAAGGGGCAGCCAGCTGCGTTACCTTTAGAAAGGCCTATTAGCATTAACCATGCAGGAAGTCGGTATCATTGATATTAAATCATTAGGAAGCTGATGCTTCTATATTCAGAATGTGGCCAGAGATTAATGACACATTTAACAAAATATCATCTTTTTCAATCAAAAAATTTGCAGCTGTACAGTTTGGTGGGAAAATAAATTAACTTTTCAAAAAAAATTTGTTAAAAAAAGAAAATGTTTCTTTTCATCAGACAATATTACCATTTTCTCAGTAGTTATAACAATGAATACCAGCCAGGGACAAGCTGGCTGGAAGAGCAATCCAGCAATGAGAGGGTTTGTAACACATTACTGATACCCTAAGCCTCCAGCCTCCTGAAAGGAAAATTTATACATTGCCACTTACAGGAATTAGTGAGTGTTAGGAATTTGTCAGGAAAACATGTGACTGTGTGAGTATGGCATTGAACAGGGAGGCAGAGATAATTCTTATCACTTTATCATCAGATGGCAAAACTGTATCGATTGCAGTGAGGTCCACACACTGCCCTGGATTATGATTTTCAGCTCTGCAACTGCCTCCCTTATGACAGTGAGTAAATTCCCTTTTTTTATGCCTCAGCCTCCTAGTTTGCTTGTCTAGCCTGTTGATACTGTGAATTCAAGAGGGCTAAGGCTGTTTCTTGTGACAAATTTAACAGTTATTGTCATATGGGGTACTGATTTAAGACAAGTTCTCTAAACACTGCTGCAATATAAATAGAAGTGACCATATATCACACTTCAATAGCAAGTTTTTCTAGGTTTTTCCAGTTTCTTGTGTAACTGGAGTTTGCTTACGTGCCCTTCATGGCTTCACCACACACCATGCTCCTTAAACACGTGTTTCAGTGTCTTGTTTTTTCTGGAAAAAAAAATTATTGCTGGCATGGACACTAGGTGAGTGTTTACATTGGCAGCAATGGACATGACTTCCTAAGAGGGTTTTCATTAGAGGAAAATAATTTTTCAAAAGCTTAATCCTCCTACTGTGCTGTCAGTTTGCTGCTGCACACACAGTCTCTAGTGTGGCACTAGCATAAGAACTTGCAAGATCTGAGCAAAAAGGAAACTTCCCAAAAGATTAATGATTCAAAATCAAATTCTTAATCACGGGCCTTGAAATCTGACATTTCAAAGCAGCTTTCACATTCCATGTTACGTGCTCTTTCTTTGCTCCTGGAAAACATGTTTTTCTAATTGAGTGCTATTGTGAAATCTGATTAACATCAGAGAATTTTTCATTTTAAATACAAGAGGAAAAGTATGGGCTAGTGTGTACCAGAGAGGACAGGAGATTAGAAGTAAGGTTGCACTAATATTTTGGTGGTGGTAGTATTTCTAAAATATCAAGAACTAATTAGTCTCAGGTCAATCACAAACCAACATTTTCAGGCATTGAAAAGTTGAAAGGAAGGACCACTTCAAGCCGAACAGTGTCATCTTTGATCCAAACCAAAATGTGGTAGTTAGATTTGACAAATAATAATTGTTTTCTCCATTTAAAAATAAAATTAAGGGATATTCCAAAGTTTAAAGGAATTGTATTTGGAAAAATGGAAACTTCATTTTAGGGAAATGAAAAAGAACATTTAATGTTTTTTAAAACAGGAATGCAGCTTCACAAATGAGTAGAGATATAAACCTGAAGCAAGTTTTTTTGGGAACACAAATCTGCTTGTTACTCAGCTGAAAAATTTTGCCAAACTCTGAGGCAACCTAAGCATGGGTTGTCACTGAAAGAGCTGACAATACAGAGCTGTGAGGTTCAATCCTAGTTCTACAAACGACACGCAAGATTTTGCTAGGGAGAGTCAGTATTTGGGCTTCAACTCTTTTGTGGGTGGCCTTCACACGTTTCATGCCTGTAGGAACTGCTGCTTGATGGACACTCCATGCTGTGCCAGAGGTAAGGAGAAGCAGGGACAATTGTAGTGATTTTCTGTGCCATTACCTTAAATCCTTTAAAGACTCTGAGTAGCTAGACATAAACTTACCAATCTGGAAAAAGAAGGCACTTCCTACTATATCTTTCATAACCTAACCTACATTTTGTCACAATTCAGAGATGATTTATACCATCTGTTCCCTCATTCACTCATTTACTAATACTTTATTTACTTCATTTATTTACTTTAGTTAGTTACTTTACTTATGTGTGCCAACTGTCTCATTATATACCCGATATTACAACCTGGAGTAGGGTAAGCTTAATACTTGTGAGAAGCTTGGAGATCCTCAGGTAACAATACATTCATAAATTTTGGTAATATTTACCTGAAAACATTACAGTTTATGTCCCATACCAACACCAAAAAGCATCTAATCTATGTGAGCTCTGTACAGGGATGTTACTTTTTGTCTGAGGCTGAAAATGGCCACCACTCTTATGTAGACATGGAAATTAGGACATCACAAAATTATTTGTTTCTGAAGTTACTCTTAGATTCAGAATGGGGTCTTCCCATGAAATAGCCTTAACTTGGATGGATTCAATTCTGGACCAGAGTAAATGCTTCGACACAGGAACAATCAAAAGTTCCTATGGCGTTCCTATGACTACTTCATGTGAATGCCAAAAAATGTAGGCATTCCAGTTTTGAGCAATTAGAAGTTGTCTAGGAAGCATCAAATCTAAACTATGGATACAAGTGGCACTACCAGAAACCCCAGCTGTAATTGCAGTATGTTCACTAGAAATGGTGGAAAAATTATGTGGAGTATAGTCCACCAAGTTTCATCCACAAACAGGACTATTGGCAAACACACGCATTTACTTCTCTAAGGGGGAAGCTTTGCAATGCAACCCCTTTCACAGTCCATAAAGTCTATTAAAATGGACACAGCAAGGTGTACAAGAAATGTCCAAGCAAAATGGAAACAGGACACTCGAGTCAAAGTTAAAAGCCATACAGCTAAACATACTGTCACTGAGAGCCCATCTTGGTATTCCGTCGCCAGTAACATCCAATCATAATGCAATAGCAAGGGGCTACACAATGCAATACCATCTGTTACCTCCACCCTTCTTGAAGCAAACACAGCTCTTGCATGATGTTATCTACTGACACATGTTCTATGTTTTTTGGTTGAAGAAAAATCTCTTTCTTGTATATACCTTAGAACACTGAATAAGAAAACACAATTTGGCCCAGTCTTTTTGGTGCCTATTTGGTTTGCATTGGTCTCTCTATACTCTCTTTAGAATTGTTGACAAAGAATCCATTGGTAATAAATTTTAATCATGGGAATGAAAAACATCCATACATAGTAGTCAGCCATGCTAATTAGAAAACACTTGATATGGAATTGTCTTTAAAATCACAAGTTGACCCACTTTAACTTTCCTTTGTTTCTGACTTTGCTAACACTAATAGCCCAGTTTCCAACTAGCTTTGTTCTAAGCATGTTCCATGTCCATAGACAATATGGCTAAAACGGATCCATCTGTCAACATGGACAAAAATAGATCTATCTTCATGTAACCTGTGTTTTCCTGGGCTTGCACAAATTTGTCTCATGATAGGTGGGTCATTACTGCCTTCCCATCAAGGTAGCTTTCTTTCATTATTCCCATGTTATCCAGCATCACAGAATTATGTTTGACAGACACCCTAAAATGTTAGAGATGCTGTCTTTATTCACACTTTCTTGTTATGCTCTTTGCTAAGGTCCAACACCTAGAGGATGAATGACATAGCTAAAGTTATACCATACATTAGCTGCAGAACTGAGACTAGCATCCATGCCAACCCCCTGAATCCCCGTACCAATGTGCAAAGCATGGACAATACCACTTCCAAACTCATTAACGAGAACATAGCTGTGTTACAGACACATAGTGAATATGTGGAAAGGGCTTTTGTTCTATTATGATCTGGGGTCCAGCTGTGGGGGCGGAGATTTAAAATGGTACAATAGCTGTAGGGTTTGCAGCCTGTTTCCAAGATCTTTATAACATCCCACATTCTGAGTATTGGCATGTGACAAACAGGACAGTAAAAGAAACGCTATGTGTCTTGTTTCTAGTGGGGACTGCTGTATAGTTTCCTCTGCCCTCCTTGGATTCTCTTTAAAAGAAAAGGCACAATGTGGAGAAGTCTCCTTTTCCTTTATGAAGCTGTCTGCCTTGATGCCTTTGTTAGATGCTTCTAGGACTGAGATCATTTTAAAAAAAAAAAAAAACCAACATGAATTTGATCAGTAACAAGAACCAAAGTTATGTGAGTTACATCATGAAGATATTTTTCTTAGCTGAGACAAACTGGAGGGATAATGTAGCCTACTGCTTGGATATCTAATATTCTTTATGTTTTCGCTAGAGATGTGTGGTTTTGACAGCTGCAGAAGTTAAAAAGGCTATTACCACTAATTATCAGGTATTAAACAAGATTATGCCTGTAAAATAATACCAGCAAAGTTGAGGGTGAACAAAGAACTTAGATGTTTTGTCTGTTTGTTTTAAAGGACCCAGGGTAAGTGGGTGGTCCAGTGTTGGAAAGACTATATAGCAAGATTCAATTCAATCGTTCACCTTGAAAATTCAAACAGAGGCGGGTGGTCACTGATCAAGTGAAATGAGCGTATGAGCAAAAATGAGCATAGGTGGAGAGGCAGGTCTTCGCAACACTGAGTAGAATACACTGAGTACAACTGACTTTTCAGAATTTGTAAGAACTGCAGGAGGTATGAACAAAGCCAAACTTCAGACTAAATTAGCCGACTCATATTCTCAGGCTCTCTGGAAGAATAAAGCTTCCTACAAAAGGAAAGTGATCCCATAAGTTAGAGCACCAAATGAAACAATATCCTCCATCTACAAGCTGTTCAGAAGAACAGATTACAGTTTTAGTACTCTAGCACCCAGAAATTCATGGTGTGTTTGGTGCTAAACAGAAACTATTGCTACTCTCCAGAGTTTGTAATCTCAGTGAGCAAAGAAAAGATTCAATGCCTGGAGAACAGAAGGATGAAGATATTAAATGAAATACAAACCTCAGGGTAAGCTTTCCCCCTGGGCTTGGCTGGTTTATGTGCTTTCTTGTCAGACTTTTTCATCCAAGCTTCAGTTGTTCCTGCCTTAGAGACACTATCCACAGCAACATGAAGAAGTTGTCTGCGTTTTAACAGCAGCATGAAATAAACATGCTCAGCTAAATTTAGCTTTTGCAGGGACCAATGATACCTCTTCCACAAAAAAGGAATGATATTAAGAAATAAATTTACCTCTATGCTTTTTCAGCATGAACACTCTTGGAGTTAGGATTCAGTTCAGAGCCCGTGAAGCAGCTTTTGATACCAGGGAATGGCTTTTTATTTCATCCTAAACTGTGTCTCCACCACAACCACCAACAAGCAGTTACCTGAGTCTGTGCTATGAACAGGAGAAGCCATAATTCTGGAAAAGCCTAGAATTTATGATTCAAGCTGATTCCTTTCTAAACCTCTGGGAAGCCCCAAGCAGGATGCCCAGCCCTTTCTGCCTTTCAAATTCACCACCATCAGGGTTACAACAGCCTGGAAGTGATATCTGGAATTGAATGGACTGGAACTGATCTGACATTGAACACAGTCTTTCAGCCTTCTGTCACCATGTGGTACCAGATCAGTATTCTGTCTTTAGCACAGTCCTCACAAGGAGTGGGAAGAAGGTTCAAGATGAATTGCTGACAACCTAGTTAGAATTCCCCCATACATACCACTGAATCAACTATGCTGGTACGAAGACAGCTATTATTTGTACTGTAGCAGTGTGTAAGGGCCCCAGGTACTGTGTTTCTGTTTCCCCCTCCTGTCTTACCAACAAACTCACTCTAGAAAGAAGATGAGAGGCACAGAACTAGCCTTTTAAAATGTCATCTTGTACACTCAGGCCAAGATGATTGATGGGCGATGTCTGCAGCTGGGAAGCAGCCATGTCTGAAAGTCAGAAGCAGAACTGAGCCCAAGACATTTACTTCCAAAGTGAAACTGGCAACTCTCCTGCTGTCTGCCAGTTCCACTCAGATAAAAGTATTTCTGGCATTTTCTGCAGGAAGCAGCTTTGATGACTGATTGGAACTGCCTTTACCACCTGGCAGGGCAGCTTCAGGGACCTGGAGCCTTTGGGAAATATGCCGCAGGACTTGATCTTCAGCTCCTCAGCAGCACAGAGTTTTGTATGGTAACGTGTTACAGCCTCCACTAGTCCCAGTGATACAGCCTCATTCCTATATACTGCATTTCTAGGACTTTCTTTCCCTTGTACAATTACTAAGTTCTTTAACTTCAGAAATAGAAGGTTATGTCCAAAGGGAGTCTGAAATCTCCTCCTGAAACAAGTTGTTTGTGGCAGGCCCCTTTACTCATGAGAAAACGTTTTGACTTCAAAAGGACAAACCATGATCGTGGGGTCAGTACAAGAGAGTAAAAAACTTTGTGTTAAACGTACTGAGAAGTTTCTGACATAAGAACAAAAGCAAATCATTCATAAAGTACACCAAAAACTAAGCCTTAACCAGTATACATTCTTCCAGGCTCAAATGCCTTAAAAGTCATGAAGATGCTCTTGGACTTAAAACAATTTACAAAGTTTAACTTCAGTCCAGCTTTACACATTCTTCCTAAATGGACCCAAATATTATAAACTGATTAAGAGACAAAAAATGTAAGTTTATGGTAATCTTAACTTCTCCAAGCATTTTCAGTCTAATATAGTTATTTTAGTGATCAGGTTTTGATCAGCAACAATTTAGAGGATTTTTTTTTCCTTTGTGCATTTTATTTACTTTGCTGAAAATCCAAGTAGAAAACTATGTATGTTTATATATGTAAATATACATATAAAACTAAATCAGATGTCCCAGCTTTTCCAGAAAAGAGAAATTCCTCCTGAACAACTATTTTGAGGGTGTTACAGTTTACAACTCTTCACTTAATTTCTCTTCTAATCAAAACAGCATTTTTTCCATTAATATTCTCAACTGAATGTAAAGCCAGTTTTTATTCTGAGAATTTAATGAAAGAATCTGGAGCAGCTGTACAGTTTTTATTTATTTGAACAGTGTTTTAGTTACATTAATGACAGGCATGAGATGAACACTAGCAATGAAGATACTGTGTAAACGTAGGATGTAACCTGCTAAAACACAAGTCGGAAGTGAAACTAAAAAATGATGAAGCAAGTTTACTAAGCAGTGAACTACGTGTTTCTCTAACCAGATGTTGAGTATGTCCACATGAATAGGTGCAGACAGTTGGGATTTTACTCTACCATACTTCACACAAGCCAGATGGCAGCCAGCTCCATCCAAAAGCATGTAACCATATGAACATGGCATCAAGCCTGAGCTAATATATTGTGCTTTTCAGCACATGGCTTCTGAATTGGACTTCTCCTATCTGGCGGGCTCAAAACATGGGCAAAGCAGATGCACAACTGACTGCACTCACCCAGTAAAGCACCTCCTCAGAAGAATCATTCCCATGCTGTTTCCAAAAGGGCTGTGATACACTGCGATGAAGTATCATACAAAGACAAAAAATTCAAGACAGAATACATTTCAATATAAAATCCACTTATGCCAAACAACATCCCACCCTACTAAAGCGCCTCACCCTCTTTATTTTCTTAAACATGTATTATTAAAATCAACAACAACCTGCATATATTTAGTTTTCCGGAACAACACTCATTGATGATAAAATGTCTCATGAAGAAATTATGAGTAGTTCTTCATTTAGTCCATGAGGTGAATTCCCATGGTAAAAAACTGGTATATTGTTGGTCTGGAACTTTTTGATGAAATGTTTGGGTTTTTTTAAAATACGTGAATGTCTTAGAAACAAAACTTACTGTGCTCACTATTTCAACAGAAATTTATCTGTGTTCTTAGATTTTGGATTGAATTTCTGGCCAAAACCACACTCGTCCGGGTGCGTGTCTGGATGGATAAGTGACTTGACTGACTTAAAACTAGGTCTCATGACAGATGAGAAGCCAAGACATGCAGCGTGGCATGGCTAAAAGGATTCCGACTATGGTGGTTTGTAATAGTTCCTTATGAGATGAGAGTGAAGGCAACACAGCAATAAATCAAATTAATGTTAAAACTCATACTACCTTAAAAAAGAATAGATTATTAGATGAGCTCCCCATTTATAGTTTATCCCCTAGGGAAGAATGCATAAACAGTTAATATATTGGATAATTTTTCTTGAGGATTTAGGCTTGTAAAGAAAAGTGTCCAGAAGGCAATAGGTAAGAACAGAGCAAAAATGGCTATTAGCTATTCAGAGCAAGTATGAAAATACTGAAACGAAGAAAGTCAAATTTGCTTTTTTCAATTACTTGGGGTTTTTTGAAGTAAAGTTTAGGTATAGAGATTCCATACAGTAATAGTATGACACTGGGAAAAAATGATGGTATCATACTGAAAACTATCCTAACAAAATACAGGAGATACAGATGTGGAATCATCATGAAAAGGGAATTTGACTGACATGAAATGCTGGTGTCTCTCAAATCTCCACTGCAATGCTGTCTGACTCAGATACAGATTTCAGGAATTTCATTTGCAATTCAGCTTTCCTCTGCTTGATTTCTTTCATGAATCTTAAGGAGTTTTACATCCATTGTTTCAATCTGCCTGCAGTCCCAAGAGGTAGAGCATTATTATCCTTATTTTATGTATAACAGACTTAGACACAAAGAGCTTGAATGAATCACCCAAGATCACACAGCACTTCAGAGAGAAAGCCTAGAACACCAGCCAGGAGACCTGACTGAGCATCCTATTCTCACCACTTGACCAAATCTCTTCTTGTCGTTGGAATTGAAAGGATGGAAGCCAATTAGCCACCTGTTTCATTGTTTGGCATTTTCAGGACATCTGATGTGTGCTAAGTGGAGCAATGTGCTTTGCACATACAGGACCTCCTGCTACTCAAGAAGGCTGAAGTTTCACACATGACCAGGACCTTTCACTGTGTAAAACATAAATTGTACACATTCCAGACTTCTGTTTCTATTAAACAAATGTTTTGACTGGGAGCACTGATTCCATTTCACCTCTGTTGTTTCTGATTTCCTATTGCTGTTTCCTTTCTTTCCACTCCTCTTCCTCTTCCAACACCGGTGCCAACACACTGGCCACACACACACACAGGTCATGGTTGCTAGTAGCCAGTTGGCAGGTGGTGGATATTTTTCTTGCAGCATATGTATGTGCGGATGACTGCTCTTGCTGTGTGACTGACTTAGTTGCTGGCAGTGCTTTTGGCCGGGGTATACTCTCTGGCATTACTTTAGTTCCAGACATTTGATGGGTTGACTCTCCTGTTTTGTTCTCTCAGACAGTGTTTTTCAGTATTCCCTTTTTTTCAGCCTGAGACAGTCATGGCTGTGTGGGTGTCTTTTAATGATGTTTGCACAGCTCCAGGCCTTTGTGTCACTTTATATAGCTGTGAAGGGAACTGTGGTGTGTAGGTATCTATGCATGTATTCATCCAATGCTGTTCACAGTTATGTGCCTCACAGTTCATGTATGTGAATTTGCTTCTGTATGTGCACATGTCCATGCATGGACCTATGCCTTCTTGATTTTGTGAGTATGTCTGTGCCTATGTGCATATACTTCTATTGGTGTGTCCATTTGTATAGTCTGTGTATACCTGAATATGCATATTCGTCAATGTGAATGGATATGCATCCTTCTGTGTACCCTACCCCTTTAGTATATATATATATATATATAAAACCAATTATTTCAGTAGTATTATTAAAGTTGCAAAGTCAAACAGCAGATATGTGAAAATACTGTAATTCAATTTGCTTGCTCATCCTGAATTATGACTCTGTATACATATATCTGCTAAGACAATCTAAAATCACATCTATAGATTTCTAATTAATTCAGTGCTCGAGGCAGACGTGGTCTAGGAAGGCTGCATGGCAAAGGAGCGTCCTGCCTCATTTATTGCAAAAGCTGATTGCTTTTTAGAGAATGAGGCAGATGATTACACAATGAAGGTCCTCTGTATCCTTGATCCAGCATGTCTTATCCCTCCAGATTTCCCTTTGCAGTCTCTCTGTATCCTAGACTCAGTCACATTGTCTAGTTCTTTGTTCTGATCTCAAACTCATTTTCCAGCCATTTTCAGCTTTCACTAGCTTTCCATCTCTTCTCTTTCCAAACTAGCCACAGTGTCAGCACCAGAACTGTTAATGCAAGTTCCTTCTGCCTTTGGCATCCTTTAGTTACATGCCCACATTATCTCTTCCTTTATTTTTCCCAAAATATCTAAACAATTTTCAGTTCATGTCACTTCTGCCTCCATTGTTAATGTGCAAAACATGCTTACAATGTGCAATGTTTGACAACCATAACAAGCAATTGTCAAGAACATAAGAATAAAAGCAGATTTCTACTATTCTTATTATAAACAATTCAAGATTCCTGTAACATCTGAAGGGCAGACAGAATTTCCCTGTTTTAGAAGCTCAGAAGAAGAAAAATTACTCAAGAGAATATGTGAAAAGCAGCTGTATAACCATATGATGGTATATTCAAACAGCAATGAATGTTTATGAAGTGGTATAGGACACATAACAGCAAGGTATATTCCTGAAACATTTTGTTACAAAATTAAGTATTATTTTCCAAGCCCTAAACTCTGTAATTCTTGCTGGCAATATATTTTCATTGAATGAAGAAAATTATATATATGTGGCGCTGGTAAAATGGTGGCATCAGTCAACAATGATGCTTATGGATGCACCTGGTGAGAGGAAGACAAAAGACAAAAGGAATCCTCAGTTCTGTAATCAGGGCCAGAACAGTCAGGAAAACATCCTGAAGAGACCACTAGAGCTTCACATCGCAAACAGTGAAAAGACAGGAAACCACAAGAGGTAAGAGCAAAATAGCCCATGAATCTTATCTACAGAAGCAAAAGCAAATGCAAAGTAAGAACACATAAATACAGTCCATAGCTTATCATATACACATAGCTGGGCTATGACCTCCAAATGCTGTCAGGGACTGTAAGCACATAGCCCAACCCAGTATTGGTTGAAAATAAATTAAAATACTCCTTAAAGGAGTCTTAAAGGTATTGGATAAGTGCCACAATGTTTCTTTAATGAATACACTTCCGTGGCCTAGTCTGAGACCTCAATACTATTTGAATAGCTAGGAATGTTTCAAAATCAGTGTCAGTTTTGAGTATGCCAGACCTGGAGTTTAGTGCTCCAAGAACACACTTGCAGTCACCTGATAACAAGAAGCCTTTTCCAGAAGCCTTCCACTTGTCAATCTCACTGAAGGAATCAGGAGGTATGCAATGCGTTATAGATCACAAGACTATTATAGCCAGCCAGTACAGTTACACTGGCAAGAAACTTCCAGTGCCAAGTATGTGGTTCAATGGAGAAAGTGTTACTGGCTAAGCTGCACCAACGATATTTAAAGAAACATTCAGGCTATTCTGCTAGAGTTTTTCAAAAGGGAAATTACTTATGTTTACTCTGGAACATTTTTTAGAAACTTTTCCTGCTCATATACTACTATTAAGCCATACAAGTTTTCCTACTACTACATAGCCATTTTCTTTACCCTTGAAAGTATACTGGAAATAGAGTCGTTCAGAATGTAATATAGTTTTGTTTTCATTACTATTAACAATAGATTTCACTTTCTACTGAAGATCTGTTGTTGCAATTCATGCTGCACTAATTACGTTCCAGTTGCTTAAAAACACAGATTTTGGGAATCAGAAATGTGACTGACCACCCCCATCAGAAATGCTATCCATTCAAAATGAGAAGCTGGATGCTTTTAAAGTAACTATTTTCAACTAACTTCTTGATTTATGAATATCCCTTCCAATAGCTCAATTGCTAGAAATCCTAACAGAAGGCAAACACAAAAATACACAGGCTATGCCTTAATTCAGTCTTAATTCCAATATCTAAAAACTATTTCTAGAATCTCCACCATTATCTGTTGGCTGTAATAGTGATGCATATGTGCATTAGAAAGGCTAGTTAACTCGTATTTCTGAAGTAATTTATGATCCTAGTACTAAAATATTTGTATATAATTTTCTTCTTAAAGAGAAAGCCCTTCTCTTCAGTTTGGTACAGCAATAAAAATCTGAATTTTCTCCAAAGTAAAATGCATTGTCAGGAAAATTTTAACATATACACATATAACTCCCTCCAATTATTTTACTTCAACCAGTTGGACAAAAATGAATTCAAAGGTAGCAAAAAAATCATTGTTCTATTTTTTCATGCCTATTTAATATTTCTATGGAATTTTTTAGAAAACATTTTGTTTTGTTTAAAATTTGTAGCCAATCTAGATTAGATTGATAGAGCTAGAATTTTCAATCCACATAGCACACCTAACCATATAAGTTACTCCATTCAGATCTTCCCAGCATATCCCCTGCTGTTTTACAGGCATACCCCCTAATGCCAACTGCTGAGCATTCAGTCTCCTTTGACCACTTGCTCGCCTCTCTAATACCACAGGTTTAATTATTTATTATTATTATTATTTATTTCTACTGAAATAGTACCTTTGAGGACCCACTATATGTACAGTCCCTGCCCCAAAGTGTTTACAGTTGAAGTGTAAGATAACTACACTTCTGATCCATTATGGTTTTGTCTGAAATAAATACATCATCACTCTTCAGGCATTCTGACTTATTTAGCTTTAGTAAGTGAGTCAATACTTCTTTTAGCAGCTTACCAAAAGATACACAACTCTATCCCTCCTGAGCTACTTCTTAGCTTACTTGGGGCTATAGACTCATTTTAGTTATAAAGTCTGACTCAGCCTTCTCATGAACATTTCATTCTGAATTACTTCCAAAACAAAAATCATTTTAATGCATAAAACATTTACAAGATTTTAAAAGTCCAATAGAAAAACACTGTAATTTTTTCAAAGTAATGGTTTGTAAACAAAATTAATTACAAGATCTTGAAATTGAAAACCCAGTTCTGCATTGCTCTCTATTTGAGTAGTTCTATAAAAACAAGAGATCAAGCACAAAATCAAATAATTTGCTGAACTGAAGCCTTGTGATCTAAAGCTAACTGAAATCATCCACAAGCTTCATGCAAATGAAGCTGAAATGAATCTTTTTGCAAAACAAAGTGCAAGTAGAGAACAGAAGGATGTATCCAGTACATACTACAGACGATAGATGTATGCTGAAGATAGAAAAAATAATAAAACAAAGAACTATAAAACTTATTGCACAGGCTACAACATTTCATATAGAATATTTTTAAAATAATAGTGAAAAGTTGAAAAAACATACGGGATGAAAAGATACTTTGTCCCAAGGGCAAGTACCGTAGTAATCAATTACATATTGGATTGCAGGAAAAAAATTAACTAACTTGATGGAAAGCACCACATTGCAATAAAAGATATCATATACAGATGAACAGGAATTGAGAATGCTATTTATTTGAAACAGCAGGTATAATATACTGTACCTCTATACCTCCTGATGGAATATTTCTAAATGGGCTACCCATATTTTGCAGCATGACTGCGCTTTGATTTATGGAGCCAAAGTAAATTATATGCTTTGCCAATAAAAATTCCTTGCAAAGGCAGCTTTTTCCATTTCATTTTAAAGTGAATATGAAAAGAAACACATACAGATTTATTTTTTTTTAACAAATATCTCTATGTAAAATGGATGATACAGGTACGAAAGCATGTTTCTGTATGTGTACAAGGGTATTTTCTGCACTGAAACAGCATTTGAGACAGGAAAGATGGGAAATCACTTTGCATATATGCAGATAGCACAAACAGTACTTCCTGTCTGAGGGGTGGAAATAGTCAGTGAAAATAATTCACTGCTTTGTTTTACAAGTGAATGAAATCTCCTCAGTAATTCTGTGTTATACGGTAATTCTGCATCAGAGTGCTAATAGAAGGCACAACCAGTACGAGGTATCGATGTGTGTATCGCCTGGGAAGTGATAGTAGTCTATAGGCAGCTGATGGATGTAACGCACACCAAATCACGCATTACATGTCATGGGAAGATTACAATACCTGATACATTGATGGTACTTGCATTGTTAGCATATGAGTTACATCATGTTTAGCTTCGATTTCGCTTTCAGTACTGACATTTAGCCAGTGAAAACAGAAGTAGAGTGGTCACTAACACATTAAGTTTAGGCAGCTATAGTTCCCCATCCTTAGGGACATTCACAGGATCCAATTTCAGTCACCTAACTTAGCTATCTGTGTGGTGGAATCCATCTCACATAATGCTGGATGTGTAAAAGCCAGATGCCTCATCTTTCCAGAGAACTGTAGCTTTAATCTCTGGGGGTCACCACCAGCCACATCCAGATTCTGCAGAAATCAATCTTACTGAAATAATTCCTTGGCATGCACAGTATAACAATAAGAATGAATCCTTAGTCACATTAGCCCTTTGTTGTTATGCATATGAAGTAAATCCTACCAATTTGGCTGGAATAAAAGTAGCTTATACTGCATGGACAATTCTACATTGGTTGTAGGAATGAAAGGAAAAGATGAAAATCTTTCATGCTAAAATTAAGCAGAAGCATTAGATAATTCAGCTCAGCCAAAAACTTTACCCAAATCTAACAGAAACCACCAAATCTTCTCCCCACAGATTCTGGTGGAAAAGTTGGAGAGAATATATGGTGAAAAATTTGAAAGAATATTTGGGGAACTAGATCTCAATGGAACTTCAAATGTCTTTTCACTATGACAATTCAAATATTTTCAATGGGACCTTGAAACTTTTTGGCAAAGAGTTTGAGGCTAAGACCTCAATAAAAATACCACTGTTAAGAGATGACCCTTCCCAATTATTCACTCTCTACTTAGATGACCGCAGTTTCAACAGGATTATAACATCATAATATTTCTTTTGCTTCGCTTGTGACATCGTAGTATGCATACTTTCTCACATCCTTGTTGATAGTTAGATGTAATTATCACGTAAATTCTAAGCAGCTTTTCTCCCTGCATTGCACTAATCTCGTATCACATCATCCCTTTCGTCATTCAATCCCACGGCATTCTCTGCCTCACTCCTTCGTACCTCTTCTTATCTCAGCTCCTGTTCCTGGAACACACTTGCACTGACACATCAACTTTTGGTGCCATCAGAAAGGGCAACTTCACATTTTTCCCATTCACACCTCATCCCCTGCCACATGAAGACACCCCATATAAAGATACATGGTCAAGTCAAAATTACTTTCTGCATTTCTTGGTAAAACCAGTTAATATTTACAGCATCTAACAGTACTTACTATGTGGAAGGCAGAAGAGAAAAGACAAAACTCTTCAGGAGCACCAAATAAACCAAGTGAACAGACAACATGATAATGTTTCTGTAAGATTTTTCTTTACCTTCTAGTGATATCTATGCAGTTTTGCCACTTCACCAACATGCTCGCTTAAGCAGATCATAACTCCTAGCAGGGGTGACAAAGTGGTATTGTTACTTTGGTGTGAAATCTCAGAATCAATCTTTTATTTGCTGTCAAACAAAAGAATATGCTACTTTCTCCTCCTTCCCATCAAGAAGGGACACCTTCCTTTAAGAAACATGCTGCATAATTGGTCCCTCTCCTTCCCACCCAAGCTGGAAGCTTTTAAAATCTGCCAGCTGGGATCCTTGTCACCTGTGCTTACTTGTCTTCCCATGGAAGCTCAGCTACCATTCTAGAACCTTAAAAAGGCCATCTGTCCTGTCACTAGAAGTATTTTCTTCCATGTTTATCCTTGTACTGTTGAATCATTTTTCACTGCAATAAAGCAGGGATTATTTAACAGTGATCTGCAACATGTTTTCAGTGACATTTATTATAACTCCCTTATGCTGTAAAAGATGCTGTAAGATGAATCATGAAGCAGAATCCCTGAACTTATCAGTTCCCTTTGGAATAGTTTGCTAGAGTCCTTATTTATTTTCTGGGAATAAGGAGAAAAGTACAAGTGAAGTTTCATTGGCAATGGTGAGTAACCCCATGATGAACTTGTGTTCTCTGAGTCATGAGTGCAAGTGGTATGTATTAAATGCAGACTGTTAGCAGGAAGATGAATGTAGTACAAACCATCTTTGGGGACTGGGCACCACTGACAAGCACTGGAATATCTTGCGGTAAATACATCCTTTCTGAATGTATCATCATCAGTGGGTTTATTCCAGGTCTGGATCATGTTGCCATAACTCTGCAATGGCTTTCAAGAGCTTATAAAACATATTAGCAAATCAAGTGAAGGCAGTAAATAATAATAAAATACCTTACCAAATCACTTTGATCCTAAGGTTCACAAGGATCCCAATTATAATCATATTTAGGCATGAAAAAATGTTGATTAACACCTAGTAAGTTTTTCCAAAATTCCTAATACAGATATCAGCTTCCTTCTGAAAATGCCATTATGTAAATATACATCTGCAGGTTAAGATACCTAAATACCTTTTAAAAAAACAATACAAGTACATAGGTGCTCCACTACATTAAAGTTGCCTTATAGGTTTCAGTTTAATAGAAACCTTAAAAATCTATTTTGCAAAGACTTCATTGAAATAGCAAACTAAAATCAAATGTAAGCTTTAAGTATTCTGTTCATTTTTTCCTCAAGATGCCTGTTAGAAATAAAATATATTTTTAATTCCCCCTACAAGATTTTAACTGAATTATCATACTTTCTAATTTTTCTCTATAAATGCAGAAAGAGATGCACAGAAACATCCCCACAGAGCACTCTGTCTTACACCCACAAGCAGCAAAAAGTCAATGCTGCCCCTTGCCTACCCTAAGGAACTGCTCTTCATATTCTGCACCATATTTTCCATTGTCCTTGATGTACTCGTTCCTCTGTCTAGCTCCAGTATTGGAGTCCCTGCCAGCTTTGAATACCTCAGTGCCCTACCATATTCTCTATCTCAATTTAACACTATTTAGTGGTTTACAGATCTCACGGGCTGTAGCTAGAGTGAATTCTGAATTGCTGCTACACTAAACTTCCCTTGGACAGCAGCCTGGATCCACCTCCATGTTCTTGTAACCGAAGATGCCAGCACCACTGTTTAAAACTAATACACCATTCTTATTCTGTCAAACTGTCAATGTTGGAAACTAGTCACAGTTGCTTTCTTTATTGTATTTGTTTCTTTACTGCTTCTTTACCCAAACTCCTAACCCTATTCTTTAATTCAGTGCTCCTTAGTTTCTATGATAGCGTCTTTCAAAACACGTTTTCCAATGATCTCTCTTCTTATCTGCAGTCTTCATACAAGCTACCATCTTTTTTCCTGGAGAAGTCAACCCATAGGTGTGAATTCCAGACCAGCCATGGTGCTGAGGGCTTTGAAGCTGAATAAAACACTCCTCAGATCAAGACTGTCTTTAAATAGAAAGGGACTGAGATGATTAAAGTGGATAATGAAGATATGAAAAGTGCTGTATTAAGCTGGCCTTTGTTATTTAGTATTTCCTAGGGACCCATGCTGCACATAGCAAGGACTTGCTACTGAGTGCGGAAATGAGCCATGGCAAGTTTTTAACGTGCTTTGTTATGCTTTAATAGTCAAACCCATTAAACTATAAAAATGTAACGATGCTCATAAAAACTTGACACTCCTACTAAAGACAGGGCCACTGGAAGCTGCCTCTGCTCCAGCACAACCCTGCTGAGCCACTTTACTAGCTCTCTGACTCCCAGCTCTGGGACGTGGCGGCACCGCGGCTGCTTTCAGCTCCTATGGAAGGAGCCTGACCCACCAAAAACACAAAGTAGAGGCTTAGAGATTTGTTTGACTACAAACTTTTACTGCCCGCTGCAGCCCTTTCCAATTTCAGAACACATTGCTTCACAGCTGCCTCACTGAGCAGAACCGTGGAGGTTAGACCTTGGTGGAGCCAGAAGTCTACTACACAATCTTTGCCCATCTCACTTGGACTGCTTTATTAGATCATGCCCATTTCTCTAGTGGGGCTCTTGGAGATACTGAGATGCTGGCAACAAAGGTCTAGGATATCTGTCCTAACCTATGCAGGTTGTGCTACATCACCTTAGCATCAGAATGCCATCCAATGGTATACTGTGCAGCAGAGTTCAGATATGTCTTCTGTTTGTTTTTACAATATTTCCTCAAGAGAAGAAGCATGGATGAAGAAACAAAATTATTTCCCTGGGCATAGAAGTTTCTTATTTGTTTGGAGTTTATATATAAAAAACCCTATGCCTTGGAAATGCATCTTGTTTACAGCAAAAGCTGGTGAGGGTTTCAGTAGCCCTTAGTTTCTCAGTTCTTTCCACTGCTTCAAATAGCCCTGAAGAAACCTCCATCTCCTGAAATCCCCAGAAGGCGATGTGCTGCCAAAGAAGTGCAGTGGAATGCTTTATTGAACTGATTTTGAACTAACCAGGCAAGCCAGATATCCATCTGATGGGAATGTATGAGGGAAGTGTCCGTAAGACTACCACTAACAATCAGCCATTACTTATCTAATATTTAAAGCAAGGTACTTAATTTACTTAGGAACTGCTAATTTAGCAGTTTTGAGATCCCTTCTTTTCATGCAAGCCATGGGCAAATTGTTCTGCACTTCAGAATCCTTCTAAAGAAGCTCATGATGACAGATCAAGGCAGATGAAGAACTGAAATCAGATTTAACATTTTATTTGATCTGCACAGCTGCTGAGATCTTTCTTAAACTAAGACGCTGGTAACTGCAACAGAAGATACAGATCTTACTGAAGATTTAGAGTTTACAAAGCACTTAATGTGGCTCTGTTGGGCACAGTCTCAACACGTATTTAGTGTCTATACTTGCTACTGCTACCATCTTATTATATTAATAAATGCTGAAATAGGAACTTACTCTGCAAATTCACTTCCTTGCACACAGCTTTGTCAAGTTCATTACCCAGACTGGTATGTATCACCCCATTGCTTTATAAATCCAAGGCTGGATAAGACTCATTTTTTCCATTTGCAAATGATACATAGGAAATAGGGCTGGGAAGAACATCAGAAGGTCATCCATTCCACTCTCCTGTCCCACAGCAGGTTCAATTCCACCTAACCGTTCATTGCAGATGTCTATCTTTCATGCCCATAAAAAGCTCCAGCCTCTAAGAGTACATGTCTTCTCTAGTGCTTCAGGGTCTTTCAGTAAAAAAGTTCTGTTAGGCCTCTCAGTGACAGGAAATCCAGCAGATTTGATGCAGCTATTCTGCATTGCTTCTGCAAACATTGCATTATGAAATTGCACAGGCATTCTTTTGAACATAATAAAACCTTGGAATATGGGACCAAAAAAAATATAAAAACAATGCTGAACATTATTCATGCATACAAGTAGTTTCAATCTAGCTTTCTCTTCTAAAAATTAGTGGTTTCAAGTAAAATATCTCGTTCTCTGCATTTCTTATTTTCTGACATTAGGGATGTATAATAAATATTTACTGGGTTTAAGCCTGTATGGAATTAGGAATGTATTATTATTATGCCTATCTGAGAGTCAGTCTGATAGTTTACTTTATTCTAATCACAAGCTGATTACCCATATTTCTGAAATTTCCTGTCCTACCCATCCCCAACAGGAATGCAGTACAGCTGGCCCAGGGAATTCATGTTAGCCTGCAGAAACTTACCATTGCTGGTCCATAAAGTGGAAATAGCTATTTGATATGGAAATCAGTAGCACGTAAAAAAAAAAAAAGAATGTACAATGCCATTATGGGTGCATAAAGGTATTGCCATGCTATTAGATCAGTGGTACTTTTAATCTAATACTGACTAACCCATCAATTACTGATGGCAGATTTTTTAGTATCTGTTCCTTTTGTTCCACTGATGTGTTGATAATCTAAAAAGTTGTAGAAGAACAACTTTTCAGAGTAGAAATTTATTGAAATCCCATACAGTTATACCTCTAAGTACTGAAAAAAAAAAATCTAACATTAACTTCATGATTCTTCTGCTCCAATATTAATCTACAAGCTCTTTTCATTAATTTGATATAAAGAAATTCCAAGTGAGCCTTATAGAATTTCTGGTATTTCTTCTTTCTGTGGAAAAAATCCCTCTGCATAGAGTTTGGAAGAAAGAGCTGGGGAAGTGTTCATATTCTGTCATTCATACTGATGATGGGTGGTTTTGAACTCATAAAATAAATATGCCAAGAATGGGCCTTAGTTTACTTACATCTATATACATCTATGATAAATGGGGGTGGAGGGCAATGAAATTAACAACTGAAAATATCAGAGATAAGATGCCACAAGATGCCAAGAACTAGTATGATACCTCATTTATAATCATGTTCCTATTTTTCTCCACTCAAATACTTCAATCCATTCTGTTTTAATTGGCATCTTCCTAATAGCTTGAGAGTTACATAATGTTAATGAAAAGTTAGTGTGAGATTGAAGAACAAAGCATTTTATTTCAAAGCTTAATTTTTCAATTTACAGGGAATGAGAATTTTGGAGGAGTTTCAACTGATGATTTCTGTGGTTGCTAGTCTGGCATGATCCCTTTCTGAGCAAGCTGAGATCAATCATAGCAAGTATTTAACAACTGACAGGGCCAAATTCATCTTGGGTGCAACTCCAAAGTTAATGTAGTGACATTATATTTTGGCCCACAACTTAGTGTAACAGAAAACCAAAAACCATCCCCTTTCTTTTACAACAAGCAAAATACCCACACAGACCCAAACTACACAGGAGTGATCTGTGGAGTCAGTTTATACTAAATGTGTGAATTCTGTTTACTACCAGGGATTCTGCCTACAGAAATCAGAATAAAAACTCCACTTTGAGCTCTGGCCACCTTCTGTGTTTGTTGTTGGTTTTTTTAAGCATATTGAATATAATATGGGATGATAACCTGAATCCGGATGGAGACCGGTGACGAGTGGTGTCCCTCAGGGGTCCGTACTGGGACCGGTGCTCTTTAACATCTTCATCAATGACTTAGACAGCAAGATCGAGTGCACCCTCAGCAAGTTTGCGGATGATACCAAGCTGAGTGGTGCGGTTGACACACCAGAAGGAAGGGATGTCATCCAAAGAGACCTGGACAGGCTAGAGAGGTGGGCCTGTGTGAACCTCATGAGGTTCAACAAGGCCAAGTGCAAGGTCCTGCACCTGGGTTGGGGTAGCCCCCAGTATCAATACAGGCTGGGGGAAGAAAGGATGGAGAGCAGCCCGGCCGAGAGGGACTTGGGGGTGCTGGTGGATGAAAAGCTGGACATGAGCCGGCAATGTGCGCTGGCAGCCCAGAAGGCCAACCGTTCTCTGGGCTGCATCAGGAGAAGCGTGGCCAGCAGGTCGAGGGAGGTGATTCTGCCCCTCTACTCAGCTCTGGTGAGACCTCACCTGGAGTACTGCGTCCAGCTCTGGAGCCCTCAGCACAAGAAGGACATGGAACTGTTGGAACGGGTCCAGAGGAGGGCTACAAAAATGATCCGAGGGCTGGAGCACCTCTCCTATGAGGACAGGCTGAGAGAGTTGGGCTTGTTCAGTCTGGAGAAAAGAAGGCTACGGGGAGACCTGATTGCGGCCTTCCAGTACCTAAAGGGGGCCTATAGGAAAGATGGGGAACGTCTTTTTAGTAGGGCCAGCTGTGTTAGGACAAGGGGAAATGGTTTTAAACTAGAACAGGGTAGGTTCAGGCTAGAGGTAAGGAAGAAATTTTTTACAATGAGGGTGGTAAAACACTGGAACAGGTTGCCCAGAGAGGTAGTGGAGGCCCCATCCCTGGGAACATTCAAGGCCAGGTTGGATGGGGCTCTAAGCAACCTGATCTAGATAGCAGTGTCCCTGCTCACTGCAGGGGGTTGGACTAGATGACCTCTAGTGGTCCCTTCCAACCCTAAACATTCTATGATTCTATGATTCTATTCTATGACTCTTTCAAATGAGACAGCCAAATGGTGAAATCCTCAGGAAAACTAGTGTTCTGCACTCACCCACACATGCACATTTCTGCTGAAGGCTGGAGGACAGAATAGGATTTCCTCAGAAAGAGGTGAGAGATGTTGGTATCTCCCTTCAAAGACGTTGAATCTGAGAAGATGAGAAAGAGACATAGGGATCATGGAAATATGGGAAATTTCTGAAGAAATAAATTCTGCTGAATTGTTGAAATGCCTGAAGAGGAAGGTAAGTGCTTACACAGAATGAGAAATAACAGAAAATGCTTCATGGATTCAGAAGCAAAGCAGATAGAGGCAATAGCTCTCATTAGACCAACAAATACGGCTGGAAAATTCAGAAAAAACTTCCAGCCTCCCTATGCTAGTTATTTAATACAAAATATTACCTCTACCCTCAAAACTTGCCTTGACTCTGACCATCATGGCCACTATATGATTACCACTGATCCAGAGCAAAGCTACAAAAGGATTCTGTACTCCTAAAAACATTCTGATCTACTACAAAAAAAATCCAAGAGGGGTATGGAATCATGGTCAAAATAACATGTACGTGCATTTACTCTTTTGCTTGGAGCTACATGTTTCCTGCAGAAGTTGGGGTTTGGGATTTGTTTTTTTTTTTTTTTTTAAGTATGCTTGGAAACCTTTCAAAACCTCTCAATCTCTTTGCTTTCATCTATCCTGAAGAAGTCACCTTCACATTCAGAACATCTTCTCAGGGAATGAATGCATCTAAAAGTACATTTTTTGCAGTATTTGCAGGGTTGAGAGAAGGATGTCAGCATGAATCCAGACAATAACAATAGTAAGACCACATATTCTCATGTCTCTGGTAATGGAAGAAAGAGCGTGTGCTCCAGAAAGATGACAAATAGACCTAGGCAGAAAAAAAAAAAAAAAAGCTTCTGCATTTCATACAGACTAAAAGAAGCTTAAGATGCAATATAGATTTAGTGTATTTGGGTCAAACACAGATGCTTGATAAGTTTTTACGGGAGGAAATATCCTAGCATATCTGCCATATGTAGTATTAAAAGTCTTTTTACTAATATAAATTATCATCCTTTCCATTAACAGAACTACAGAATTTTTAGGAACTACAGCTCTCCAGGAGATCATATCATTCTTCACCCTACCTCAGGGCAGGATCAGCTCTGCTTAAGTATCTGCAACATTTTCTGTCCCACAGTACCCAATACACCCTGAATCTAAACCAACATCCAATTACATCTATGGAAGAGACACCACTGATCTGAGTCAGGCTTTAGTACACTCATAGCTGCCTTTATTCATTACTGCAATGCTGCCCCTTCTGAGGAGAGCATGAGAACCCCTTATTCTTGCATAGAAACTATACTGCAGCTCAAAGAAAAAAAAAGACCTGCATCTGAATCTGCAGGGGAACAAACACCCATCAAATTTGAAATAAAAATAACATGTAAATCTTAAATATTAATGAAAATATAATTCCTGTTGTGTGTTCTCTATCACTTGCAATTAAGAAAGCATGGATCCTTAATACAGCAGTTATAGCTCGGGGGAGAGCTGTGAGCACCCAGTGTACCACACTGGGACAGGTTCTCCCACAAGTACTATGCAGGAGGTCAGCCAAAGCTATCATAAGGCTTAGAAGGCTATGAATACGCAAGCTGGAAACACTGAGGCTACCTGACAGAGCTGCTCGCTGGGAAAATGCTACAGAATCATAAGTGATCCTGTCACCCTAAGGACACGACAGTGTCCCACACACAGGACAGCAATGGGTTAGCCTTGACTTAGGGGCACGCTTGCCACCTACTGGTCAGCAGCTGCTCATCACACTTCTAAAACACTTCCCCAATACTTGTCTACTCTAGTCCACCATGTGCAGAAACCTTTCTGTACTATCAGCACAATACATCCTCGTCTCATCTGCAGCATTACTCAGACGAAGAAAATCCTGGAGAGATCCCAACCCAATTTTCAAGAAGATCTTTGCAAAACCAGCTGTGGTCATGGATGGTTCCCAGCTGCTGCTGCCTTTCCCCCACCCTCTTTCCACAGCCTTCAAATTCCACTTGTGAACAGGAGTCTGAAGATGTGTATTGCAGCTGGCCATCTTAGCACTGATGCAGGGTATGTAATGGTACGCTGTGGTCTCACCAAGCCTATCTAACCCTTCTCCCACTCTCACTTGTTCTCTTGAAAAGCATTAGCATTTACACTGGCAACTGTTGCTCAGCAGGCATCCATCTTGCCCGTTAAGTGCATCAGGCTGAGCTCTGAACTTGTGCTGAACACTGACCTCGGTAAGAGTCTTTGCTGCCTAGGAAACAAACTGAGTAAAAGAACAGGGTATTCAAAGCCCTATAGGTTGCTGGCTGGAACTTTAAGACTGGTGCCTAGGGCTGCTTGAAATATTTCCTTAAAAATTTCTTTTGAACAGGAAATTGGATTTAACACACACCTCCCACCCTTCCTCCCTAAAGCTGTCTACTTTTGCTTCAGCCACAGTCTGAATGGTTTGATTGCCTTGTGCTCTCATTCTGCTGCATGGTCTGTAACTTCCCTCCCTCACGGAAGAAAAGGGTATGTGTCCCAGGAAGCGCAATGGTCAGGCACTTGTGATGCATCCTCTCACAGCAAGGAGACATCTCTCAAACCATGACAGGAGCTACTGCAGTTCAGGTAAGTTCCAAGGCAGCATTACCACCTGGATGAACCAGATTTTCAACAAATACGAGTTACCACTGGAATTTCCACTGGAAAAGTGTGCTTCCCTTTCTTAATGGGAAAAAATATCAAGCCTTTTTTCTTCTTCAATGACTCTACGTGGTGGTGCATGGGTCACTGAAAAGCTGAAAGTGCCTGCTGTAAAAAAAAGTAAAATAAAACATGGTCTTCATTTCAGGCCAGTACTGAGTAACACCACGAAATTACTACTTCTGCTAATACCAGCTGACATCATTGCACTCAGTAACCTATGCATGGAGAAAATCTTCCAGCAGAGGCTGGCAGCTTCTGGGTAGCAACAGAATGGGAGATGCTTGTCTGATAATTGTTTATGCCATCCTCATTACAAGCATAAATGGTGGACCTCAAGGTAGAAACACAAGTATCTGTTCCACATAGACAGACCTGTCATAAACACATGTTCTTGAAAGTCTTCAAATAGGGAAGAATAAATCCTGACCTCTCAGTGAGGTAAAGCTGGAAAAGTGATAGATGCTCATGACATTTTCATTACTGATGGGGATAAGGGATTAATATGCCAACATCTGCCACACACCAATTGTGTAAAGAGAAACTAAAGTTAAATCCAGTCTTGCAAAACACTAATCCTGAAGCTGAACAGTGCATGTGCTATCACATGCCACTGAAACTAATGGCAGTGTGTGTGTCTGTGTGAAGAGGAAGGTGATCTCCACCTCATACAACCACTTCCTTAGAGTGAAATTCATCTTCTGCACATCTGAGCTAGCTGACACAGACTTCTTCTGCAGCCAATGAAAAGCAACAGGCACCCCTAGAGCACAGACCACATGAAGAGTCTTGGACATCAACAGTAGGATGGGACGAA
The DNA here is from genome assembly GCF_000687185.1 of Egretta garzetta. Classification (NCBI taxonomy): domain Eukaryota; kingdom Metazoa; phylum Chordata; class Aves; order Pelecaniformes; family Ardeidae; genus Egretta; species Egretta garzetta. Next base: position 8,904,767 of record NW_009260182.1, on the reverse strand, counting down.
TTATGCTAAATCGAACCGAGTCTGTGCATCTCAGTTCCTAGTTCCTTACTTTCTGTAATTATGCACCACTGATAGCGTGGTAGCATGCAAATGGAGGCAATTCTTGCTTCTTAGCAAGACAGAAAAACAAACTTTTGTCACTAAAGATGAAGGATGGGGAGCCCAGCAGGGGGAAGGGCTATTCTTGCCAGAGACTGGAATATGAGAGAGTGTGGATCCAGAATGGAAATCCAAGGTGAGAGCTTGTTCTTGGGCTGATGGAATGGAATGGGACAGTGAGTGCTGCTTCTCAAGAGGCAAAGCTTTCCCTGCAAACAATAGGCACTGCCTGATATGCCCAAACGCTTCTCTAAACATTAAGAGCCTTCCGGGGCTCTGGAACAGCTCTGAGCATTCTACTTGCCCTAACACCTAAACACCACTGTGTGCTTTTTGGGGTATTAAGATAATTTCACTATTGTTCAGAAAAACTGAATAAAACACAAAAGCCTTTTTTTACCGACCATATATCATTCTTGTCACACCATGTGATTTTGGATGGAATGTGAAAAGGGTTTTTAGAGTTCTGCCACCAGTTTCTATGAGAACCTGCAGCCCACTGCATTTCATTTAGTTACTTTCTAATTAGGAAGTTATATACTTAAGGAATGGTCTTGTATAGTCCTAGCTAATAGTGTAGTATTATACATAGCAAGGTATTTTTGTGAGTGAAGAGTGAATGAGCTGTCCTACAATAAGTAGTAACCAGAAATTTGGACTGAAGCCCAAAATCAGTAATAATTTATGTTTCATTAACTTCCCTGGAGTTTTAACCTTCATTATCCCTGCTACGGATTTTATTATTAAAAATAAAGAGTCAGGCAAAATTATTTTAATATAGATAACCCTAAAGGGAGTTAATAAGTTATTTTACCATAGAACAAAAAGAATAGATACTACTCCTGGTGCCCTATATCCCCTCTTATATATTTCCTACATATTTCCTACATTATGTTCTACAAAAAAACACAAGCACAGGTCACAAAAGTTCCTTTGTATAGATGTCTCTAATTCCATAAGAAAGCATTATTTGGGTTGGTTGGTTTTCGGGTTGGTTTGGTGGCTTGGGGTTTTTTTTTGCATATATAAGCTGTTATTAAGGGTGTGTAACACTATTTATATCACAATGATTTTAGCAGGAAACTTAGATCTGCAGTTCAAAATCTTGAATGCATTGCTCTAACTATAGGGACACTTTCTCCAAGCCCTGGCTTGCAAAGCTTTGACTTGAGCTATTTAAGAAGAAGAAGAAAAAAAAAAAAAAAAAAAAAAGAAGGGGGAAAAAAAAAAAGGACTCTACTTGGCAAGAGCTTTAATTAGCAGAAATTTCCACGCTAGGAATATTATTCTGCATGAGCAGAAATTGCATAGCTCTTGCCTCTAGATGCCTTAGAGATGCCATTGATTGGCCATATTCAGAACAGGGGAATTATGTGACCCAGTGCTAATTTGAATTCCTTTACCAAACACATTTTTATTTCATCATCTCAGCAGC
>NW_009260182.1:8901712-8903184 GCF_000687185.1 Egretta garzetta | reverse complement strand
TCCTGCTGTTATGCAATAAAATAAGGCAAGAAATATTAGCCATCCCTGGTTGATTCTTTAATTCTTTCCCAACAATGTCAAAGTATCAGTGTCCTACAGGTTTTAGTGCAGGTTAAAGACTGATACAAAGTGTATGCCTGAATAGGAGTTTGGAGTGAGTTAAGGAGAGAGAGAACATTTTAATGGGACATTGGTCCAAAATAGCCCAGCTTGTTCCTACCTCCTGCTGCCTCTTCCTCCTTTTCACAGGACCTTGATTGTATAGAAACAGTACAGACAAAAACCACAAACAACAAAAGGTTCCCTCACACCCCCAGTGGAGGTCATGAGCATGCTACCATGGAGAGAAAAAAAAAACAGCCATCAAAGGATGGTTTGGCTTATTTATAAGCAAAGATTAATTAATAGGAGGTTTGATACTTTAGCAATGTACATTTGGACAAATTTGTATTTGCAAATTGTTCGTTTCATACATTCAAGGAGCACAGAGCAATGTGGCCTGGTGCTAATTTTAAAAATGAATCAAACCTTTCTTTACCATGATCCAAAAACTACAAACTTGTGGTTCAGAGGCTTTCAATAGTATCTGCTCAGATTTGACACTCCAAGGTTAAAAAATCACAAAAGAGTTGTGTTATACACAGCAACAGTAGCTTTTTCCAACAATTTTTCAATTATTGCATTGTATACACTCCAAGAAAAGTAACTGTCTTGGCTACTGGAGGACAAGCTTTAAAAAGGGAGGCAGAATGAACTAATTCCCTTAAAATATACCACTCTCCTTATAGGTTGTCTTTAAAACTGCTATTCATTATAGCAGCATTTATACCCGCTGGGTGACTATAAACTATGATTCAGAACTACCTGTGTCACATGATGAATAAGCGCAACATGCACCATTCACTTTTAAATCAACCCCCTCCGACCTAAGCCATGTAAATCCTTCAGAAATTCACACCAGTATTCACCTCCTTCAGATCACACATAGAAATAGCCCAATGACTAAAGTTTACCCATGCACAGCCCCTTTAACCCCTACTATTTAAGTATCGGCTTGGAATTATCAGTGACCCTTGTTGCACTCTTGGCTAGTTTTGCACTGGGTCTTCCAGAGTGTGGACCCACCGGGGACTTCTCTTTTCTTCGGGATCCTTGAAACAAACACTATTCACAGCGTTGCCTTCCCAAGACAGCACCGTCAGCTCTGCCGATCGAAACAGAAAAACCCTTCCACTGTTTTCTGCGCGTACGTGCGCACCCTTTCCTTCTCATGCTGTCCCTACCATTCACCCACCCTCCCGTCCTTCCCTACCTCCTGCCTGCGCGCTTGTAATCTATTTGCTTCTATCTGTTAGGAATTATTTTCAAGCCCTCCCTCCCTCTCTGGCTGACTGGCCGGAGGGCCAAGGTGCCGTCCTGCCGCAGCGCTCGCGGCCGCGGCGGGGACATGTGTCTCCCATCACCGGCCCGGC
>NW_009260182.1:8840745-8900893 GCF_000687185.1 Egretta garzetta | reverse complement strand
TCGCACCAGCCCCCGGGGACGGGCGGGCCAGCCGCAGGTCCTCTCCTCCGGCTCTTCTCGCAGGCTCGCAAGCTTCTGCTGGGGAGAGGGCCGCCTACGGACCGCCCCAAACCGCCGGGGATCCGCGCTGCCGAAACCTGAGAAGACAGAGGTCTGACCTCCCTCTCCCCGGCCTGACTTGGCTTGATTACGAGGGTGGAAGAGCATATATATGTGCTGTCTCGAAACGGCGCCTTCCTTATCCCAGTCTTCCTTCAAAATAATAAAAGGGGAGGTTTGCGTAGTTAATACTCCCTACGTTTGTTATCCTTTGCCAAGGAAACCCAAAATATCTTTTCTGGAAAATGTCTTCCCTCTTTGGTTAACTCTTACAGACTATAACTAAGATCTTAGCTCTTGAAATAAGAATTGTATCAGTTTCTAGAATACAATTTTTGATACATTACCAGAAAAAGTAATTCTTTATAGGCATCTCTATAGTTAAATTTAAAATTTGCTTTTATGAGTTTCAACCTATTTCTCCTACATTTAAGTCTCCTGTATAGAATACAATGCAGCATACAGTGTTTTAGGGAATGGTTACTATAATACCGCACACTAACTCATATTGTCTAATGCACCCCAACTAGTTTCTATCCCATGTCAAATGTAATATTAAAAAGTAATCATATTAAAGGAGGAGGAGATCCCACGGAAAGGTAAGTGGCCAATGAAAATGTCCAGAAATCTAGGCGTTCGGATGTAAAGCAACTGCAGACATTTGGGAGAGAAATAAATCGTCATGCTCTAGATCATTAGCTAGCAGCTGCTAACTAATGGGCATTAGGAAGGAACTTCCACTGTGGATGGTTATTCCATGACCTCCTGCTCTCCCTCTTATTCTTCTGTGAACTGAGCAGCTGACACTGCTGCCCAAGGCCCGGGACCACAAGAGTGATTCAGGAAGAATGCAAGGATTGCACTATATTCTTTTTCTGTTTTTCAATTAATGTGCTGAACAAGTTACTTGCATCTAAGTGGTTTATTTAAATTCTGGTTTAAATTCTGGTTTAAAACAGTAGAACAGCAGCATTTTCTACCCACAGATAGACTGTACCAAGCAATTACAAATCAATATTATTTTGCATATCTGTCAGATCATGAAACCAAGGCAGAGGTGCTTGGAAGTAACTTTTCTTTCCATGCAATGAAAATAAAGCATGCCTATGTCCAAAACTCCTGTCTTCCATCTGTGTACCTTCCCTGCTGGATCCCGTCTCTCCCCAGTAACATGGCATGAAAGCAGAAGCTCCCTGCAATGTTTCTTCAGTATGACAATAAATTGTGCTTCTTTGTAATTCATCAACCTAGTGATGAACAGTCTGAAATGAACCATAGGCCAACAGAGGAAAAGAGAGGGGGGAAGAACCTTATCTGGCAGTATGCTTTTCTTTATCTCCTCCAAGAAATTCTAATGTTTTCTTCTGAAAGAAGAAATTGGTGTGTTCTTTATAAAATACAGATGATAATTCTGACCCTATTGAGATAAACAAAATAGACTAAACCTACAGTAATTTCCTTTTCATTGTTCCAAGCAATGGACTCTTTTACTTTTTTTTTTTTGCATGTTCCAGATAAAACTTCTTCATGTTCCTCTAGCAGTACTTGTCACTTCAAGAAGAGTGCTTCACAAACATCTGCTGCCTCCTCTTAGCTCACCTCTATGTGTGTTCACAAGAGTTCATTATTTCTCTGATAAGGAGCTGAGAGACAGTCTATGAACTAAGTTCTCAAGTTCTTTTTTTCTTTAGGTGCTTTCCAGTTTTCAGGGAACTGTGTAGCTTTAGAAAATAGCACCAATTGACTGAAGTTAGTTACACAGTCAAGTTGTGAATGGTTTGTGACCAAAAGTGAAATTTTAAGTTATTATCCAACTTTACCTAGGTTGCTGAGACTAGGGGGAATTGGCCTTCATGGCAGCAATCTGCTGCCTAAGCCATGAAACTTCCCCATAAATTGACTCTTGCAGCTCAGCTGTATTCCCTGAACACCATCCATCCCCTGTGCTAAACAAAGAAAAGGCCTTGGTGAATAGTATAAACCAGCAGCCATTTAATTAAGACTATATCATAATGCATATGTGCAAGAAAACAAAATCAAGATTATGCAGGGAACTGTAATTCTGGCCTCTAGAGCCTTGCTTTAACATAATTTCATAGCTTGAAATACTTTAAATGCAGTTCTCTGCGTATTTCTTTCTCACAAATGCGTTATCAGAACCATGTAAATCTGTTTTGCTAATCTTGCTGCAATGCAACATTCTCCTACATGGATTATGAACTAAAGGCTAATATTTTCTTTCCTTGGCCACTTGCCTTTTTTCTTTTCTCTACCAATCCCCTGTGTGTATCCTCCACACATCTTGCCTGTGTTCCTAACTTGAAGCTGTCTACAGTGATCAGAGGTAGATACAATCAGTAAAATGTTAACAGCTGTAATGTATACAACTAGTACAGTTCAACTCAGAGTAGTCTTGGAAAATACAACAATGCTTGGTTGACAGGTTGGTACAAGCCTGAGCAATCCGATGCAATACGATAAATATGACTATACTCCATCCAAAACTCAGGTCTCCTCAATTCCTACAAAGCCTATATTTCCAGGCTTCTGGCCTTTCAGTAGCTGCAGGTTCACATGTTCTTACTCTGTTCTATAAAGAATTTCAACTTTTGAAGGGTCTGTTTCACCTAGAACGCAGAATTAATTTAGATGAATTAAACCTCCCTTTCTCTGAGCTATCATTACAAGTTACCTTCCCATCTGAAACCCTGGGACTCTGGTGTTTGAAATGCCTTTATGCCAGCAATGCTTATGCTTCCATAGCCATGTCTATAGAATGGGTGGTGCTAGGAGCATTCTACTAATAATAAAAAATATTTTAAAATTCAACTATACACAGCTCAGGTGGGGAGAGGCAGTGGATAGACTTTTTTCAAAAATATATGCCTTCTGAAATGACCAAACATTAATAACAGCCTGGTGTTCCAAAGGAAGTACTATGATTATTCTCTTCCTCGGTCTGAAAAATAGGCTAGCAGCCTTGTGACATGTCTATGTTTCAAAGACTTGAATAGAATTTAAACTCTTAAGTTTTTTATATTACAAGCACCTGTGAATAAGACTAGTGTTGATTAAAAGTTTATTGGTAGGAATCCTGTCCTGAACTGACAGAATCAAATAGGTTCTCATCACAGAATACTGTTTCTGTTAGCTTCTCTGCCACCTGTGAAACCATTATGAGGCATTAGTACAAGCTCTTCCCTTCACTGCATCAGGAAAAAAATACAGATTATGTAGATGGAAATTGCATACTTCAACACTTGTACTTTCAGACTGTCTATATGGGCCTGGGATTAATGAACATCCTAACCTGCTGTGGTTTAGTCCAAATGATGGTTCTATCCAGCATGAACTGGAACACAGCAAGCACCAATTTAGTGAGATGTAGAACTATTAATTTCCATCTTTCAAATGAAACTGTGCTTAAAAGGAAGAACATTCTGACAGGTGGCAGTTAAGTTTTGGCCTTTCTCTTGCCAAAATTTCTGTGGCTCATCATCCACAGGGCATTGAAAAAGAAACCTAAGTGTTTCTGGGAAGACTGCCTGTTTGGTTTGTTGGTTTTTGTTTGGTTTTGGGTTTTTTTCCTCCCTGCTGCCAGAGAATTTCCAGGTATGTCAAAAAGGGCTGCCAGAGGGTTTGTCCACTTGGGTTAAATAAAGATGCAAACTTACCCACTGTGGTCCTTTGATGCATTCTAAGTACCAGTCTGAGCTTGGGACAACAGGAATCACTTCTCGGTTCTGCCACCACTTTCCCATATATGCTTGAGCTATTGGTAATACTTCCTGCTACTGCAGCAGGATGTGGAGCAACGACAAATCTACAGCCCGGTTACAAAGCACAAGCCAGCTTAGTTTCTTAGAGACGTGATACTGTCTTTGAGACTAAGAACGCTTAACAGGAAGGGACAATCATTTGCCTAAAAAAAAAAAAAAAAAAAAGCAACTTTTCACATGATTGCCTTTTGATTCTGGGATTACATTTTAACAAAATAAGAAAGGTTTCTACTGTTTAAATAAATGTGGTGTAAACAGCTAGTGTAAAATTGCTCATCTGCCTTGAGAAGAGGGTACAGATGTAACCTGGGCACAAATTGTTCAACCAGCTAAAAAGAAGCTGTATGAAATGGAGTTTGCATTTTAAGAGTCAGCTCCTGTTCAACAGTAGCTGTCACTAACTTCAAGCAGATCAAAACACAAGTCTTAGAAACCAAGTAGTTTGCACAGTGCTTTAAACAAAGCTCCTACATGGTGTATACTGGAAAGGAGGATTACTTTTGGGGGGCAGTAACAGCCCCCAAAATGCGTCACACTACTTACTTCTAGCCCCCTTGTGAAATGTCTCTTGTGCACAATTTACAGATGATGAACTTCACATGCTGTCGCCCACAGAGTTAACACCCAGCGATCTTTCAGGAATCTTTGCATTCAGCTTTAGTTTAGACCATCTTGAATATTAACAGTAAACCTGGTTTTCAGCTAGCATACTCAGTAAGATACCATTCTGAGCTCTGCCACAGGCAAATTTGATAGCTTCTCTGAGTTTGACTTTGTTATAAGTTAAATAGAAGCAAGGATTGCTTTTCTTGCCTGCCTGGAATGAAAGGCAGTCTGAAGCTGAAAATCTCTGGGAAGAGTTTTATCTCTCATGCATAGAAAAAGTGCCCAGTGTGTTGGTCAGTCCTGATTTTATTGTAATATTGCTATTAGGTATTGTTAGGGGTTTTTCTTCCTCTTATTCGCCTTCAGTTTTAAGCTGAAGTTGCAAGTTCGCTATACTAACTGATCTGAAATGGGTAAGTGAAAAGCAAAATTTGCTAATCCACTTATATGAGAATAAGGGCTTGACTACCATTTTTGGTCTCAGCTATTTATCCATGTTTTCCTTGCTCTCTTGCAGAATTCTTGGCCCAGAAGCCTTTGTACTGCTTCAATCTGACATCCATGCAGGATTCAGAGATGATTCTTGCTGCCACTTTTCACTTCTATGCTGACAAACGCCTGCGGCACAGGGAAGTGTTTTGTAAGCGGTCCAAGAACTCATCCTGCCGCCTTCTTCACCTGCCTCCGGTCCTGCGGCTCAACCTCATTTTCCAAAGTATTCACCAGAATTCTGCCTATGGACTAGTGAAAGAGAACATCACCGTGTTTCTTCAAAGGCGAGGGGCTTGGCATGCAAAGGACATTTCACACATCATAAAAGAATCAAAACGGGCTGGAGAGCTCATTCTCTGCGCTGAGCTGGATTCTGGGGAGAAACAGCAGGGCTTCCCTGAACAGGTTGCCAGTCATTTACCTTATATACTAGTTTATGCCAATGATCTTGCAATCTCTGAACCTAACAGTGTGGCAGTCACCTTACAGCGTTACGATCCATTCCCTTCCAATGATGGGGACCCAAATCTATCCCCTAATGCTTCTACTGACACCCGAGTGAGGAGGGATACATACCTCTCTAGCTCTATTCAGAACAATGAGTTGCCAGAAGTAGATTATAACAGCAATAAATACAACAAACATGACATATGGGAGAATGCCTACAAGTCCTTGAAACCAAAAGCCTCACGCAAAGACCGAAGGAGGAAAGGGCAAGAAAATACAGAAACACTTACGAAGTCTCAGGTGCTAAATTTCGATGAGAAAACAATGAAGAAAGCAAGGCGAAAACAATGGAATGAGCCAAGGATTTGCTCAAGAAGATACATGAAAGTTGACTTTGCTGATATTGGCTGGAATGAATGGATCATATCTCCCAAATCATTTGATGCCTACTACTGTGCAGGGGCATGTGAATTTCCAATGCCCAAGGTAGTACACCTTTTTGTTGTTGTTAGCTTGCAAACAGTAGATATACTGTTCTGCTTATTTAGCTACTTCTTTAGTTACATTTTTCTTTAGATTTTTACCTTTTTCACTGTGTTCTGTTGCCTCGTTCAGCCTAAATAATTTAAGCAATATCGTTTCCATCAATTGATTCACCAGAGTGCAAAAAGATTCCAAGTTATCTTTAAATGCAATCTTAAGAATAAGAAAAATGTCTCAGGTTTATCTTAAAATTTCTCATCTTGTCTCTTGAAACCAAACATAAAGACTTATGCAGCTTATTAAAATACGGTTACACATGCTAAATCATCAAACTACTCTGTTATGGTAGCAGAAGTATAAAGTATTATGTGCTAATAATAAAACAAGCTATGGTATCAGAGTATCTCTGAATTCCACTGGTAATACCTTAGGAGAAAAATGCAGAGTGGTGAGACACTGAGGTATTTTTAACTTTAAGAAACTGCTTGTCACTTTGAAAATAAGAATGGTGGTTAAGCTGGTATTTGTGTCTCAAAATTATCTGGTGCTTTTTTAATTTACTAAATTCTTAAAATTAAGATAATCCTGCTAGAACAAAAAAAAGTTGATATACCTTATGTGGCTGGAAATGCCACACAGCTGTCTGTAACATTCTAAAACTAGCGTACTGAATTCCTCCTACAGAAGCAGTGTGAAATTTGCTTAAAGAGAGGAAAAACATGAACTGCTCCAATGGAATTTTGATTTGGCCCACTCACTTGTTCTATCGCAAGAAGTAGAAATTTTGGCAATCCTATGTAGCATGAAAATTACCAGCATTTTATAGGGCTTTCAAGTAATGGGTGAGTGGAGGATTTGAAGCACTGCATAACCTGCATGTTTAGAAACTGTAATTCTCTTGCAATTCTACCTACAAATGGCCTGATTATTTATTCTACTGACATTTTTGCATGTGGTCACTTGGCACATAAATGATGGATAGGTTTTTACAGCAGAGAATTTCAAAGCTCTGAGATAGGAATCTGCCCTGCTTTATATACAGGGAGATTGATGTATGTTTGTGTTGAAATAAATAGTATGATTTCAGGAAGAGTAGATATCCAGGCTAGTTTAAGTCCAGGAACAGTGGAAATCCAGACATCATGGTAGGGTGTACAGATCTGATCACCTGGAGTACTGCGTCCAGCTCTGGAGCCCTCAGCACAAGAAGGACATAGAACTGCTGGAACGGGTCCAGAGGAGGGCCACAAAAATGATCCGAGGGCTGGAACCCCTCTCCTGTGAGGACAGGCTGAGAGAGTTGAAATAGTTCAGCCTGGAGAAGAGAAGGCTGCAGGGACACCTGATTACAGCCTTTCAGTACCTAAAGGGGGCTAGACTAGATATAAGGAAGAAGTTCTTTACAATGAGGGTGGTGAAACACTGGAACAGGTTGCCCAGAGAGGTGGTGGAGGCCCCATCCCTGGAAACATTCAAGACCAGGTTGGACGGGGCTCTGAGCAGCCTGATCTAGTTAGCGGTGTCCCTGCTCCTGCAGGGGGGTTGGACTAGATGACCTCTAGGGGTCCCTTCCAACCCAAAACATTCTATGATTCTATGATTCTATGATTCTATGTTCTTGTGTAGCTGACCGATGCTGAACCATGTATGCACAAATCAATACATGGTCTGGTATAAATTAAAGCTTGCACAGGCTCACATACAACTTCATTTTTTTGTTGTAGCATAAAGAGATCATGCAACACAATTACCATTTAACTTCTCCAAAGCAAAACAAAGCCTGGGAATAGAAGTCCTCTGCCATAGAGCCACAGTCTAATGTACCATTTATACATACTAAAGCAAAAAAAAAAAATATATATATATTTAACGCATCTGGCTTCTTGTGAGCAAAACAGCATGACACAAAAGCTGACAGAACCAAAAGAGTGGATCCGTTTCTAGCTGGAATAGTTAAATAAGCTTATATTCCTGACATTTAATGTCTTTAGAAATATTACTTGCCTTATAATAAAGATTCCCTTGTAAATCAAAACCACTTACTTCAGTTCTCATTTTGACACTTGTTTTCTAGATAAATTAATGTGGCTACACTAGCACCTTGGTGCCAACCCGATTGCCCCCCATCTCTCCCCCCCCAAAAAAACCCAGAGAAATAAAACCCCAGAGAAATTTAAAACTAAATCACAGATCCATAGATTTGGGGATTTTTAGTTTGACACACTCTTTGATTTGGTTTCATTTGGAAGATGTCTAGTTTCTGTTAGCTTTGTATTTTTAAGAGGGGAAAAAATGGAGGCAAATTCACAGCTGTAACTTTTTTAAATGACTGTTTCCACATGAACAGAGATAACATGGACATCAGCATGAACAAAGCTTCAGGTCAGAGCATAGAATTGCTAAAAATTATGGAAGGAGAAATAGCTTTTCTTCTTGCATATATGCCCTAAGTCAGGAAAGCATGCATATGATCTTGGCACTGCTCAGTCAAAGGCCAGATTAAGGCTATTCATGAAGTCTTGGTCTACATGGTCAGCCTGTGATGGACAACAGATAGCTTATTTCCAAGGTACTCTTTTAGAACTGTAGAGATAGAATTATACTTCTATACCTGGCATGTTGAGAATCATCACATTGCATCTTTTTTTTTTTTTTAAAGTATCGCTACACCACCCTGCACATCTATTTTAGTAACTGCAATTCTTGATCTAGATACAAAACAGCTCTGGTACAAATCTTGTCATAGCAAGTTCACCTATCTTAATGCTGAAATTCTTATTCCCTGAACTGTGAGGGGGAAGATTAGCTTATATAGTTAATAATGGCTGGCTGCACTGCTGCATTTGCCAAATAAATGCTAGTCCTACATGTGGTAGAAGTAGGTGGGAACATATCTTTTCCCTGGTCTACCATAATTAGAATTCTTTTGATTTCATCCTTGTAAGTGTATCAGTTCATGAGTTTTATTTTAAGAGTTGAATTCAAATTTGAAACCAAAACTTTCCTGAAACTAAGAAATGTTACTTATTAAGATGGAAGGGTTGTGAAGTTTTTTGAGGGGCAAATTAATGATAAAACAGACTTTAAAAGGGGTGTAAGCCAGGCAGAAGGGGAGGGTCTAAAGTATTTCAAACCCGCTGTTCATCTGCTTTTTGGCTACATTACCATACTTCTATTTCCTGAGGCCCAAAATATTCCTCAGCTAGGATGGTCCCAGAGGTTAAGTAAGAGCAGAACCTGGCCTGCTGTATATAACTTAGTAGCCAGTGTTTAAAACATTAGCACTTCCTCAGTGCCATCATTACTGGGCATTCAACTCGTTATTTCAAGCTTTCCACTGTAGTATGTTGGTACAAACACTAATGTGAAGCCTAGTCCATGATCACTGAACACTCATGCCAGGTTTCCAGAAGGGCTGGAAAATTTGGAGCCTGGCTGGATGTGGGATGGGTGTGCTGTCTGGCTCTGCTGTGGATTTAGGGCTCAGGCAGCCAGATTCTGTACACAGTAATAGTCCATAATATGCATTTTCCTCTATAAGCATTTTTTGTGCATAGTGTATACACTTGCAGGCATTAGAAACCTAATTAGTGCTGTTGTCTGTGTAGACAGCTGCTCACACTAGACTTTGCCCACATACATTTGTTCCTTGCAGATATTAGACACTGCACAGCTGGAGAAGATCCTAGTAGAATCTTATGCAGGTTCATACCCAGGAATCCTGTAAATCAGTAACTGGCACTGAGAGCAATGATTGCTACCCGCTGCATGGGGTCAACAAATTCTGTTTCAGTAGCACATTAGGATCTGAGACCGTTTCAAATAACAGGAGGTTTTTCATAAAGGTTAAAGTTAAGAACTTGATTCTAGAAGCCCTAGTTCTTTGAACTTCCAAACTCTGCAGTTGCTTAAACACACAAAAACTACTCCTGTCTCTCTCTTGCTGTCCAGATTTACTGACATGGCCAATGCGGGTAGAAGCTTATTTCTACTTCATATAGAAGCTGTGAAACTAATTCACTGCTGCTTGTTTGTGGACAGCTTTGAAATCTAAAGATGAAGGGTGGCATGAGAGAGCAAGCTGTTGCTAATTATGCCAACATATGCTAATTACAGAAAGCGCTTTCCAGGATTGGTCACTTGTCGGGACTTGGCTATAGGGATGCTGTCTTGAAGCCCTGAAGGATCAAGGACAGATTTCACAGTTCCTCCTGGTAATGACTCAAAGGAGATTGCTTTAGTTAAGAAACACCTGAAAGCCTTAATAGCAATTAAGGTTTGGGCCTCATTTGCTGATACGTAACACTTAGAGCAAATGTATTAAAACTGAATTATCCTAAAAAATAGCTCCTTTGTTATACCCACGGACTACATAACTTTTCATGTTGAAATAAAAAATCATGTTTTGCATATACTCAATTATTACTTGAAAAGTAGAGAAGATATAAGATAGTAATTCTTCTCACTTGAACTATCTGCTTCCATGTGGAGGTATGCAAAGTCCCTATTTGTTGTCCCACAAATGTCATTTTCAACCTGATATACAGCTACGTACCACTAGTGATGAAAGATTTCATGTGCCACGTATACCAGATCTGTGCAGAAAACTCATGAAACTGCAGAAAAAAAGCCTGATATGACTAACACAGTTTTCCTACTGTTACTGTACTCATTTGCTGGGACAGTATTCAAGCATGTCCACTGAACAGGAGTCACCGAAGCTTCAGCCTCAGTGGTGGATTGCATGCCACACTATTGCCTCGTGTAACTGGGGCACATGCATTCCATGCTATGCTGAGGCAACGGCAAAGAAAGGCTTTCACTCTCTCACTGGTAAACCTGTGCTTGACTGTATGTACCTCAAGCAATGGAAGTGGTGAAATGTTTAGTAGTATTCAGTTGCTCAGACTACAAGGGTCAAGCGTAGCTTGTGAATAAAGGCTAAAAAGAAGAGTTACAGTTAACTACTAAGCAGTATACTGTTTACATATCTTAACTTTCTCACTTTATTATTCTCACTGCTGTTACGCCTAATGGCTGTGTCCTCAAATATTTTTCCTTGCAGTTTACTGCATCCAAAAATCAATACTAGAAATAAAATTGTGGCACAGTACTCTGAACAGTATAAAGCTGCTGTGAAACCTCACTTCATACTTTTCCTGCCCTTTGAGCCTTTTGTTTTCTTCTCCCACTTTGAGGCTAACTCAGAGGTGGGGGGGAAGCCTGGTGAGGAAGGCAGAGGGAGGCAGACAAAGACTACAGGTACGAAGTACTTATTTGTCACGCGGTTATGATCAGAAAGGCTCTGTCAGGTTGTTGGACTATTCTAGACTGACTCCCCCCTGTGGACACTACTTGGGGAGCACTCTGGTCTTTTTTAAAAGAGAGTAATTATTCCAGGAAAAAGTAACTAATTCCAGGTTAGCGTACATGAGGAGAAATACTACTGGAACATAGGGATAGTTATTTTGAAAATACTTAGAGCAGCCAATTTTCCAAGTCAGACAAGAGGTTAAGAAAACAAAAGATAACATCTTATGACCGAGAAGTGTGCCCCACCGAAGTCCTTTTCTCCTGCACGTCTGCTTCCAGCATCTAGTAGGTGCATTCAGGGCCATTCTTTCTTCAGGCTACTGACTGCTGGCTGTGCCACCAGTGCCCTCCTCTGGTATTTATGAAGGCAGCAAAAGGAACACAAAGTATCTGTTGGATACACCCTGCGCAGGAAGGCTGGAAGTGTGAGGGACAGACTATGCTGCATGGCCCTGCGACTCAATCACATATATTCACTTTTTTGAGAAACAAAAAAAATGTAATTGTTGTCATTTTCAAGCCCATCTGGGAAAGTGACTGCTCATAGATGAAGTGATAACTATTTCCTTTTCTGTTCCAGATTGTCCGGCCATCAAATCATGCTACAATCCAGAGCATTGTAAAAGCAGTAGGAATCATTCCTGGCATCCCAGAACCCTGTTGTGTTCCTGACAAAATGAGCTCACTCAGTGTCCTGTTCTTAGATGAGAACAAAAACGTTGTTTTAAAGGTATATCCCAATATGTCGGTTGAAACTTGTGCCTGCCGATAAATTCATACAAACACATCTTTAATGAGACCCACGCATCCTGCCCGACTACACTGGGGAAGTTGTAAATGGGAAATGAATCCACTTGTGTTGATGAATGAATGCAAGCCTACAATTCCTCTACAGAAAGCATGCGGAGAGACTAAAATGATGCACATGCTCACCTGGAAGAATACGTCTTCCTGTCATCATTTGTCTTTCATATTCATCTTCCAAGAATTCAATAATTTTACAAATATCTTCCTAACCCACCTAGCCAAGACACCTGGTGTTTAGTGAGAAATTTAAGCAAGCGTAAAGTTTTCCATAATCAAAGGACTAAAATATGTTTTTATATGCTATTTCTCTGACTATTTTACCTCTTCAGTTAACCAAGAAGACAGGAAGTGAACTTGCAAAGGCAGGCTTATTTTAGAATATCACTTTTGTACACAAATCAAAACTTTCTGCCTAAAACACTCATACTCTTAATCTGCATATTTATACTAAAGAATGCTGTAATAAAGGGCTTAAAATGTATATTTTCTTCAGGATGCAAGTATAGTGCACTGCATAAGCTTTCATATAAACAGTATGTTAATATAGCCATTTTTGGTTACCCTTCCCTAATATATAATTTGTTCGACGAAAGACATCTGTAATGTCCCACATTTTTGGTTTGCTGGATAATTTCAGGTTGTTAAGCGTATTCTCTGAGTAACACATACTATACAGTAATAAGTTGGAATACTAAAAATAAAATAACCAAGATTTATATTTTTGTAAATTATACTTTATATCCTCTAGATTGTTACATGCTTTTAACAAAAGCTAATAAATTAAAGGTACAGTAGTATCTAAAAACAGTTGAATTGTCTTTCTAGAAATGCACTCTGTTACATTCTGTTAATTAGATGGAAACATGTAAATACATGTTAAGCTTGTCATAATGCACCTCAATAGATTAAAGACAGAAGGGGATACTATGATCATCCAGACCGACCTCCTGCATAGCATAGATCAAAGAACCTTGCCCAGTAGTTTCTGCACCATGCATTATGGAACTTCTGTTTTGAGCTTGGGAATGTCTTTGAAAAACATGCATAAATTTGGCTTTAGAGATTTTATGTGATAGGATATCTCTACTGGACTACAAATAGTTGTTCTGAAAGTTAGTGCTCTTTGTTCAAACGCAGTGTCTTAATCCTAATCTGAATTTGTTGAGCTTTAGCTTCAATTCACTGGATCTTACTGTAACCTATTTTATTAGATCCCTTTTATCTATTATCCAAAATACTTTCACTGTGTATTTTTAGTATAGAGAGCAGGGTCAAATTACATTTTGGCTAAGATTTAAATACGTACTTTGATTTCTTATTCTAAGCCTCAAAAGAATTTCTCACAGTTCTTTTCTGAACACTTTCCAGAACTTTCATTAACTTTCTTTTCCAAAAATGAACATCAAAATGGGACACGATATTTGGCAGTGGTTCCATTAGAAGTCTTTATAAAGTCTCTGCGTCCCTCTAACTCCTGTACAATCCTCTCTTGATACATTCATGGTAGCCCTTGTAACTGCAGCACTCCTTTAAGAGCTGACGTTCCATCATTGTGCCTGTGAACTCTCTTTCTCAGTGTCCCTGCATGCCAGGACACATTTGCCACATATTCCATTTTCACCCACCTGCTGTGCAATAGCATAGGCAGACCAGGAGCAGAATAAACTTCTGAAGTCTGTGAGGTAGCACAGAGTGCAAGATATGGAGTGTTTCCTCCTCAAGAGACAGTCTAACCTTCTGCTTTACCTTATCCTATTTAGAGTTGTATTATTTAGGGGAGGTATACTACACACCCTACCTTCTGATGAATGAATGACTGGAAGGCTCCTGTCCTGCTATGGTGCTAGGTAACTTCTGCCACCAATATTCCCTATTAATGTGGTGCAGATTCCCAGACAACAAAGGTGTGTAAATGTGGTACTTCCTGCTAGGCTACAGAAAAACAAGATTCGGTGTGTATGGGAGTGTCTGCAAGGTTACTCTTACAGCAGTTCTTGGCAATTCCTCCCAAACAGCTCTCAATAAGAAGTAGATAGTTCTAAGGCACCTTGTAGTGACTGCCAGTTACAATGGCCAAAAGATCATGGATCCAGCTAGGCATTTCTTCTTCTCCCAAAGTACTACAGTGATTTACACTGGAACTACTGGGACAAACCTTTGTATACTGTTGCTGTTAAAGATCTCCCTTAAAAATGTAGGGACTTGTGTTTTTATTAATCATGAGAAACTCAATTACCGTTGCTAATGCATAAAGAAAAACTAAAAAGTTCTTAGAAATTCATCATTTATTCCTATGGAACAGCCATAAGCATAAAACTTTTCAAAGTATCTTAAATCATTGTCATTTATATTCTCTGTGAAAATCTACCCTTTTCTGTAGGTCTAGTCTTGCTCCCATTTAGCACCAGCTCTGAACAGAATGAACATATTAGCCTAGTGTGCTTGTGTTCTCATCTACTGCATTTTGTTTTCCTTAAGGAACGTTTTCTATATCTTGAATCAGCTTTTGGGTACAAACTTTCTTTCCAAGATGCGCTGATGCAAGCAATTAGGAAAGAAATACCATCTGTTACAAGGTCTATAGGACATAAGGGAAAATGCTACTCCTACATTCATTAGGATACCTATAACACCCTGAAAAGTTTAGTCTGCATTTAAAGGTTTGTTGGCATACCTATATTATTTAGCACGTGCAAAACAAAACTATATCCGTAAGTGGCATAGCTCTCATGGCATTCCCTTACTACACAAACAATACAATTCTCTTACTAGTAAAGTTTATTTCATTTGGAGTTTAGCTGTACCAATCAATTCTCTAATGCAAGGTCTTAAACCACTATTTGTCTAGAAGTGGCTACTGCTGTCTGGGTCTTTGGTATTTGGATGTCTAATCTTCCTCTAGAAAAGGAAACTTTGCATTTGAAATGGCACAAATGCAGTCAGCTACTGTTGGAAGACACTAACACCCTCACTCTCTTGGTTCCAACAGATCGTTTGATTTCTACAAACATCCTATAAACCGTTCCACTCACTGTTTTAAGTTTCTAGAAAAAGTTACTATTGACAAACACTTAAAATAGCAGATCAAGATAATTCCACTAACCAATCCTAAAAGAATTGAGGGTATATTAGTATAGGATGGTTAAAGACAGATAAAACAGGAAAACAGCTGATACCAGCCAGAAAAATGTTAAGTACATTTTTTCTAACCAAATCCAATTTCATTCTTTGAGACCATGGTTTAATTGCCAGAGGTAACAGTAACAGCCAGATTGTATCTAAGTTTTTGTGGAGTGTTTCAATTCACTTGCACAAGGCTGTGTAATTAAAAGAAACCACTGGACAATATTAATATATTTGTGTATCACATGAATTAACAACTGTCTCACTGCCAACCTCAAAGAGCAGCTTTCAAAAGGAATTGCCGCTGAATTAAGCTGTTCATTGTAAAGTTCCTGCAAAGCTGACACTGGGCCTGACGCTATTTGACATCTTTATGTAACAACCCCCATAGCATTTGCAGAAGACAGTGTTTAGGAGAGAGATATTTATATAGATCATTTGGTCTAGCTGCACTTTATGTAATCAAAATTCATCTTAAGGTAGACAAATGCAGAACTTAGTACCTAGGCACAAGGAATAGAGGCAAATGCCACTGAGTAAAAGACTGCACCCTTGAAAGCCATAACTCTTAAAACAATTTTGGTAGGTATCACGGACTTATGGCACAGTATGAGCATCCAGGGTGATACTATATAAAGAGAGCTAATGAAAGCTTTGAAAAGGTGCACACTGGAGTAGTGAACCACATAAGGAAAGGGGATTTTATTTCTGCATGTGGCACTGGTGGACTGCCACTAGAAACTATGCATAGCCCCAGCGCTTACCTTTTCAAAAAAACATTCAAATTCTGAGATACATGAAAAAGAAACAAAAACAGTTAGAGAAAATGTCTTATAACATTGACTAAAAAGCACAATCTGTTTATTTTATCCAAAAGCAAACTGAGAAGTAACTTGATTACACTGTACAAGTACTTTGACAGACAGAAAATGCCAGAGCTATGGGACTCCTCCAGCCAGCTGGAACGTTACAAGAACTCATGTCTAGAAGGTGAAGCCAGGCACAATGAAATAATGAATGAAGCACCATGGCTTTTTAAGTGTAAGTGACAATCTCTTAGAGTAAGTGCTACAAGAATTGAAGAACTCTTTGATTCTTTGACATCTTCAGATAAGTTCTGGAGACCCTTAAAAAGTTATAGTTTAACCAAACACAAGTAATTGGGCTCTGCACACAGGTAGGAAACACAAAGGCCTTGAGTAAAACATAACAGTCTTGCTATGCAGGAGGCCAGGATCAATGCCAAATACTCCTTTCTGACTTTACACCATAGGAGCATAATTAACCAGAATCTTGGATCCCAGTTGTCACTTGAACAGACACTTAAGTGAGTATTTGAGAAGTCTGGGCTTACTTTAAACACTGTGTATGCACTGCTAGAAAGCTGGAGAAGAACGGCCAAACAGGACAAAATCTTGTCCGCATCTTTGCAATGTTTTTTTTATGTAACAGCTCATAATACTGTTCAGTCGTTATGGCACATGTACAGTATGGATTGAGTTGTGGTTAGAAAAAATGATACATTAATAGTACAGATAAAACACTTATGTATCATTATATTAAATCATAAGACGTTCATTAAGATAAATAGCAAGTGCTATTTTTGTCTATAAATAAACTAGGGGTTTTTTTCTGTATCATGAGAAATTCTATAATCAGTCTTGTATTTCTGCCTTGGCCTATTCTTCTCATGGATAGCGGTATCCTCATAGATAATCATCTGTATCTTCACAGAGACCTCTTACTTTCTATGTGGCCATAGAAAGTCTAGTTCTATCTTCATCTGAAGGTCACTGAAATAATGACTGGTTGTTCTTGGACTGGATTGACCATCAAAAAACTAAGAAATATATTACATAAGATACTATAAAAACAAGACTAAATTCCCATACACCAAAGGAATCAAACTGAAAATGGACAAGGCTGCAAACAACATGAAGCAAACTTGACACAAAACAGATATTTCACTGTGTACAAACAATAGCTCTTGGCTGATAAACGGAAAGAAGTTTTAAGGTTGTTTGTATTGTCATGAGACCATGTCTTGCAGAATCACAGGTCTCCATCAACCAATTGGGGATTTTCTGATGGCATGCGAAGGGACTGTAATAAAGATTTTTGAGATGTTATTTACTCATAGCTAATAAAGTAACTTTGTTCTAAATCTCTATTTTATAGTCTTGATGAAAACAGTGTAATCTTCTACGTCCCTAAGAAAGCGTCTCTCTGTGTTGGCAAGGAAATGATAGAAGAGCGTAATTAAGCAATGATGACCCTAAAGTGAAATGCGGATTCTTTACAATATACAATGTCCTTCCCACCAGCCACATGTGTTTGTCAGATGTTTATAGAATCTTCATTAACTAAGAGCTTTGCTAGATAACAGAAGCTGAAGCATGGCATCAATGACTCTGATAAGGGCAAGTGTACAACCAATCTGCTTGACAACTGACAAGAGGCTGGGGTTTGAAGCAGACTGCAAAAAGAACACAAGAAAGTGGTTTGTAAAAGGGCATTCTAGTTGTTTGCCTTCCATCTCCTTTCCTCTGTCTGTAATGAAAAAACATTTTTAATCAGCTACAATACCATTGTTCTTTTGTTTCTCCATCAGAAAAGTAAATGTAGACAAAATGCATTATTTTGGAGTATTAGCTGCACTGTCTGTTTTCAACATCATTGCCTGTCTGACAAGAGGCAAGCCTTTGGAAGATTGGGACAAGTTATCAGCTATGGGAAAGTCTGATGCACACTTTCATGATCCTGGGGAAGTGGAAGATGAGACTCATTTCAACTTAAAATCTTTCCTGCAGAATATGAAGACAGATTTACTAAGGAGTTTGAATTTGTCAAGAGTCCCCTCACAAGTGAAGACCAAAGAAGAACCACCACAGTTCATGATTGATTTATACAACAGATATGCTGCAGACAAGTCCTCCATCCCTGCATCAAATATTGTAAGGAGCTTCAGTACTGAAGGTAGGAGAAGTCCTAAATATGTGGACTAAAATTTTTAAAGAAGTACATGGACAGTAGGTACTCAAATTCTTTTGAAATTCAGAGGGAATTGAGTGCCTAACTTCCACAGATTCTTTAGAAACTAAACAGATTAAAATTTTGTATTGTAGTCTTGCTCTGTAGTTTCCTTCAACTTTTAAAATCATATAATTAACTTTAGTTTTCTTCTTTGATATTTTTACTGTAAAATATTCTCTTCTCAAAGACATCAACTGAGATGATGCACTGAATAACAGGGTTCACATGAATCATGTTTTTCAAATCTAGAGATTCGGGATGGAGTTCTAATGTTAGAATGCAAACTTTTGACCATCTATAATTGAGACGTCCATGCTAGAGAGCTCTTCCTTCACATGGGCTCTTCTCATACTTAAAAATCACAGCAGCCAACTGAGAAATGTGTCTCTGGATCCAAGCAAGGAACAGCAGTGCTCCCCCAAAATTCTAGTTTAGATGGAAAACATTATTTGGAAATGGGGAGTCAAGCTTGTCGCAACTCAAAAAAATTCAAGATCCCTGTCTGTGTAACATTACATAGACTTCTAAAAGCTGCATCAAAAGAAGCAATAAAAAAGTTAGAAGTAAATGCAATCCTTGTGATAAAAATGAGACAGGGAGAATCGAAGCTTCTGTTTATATGAAAAATAGACATGCACATGTAACAGGACTACAGGGAACTCAAAATTCCAAAATGAGTGCCCCTCGTCCTGAAATGGAAAGAAACCGTAACAGTATGAGCTACATTATAGTTTCCACGTTTCCTCTCTGACTGCTTTAGTGGGTGAACACTGTGAAATGACATTAGCCAAGTAAAATTGTCCTAAAGCCCAGTCATGATTGAGTCCTATAATCTGATGATCTTATATTGACCATCAAATAGACATCAGTCAGTGTTGACTTTTATACACTACCAATCTGAACTTCCAGCCAAATATCTGCCCTTCCCAAGGCAGAGTTTTTGGTACTGCACATACCTTTGCAGGAAAAAAAAAAAAAAAAAGACAAACAAAACCCCCACAGACTCAGTGAGTCCAGCCTGGAACAGACTGGGACCTGGGCATGAAAGGCTGTTTATCACCAAGGCCCAGTTTAGACAGACCCTGAAGCTTCAGTTCAGGATTTTCAAATACTTTTCTATTTCCCCAAACTCCCAGTAATCCAAGCTGCTTTTGAAGTTATTTGAAGAAAACAACAAAAGCCTCAAGCACATCTAGTTCTTAGAGACACTTAAATATGTAGTATACTTCTCTGTGTTAAGAAGGCAGTTCATCCCATTGCATGATAAGAGTAGCAAATTCATAGGGTTTTTTAGGAATTCTTTGTGTAAAAATCTCTTTAGGAAATTGCTAAACCTGAACACTCCCCAGATGCCTTATTTATGTGCTTAATACCGACCAGAATCATCCACAGCTTGTCCTAGGCAGACTCTTTACACTCCCCTCCACACACTCACCTGACCATGCAATCTGGGTGAAAATACTACCAACACTAGCAACCTCCATTTTCACTTTTCACTCCCTGCCCTTGATATTTGGCCAGAAGATGGTTTTTTAGTTTTGTTTTGTTTAGTTGGGTTTCTTTAATGCTGGGTAGTCATGCTCTTATTTTATGCCCAAAATACATCCTGAGTCTTTTAAAAGCAAGTTACTCTGACAGTCAAAAGTACTGTAACCATGTGTTTTAATTTCCTATTGCAGATGTTGTTTCTTTAGCTTCACCAGAAGAAAATCAATTTCAGAAACACATCTTGCTCTTCAATATCTCTATTCCACGATATGAGGAAATCACCAGAGCTGAACTGAGAATTTATATCTCCTGTCACAGGGAAGTTGGGTCTCTCTCTAGGCTGGAAGGCAACATGGTCATTTATGATGTTCTAGATGGTGACCACTGGGAAAACCCAGAAAGTACCAAATCTTTCCTTGTCTCCCACAATATCCAGGAGTGTGGTTGGAAGATGTTTGAAGTGTCCAGCGCTGTGAAAAGATGGGTCAAGGCAGACAAACTGAAGACAAAAAACAAGCTAGAGGTTGTTACAGAGAGTAAGGCTCTGGGTGGTTTCACCTGTGGGAAGCTGGATATCAGTGTTACCCCTGACACTAAAAATCTGCCCCTGTTAATAGTGTTCTCCAATGACCGCAGCAATAGGACAAAAGAGACCAAAGTGGAGCTCCGGGAGATGATTGTCCATGAACAAGAAAGTGTGCTAAAGAAATTAGGAAACACCACTTCGTCTGAAGAGGAAGAACAGGGAGAGGAAAAGGCCATCACTGGGCACCACCAGCATTCCTCCAGAAGCAAGAGAAGCATCGGAGCCAACCACTGCCGGAGAACTTCCCTCCATGTGAACTTTGAAGAGATTGGCTGGGATTCCTGGATCATTGCACCAAAAGATTATGAGGCTTTTGAGTGTAAAGGAGGTTGCTTCTTCCCTCTGACAGATAACGTTACCCCAACAAAACATGCTATTGTCCAAACTCTGGTGCATCTCCAAAACCCAAAGAAAGCTTCCAAGGCCTGTTGTGTTCCAACCAAATTGGATTCAATCTCCATTCTTTATAAGGATGATGCTGGTGTGCCCACTTTGATATATAACTACGAAGGGATGAAAGTGGCAGAATGTGGCTGCAGGTAGTATACAAGGCAGAATCTGTATGAATAAGAATACACCCTTTTTCTGCTCTGTGTAAATCTGTACATTAGTGATGCAAATGAAAATCCTTGCAAACAAGGTTTGGAGCAGGGTATGGGTCTGGTTGTTGTTGTTGCTGCTTGTTTTAAAGGAAAACTGGCATTTAAAGAATGGCAATCG
This sequence comes from Egretta garzetta, assembly GCF_000687185.1. Lineage (NCBI taxonomy): Eukaryota > Metazoa > Chordata > Aves > Pelecaniformes > Ardeidae > Egretta > Egretta garzetta. Next base: position 8,879,917 of record NW_009260182.1, on the reverse strand, counting down.
TTGTAAATAGCCTGCATTATATATCATGGCAAAGCGAATACTGGATTAAAATATTGTGAGATTGAATGAACTATGCATTATTTGGCAACAATCAACTTTTCTGTTTAATTGATTCTTCTTAGGTCACAAACTAAAGGAATTTCAACGGGGAGTTAGGATGTCCTGTAGATGTTTAATAGGTATTGAAATCTAATTCTCTCAGCCAACTCTGACATTTTCAACTTCTGTAAAACTCAGTAAACGGAATTTGGTCTGCATGGTAAAGTCAGGAATCTAAATCCTGCAAACCTTTTGTCCTATCAGTAATCTCAGCAGCTTTTACAGGCAAATTATTTACTCCTGTAAGTGAAGATTTGCAGTATTCAAAACAGAAGAGATTCTCAGTCTTACTTCATTCCCAAGTTTCCTTCTGTGGGTAGCAGGTGCCTTGGTTTCAGCTTTCTTATCCTCGATGTCCCTATTTTTACCCCTTTATGGCACATACTTGAATGATAAGAAGTGCAGCCTTCCGCTTCTAAGACACTGTTTCCTAGGAGGAACGGCAGCCCTTATCTCCGGACAAAGATAAGGAACCACTTTGACCTACTGCATATTCTTAGTATTTCTTTGCAAGAACACGCAGCCAAAAGATGTTCAGCCTTAGAAGCTGTATCCTAAGAGCAGTGGGGGTTGGCAGAGCTCAGCTCTTGCGAAAAGCCCAGGCTGCTTATTTAGAGGCCTCGATATGTTCTTTGGAGTCTCATATTAGGCTCTGATTTTTTGAAAATTTCTTCTTAGCAGAAACTCTATTTCACATACAAAATTATTTCCCCCCCTTAGAAGTCTGGGAAAACCTGAAAACTTCTATCTGTATTCTACGAGACTTATATGACTGTATGGGAAATATATGATCATACAATAGTTCTCCTGACTTCAGTTGTATTTTCACTAAACAAGGACCCCATCTTTCCTGCAATTAAAGTAAACTTCCTTTGATTCTAATGAAGGTTTTGCCTTTACAAGAACAGACAAAGTGTATTCTGTTGGTTTCAGGTAATAGGGGTAAGTGCTGTACAATGCCACCATAGTCCATCTCACTTCTACTCCTCCACCACCTTAGACACACACACACACACACACAAAAATCAGAGAACACTTTGATCCAAACCCACGGCAAACTACACATCTGTTCAAAATGGTGAAGAATATTGATGAGGCAAAAATCTAAACAGTAGCTTAATGTATGGAAGCAACAGGATTTAAATGGATACGTATGTTTCAAATTAGGGAAGCCTTGGCAAGACGAATTAATTCGGCATGAACAGATCAGCTTGAAATCTAATACACAGTTTATTTACTATTGTTAACTTAATACAGAGCAAATAGCAGGTGAGTGTGAGCAAGGCAGTTGTAATTCCATCAAGAACTTCTGGTTACATCAAAAACCATGAGCACAAAGCACGATTCACCAGAAACCCTGGACTGATTTACAGCCTTTTCCTTTAGAACTGGGCTGCAATTAGATCAGATCCGAGATCTGGGTCCATGCAAACTCCATTCATCCATAGCTGCATGCCATTAACCTCTCAAGCTTCCCGTGGCAGTCCTCTCACTTTACCATTCCCCACTGGCTTCTGTCATCTTACAGGCATCGTTATGTCTTCCTCTTTTCAGAAGCCCCTGTATTCTTTCCTTGGTTTTTTTCATGTCTCCTAAGCTTACGACATTTTGCACAACTTCTCTTAATCAAGTGAAAGAAAGCACCAAACAAGCATTTGGTGTGATCACATTAGAGGAGTTATTCACCCATGTGTCAAGGTAATTGTAGCTGTGTGCCCTTAAGTTATCTAAACACATGGTCTTAGTTATATTTTGACTTCACTGAATACAGAACTTTGTCCATAATTAAATGAGAAAGTGGGGAAGGGGAAAGACCAGTCCCCCCATACTCACAGAGAGAAATTCTTAAGAATCAATTTTTCTTTTTTTTTTTCCACATTCTGAAGTCAAATGTTGATCTTTGTTTCCCAAGCTTACTTGGAGGGGGTAGGGGAGGGAAAAGGACACAAAACCAGTTTTGGCTCAAAAACTCTGATCCTAGCTATGCTATCAGAATTCCAGAGAAGCTCTAAAGATCCCATCCCAAAATTGTACTACAAGTCACTTTTGTATTTCAAACAAAAAAAAAAAATCAATTGCTCTTCCAGACAGCTTTAAAGATCACATTCCCATAGGCCTAACATTTTGGTTGGTATGGAAGTAAAACAAAATGAATATTTCCACAGGGTGATGTTCAGGGTCAAAAAGAAATGAGAACCCAGCAGTGACTACAGATTCTACCTACAGCATGGCTGAAGTGTGTGCCAAATTCATGTTTGGTTTTACATTGTAAATTTAGCAGCTTGATTTATGTAGTTTTAAACATCTGATTTTAAAGAATTGCTTGACTTCCCTCATTTTTCAACCACTTTGGGATGCAACGAATCAGCTAGGTGGCCAAGATGTGCTAGAGTATGGAGGTTGCAAAGAGAAGGCAAAAGCACCTTGCCCTGCTTCAAGCTGGGCCTCATTGGACACAGGAAACTCCCTCTCATCACTGGATTCTGAACATTAACCAGCAGCTTGAGCTACTAAGGAGCAGGTTGCAGCTTGTGCACTGTTCAGCAGATGTACAGTTAAAATCAAAACTTACTTGTTTAACACAAACCCATGTCTGGAGCATGCCCTCATACTCAGGCCCATTAGCTATCTGTGTAACAGCCCTGTAACATCAGAATCACCAGCTGACTCCACAGCCAATTTTAAGGCTACCCTATAGCACTTCAGTCTTAATAGATAAACATGGTAAGCTGGTGGAAGCTGGTCAGGAGATATAGCTGTTGCTATTTTTACATAGCTTCCCACCTTGCCTGTGTGCACAGCAGGCACAACGTCCTCTGATCTCATCCACTCCTCTGTGCCATATCCCAACACAGAAGAACAGCAGATGCAGCTTATCACTTAACAACACACCACCAGCAATCACTAAAAGCCAAAAAGATCTCCATTGTCACTATTATTTTCCTCAGGTGAAGAGGCAACCACTTCACGGGAATCTGGAGGTGTTCAGCTGCTATATTCTCAGGCAGCTTTATACTGGAAAGATCCTGACAATATAGAAATGTTAATCTAGAATTGCCAATTCCTGATATTCAGAATAATAGGTTTTAGACTGCCTCTCAAGGAAGTTTATAATTTCAAACACAATTGTGCTCTAATACAATTAACGCTCCCAGACCACAGCTGATTCTTCTCTCCAGCCTCCTCAGATCCTGGCCGTTACCACGTAAGTAATGGCCCATAGGTGCGTGGCCATACACCATGTAGGCCCACACAGGCATACAGTGTGAGCTCCAGGAGGTATCAGTACCTTGCTGTAGCTCCTCATAGACAGCACTGAATCAAAGTTTGTTACTGCAAAGAAGAGCTGAAGGGTACAGATGGAAATGCAGAACAAGCTGGCAAAGCCAACAAGTAGTAAATGAAAAATGTCTGTGAGGCAAGACCCCATCCCCAAACAGCATAACAACAGCTCCACACCCCCTCTGGCTGCTCTGAACAGCTCACAGGATACTGCCTCTGACTGCTAACCACCTCCCTTCTCTCCGTGTTAACTCCCCAACTTACCATTTGCTGTGTATTTAGCAGGACAAAAACAGGGCAGGTCCCTCTGAAGTCTCTAGAGAGCAGGAGGCTCACCGCGCTCTGCCCGTCCATCTGCAGTGTGGGAGGCTCTAGCTGCAGGTGCCTGAGGTGCAAATCTCCTCAGTGCCGGCCCGGGGCTGACCGAGGCCATCTTTGGCCTCTCTTCAGCCTTCAGTGCTTTCTCTGAACGCTGCATCCATGCTGCCTTGGTGCCATCGCCAGGCTGTGAAGGGCCTCCAGGCTGCCCCAGCCACAGTCTGTGGGCTGTGAGGGGCCTCTGTTCTGCCTCGCCGCCATCTTCAGGCTGTGTGGTGCTTCTGTGCCAGCTCTGTTGCTTACTCCCCAGGCGTCTTCACGCATTTTCTTACTCTCACTCACGCGGTACCTAAAAATCTCTCAGTTTAAAGGTGCCTCCTGCCATCTCTCTCTGGGTTACCCACAGACTTTTTGCCCTTTCCGAGCCTCTGAGCTGCCTCACTGCCATGTCTGTGCTGGCTGCAGCCTCCAGGCTGCCTCAAGAACATGCCGTCCCTCTCAGCTGCCTCAAAGCTGCTCCTGTTCCTTTTTTGTCTTCTGCCTTAAAGCTTCTGCTGGACCATCAGTCATAATTCAGCTAAAAGCCTCACAGGAGAATGGCTTCAGTGTAGCCCTGGAAAATGGGATGCCCTGAGTCAGTCCCCTCACTGAGGCCTAGGGTTTGGCTGGAGCCTGGCAGATCCGCCATGAGCCCTCACAAAAGCCTTGACCCCGGCCCAGCACACCAAAAGAGCTGAACGAGAAACATCCCAGCAGCCTGGGCCTTGGTACTAGGCCAGCAATCAAAACTTCTGATCCAGCAACGGGGGAGAAACCTAGTTGTTTATAACAAACTAGGTAGCTTAAGATGCCAACAGCTGGTCTGCCAGGATGTGCTGGGCACTTCCATCCTGCGTCAGCATGGCGGAGGACCGCGCCAGGACATGTTTGACCAGCCCCCAGAGGGGGCAGGCCCTCCGCAGCACAGCCACATTGGTTTGGTGGCAGCCGTTTGCGGTGCCTGGCCACTAAACAGAGGCTACCGTGGGTGACTGGAGTTCTCATCGTCTCACATGATAACCTCAGGATAGGAGAGCTCTTGATGCACTATTTAATATTCACTATTTATTATCGGCTAATGTGGTACACCATGCTGAACAAACATGTAAATCTATCAGAAGTGTAGGTTCTAGAGGATACAGACAATATAATGCCAGCACATAATATAGCAATTCTCCAGGGACAGCGCATCAATTTTCCCTTTTTCTTGAAAAATTACTTGCCAAAATTCAAAATTAGATTCCTGAATTAGTTCAGATTGGATAGCTGCAATGCATTTTCCTGAAGCCCTCCTGAAACTTCTGCTTACCTGGAATACGGCAGTTCATCTGTTCAGCGGAGCTGGTCACTGTGAGTTTATCACAGCTGTGCTCTGTGAGCTGTGATGACTCTTTACCTGCTCCTGGCTGAAATTAGAGAGATTTCAAAATGGGAATATACATTTTCTACCCTCTCCCAGGCTTTCAGTAAAAATACAAATTGTCTTCTCATCCTTTTTTTTTCCTTTTCTCTTTCTTGGTCACCGTAAACAGAGAGAAGGGAAGGGGAGAGAAAAGGAATATTAAAAGAAGAAAATAAAAATCCAACACATTTTGGATTTAAGTTTTCCTTGTTACAAATGTAATCATTAAAAAACTCACTTGAAGTGCAATTTCCATTTTCATAAAATAGAAAGCTTTCAATATTAAAAGAATGTGAAAGAAAACTTCCAACAGCTTTAATTTTATTTTTATACAGGTTTGTACAGCATAAGAGCTAAAAGACTTAGGGACAAAAAACTAACATTACTTCTTTTGGCATGGGAATTATAAAGGAATCTAAGGGTGATATTATTCATTATTTGTATTACCAAGGGGCCTAGAAGGCCTGCTCAAGGACAAGGTTCCCTTTGTACCAAACAGTACAAGAACAGAACAGAAAAGACGGTCTTAGACCATACCTATGCAATCCAGCCATGCCCATCGCAGATAGCCATGAAGTAGCACTGACCCAGACTTGTACATCTATAAAAGGCAACAGAGGTTTGTCTAGAAATACTTACCAAAGTCCTGGAAGCATTAAATATTTCATTAGCATAGTTTTGCACTTGTGCTAATAAACCCTGCCTCTCAGTATTTAGGAGCCAAATATCACCTTTACATTAATTTTAATTATTGCATATAATTTAAAATATAGCTATATTAGAAGGCTGTACTGAAACCAAAAGTAGTCTATGTCCAAATTTCACCTTTATCCTCTTGCCATTTCTGCCAATGAAAAAACTGCTCTTGCTGCCACCTTCAGATGACTGCAGTTCCTGCTACTGCAGGTCATCAGTGACCAAACAGTTTGTATGGGCCTGATGAGGGAATGGAGAGATCAGCCATAGATCAGAACCAAGGAGTATTGGAGCAAAAAATATACAGCAAAAAATATCTAGCAAAACATTTTATCTTGCTCTAGTGGAAGCTTCTTAGCATGTGATCCAGGCGATGCAGGCTGTCTGGGACAGATAAAATACCACCTCTCAGAACCTGTAGGGAGTTCATGCCCACGGGAAGTCAGAAAATGAAATACTTGTGGACAGATTTTAAAGGATCTTAAAGTTTTATGGGTTATAAAAGCTAGAGCTAGGCCTGAGCTATTGAGTTCAGCTCAAAACTAAAATCAAAATAGGAATTTTGCTTGGGTTATATTAGAAATTAGAACTGATGATGGAGTTACATTTTGAATCCAGGTACTCAGAGTACAGTGAACTCACTTGCATTAAACAACATGTTTGATAAACATGTAAGCTATATGTATCAAGGAATAAGTAAATAGTCATTCTCCAAAGCTTGCAGTGTCCACACCATGTAAGGAAGGATTCTTACCTTCTAACACCACCTATAAGGAATTACCAAGGTAGCAGTGAGTGATACATGTCACATTGAATTCAGGGCAACAGAAATAGATCACTGAACAGATCTAGTGTGGAAAAATACTTTTTTTTCCACTGTTCTAGCTTTTTAAGTCATGCATGTTGGGAAAAGCATTTATTTTACATTTACATTACGAAGTTCATTTTGTTTCTGTGTGCTAGTGATACAGCGCATGAGGAATAATATGCATCTGAACTTGAGGAGTAAGTTGAGCTGTGGAGTGTTGCCATATCTTGTTTTTTACTGGGTAAAACTAATCACAATCCTGTATATATTTCTCAAAACCCTAACTTCATAAAAACCTCAGCTACAGTTTCCAGCCCTTCTGATATGAAAATCTTTAGAACATGATACAATGCACAATAAATGTTAGAAAAAGAGAGAAAAAATCCTTTTTTAATCTTATGGTTTTACAACAGGCAGAAAAGGGCTATTTCATGATTTTTAACCTCTAGATAAGGCCTCAATGGAGAAGAATATTGTGAGTCTGTGGAAATACTTCCTTAAATGCTAGGGAAAAAATTATTATATAATGAGTTTAGCAGTGGATATATAGAACTCATTTAGATGTGGAAGGTAATTATCTAACACATACCCTGATTTAAAATGGTCTGTTACTGTCTCCTTTCTGAGCATGATCTTCATGGCAATTCATCTATGTCTGTTACATTCAGAGTAAGATGAGGTGACCTCGTATTTAACATCTGTAACACCCTATAACACCCTTTGCACAGCAAGTTGAAACTGAGGTAATCTGAGTAATGCTTTGTCATTTCAAATTATATTAATTTCTATTCTAAAAGCAGAAAGTGGCAGAGAAGAATAGTGAAAAAGGGCACTTCTAAAAAAATAAGTTTTTTTTAAGATTTGATGTGATTTAAACAGCAGAATGAAATTACTTTCAAGAAATCCAGAAAATATTAATTTCTCTAATTTTTATAGTAAATAATTTAACCTTATTTACACCATTATCCCGTCCTTGTTAAATAGTGTCATATAAATGCAAGTGTCCATTATGTACTGTGTACTGAAGGATTAAAAAAAAAAGTGCGATGTATACTCCATAAACATGCATGAAAAAGCTGTGTGCTTAAAGCTTCTGTACAGACAGACAGAAATGGAGATCCATCCTGACACATTCTTAGGGACATGGATTATTGTACTTTTTTTCCCAATTCCTGTCACAATGGATCTGTTTTGTAACCCTGCTCCTTGGCTCCTGGGCATGCCCTCCTCCAGCACCCAGCAGCAGTAAAAGGAAGAAAGAAAGAAGAAACAAAAAATGGGATCCACGGAACAACCCAACCCCCCAGCCCAGCAGGCGAAATATCTAACCCTTCCACGTTTACACATTTTTACTTCATTGTTTTAGATCATACATTTGTTTTCTTTATCGTTATGCTTTGTTTACATCATAACAAAATTAGTCTATATATTCCCTTTCAAGGTAATTGAAAGATGTTGGAACCCACAAAAATGGCTAATAGTGAAGTAACATTAAAATGTTAAGCACTACAAAGTGGGAAATGTCAGAATTAAGATTATCTATGCATCATCTCTTTCTTGGTTGTATGCATTAATTACACAATCACAGCTCATAATGTTTTTATTTCAGATGTCCCCTGCCTTAGCGCATAGAGCACGTGGTGCTTAAGAATTAAGTTGGGGATTTATGAAGTACAATAACTTGTCTATTGAATTGTTTGTCTTAACGTACACTACAGTGTGTGCAATTGTTCCTGGGGTTACAGCATTTAGAGACACTATCAGAGGTTGGAAGTAAAGATAGGGTATGTGGTAGACATTAATGTAGCAAAAGAGAATCCTTGCTCCAAAAAGTTGCCAAGCTAGACAGACAGAAGAGCCGTGGCTTAGAAAAATGATAGAAATCAATTTGCTCAAGGTCCTGTCCACTGTATTGGCCACACAAGGAATTAATGAGCTCTGGCAATAAATCCTGTAGCTCAAAAGTCCATTTTTTGGACAAAGTGTGGTTATGCTGGAGAGTTTTTGTTCCACCTACCTTTGCCCTAGAGTGCTGGATTATTCTTTGCTGGAAGAAAGCAAGAAGAGCAATTCAAACTGGTGATAATGCCCTGGAGTTAGGTCTGTGATGGATGTCACACACTGTCACAACATAAAACAGCCCCTCAAAATTAAGAAGATACAATAGATCTGGATCTCACTGCCTCTCTACCAATGAGGCACACAGAATGCTGCTGCGGCACACTTGAAGCTTAATTACTTTATCAACACAATTTCAACTATATCCTAGGCCTCTCCTTTGACAAGGGAAGTGGCAACATTTTTTAAACTTGTGTTTCATTTTTACAGACAATAGCACAGCCTGGTTGCCAGGGTTACTTGGCAAGTTTTACAGCTTTTGCCATAGAACCATGGCTCTAATGGACTCTTAGAGCCCATTAATTGTTCCCTGTTAGAGCCCAATTTAATTGTTCCCTTTGATGGATTTACATTTGCACATTTACATACACGCAGATACAAATCAACCATGGGATGAAATAGTACCTGCATATATAGACGAGGCTGTTCTTATACGGGTATGTTAAAGGAAGGAACTTCGCAAAGCTCCTTTATTACTACAGCTGAATGACCCAGAAAGAGGACTGCACTACACTTGGCTCATGTGAGTGGTAGGCTTCTCTCATGACACTCACACATGGCACCAACAGAGTGCACCCAGCCAGGATAGACCGTCTTCAGACTCTTCCCTCCACACATATTCGTATGTAGCAACAAGTGACATTTTGAAAGCAACACAAAAACATGCTCTTCCCAGATTCCCTAGTCTATTCTTGCAGCTACCTCCAGCAAGCAGAATGGCTGGGGTAGCAATTCATTTCAGACTCAAAGCCAAGAATCTGTTCTTGTGTGTCTTTGGCATGGCATACTGGAGCTCTGAATGTTGACAACTCACATGGGTACAGCCTGCAGCTGCATCCCGCATATTCTGATCCTCTTTCAAACTCTTAATACAATAGGGTCTCGAATACATTGTGAGCAGAAGAAAACAACCCCCCATGTTCTATTTTGGTATGTTGAGCCTAAAGTCTATTGGCTGGGAGCTGTCATCAGACATGACCATATGTTACTCAATGGTATTACAAGTAAATCCTAACTGAGTGCAAATTATGAAGATTAAAGTCACCTCAGATTTAGCTGTATTATGTTCAGGCAAATGTATTTCAAAGTCCTGTTTAAAATGCTGGCAATTCTCAGCACAGAAATTAACAGGCTGTCATTACCTTGGATTTTATGAGCTGTTTTAAATGTCTGGAGTTCCTTGTTTGGAGCCCTTAGTCACAGAATGTAAGAACAGTCCTTTGCAGCTCAGGCTGAAAAACACCAAAGACAATGTATTGTCAACAACTTTTGAAAAAATATTAAATATTGATACAACTAAGTCACTGAAGAATCTCCTGGTATAAGCTTTTCATAAATAATGGTAAAAGACTGGATGACTGCTGTTCTAACTGTGGTTAAAATCAAAGTTCTGCATTTAAGCAATCCACTGTCAGGATAATCCAGGACCAGTTTATAACAGGCAATGCATTACCTTTTGAAAACAATTAACTGCCAGAAAGATCTTCCACGATGATTTAAGTTTATTACTGTTTCATAAGAGGGCTGTGAAGTAGTAAAAAGCTGAACTTCGTTTATTGGTGCACTTCAGATGATGCACTGCATTTTAATGAGATTAAAGGTTTAATGCAGATAAAAGATTTTTATCTGTTCAGTGTGCCTGGATTCAACACAGGGATTTCAGTGTGGTTCACAAATAGAGAGTCATCGGAGAGCTATGTTCATCGTGATCAATAAGACCGTCTGACTTCTTTCCTTCTTTTCTATTCTATACAAGGACAAAATGATCAGGACACATTTCTTCCTGTTTTCAGCACTGATCCTGTGCAGCATACCTGCCGAGGAAATCTTTCAGCCAACTCTAGTGCTGGACATGGCTAAAGTCCTTCTGAATAACTACTGCTATCCTGAAAACCTAGTGGGAATGCAAGAAGCCATTGAACAAGCGATCAAGAGCGGGGAGATCCTGGACATCTCAGATCCAAAAATGCTGGCCAGTGTCTTGACAGCTGGAGTGCAGGGTGCTCTGAATGACCCAAGACTGGTGATTTCCTATGAGCCATCACTGCATGCAGCTCCCAAACAAGAAGCTGAGGCTTCCCCCACTCGTGAACAACTCCTGAGTCTCATTGAACATGTGGTCATGTATGACAAGCTGGAGGGCAATGTTGGCTACCTAAGGATTGATTATATCATAGGACAGGAAGTTGTGCAGAAAGTTGGAGCTTTTCTGGTGGACAAGGTGTGGAAGACGCTAATAGAGACATCTGCCTTGGTGATAGATCTTCGTCACAGCACTGGGGGACAGATTTCTGGCCTCCCCTTCATCATTTCATACTTGCATGAAGCAGACAAGATCCTGCATGTTGAGACTGTATACAATCGACCCTCCAACACCACCACAGAGATATGGACACTGCCAAAGGTGTTGGGAGAAAGGTACAGCAAAGACAAGGATGTCATTGTTTTGATCAGTCACCACACCACAGGAGTGGCTGAAGATGTGGCTTACATCCTCAAGCACATGAACAGGGCTATCACTGTTGGGGAGAAGACAGCTGGGGGCTCACTGGACATCCAGAAGCTGCGTATTGGCCCCTCCAATTTCTATATGATGGTTCCTGTGTCACGATCTGTGAGCCCCTTGAGTGGGGGTGGACAGAGCTGGGAGGTGACTGGGGTGATGCCATGTGTGGCTACTGAGGCAGAACAAGCCTTGCAGAAATCCCTGGACATCCTGGCAGTGCGCAGAGCAGTGCCTGGCACTCTAAGCCACCTCATAAACATTTTAAAGGACTATTACAGCTTAGTGGAGCGGGTGCCAGCACTGCTGCGGCACCTTACCACCTCTGACTTCTCTTCTGTGCAGTCAGCAGAGGACCTGGCCACCAAGCTCAATACTGAGATGCAGACTTTATCTGAAGACCCCCGCCTGTTGGTCCGAGTCATGATGCCAGGCGAAGCTGCTGCCCCCCCAGCTGAGAAGCCAATTGCAGTGGCAGCCAACTTACCTGACAATGAGCAACTGCTGCATGCCTTGGTGGACACTGTCTTCAAGGTTTCAGTGTTGCCAGGCAATGTTGGCTACATGCGCTTTGATGAGTTTGCAGATGCCTCTGTGCTTGCTAAGCTGGGACCTTACATTGTCCACAAAGTGTGGGAGCCCCTCCAAAGTACAGAGAACTTGATCATGGACCTACGTTACAACCCCGGGGGCCCTTCCTCCTCTGCTGTGCCTGTGCTACTGTCCTATTTCCAAGATCCTGCTGCTGGCCCTGTCCATCTCTTCACAACCTATGACAGGCAAACCAACCACACACAGGAGCACAACAGCCAGGCAGAACTGCTGGGCCAGCCCTATGGGGCTCAGCGTGGCATCTACCTGCTCACCAGCCACCACACTGCTACAGCTGCTGAGGAGTTTGCTTACCTCATGCAGTCACTGGGCCGTGCCACACTGATTGGTGAGATCACAGCAGGAAGCCTCACACACACCCGTACCTTCCCTCTGCTACAGCCTGAGCAGGGAATAACCCATGGCCTAACTATCACAGTTCCTGTTATCACCTTCATTGACAACCATGGGGAAAGCTGGATGGGTGGAGGAGTTGTGCCTGATGCCATAGTGTTGGCTGAGGATGCACTGGAGAAGGCTGAAGAGGTGCTAGCTTTCCACAAGAACATGGGAGTACTTCTGGAGGGTACCGGGCAACTCCTAAAGGCTCACTATGCCATCCCAGAAGTGGCTGGTAAGGCCAGTGCTATGCTCAGCACCAAACGGGCCCAAGGAGGTTATCGATCAGCTGTAGACTTTGAGACATTGGCTTCTCAGCTTACCAGTGACTTGCAGGAGGCCTCGGGGGACCATCGGCTTCATGTCTTCCACAGCCATGTGGAACCAACACCAGAAGAACAGCTTCCCAACATGATTCCCAGCCCTGAGGAGCTGAGCTACATCATTGAGGCACTCTTCAAAATTGAGGTATTGCCAGGCAACCTGGGCTACCTTCGCTTTGATATGATGGCTGAGGCAGAAACAGTGAAGGCCATTGGGCCCCAGCTGGTACAGATGGTATGGAACAAGCTGGTGGATACGGATGCCATGATTATTGACATGAGGTACAACACAGGTGGCTACTCTACTGCCATCCCAATACTTTGTTCCTATTTCTTTGAGCCTGAGCCTCGGCAACACCTCTACACCGTCTTCGATCGTAGTACCTCCCGCAGCACAGAGGTGTGGACTGTCCCCCAAGTCACTGGCAAGAGATATGGCTCCCTCAAGGATATCTACATCCTAACAAGTCATATGAGTGGCTCAGCAGCTGAAGCTTTCACTCGCTCTATGAAGGATCTACACCGGGCCACAGTTATTGGTGAGCCCACAGTAGGTGGTTCCCTCTCAGTGGGCATTTACCGTGTTGGTAACAGTTCCCTGTATGCCTCCATCCCCAGCCAAGTGGTGCTCAGCCCAGTCACTGGCAAAGTATGGAGTGTGTCTGGGGTGGAGCCACACATCACCATCCAGGCCAGTGAAGCCATGGCTGTAGCTCAGCGCATTGCCAACCTGCGTGCCCAGGTGCCACAGACACTGCAAACTGTAGGCAAGCTTGTGGCAGATAATTATGCCTTTGTGGACATTGGGACTGTTATAGCATCCAACCTCACCAAGAACATCAACAAAGACAGTTATAAAAGGATTAATACAGAAGAGGAGCTGGCCAGGAAGGTGACTGCAAACTTACAAGCTCTTTCTGATGATGAGCACCTGAAATTACTCTACATCCCTGAACATGCCAAGGAGAGCATCCCAGGGATCATGCCACAACAGGTAGAGTTCTCTTGTACCCAGCTATACTGATGCCAGCTAGCGTGGGAGCACTGAGTCAGATATCCTATCTTGTTTCTAGCCCATATCATAAACCCACGAGGATTTACTTGTACTCAGAAGAGAAGCCAGTACCTGAGTGGGTTTTGGAGCCTCAGCTCTCTCTGACACTCAGGGAAATCAGGGTAGTAGTTTGTGGTAGTAGAAGATAGTTCTGGATGCATGCATTTTGGGAACAACCTTCAGGCTGTGAATCTCTTTCAGTTGCCATCTGCCATGAGCAAATACACAGGGCTTCATAGTAAGAGGGAAGATATCTCATTGCCTCTGTGATCCCCTCTCTTTCAGTGCTGCGGCTTTTCAAGCTGTAATACATGAATGTAGAAACCCACTGGTTACAAACCAAGTTTGTAATTCAAGAAAAATTTGGTTGAACCAGAGTAAATGCATACACCCACAAAACATGCAGCCACATAGTCTTTTATGGATTTTTCTATATAAAATTGCTGTACCTGACTTCTATAACATCAGAATAACAAGCAACTCCTTTGGTAGTGACAGTGGAAAGTTGTTCTGATTGTGTCTCACGCTTAACATCAGTTAGTTTCCCAGTGACCTAGAAATATTTTGGAAGAAGTATCTGGGTGGAAATTAGGTGTCCCCAGGGATAAACTGATTTTTAATAATCTACTTTTGCCCTTGCTGTGTGGTTTGCATAACAGTCTGTGCTTTGTTCTGAGCCTGGCTATTTATACACTGGTCTGCCTTGGCAATCTTTCTTGTTCATTGTTTTGCTGGAGGGAGCTCCCAGGAGCACTTGTTAAAATTCCATCTTCAAATTAAAGGGAGGGTTATGATAACCTGATCCCTTTCTTGGATGGAGGTAGCTCCTTTCTGGCTACTGCTCTAGCATGGCTATCAGAGACGTCTTTTCTCCAGGGACTCATAAAATTACTTTTTGAAGGGAATGCATTTGCCTTTGCAATGAACCAGAATATACCAAGTGTCAAGTAACTATTAAATGTTTCCTGGGGGAGGAAATCTGTGGGCTTCCACCCTCTGAAGTTTTTGGCATTCATGATTTAAAGTGGGCATGACCTTTGTGGTATTATCTCCAACACTAAGGTCAAGGACAAAGTCTAAGCATTGCCAGGGGAGGGCATTACTTTCAAGTTTGCTAACCAAGAGATGCTGGCCCCATTCTTGCCTTTAAGCTTAAATGGAAATAATTAATTAAATTATTTTTCTATTACATCACTCTCTTTGCCTCCTAGATTTGTTGGGTGTAGAAAACTTCACTCTAAAGATGTTTTTGACAGAACTCCCTGCTAAATTATTAGCAACATACCAGTAGTGATGCCTCATAATTTCTCCTCGTTCTACGAAGTGGGCCCATCTTGCAAATTAATCCGTTTTTCACCAAAGGCTGTTAATGGATATTGTTGGCTATTTTTACTTGTTCAAACCTTACTTACTTTATTCAGACCTAGAATGTTGAAAGCAGGATGTCCAGGACAAGTATCTTACTTGTCACATGATGTGAAATTCTGATCCTGATAGAGCTAGTGAGGAAATGCCATTAAACTAATTAATGCCTCTGTTTACCTCAGTTCTTTGTCAAGAAAAATGATTGGAAGAGGTCATGGATACATCCATAAGAAAGAAATCACATCAGTGTGGGTGAAAATCAGGATAAATATGAGATTTCTTTAAGGGGAAATAATGTATAAATAGTAGAGAAGCACAGGTCTCTTGTGAGGCTAAAATAGTTTCCAAAGGTGTATGCATTTCCTCATAGCGCTTGAGGAAATTGGGAGGCAGAGAAACAAGACAGTGGTATTAAGACATTTTAAGGTGAAAGAGGGTGAGTGAATGAAGACACTGAAGTCACTGAAGTAAAGGCTTTTCCTTGTGATAGAGGTGAAAGAAAATTCACCTATTCCAGAGAGCACTATGCAGCAAGAGTACTTTCATTTCCCATCTTGCTTTTGCAGAGCCAAGAGGGATGCTTTCTGTGGAACATTTCAGGAATACCCCATACCAATACCCCAGAGAGCAAATGCCTTAACATTACAGTGAAGCTTATATGGTGTCACTAATTGCATTTGTAATTTTTTTTTACTGTCTGTAACATGGATATAGTGGCTCTTTTAATCTGTATCACACTTATTCCTCAAAAACCTAAGACCTAGCTTTTCTCTTGTGCTACCTACCTTCTAAGCCACCCTTTCCCTTGACAGTGGGATTTTCTTGATAATGACCTTGACAGTGAAGCAGATCCAACACAATTAGATGAAAGTGATGATGAATAACTGCAAGAAGGATGGGATGGGACATAGGAGACAGACAAGTGAAATGCGTGTAGACCTTTGCATCTGCCACACTAGAATAGCTGCTGAAGCATAATACAGGGTAGTGAATATGTCTCCTCTGTGACAGCAGCAAGGTCAATGCTAGCCAGAGTTGTCTGCTGCATAAATGCCACTTTCCAAAGTCCGACTTCCCAGAGGCAAATGTTGTATATATTGCTTGTGATTCAGAAAATAGCATTTTGCTTATAAGGCAGAGCTCTCTAAACTTGCTGATGAGCAGTTCAATAATCCCTACTTGTTATTTTTCTGTCTGCCTCTCTGTCCCTCCAGTCATACCTTCCTTTCCATACTGAAACATTTGTGTTCTTGAATATCTGAGTATTGTAGACTACCTATGGAAGAACTGCTGCCTGATTTTGGCAAATGTGTTACATCAATTTTAAGTGACTAGAGTCTCCCTGAGTGACTCTTTAGGCCCCTTGATAATGCCCAAATACTTTTAATGCAGTCTTCACACCTACAAGAATTTTTGTATTAATGTTGCAGATAAGCAGCTGAAAATGATGATCAGAGTAAAAGACAGAAAGGAATCCTTTAAAAAGAGAAATTATTTCTGCATTTGAAGTCCTCCTTTTCCCAGACAAATAATGTATGTCTATAGCAGAGTATTGTATTTGCTGAAGGAGGCAATAGTTACAGATGTTTCACCAGAAAAGCGTATAGTTTGCTTATATCCCTTCATTAATGAGTGAAATCAAAATGCTCCACCTCAAAGTGTCAAGATAAATAATCAAATTGCTACATCTACTGCTAAGAGCTGGAAAAAAAGTGTTGCGGGCCCATACAATGCTGATTTATATCAACATAACAACAGTAAAGTCAGCAGAACTATACAAGTTTATACAAGTCAAAAAAATATCTTGTGTTTAACTCTCATTGGCTCTTCAACTCTTGCAAATCATGCTTGCTTCCTGCATTTGGTGCAGAAAAGAATATGACACGCTGTAATCATTTCTGTTCTTTTTCTAGTACCTTTCATCTTCCAATCCTGATACTCGAGCTCAATTCAGCTACGTTTGTACTTACAATCCTACCAAAGAGATCCATTTGTGCTTTTTTTTTTCCATTGTCATTAACGTTACAGTAGATTTGGCCATGAGCTTTAAAGATTTTCAATGGGTTTTGGATGAAAATAAAAATTTAGCCACAAATCTTTTTTTCAAATTTTGCTTTCAAACGTGATCTTCCAGGGCATTGTCTAGAAAATAACTGCTCCCTGGCTTGCAATGAGTATGTTACAAGCTGTGTATTGTCAGAGCAGGCTTGCGCGCTGCCGTGCAGTGCCACCCTTTGCAGGGTGAAAGTACAGCTGCTCACTTTGCCCTGCACTCCCTCAACAGGGACTGAGAGCCTTTACCCTCTTTTATTCCTTTCCAGAGCACCACCCCAGACGGTTTCAGCTTTTGCTTGTGGTAACCTCCCCATCCTGGCTGTCTTGATGCAATGGAGGGCAGGATTAGAATTCAAAGCTACAGTTCTGGAAAAACTGGAAAAATGATCTGTGAAAAGCAGGATGAGGTTAAATAAGAACATATGCAGGGTTCTTACATGGTTTCTAGGGTGATAGTAATTGACTGCACAACTCTGGGAAGAAAACAGCTTGTTTAGGGAGAGTCCTGTAAAGAAGTATATGGGCTCTTCAGAGTTCATAAGCTGAACACAAGTCAAAAGAGACAAGTTGTTGCAGTAAAAAATAATCATCATCAAACTGGAATGGATAAGGAGGAATATAATCAGTAAGATGTGGCTCAAGCGGGGAGACAGCAGAAAAGAGGAACAGGAGTAAAGGGAAGACTGAATAAGAGTCAACTTGAAAAAGTTTAAAAGATTTGAGTTGTTTATTCCAGAGAGAAGAAAACTGAGAGGAGACATGAAAACAGTCTTCAGATACATAAGAGGCTGTTTCAAATATGAAGAGAATAATCTGTTCCCTTGGCTGTGGTAAATAGGCCAAGAAGTATTGCACCTAAACGTAGAAAGTAGTGAACTTAGACTGTTTACACTAGATGTTAAAAACATCTTTGTAATAGTGAGGCTAGTGACGTACTAGACTGGATTGCCTGGAAATCACCCAGTGATCCGGGTGTTTTTAAGAGCAAGTGAGAGTCAGCTGTCAGGGATATAGCTGATCCTGCTCAGTCCTTGAGCTGGGGGGCCTGCTAGGATGGACGGTTCCATTCCAGCCTGTGAGGGTACGCAAGGAACCCAAATGTTATTCTAAGAAAGAAAGGTGCAACCCTACCACCCAGCCCCCAAGATCTCCTGGTTCCTAAACCGACCTCAGGATTTGCAGTGGCACAAGGGTGTTGGCTGATAATATTTTAACAGCTGGCTGTTGACAGCACTAGCAACCTTAAAGGAAATAAGAGTTGTATTACAATGATCAGCACAAAATTAGCTATGAAAATACAGTTTCCATCTAAATAGACAAAACAACTTAGGGGAGAGGTGAAAGGGGAGAAAAGAGGGAAGAGGGGTATAGTTGGAAAAGTAGTTTTCCCATGGTTGGGGTATGTGTCAGTAGGAGAACCAAGGATGAAACTCCATGCATGAGTCCCAGGGCAGCATTCTGAGTCCTGTTTTGTGTCACGTCGCTTGTTCCAGTTAGGCTACTCACTTGTGGAAGGAGACTGCAGAATAGGGCTGGAGACCCTACATGGTTAATGAAAAACAATTCATCCTTGGCTTAAGTGGCGTTAACTTGGAGGTTCTTTAGTCTAGCCACATTGCTTATAGTGTTCTTACTAAGGCACCTGAGGGCTTATATTTAACATCAAGTCATTTGTATGTAAACATTGCCTGACCGAGCAGCAGGATCTTACTTTCAGCTGCATCCTGTCCCAGCTTGTCCTTGGCCTGCAGACAGGGCCCTGACTTCCGAAGGAGAGCACCCTGTTGCTCTCTGAAGCTAGACTTACCTCCTTAGGTACCAGCAGCACGTGGCTCATGTGCCAGTGTCATGTATTTGCAGTTTTCCAGGACAGTAACTCTCTACTGTCAGTCCCAGCCTCCTCCACTCTTTTTGCTTAAAAATTAGGAGGCTTTCCTCACCCCCACAAAATTACACTCTGCGTGCTTTTCATCTGAATTCTGGTTTTAGAGCCTTTAGAATATTTTCATACCTTTTCCTGCAGCCATGAAGATGAAGAAGAGTTTCTTTGAGATCCTTGCATATTCATTTTACTCCATGAGACCTGAGGCTTTAAGAGCAGCCTGCCCGCCTCAAAATCTGTAATGAATTTCCAAGGATTAGCAACACTGCTAGCAAGTACTGAAGTCCTTAGCAAGCAACGATGTGAGGCAGCACAGTAAATGAACAAGTAGAAAAATAAATTACCATACATAGACAGACAGATTATTCTTAATGAACATGCATACGGGTATGCATCTAGCAATTATTGTTGGAGACAGAGCTAAGAAATCTGTGTGTTCAGTTAAAATATCATCAGTAAGTGCCTGAGAGTAACACATCCATTTTATTTGTAGATGTTAGCAATGAGTGGTGATTTTTTTCTCCTGGGGGGACCAGTACCTCTGAACTAGATATAAGCTCTGTCAGAACAATGCAATGCATGCTGGATATATTCTTCAAAATTGTGATTTGTTAATCAAAGTACAGTGGGCAGATCAAGTAGCATTGCTGTCACTGGGAAGTGGATTGGAAATGACAAACTCAGTAGTGCTGGACTGATGTTTGTATAGTCCAGATATAACGGTTATTTTCAGAAGGTATAATGAGAAAGAAGGGTACAGAAAAGGACTCAGTAGAGTTTGCTCTCACCATCAGATCAACAACTACTGGCCGACAGGGCTTTCAAATTAGTGTTTGAAATTTTGGCATACAGAGGCACTGAATGATGAAGCAGCCCAGGGCAGTCAGAAGTGTGATATGGTGGGTGATTTTCCCCCAGGTAAAGTGCTTGAGCTGTGTCAAGTACAGCTGTGTTGACACACCTTGGGAGCCCTCTTTCTGCTGTGGCAGACCTGCTTTTGGCAGGAGCGCAACCCCAGGCCAGAGCACTACATGCAGGGCGGGAGATTGCCTGACACCTCTACAGCTGCTGAAAGCCCAAATGCCTCCCAAATTCTGTCGCACACTGGAGACAGGGGAAGCACCTTTTAGCACATGTATGGCTCACTGCTGATTCCTTGTTCTTTTGAATGTACAAGTATGGATTGTCTGGGGCTGAGCTATGGCAGAGGGTAACTGATTAAAAAGCAAGTACAAAATCATTTGCACAGCAACCCTGAGGAGAAGAGGCCCAATTGCTGAAGGTCATGTAAGTCATATATATCCCAAAGCCTTACCTCCTTAAGCTGAATGAGAGTCTTCCACTTTCAGATGCATGCATGCAGAACATAAGTTTGGCAATAAGAGCAGGATATGACTCCAGTGCATGCAGGGGTTACTAGGATAACTTTATTAGTTGGCTACGCATTGCTATTAAAAAAAAAATTCTGCTGTTTAATAACATAAACTAAGGAAAATGAAATCAATCACAGCCTGACACGTGAGAGTCCAGGCACATGGCCACCATATAAGAGATTTAACACATGTCTACCTCATGAGTATCCTAGCACATGCCCAACACATCAGGTTCCTCACTGTTACAGGGACTGGCTCATTAAGAGGGGCTGAGGCCAACCTCACCTGCAGCCAGCAGCTCTTTGTCAGCTGAGGCTAATGATGAGATTATAAAAGTCACGAGTGCCTCATTTAGAAAGACCTTCTAAAGGAAACAAGGGGGCTTGGGTGGCAGGCCTGGGATAGCTGCCTATGCTGTAGGTTGGGGGATGGTCCTTTTAGCCTTCTCAGCCTCTTTGGTCTGAGTAAATTCCTGTATTTTTGAAAAATAAACTTAGCCCTAACAAACAGGGACCTGATCCAGGTTCTGGGCATGTTATTGATGCACCCTGTACTGGGCAAACAATGCAGCTGCCAATGCCAACCTATGTTTAATATGCAAAATTCTTAATCTCATTCATTATGTTCTTCAAACTTGGTCACATTCCTTGCGTATGTCCCACCTGGACTAAACTTGACCCACATAATTCTTTTTAAATCTTGTGCCAAGCTATTGGTGCCAGCAAATGATTTGTTTTGTTTTTCCAAACTCTTTCAGATCCCTTCCCCAGAAGTATTCGAAGATCTGATTAAATTTTCATTCCACACAAATGTATTTGAAAACAACATCGGCTATCTGAGATTCGATATGTTTGGAGACTGTGAACTTCTAACCCAGGTGTCCGACCTACTGGTAGAGCATGTTTGGAAGAAAATTGTTCACACAGATGCATTAATCATAGACATGAGGTAAACCTTTGAATGGCAAATAACCAAAGCTCTTTCAAAACCGCATTTTATTTGTAGCAGGGAATTAGCTTTACATGGCTTACTGTCCTGTTTACAGGCTAACATTGCTGGTATTAAATGAGAAAAGGAAAACAGCCAAGGAAAACAATAACAGTCTGGAAGTATATCTCAAGATAAATTGTACCATCACTTGAGATGTTTAGAACTAAATAGGCAAATTTAGGGAATATGTTGCAGAATGCAATCCTGGATGTCACATCTGTTTTCCTTCTCTGATTTCTTTCTAATCTAACTCTGCATGTGCCTTGTATTAATTGTATATATATATGGCTTAATTAAATCTTTTACTGCAGGCAGTGGTCAAGTGATTGAACAGTCAAAAAAACAGACCATGCGTAAGGCTGTATTACAACATCTAGTTTGCCATATCTGCATTGCTAAATTACCCTGGGCAATCAGCCCTGTACAGAACGACTGCTGTGCACAGAGCACAAAGGTGGCTTAAAGGTATTGAACTGTTGCCTCCCAGGTTCTGTAGCGCTCCTAGACCCTGCTGCAGCAAGCTACAGCTTCATATGCCTGCTCTCAGCTTAGGATTCTGTTGGACACTCCAGTGTGTCAACACAATGCTCCAAATCTTAGGAGCCAGAAGATGCCATCCATTTGTTGCCAGCTATCAAAGCAGATGAATATCACAAATATACATTTCCCATACAATATTTAGGCAAGTCTTTCCATGTTTTGGTCCAGAGCTAATGTTTGTGAGTCCAGGACATTACAAATACCAGCTAAAGAAAAGAAGAGTTTTGTAAGAACTTGATTTCAATGCTAGAACCACTTATGTCCATTGCCATCAATGGGGCTCTCAATATTTTATAATCTTCTTAACATTGTTCTGGGATTTGCAGCATGTGCAAGGAAAGATGACCACAGTGATGAGAGCAGAGAGAGATCTCACTACATAAGCGCAGACAAGGCAGGGCAGCAACCAACAAACCACACCCATGACCGAATTCAAATTCAGCAAAGGCAGCACCATCTTCCAATAGACTTGAGATGGAACTGGGACTTTCCTCTTGCTTGCTCTGGTTTTCTCCCAAGCTAAAATTCATATCTGGGCCAGGAGCAATAAAACAGCAAAGGTGAAAACATGTCCCAGGTACCAAATGGTCTCGTTATAGTTCTCTTCTTGGGTTGTTTTGGTTTTTTTTTTATATTTAATGTGTTTCCAGCCCTTTGACTGCACACAAAAGACCCAGTCTCTGAAGATATATAAAAGAGAACCCCAAACATTTTACCTTTTTAATTTCTCCCTAAACCAATCTCATGATTTTAAGGCAAGGCTGATAACTTCAATTTTGCATGGGATTAACCATAATGAATAATGTTTCTTGTCTTACAAGTTTCCCTCCCTGGAACAGCTGGGCCCCTGATGAACTGCATATTTTGATAATTTCAATTTTGCATGGGATTAACCATAATGTCTCTCACCTTAATAGTTCCACTTCATGGAACAGCTGTGCCACTCATGAACTTCACATTTTTAACCTTCACAGCATTGAGAAGAGACACTGATAAACTAAACAGCTTCCCTAATGTCACATAAGAAGTCTGTAATGAAGGAAGTACTTGCCTCTGAGAATTAAGCTAAAAAACTCTAACAACTGCTCAGTCCTTATTACTGACTGAAGTTTCTGCAGTTTCACTGTCCCAGGTGCAAGCGAGTCTCCAGCATTGCTCTAGCTGCCTGCTTGCTGCTCACGTCAGCCCTGACGGCAGCTCTAGGAAGCTGGGCTCTGCTGGGTTTAGCTGCCTCCAGGGCTGTGCGGCAGCAGCAGGACCTCTTGGCAGGACAGCACTATCCGGGATGCAGAAAAGAGCCTTATTTCAGGTCTAGCCAGTCACAGTGGGAATCCAGCATACAGCTCCCAAACACTGCAAAATAAAGTGGTAGCTTCACTCTTTGGGACAGAGGCCTCCTGGATTGTCTCATCCTTTTCTGGAGATGAAATAAACTTAGTTATTGGCTGGACTGAGCAAAACTCGTTTTCTAGCAGGTTTTTTGCTGGAATGCCTGTGCCAGGCACTCCTAACATCAGCTATAGGAAAGCTCTGTCTCCTACTAGTGAGCAAGATACAAACATTTCTAGTGCTCCATGTGCTCTAGTATTAGTGAAAAGTGACAGACAAAAAATCATTTGGTGTTCCATTATGTGTATTCATAGCAGGAGTTCTCCAATGACACTTAGGCTCTTCAGTGAACTTAATCTGCAGAGACTGATATGAAATTAAACTACCACCAAAGTTTTCAAATGTGACTGTCCTAAATAAAGCCGCTAACACAATCTCTTGGCACAAAAAGAAATGGCCCAATCTTCTCACATGCCAAACACCAGGTATTGTCTTTGTGTGGAGCAGGACATAAGAACATGTCAGTTCTACAAGCATATGTTTCTTACATTGGGATCTACATTTATATATTGCGGTTTAGGTATTTACTCATGCTGCCTATGTTAGTAACAGCATGGGTTATTTGGAGTAGAAGAATAACAAGAATCTGATTAGGAGTCTTTTCTTACTTTCTGAAGTTTTTCCAAGTTGAACCAAGAGATTCAGACCATCCAGTTTTATGTTTGCTTTCAAAGTCAGTTGTGGGCGATATCAGCCCAAGACTCTTAGACAGGATTTTGTTTCTCTCATAAATGTGCAAATGCTGATAGGGGAGAATGAATGTAAATGTATCAAAATGTAGCCATAAACCCCTTCAGTACTGATGTTAGGGAACAATACTTGGAAGGGAGATTTACTGTCTGCCACAAATTTTCAAGTGTTTCCTTAATATTTTTAATTTTTGAAAAGGTACAATATTGGAGGCTCCACCACTTCCATAGCAATCCTATGCTCATACTTCTTTGATGAAGGACACCAAATTCTCTTGGACAAAGTTTATGACAGACCTAGTGACTCGGTAAAGGAAATATGGACCCAGCCACAGCTCAAAGGTAAAATGGCAATTTCTTTTTAGAGTAGCTTTTCATATCAGATGTCCCTCCCTGTATATTTTAAAACAAGCCATTAGACACTGTAACTCATTTGGTGAAAGCACCTGCCATGATTAGCTCAAGCTGTGCAGAGAATGTAAAAAACAAAAATGTGCATTTCAGCCATGGCCCTTAATGCCATCTATAAATAACAGTTTATCGCTCCTAGGAATGGGGGGTGTCAGGCACGGAGGTTTGTAAACTAGTCCCCAGAATTTTAGATGAATACTGTGTGCAGCAATTTTGACTTGCTCTTAAAAGCTGCGAGAACTGAAGATAAACCCTGTGCTGCCTAGCCCTCTAGTAATATCTCTTCCAATACTCACACAGTTTTATGTGTAGCTCCTCACTTCCTACCTGTGTAATCCACTATTTCAGTAGATGAAAACAGCCACAATAGCCCAGTTTGTCCAGAGAATGCAAGAGAGAAAGAAAACCACTACATTTTGCACATCTGAGTGAGTCTGGGGCATTTGGCAACGTACCACACACACACCCCTCCACCCCATGGTTCATAGAAATTGAAGGGATGCTGCGCCATGCAGAAACAGAGCTCCTCAGTGCTCATAAAGCGCAGCTAGAGTGCTAAGAAGCCTTAAACATTGGTTTTAATTCTTTTCCCCTTTAAAGCTAAGACAGTACCAAAAAAGGTGTCACAGTGGTGCTGCAATTATTGGCTTGGAGCATGCTGAAATGGTTAAACTTTGTCACAGGCTTCAGGGTCCATCTATTTTCCCAGGCAGTCAGAGGTGGACTGTGCTGAGGGATATGATTACTATGGACACATTCCAATTCCCATCAAAGAGAACAGGCAGACTCGTATTAACTTCAAAGGAGCTGGATCTGGTCCTGTATTATGAATATCTACTGTGAAAAGGGTCTTCTAATGGATATTATGTCTATAGTGAAATGAGAAGAGCAAAGATGGTGTGAAAATTAATTATCATGCTGTTGGCCCCTCTCTTACAATTTAGTATGAGAATATGTCACACTGTAACTTACTTAAGGAATATCATTTTTAGAGCAGTTTAGAGTAGTTTTCAAGTGATCAGGTCCCAGTTATGACGCACTGGCCACATTTTCAAAGGAGCTAAGCTTTCAAAAAGTATTTAGCATGTTCAGATATATTGAAAATAAGGTGCAAAATACCTCCTACTCCTGTCAAATGGTTTATTTAAGAAAATGAGATAACTTGGCTCAGTTCCTAATAATAAAGGGGTATTTGTTGAAGGGCTTGGGATAAAAGCCATGCAATGGCTTCCATTTACAGAATATAAAAAGCCTGTGGGCAACCACTATAATTATAATTTCATAAAATGTCACCTGCATAGTTTGCAGGCATGTTCCTAGAGCAGGGATAAGAGTGAAACTGAAGATGCTGCTGGCTGAGCTTTGAGTATTCCTACTGGAGCAGTGAAAAATGTCACTGTCCTCACCTGCCTATCCCATTCCTCTGATGGGATCTAGAGCTCCTGTAAAAGTCAAAGCCACAGGAGAGCCAGCAGTAGCGACCATGAGCTGGCCTCCCAGCTGCTGGAGCTCATGACCAGAAATTGATGGCACAAGAGCACCACATAGGGTGAGTCTTTTTTTACAGTATAGAGGCTGGGCTAGTTTAAAAAATGCTTTAATACCATCATAGTAAATTTCCAGACTTCTTTGGTTGTTAATAGCAGGTAGGGAATTAAGTGTGTTGTATCTTGGCTTTTCTTGCTCCATTATGCAAATAAAGCTCTGAAAATGGATGTATTTTCTGATGTTTTTTGTCCTTTCCGGCAGGGGAGAGGTATGGCTCTCAGAAGGGGCTAATAATCCTCACCAGCGCTGTCACGGCTGGGGCGGGCGCAGAGGTTGCACAGACACATCAAGTAGATGATACCAACTTCTACATCATCATCCCCACGGCCAGATCAGTCGCCTCTGCAGAGGGCACTTCTTGGGAAGGGAAAGGGGTGCCTCCTCACATGGAAACACCAGCTGACACAGCACTTATCAAAGCAAAGGAGATGTTGAATGTTCATCTGCACAGCTCTAGATAGCCCGGGGGGGAATATGGCCCTGGAAAAAAGGTAGGCTGTAATTTTCAAAGGAGCCCAAGGGACTTACACTCTCAGGAGCTGAACCAATAATGGGTTTGGGAACCCAGAGCAGGATTTAGCCATAATTTAGGTAACTAATGCAAAATTGAGACCCCAGAGATTTCACAGTGTGTGTATGTGCATATGTGCATGTGAGGGGATGGGCAGGCTACAGGTGCTCCTCCTTTTGTTACCTCTCTGGCTCAGTAAACCATGGGTTGTTTCCTGCACAAGGGCCCAGTTCCAACAGGAGATGTTGCAAGGCCCCTCTGCTACCCAGAATAATTCCCAAGCATCAGTAATGGTGCTGTTCTGGACAGCAGAAGTGGATTTGAGTTCCTATCCCCCGAGGGAGGCTTCACAATGGAGTTTCATTTTTTGTGTGAGTTTTCTAGTAACTAAGTTCTTAGGGAAAAAGAACTACCTCCCCAAATGTAAACCCTAGAAAGGAGTGGGAACGTCATTTCAATCTCTACGGTCAGTGGTCAGTTCCCTGTACATAGCCCATAGTGACTCCCTTTTCAACATGCTGACTTTTTTTGCCTGTTCTGTGGAAGCCAACTCTTTCTGGGTATGGCTAAAATATTTGGATCATTCACTGGGGTTTCTGGATTCCTCTCCTGTGGTCAAATGTAAATGTTAGTTGTTGCAGCGTCTGTTTCTTAAGATTAGCTCTAAATCACAGAGATTTCCTTTGGTCCCTTAAAAAATCCCAGCTGTCAGTATTGAAGGCATGTGAACCACCTCAAAGCATTTATGCAAAGATAGAAAAGGCACATCTGCTCTTCTGGGAATTGTGTACATTCCTATTTATGCATCTTAAAGAAGAATTAACAGTAGTTGGGAGAGTCAGTTTTCTAAACTGCAAGAGCTAAATTAAGTCCCTTCTCCATTTCATCATTTAGATGTACCAAAAATAAGCATTCTTAGTCTGTCAGGGCTGCCCAGACTCCTGGTATTTCCTAGGTGCATGCCTGCTTCTCCCCTAGTATCTGGCAGAGGGATGGGGAATGAGCAGGAGAAAGGCAGTACTTCACCCAGTGCTCAGACCAACCAAGAGTCAGGGAAAAGAATCATGTTTTTTACTTAAGGCTAAAACCAGATTGCTGTGTGTCCTGCCCAAAGACATGAAGAAAGCAAGGCAATGCCATTTGCACCCTGCTAACAAGGTACTTAGTAAGAGATGGCGTATTCCAGGGCAACTAGCAGAGTTATTGACTTGAGCTTAATCAGTGAACAACATTCTTTGTCTTTCTTACAATACTTATCTAACCATCTATCTTTGCAATGATTTAGAAATACATATAACTCTCATCTAAATGCCACCTGTAAGGCAATTAAGTTAGGAAAACGCCACCCCCCACCCCAAATTTAGTCAGTCTGTAGTTGTTACACATTACTGTTTGCTTGCTCATTTGTAAGTTACTGACTTTTTTTTTTAATAAATAGTGTTTAAACATCTGACTGCAGAGAATCTCTTTCAGTATCTACAGGAAAATAATTTTAACAACCAAATAGACTTTCTGTCTTTTTTGCTACTTGTTTGTCTTACCAACTACACTCAGTGCGATCACTAACCTGGGCTCTTTTGAGTCATTTTCATATTCTGATTTTTATGCGCTAGCTGGTTGTTGAACTTCTCAGTGTTGTGGAAAATATTTAAATGAATTAAAACTCATACAGAATTTTGTGTAAAGTGATATACGTATGAAGAATATTAAAGATAATTATATGGAAAAGACTGGAGTAGTCAATGAATGAGTAAACAAGACTAATGTATTTCTTCTAATGTCTTTTAAGCCTCTTTAATATCTAAATGATCCAGATATACTGCTTTGTTTTCCTAAACACAATCAGTTGTGCTGTCATGTACAAACAATAGTAGTTGTTAAACCCAACATTTAAAAACTTTAGCCAAAGGACCAAAAGCTACACCATATGGGCACAAATAGCAAATAATTTCTTCCCACAATAATATGGTAAGTACTTATGAATAATCTGTCTAGAAATTGGCAGTTGGGAAAACAAACAATGAAGATGCATTTGCTGGTGAGTCCATCTGGAATCAGTAGTGCTGTTAGTTTGCAGAAATGATCTATTTCACTGGAAAATTAATGTGCAACCTTGACAAATTTTTATTAATAGATAAAATATTATTTACTATTTCATAGGTCATCTGCTGTCTAATTGGCATTGAAACTATCAGGCTTAACAAATGCCAGTGGGTTTAAAAACTATTTTTTCCTGTCTTTGCAAACTGCTGTGTCATATTTATTCCCATCTCAATGAGCTTAGAACCTGGACACGCTGTAGCATAAATTGTGTTAGATTGTACTTTTTGCTCAAGGTAGGGTCACAGGAAATGTCTTGTTTGAAGACACTGAAAAGACCGGCTCTCTTACCTCGGAGTGGAGAGAAACGAAGCAGGACAGATGAACTGTATCCTCTCTCACTTTATATACAGTGAAACTGAAAGGAGGCAAATTCAGAACTGACAAAAAGGAAATACATGTAAAGGCAGAGCCTGCAGGACTGGCTGAGGCAAATGGCACTGAACCTAGAGAGATTTACTGTTTAGAGGTACCAAACACTTCCAGAACATGTGGAACAGTGATAGGTAACAGAACTTTCCCTGAAACCTAAACCTGCGCTTTTAGAAGTAATGCTGATCTCTATCATTGATGCAATCAAGAACTTTCTTTTTTTCCCACAGCTGCTTTCCGCATGGATCTTCTTCTGCAGTGTCAGGGAACACATAGATCCCAAGCTGTATGTCTCACTTTGAACATATGTCCCCCAGGTTTGGCTCCACCTGGCATTTTTGATGTTTCTAGTGACCACTAAAACTGTGAGCTCAAACCAAACCATGACCACAGCACAGTGTGATCAACAAACCTCACACAACTACAGACAGTAACTGTATAGAAAATTTCACTGCATTGAAAGGTTTGAACATCACAAAAAGATCAATGAAAATTAGTTATGGAAAATCCATGGTTTGTGGTTTCAATGAGAACATTAGATGGAATTTTTCTTAGGGAGGGACAAGCAATTTTGGAAGTGCCCTTCCACAATGCAATACAAAACGTGCTGAAACTGCCACCCTTCTCTCTTCTGGTTCCAGAGCTGACACGGACATGCAATAGTTTGTAACACCACTTCCTTACCATCCTACCTAGAATAACCTCCTGAAGTTTAATCCTAATCATGTTCCTTTAAAGGCAGGGAGAAAGGAGTTGGCATATCAGGCCTCCTAGCAGTACGATCTTTCTCCTTGTAGCATTCACAGAAATCTGACCAAGAAATGGCAGCCAGCTTTTTTTTTTCTGCTACAAAATGATGCATTCTTGCTCTCTGGAGAATGCTTCTAGTGTAGTCTTCCCTGATCATACCACAAAAGCTGCCTTAGTCCAGTGATCTTCAGACTGTGCTCTGTAGACCAATGGGAGCCTGCAGACTTCATCTAATAGTGAAAAAGTACCTGAAAAAAAGCAAGTAAATATATATTCTTCAAAAGCCTATCTGAGTGCAATGGAGAAACACATCTTCATTGGAAAAAGTTCAGGGATCAATGAGTGAACAAATACCCTAATCTGGCATTTCGTATCAGTAAATTCACAGCCCACTGCAGAAACACAGCCTGACCAGCTAAGCTTGACAGCAGCGTGCTAT
Organism: Egretta garzetta; assembly: GCF_000687185.1. Lineage (NCBI taxonomy): Eukaryota > Metazoa > Chordata > Aves > Pelecaniformes > Ardeidae > Egretta > Egretta garzetta. The sequence goes on along the minus strand of NW_009260182.1, from coordinate 8,849,871 downwards.
GTCCTTTTTCACTGATCCAGAAACTGATGTTGTGAGAAACAGGGGTTTGATTAAAATGACACAGGCAGTTGCTAGCAAAGACAGGAGAAGAACCAGTCAGCGGACTTCAAATTGTCTCCTCCTGTTTCAAAAAACAAAAACTTTTTTTTTTATTCCAAGCATTTCTACTTGTGAAAAAGACACAAATCCCTGCTGTAAAATCACAGTATTACACTGGGACTGCATGCAGTCCTTCATGAATTCCTTACGTCCCTTCATTTCTTCAAGACCCCCCTGTTCTAGTGGAGTGCCTTTCCTCCAGCAGGATTTCCTTTCATCTGCACCAATTTAAATGTCCAGACTTCTAGACATAAGGCAAAAAAAAAGCTTCCAGCATGACTCAATTATAGGAAGTTTGTTTTTCTTTGTCTCGTTAGGCTTCCTTCTGCCTGTGCAATATTTGTTTCACTCAGCTTTAATATGAGTATTTTCGTTGAAAGAAATAAAATCTGAAAAAATTTTGGATAAGCCCCCTGGTTTATGTAACCCAGCTTAGATGAGACACTCAGTTAAACTTGAGACACATAAAAGACATTCCCTCTGCCTGCACGTGGGGCTTTACACAAGAGCTTGTTTTACACACAGGGAATCAAGTTCTGGTTCTGTTGGCATCTACGCTGTTTTGCTCTGATGTCAGCACAGGTGTAGCAGGCAACAAGATGTCGTACTGGTCAGATGTGTGTGTAAACAAGTCTTAGTTCACAGAACACTTTAGTCGGGTATAAGAAGCAATTTGTTCATTCTGGTTTTATGCCAGTGGCCACCTACAAAGGAGCAAGGGCAGTATTGCACACACTGGCCTGCAGTGTGATCTCCATGTTGCAAGAGGAAAATCCCCAATCTTTACATGCTAGGACCAAACTGCGCCGCCCCTGCAGCTGGAGGAGGTGAGGACAGTACCAGAAATAAAGCTGATGAAAATACTCCTCTCTTCACTTTTGCATTTTGAATCAGCTCTGCCACTTCTCTCAACTGGTTCTCCTGCCTTTCTGTGCACAGAAGGCATCTATACGTTGCATCACAGAATGTAAGTTGCTGTGGCTGAGATATGTACACAAAGAAACTGTGTAAGAGTTCTTACCTTTCCACCCCCCGCCAAAGAAAACAACCTCATGACATACGGGAAAGCTCTCTCTCCCTGTAGCCTCGCTGCTTGCTTAAGCCTCACACCGTAAGCAGAGTGAAGAAGTTTGATTACTGGTGAGGCCTCTAGGAATGTAGATCTAAAGCAGCAGCGGAAGAGGTTTTGAGATTCAGCGGCTGTTTATCAGTGGCCAATTTTCCACACTTCCTCAAGATCACTTACACCAACACAAAATCAGCGAAAGCATGTAACCGGTTAGATTTGGTACTGCTGCGTTCCGATCTAAATGATACGCCAGGTGTAGCACACTGGAAAAACAGGCCCTTGGAGCAGGGTAATGTTGAAGCGATGCGCCAACATACTACTGGGGAGCATTACACAGCTGGACTTGTCTTTTTCCAGAAGAAACCTGAAACTAGGTTTCTAACCATAAAACTGTTAAGAAAACATAGCATCTTTCAGTAAGTACAGAAGAGAACGTTTTGCAGCAATAGTACCAAAAAATCTTTGGTCCTATTTGTACTGGGCCAGGCTGATCTTAAAGTAAGTGATGTAAATCAGGAGTAGCAACATGGAATTATTCTGGATTTGCACTGGAATAAATGAGATCACAATCTGGCCTAAACTACTAATGGGAACTATAACCCTAACCACATATGAATGCAGTTACACCATGGAGTCCTTCATTACACTTTACGGACACTTCACAGTAAACTGGCTGGCACCCAGATAAAACCAGATGGAGTGAAATTTGGCCCATTAAACCTTGCCATAAATATATTCCTTACACAGTAAATGTTATTGGACACAAAATAGAGATGGAAAGATTAGAAGGAAACCACATCATCCCCTACTCAATGCAAGGTTGTTCCCTGTGCTCCATGTTTCAAAGCTTTTGTTCATTTTGGTTTTTAATTACTCCAGTGAAAGGGCTTCCACCACTGACCTTGGAAAGCTGTGTTGCAATCCAACCAGACTTCCAGTCTCAACTTATGTCTTCTGAACTCAAAGGCATAATGTAACTGTTTAATCACTTTATGTTGGGAAAATAAAGCTGGGGTGCACAGCCAGTAGTTGGCCTGCAATAAGTCAGATGTTTATGTTAATAGGAAACAGCCATGTATTAATGTTCAACAGCAATACATTGGGAAGAATACAGTCTCCTGACTTATAGAAATCTCCCAAGAGATGACGATGAGTGTAAAATATTGATCCCAACTGACAGCCTCAGATTCTCAGGCTGTCTTTTATCACTCAGATGTGTTTACTTGCTGATACTTCCATTATCAGCCTCAGCATCATCATGGGAACTCAAAGAAAATTTCTGTCCGGTGTGCAGCAGACCAACACTGGACTATATCATCAGTGTGGTGGAAAACAATTAAGGAGCATATTGCAATGTCCTTTACTCTTAGCTGGGAAACTAGTGGTTTCTGATCATTCTCTGTCTGAAATGGAATAATAGCAGATGAGGCTCAGAGAGAGGCCACAAAAACATCAGACAACCTGAAAAAAATACTATACACGAGAGACGTAAATGCTCCCTTGAAGAGCACGTCATAAGCTATCAAGAGCAAGCCCCTAAATGGATTAAAAAAGTAATGAAAGGCTAATTAGATGAGCTGCAGTAACAATAGGCAGGGCTGTTGCTTCCCCCCCACACCCAGAGCAGTATAAACTCATCTGCTTCTGAGACTAAGCAGAGCTCAAACCAAACTAGGCAAGAGAAAAATGTCTCATATGGGCAGGCAGAGAATTTGGCACTTTCTTTTAAAAAAAGCTGGAACTGGCCCATGTAGAAACCAGAGGATAGACAAGCTGGTCTAATGCAATACAATTTATGTGTGCCTGTGTCATTTTGTGAAGGACATTCCTCTTCCAGCTGTTAGCAGAACAGAGTCTATCATCCACAATTAAAGTGTGCAGATTCTATGTATCAGTAGCTAACAGTAACTCAAATACCCCAATTGCTTTCTTTAGTATATCCAAAACCTGAAAGCCACAGGCCAACTCTACCCGCATTAGATCTGTATGCCTACTAAAGCCACACAGATCTTGTAAGCATGCATCAGGGCAGAATTTGTGCTCCCTGTCTACACAGTAACATTGACAACAGGTCACATTTTGACACAGATCCAGGTTGAGCTGACTTTGTAAAAGATATTTCAAAAGTGGCAGAGCCTAGAACAGAGCTCTGATATACTGATTTACAAGTCACATCATCTTTGGCAGTCTACTGGCCAGGTGTTGATGATCACAAATTTCAGAGAGTCTTAACTTCAAGTCCCTTTCAAAGCCAAGGAGACAGTGAGATACGTTTTATACTCAGACTCACAAATCTGATAACAGAGCTGACAGAGATAACATAAAGGAGTAAGAGTCCACCAAAGCTGCTAGAAGCAGTAACTTCTTTTCTTTTAGCATATAAGCTCTGATTTTTTTAGTGCTTAAAGATTCCTCATGCAGTGAAGTGGTCGTTACTTCTGTATTTACATTGTACTGCACAGACACCAGCAAAACAAATACAAGCAAAGAAAACTGTTTACAAAACAGTAATTTTTTTCCCAGCTCTTTGCAAATTAATACTGCATGTGCATTCTTTTCACTATTTTATTTCCTTGAAAATAGATTGACAAGGGCTAGGTTGAGTTTTCAAAACTTACAACCCACTCAGACACTTGTAAACATCTTATAGTTTTTTGAAAAGCATCTATTATAAATTATTGTAAACAGTGATTTCCTGTAAGAAATTAATGTAAACTCAAAAAGAAATGGATACGAGTGAATCATGTTCCCCGTCCTTACCCAACCTGCCCAGACCCTTGGTGAGACCTGCCTGCACAGCTCTAATTATGAGAAGTCATGTGCCGGGATAAATGATGGCGTTCTCGGAAGTACTCATGGCAAATGGGACATGTTAGCTTCTCCTCTCGTCTCCTCTTGCACTGGGACTCAGTTGAGGAGTATTCTTTTTTGTGATGTGACCGCATGTGGAAGACTAAGTCAGATGTCATGCGAAAGGACAGGTTGCATTTGGCACACCAGTTCTGGGCAGCCACTCCAAAAGATGTGAAGGTGGGGGGAAGAAGAGTCAAGGAAGAGGAGGAGGAGGAAGAAGTGGTGGTTGTGTTTTGTAACTGTCCTCCTGCTTGTTTGGGCCACAGTTCTGAGGTATACGGGAATACATTGCTCCGAGTGATGCTTGTCTGCAGCATCTGAGCATTACACAAATCACTGACAAAGAACTTGGAATTGAGAAGAGTGCTGCAGCACATGATGTCTGTGGTGGCAATGAAGCCAGACAGCTCCCCCAGGCTCTTTGGTGATTCACTCATGGGATGGGAAGAATTTATTGCAGCTCTTTCTGTTAGACACTTACTGGGTTTGCTGAAAGCACTCTTCTGTTCTCCTCGGGCTCTGGTGGGCCACACGAAGGAGAATGCACTACCAGAGGAGTTCAGCAACACTTCCTTTGATACCTGCTCTTTACCAAGCGGGACCGTGCCATGCTCCTGTTCTGGCTCCTTTGGTCTCTCATTCCTCAGCTTCTCCTTCATCCTCCTGACCTCAGTGAAAGCACTCTGCTTCTGCTCTAAAGCATCCTTCCTAGCCATCTGCCTCCCTGAACTAAGCTTCCAGAAAGAACCAGCCAGTGCATGCTCTCCCCCAACCTCTTCCTTGCCCCCACAGTTATGTTCCTCACTCAGATTATTGGTTTTCTCCAACAACACTGTTTTCCTGCTTCTGTTGTTCTCAGCATCTTCAGATTTTGCTCTCTTTTCTCCTGTGAGACCATGGGCATCATCTTTGCAAGCTGCCATTCTGACCTCTAGATCCCTTGCCAGGCTGTGGAAATTCGTGGTCTGCTCAGCTAAGTTGCTCTTTTCAGCCTTAGGGTTCTGGAAGTTTCTCCACAGCAGGGTGCTCTTCTCTGGGACACATAGGAAGCGGACATGGGAGAGATAGGGATGCTCACATTTAAAGACTCGGTTGCATTCTTGGCATCTCAACTCTGCAGAAACAGACAAAAGATGATGAGTTTTGCAAAGTTAGAATCATAGATGGATGCAGATCCTGACCCTGTCATTGACAAAATCCAGAAACATCTCTTGTGTCACACAAGATTACACATGGGAAAGCTAATGCCAGTGCAGAATCAGGCCCCTCACTGCTGTGAAAAACGGTTCGCTCATGTTTGCCTCCATGTGCTACTTGCAAAAATGTTTTCATTTAGAGTCTCAAGTCAAGTTTGTATTACATAAAATGGCCCGTACACAATGGTCTAGATACTAGACTAGACTTTAAGACAATTCAAAGTCTGAACCCCGATTTGGGTCTACATTTCCTAAGCAACGCACTGGCTTTAATACAGGCTGAATGTGAAATTCTATATACCCAAGTAATAATGTGGTTTAGACCTGGACTCCGAGATTTTGACATGAGCCTCTGTTTTCTGCATAGGATACTCTAGAAGTTTAACGCTTTCACAAATCATCTGACAATAATGCCTGAAGCCCTTGCTCATGCTCATTTGGCAAGCTGCTATATGCCTACAGGCACAGATGCCCGTGGCACAGAAAATAATGTTCAAAGTGAAATAATGCCAGTGATGGGCAGGAGGAGTGGGGAACATGCATTGGCATGACGCTGCTTGCTTCTGGCCTTCGGAGGTACTGCATCTCTGGCTCATTGGGATGATTGATTGCCCATGAACAGACAGTGCATAGTTCAGTGACCAAGACATGTATTGCACGTCTTAACATTTGGGAACAGTATCCATGCTACATTATTTCACAACACACAGCAGTTTTTAAATGCAAATGATGCCAGCCAGCACCTCAGGCCCCAGGACACATAGGAAAGTTCATACTTCGGTTGGGTAGAACTACAAACCCCAAATTTGTAGGCTCAGCACAGCTTAGATCGCTTCCCAAACTACAGGAACCGAACTTTTTATAAGAAAACAAGGCTGCTGATTTGGGTGGAAGTTATTCCTGGTACTTTAAAGTATTGAGTCTAGATGTAGCGTTTCTTGTGTAGATAACACTTTGGCCTGGTAAATGCATAGGGCTGACAGCATGGGTCTACGCAGAAGCTAACAGAACACACTGAAATCAGTTAAAAAAAATTAGTGTTTTCCTGCTATGATGGTGTCTATATTAATTTAATATTAATTTACAGGCAAGTACATTATCATATAAATTTACCAACTCACACCTTTACTAACCAAGCTATATCAGATGTGTTTAAATCAACCAAAGGGAATGTAGAAAGGGGTTTGTTCCAGTCTAACTAGATCAAAGTTTGGAGCAAATGACAGCTGAAGTCAACCTTGGCATGGACCTGACAGTGATTTGCTTGGTCTCTCCATAAGCTAGATTTTTATTTTTTCCAACAGTTACCAACTCGATTTCTTTTAGAGCAGTAAATTCCTAGCAATATCTCAGAATGAAAATCATGCCCTTTTCCTTGCTCCCACTGTCCCAAGCTAAGGAGGCAGGCTGTGCTGTGTGCAGTACTTTTTGGGTTGTTACCAATTTTTTACAGCCCCGCCCTTTTACAAGATTAAAGCTGAACATGAGCCTATACCTGATTCCTCAATGAGCTAAAAAAGGCATATTTCCAACTGATATTTTAGGCTTTTAGGATTCCAAGGTTGTCAGGTGCATTGATGTCCATTACACAGCTCAAAAATTTCAGCATTTCAGTGCACCATCCTCTGCTGGAAAGCAGCAATGTAAATGGCATTGAGAACTGTAAATTTGTTCTTGCTCCAGCTCAATCCCCAAAGCAAAAGAGCTTTCCTTTTAGCTGACCAGCTAAGGATTTAGATAGGTTTTATTTTCTGTATTACAAAATCACCACATACTAAAGAAGTTGCAGACTCGCTTCAGTCCTCAGAGACCCCTGCAATCAACAATTCAGTACTTACCATTCTGGGGACTCTGAGCCTTTATCTCATTGAAACCCAAGAGGCTGGAAAGCTCCTCGTCATACCAGACAAGCAGCTCCTCATTTTTGTTGATTTTCCTGGTAGACCGATAATATAACTGACTGTTTTCTAAGTAAGCTTCCAAGTTCTGCTCCTTGCTATTGGCAGCTGCTTGTACAAGTCTCATCCAAGGCAGTCCTGTGGGACTGTGCACAGATGTAACGTCCACCTGTGAGACAGCACACAAAAAATGGGAAGTTTCAGGTCTCAGGACCCAAAATAGTTTTCCATCAAATTCAAGAACAAAGCCTGTTTTCTGCCTCATGCAGTGCCAGTATGCCAAAGCTGTGAGCTCTGTTCCTACACCAGTGTCACCAAATCCAAAATCATCACATGCAGAAGGCTTCCCAGTGCGAATGCTGCAAGCTCTGGGAATAGCATGGGAGGCAGAAGGAGACACCGATGGTCACATGTAACTTCTCACAGCAATGCCAGGGCTGGTACGTTGGTCAATCTCTAGCCCACTCATGGCAAGGATGACATTCTCTGTCCGACACAGGTTGTCCCATGGGACTGTGTCAGGTGTGGAACACAGAGGTACAGAACATGTGCTCCTCTGTAACTAGGGGTCTCAGTCCCACGGGAAAATGGGATATGAGTGAGGAGAGATGCGGGTGCTGTGGCCTGGGAGGTGTGAGATGTGCAGACCCCTGGATCATGCAGTGTGAGCCCAGAAATGAACACATGCGTGTGGAATTTTCCACTGACATAAGAGGATATGGATCAGGAGGTGTAAGAATAATCTTGGGGTTTTAATTCAACACCCTAAGGACACAACATCTGCATATATAACTCTTCGGCTAGATCACATGAAAATTAGATTTTAATAAATATAACTAAGAAGCACTTACATGATCTCTTTCCTTTTTCAGAAATAAAATTATATATTCCTATTCCTGCCTTTGATGAATCAATTAAATTCATTTCAAGGTATCTAAACAGGTAAAAACTGATTCAGATGAATATTTTTCATTAAATTCTTTCTGAGAGTTGCAAGGGGCTGATTTACTTTCAGTATGTGTGCATTCAGAAATACCAAACAGATTAAGTTAAAAAATGTTGCTGAGGTTGCAAGGTCAGGCAGTCAGAAGTTAAAAAAAATAATAATATTAGGTCTACCGCTCAAACTAAATTTCCCTTGGGCGTGTATGTTACAGCATACTCCTCGGTCACATATACTCCTTTCTCCACAGGACTCCTGAGTCATCGAGTCGCAGGTTGACCATGCTCTGGAAAGAATATAACTATAAAACATTTGGTTTTGTCTTCTTCATTCAGTGTGCGGCTCCCATTTTAGTTACTTTATTGCATTTGCTCTGAATAGGGAATGATTTATTTCTTTATAGGTTTTTCCTTGGTTTTTACCACAGCAGATCTATGTCCTATGCAGCATTTGAAAGATGGGGAAGATTTTCATAGCTTGGAGGCTGAAACACAGGGCGATCAAGGGCAACATTTACACGCATAAAAAGCCTCAGCTAATTTTTGAAGCACTAAGTCATTGTTTAGAAAGGAAGAAGTTTGGAAATGAAAAATGTCTAATGACAAGTATGATCTAAATTTCACCCCAAGCAATGTATAGCTCTTTGTTCTTGCTTGCATGGCAGCCACTCATTGGTGTTTGCTATCTGAAACAGTATTTTGACTATTTCTTTTTAACTCCCTCTGACTATTACCTACCATGAAAAGTGTGACCGCATCAGTAGCTTGAATACGAGGATGAAACATTAAGGGACTATTAGGATAAGAGTTAATGAGTATAGAGGAGAGAATGAATTAGCATGCCCTATAACTGGTTCTCTCTAAACGCCATGGAAATTAACAATGATTGAGAAATACAAAAGTCTGACAGCGACACAAGCACACCCACCCACACACAGTGGTTGTAACTAATAGCTATGACAGAGGCTGTCATTTATTAGTTTCTGTGTTTCAGAAATACCGAGCATCCACCCAGCGCTCTAAGCAAAGTCAAAGGGAGCACAGCTCCTCCAGGAACCAGGTCTCTAGG